>NC_135328.1:191887656-192537292 GCF_023851605.1 Tamandua tetradactyla | reverse complement strand
TGAGGGTTTGGGGGCTGGCACTGGCCTATGGGGGTCTGTCAGGCACCTCTGCCTCATTGGGCTGCCCATTGCAGAATCCATACAGGTGACAGACCCTACAAGTGCCCACATCCTGGCTGCGAAAAGGCTTTCACTCAGCTCTCCAATCTCCAGGTGAGTGCCTGCCTGCCTGCCTCCTGCCTGCCAGGTGCACAGCTTGCTCCGCCCTCCCCAGGGAGCCTAAGAAGGGGGTGGGGCTGGGGGAGCCCAGCCCATCTCATGATCCCTTGCTGTGCTCCCCCACAGTCTCACCAGCGCCAGCACAACAAGGACAAGCCCTACAAGTGTCCCAACTGCTACCGGGCCTACTCGGACTCCGCTTCCCTGCAGATCCACCTCTCGGCCCACGCCATCAAGCACGCCAAGGCCTACTGCTGCAGCATGTGCGGGCGGGCCTACACCTCGGTGAGTGCCAGCGGCACCAATGCCTGGGGTCTCTGCAGGACCCTCTTCCTCTCCCTGGGCCTCAGCTTCCTCCTCCTCAGAGCTGTTCTCACTCGCCCCATTTTCCAGATTAGGAAACTGAGGCCAGAGAGGGAAAGTGACTCCCCAGGTCACAGTGATGGCAGAGCAGGGCTTGTACCCAGGGCCTCTGCTTCCCAGTTCTGGCTGAGCTCCCAGAGCCTTGCCTGCCTGTTGTCTGGGTTCCTAGGCCCTGGAATACATGAGGCTGGAGTGGGGAGCCTGGACCCTCCTCTCCAGATCTAGGGAGGGAGAAGCGCCTTCCCAATGCTGGGGAAGCTGCAACCGCCTTTTTGGCCACAAGAAGTCACAGTGACTTGGCCCAGAGCCACCCTTCATCTCTCAGGAAACACCTGGACAGTGCCAGAAAGGTCATGTTGTCCAGCCCCCTGCCCCCGGGTGGGCCTATACCCAAACTAAGGCCTTTCAGCATCCAGAAGAGGGAACCCAGGTGAGTCGCTTGTGTGTACACCCCTGGGTAAGCAAATCTTCTGTTTATCCATGAGGAGATATATCCAGTACAGAAATCACTGAGCCTCAATTTCCTCATCTGTAAAATGGGGAGATAAGAGTCCTTATCGCTTAGGGCTGCTGGCTGGCAGAGTCAGTGCCTAATAAATCTGAGCTATGACAGTTGTTGATTTGCTGTGTGTTTACTGAACACTTGTGCCAGGCATTTGGAAGTCAGGATGACCCAAATGGATGTACTCTTTGCCCCTAGGGAGGTTGGAGTCTACTGGAGGAGAACAGGTATCAGACAAGTATCGATACAAACAAATATGTAATGACAGATTGTGGTGATTGCTATCAAGCAGGGTTTCTCAGCCTCGGCACGTGCTGATGTTTCGGGCTCCCTGCTCCTCTGTGCACTGTAGGACGTGTAGCAGCATCCTTGGCCTCTGCCACCTAAGTGCCAGTGGCAACCCCCTTCCCTGCTTGTGACAGCCCGAAGTGTGTCCATGCTTTGCTGGATGGACCCTGGCAGGCAAACTCGCCTCCAGTTGGGAACCACTTGGATGAAGGAAAAGATTTTGCAAGACAGCTGCAGGGGGAATGAAATATAGATGGGGAAGGAAGATGGGTCCAGGTAGGCCACCTGAGGAAATGACAATTGCATGAAGCTGTGGAGCAAAAAGTGGGGAAAGAACCTTCCACATAGGGGAACTGTGAGTGCAAATCCCCTGAGGTGGAGCGAACTTGTTATACTCAAGGAACTGAAAGAAAACTAGAGCCCATGGGCGCTGGGTCCCTGTCAGGGAGTTTAGATATTTTTCTAGGTGTAATGGGAAGCCACGGGCAGGGGGCCATTGGAGAGGGTGTTGGTGAAAGACCACTCTGGCTGCATGAATTGCGCGTGGGGTGGTCGTCAGTGTGTTAGGTGCCGGCCAGGGCTGCTGCTTGCTGAGGGCTGAGAATGTGACGTTTATCCTTCCCTGCAGTTTAAGAGGCAGAGGAGAGCTGAGAACCCGAGAGGACAGAACCTATGGGAATGAGGGCCTGAAGTGGGAAGTGGGGGATCTCCAGAGACCCTGGCCAGTCCCCACCACCCTCCAGGCCTCAAGTTCTCCACACCCCCTACACTGTTAGAGGAGAGGACAGCGCTGAGGCTGTGCTGCTGCTGCTTTAAAAAAAAAAACATTTTTATTGATAAATCTTCACACACAAACCTTTCATACATGGTGCGCTATCAGTGGCTCACAATATCACCTAGTTGTGTGCTCATCAACACAATCATTTTTTAGAACATTTGCATCACTCCAGGAAAATAAATAAAAAGATAAAACTCATCCATACCATACCCCTTACCCCTTCTTCTCATTGGGTAGTCAGTTTATTTTACCCTTTGTCCCCCCTATTATTTGTTTATTTTTTTGTCCATATTTTTTACTCATCTGTCCATACCCTAGATAAAAGGAGCATTAGACACAAGGTTTTCACAATCACACAGTCACATTGTAAAAGCTATATTGTTATACAATCATCTTCGAGAATCAAGGCTACTGGAACACAGCTCAAACAGTTTCAGGTACTTCCCTCCAGCCACTCCAATACACCATAAACTAAAAAGGGATATCTATATAATGCGTAAGAATAACCTCCAGGATAACCCCTCGACTCTGTTTGAAATCTCTCAGCCACTGACACTTTATTTACTCTCATGTCTCTCTTCCCCCTTTTCATCAAGAAGGCTTTCTGAGTCTCTCGATGCTAGGTCCCAGCTTATACCTGAATTTCTGACCCATGTTGCCAGGGAGATTTACACCCCTGGGAGTCATGTCCCACATAAGGTGAAAGACAGTGAGTTCACCTGCCAAGTTGATTTAGAGAGGCCACATCTGAGCAACAAAAGAGGTTCTCTGGGGGTGACTCTTACGCCTAATTTTAAGTAGTCTTGGGACTGTGCTTCTCAACGCCAACCTTTCCAGCCTCTGGGAGGCTGCGGCCTGGTTCTATAGACAAAAAGAAGAAGAATTAACAAATATGGAAATTCTGTATTTTACTCGTGTGCATGATTTTTTTGAAAATCTGTAACTTTAATTTTTTTTAAAAAAGAAATCAAAGATCAAATAAGTTTTTTAATTACCACAGTTTTTTTCCTACATTTTAATAGACTAGTCTTTAAAAGTAATTCTTAAACTACTTTAATAAATAAAAGAATAGGATAGCAAGTGCCCATGTACCCACCCACCCTCAAAACCATCATCAGCCAATCCTGCCTCCATCCATATCCCAACTTTTTGAAACCTGGACCTACTATTTCATCTGTAAACATTTCAGTCAGTATCTTTAAAGATAAGGACTTCCGATATTTGTAACATATCCACAGTACCTTTATAATACCTAAAATAGCCTACCGTTAGTCCTTAACATCAAGTACCCAGTCAGTGTTCATATTTCGATTTGGCTCACAAATGCCATCATTTTATTTTTTAATAAAAATCCAGTTAAGTTTCCTATATTGCACTTGGTCAGTGTGTCTTTTAATTTAAAGGTTTCCCTCTCTCTTGCTTTTTTTTTTTTTTCCTCCTTTGCCATTTATTTGCGAAAGAAATCCAGTTGTTTGTCCTGTAGTTTCGCAGTTTGGGTTTTGTTCCTCGCTTCCCACTGGTGTTGCTGACTAGCCTGTGGCCACCACATTTGGGGGCTTCCTCTGCCACATCCTGAGCAGACTGGGGTGTCAGGTCAAGGAGTGGCCACCTGTGTTACCAAAAAAAAAAACAAGTGAAAGGGCGCTGCTGTGCACGAGGCTTTGTAGGCCAGCAGGTATACCTCGGGGCCGCCTAGCCCACCGAGTCCTGGGGGTCTGAGGCCAGACTTAGCAGAGTCTGTGGGGGGCTCAAGGGACAAGCATGCCCAGTTTTCCAGACTCAACATGTGCACAGGCCCGCCGCCTCCCACAGGGAGACTCACGTGGGGATGGAGAGGCTGAGGTCAGAGTGATCCCCTCCACCCTTAACTTTATGTTAAGGGCATTACCCACCATCACCATAGCAACCCCTTGAGGTTGTTCCTTCACCATTCCCACTTATGGGGAGGAAACTGAGGCTCAGAGGAGTGAGAGGGCTCACCCAAGGTTCCACCAGTAAGAAATGGAAGAACCCAGTTCAAACCCAGGCCTATGCCTGGCTCCTACTGTCAGCATCAGCCAGATGTGGGGAGCTGTGTGACCCACCAGGCAGGGCTGGGGTTCAGCCAGCACACCCCGGGACAGCGAGTTGCTGAACGGCTGCTGGTCTGGCCATAGGGAGTTCGCCGGTGGGCAACTCTGCGCTGCTAGCCTGGCGCCCACCAGTTCTCCAGCCAACATGCCTTGGGCTTGGACTCTGGCAAGTGAGCCAGCACCCCATGGAGGTGATGCGCCGTCCCTGGAACCAACGCCCCCTGCCCATCAGACCCTCTCCCCCACCCACGCCAGCTGTGTCTGTCCCCCACCAGCGGGCCCTCCTAGCAAGGGGTCTCCTGTGGCTCACTTGTGGAAGCTGCAGGCTCATTGCATCCCTTGCCAGTCTTACAAGTTCTGTATGTCCTTCCCTGCCTACAGGAGACCTACCTGATGAAGCACATGTCCAAACACACGGTGGTGGAGCACCTGGTGAGCCACCACTCACCGCAGAGGACGGAGTCCCCCGGGATCCCGGTGCGAATCTCCCTCATCTGAGCCTACCCCATGCGCCGCACTGCCCGGCCCACTGGCAGACATGGACCCAGGCAGCACCAGGGCCCGGCTCCTTCCAGTGGCCCTCTAGGAACAGCTGAGCTCTCTCATGACCTTCCTGACCTTCCAGAAGGCCTGGGCCGCTGAAGCCCTGCCTGGCCCGGCTCCTGGGGCAACCAGGCCAACTGCAAGATTCTGGACTGTTTTGGTGGCATCCAAAGACGATCTCGGAGCACTTTGAACCTCTCTGTTGAATTTTCTTTTTGTTCCCTACCCTTCACTTTCTTCACTGTTTTTTGTTTTTGTTTTTTCGTTCTAAGTTTTTTTTGGAAGAATCAAAAAAGATATTTATTGGCCAAGAAGTTGGTGCTGCTAAGACCGAGAAATTAAAAGAATCAGACAGATGGACACAGAGAACCAGAGGGCAGCGTGGGACCTTTTCTTGCCACGGCCTCAAGTCTTGAGGAAAGGCTCAGGCCTGGGTTTCTGAACTGCAAAAGGGGCTTCCATGTGGGAAGGGGCAGGAAGCAGGTGGAGTGAGCCCCTCACCCCTGGGTGTCCAGCTTGCACCTCTCAAGCTATGCCCCAGGCATCACTGAGCAAAGGAATGAGGCGGCCACCAGAGCTACCCGGTCTTCAGGAGGTGGCAACAAGGGAGGGGCCAGGAGATTTGCAGGACCAAAGGGTGCGGCGACGGGCTGGGCTGGGCTGGGCAGCAGGCCCAGAGAAATGGGGTGGGCTGGGCCAGGTAAGACCTGGCTCCCTGCTGCCCTGAAGACCACCCCCGTCTACCTCGGTGCTGGCCAGGAAACCAATCGGCTACCTCTCCCGCCATCCCAGACTGTGGGCAAGGGGGACAAGGGAGGGAGTGGGCCTGGGGCGAGAACCCCTCTCCAGAATTTCCTCCAGATGGGGGCAGTGCCCGAGAAGGGGCTATTAGTCTTCCCTGCCATGGAGGGGGGATCCCCCAGCCCCAGCCCTAGGCCCCTCGGCAGGGAAGGGATCCTTGGGGAGAAGGGTCCCAGGAGCAGACCCAATCCCCAGCCCCCACAGACACACCCCAATCTGAAAGCCATGCGTGTCCATGTATATAGGAACCATGTACAGAGCCCGGAGAAGCCCCCTACATCCCCCCGGAAAAAAAAAAAGAAAAGAAAACTAGACAGAAACTCATCTATATATTCTGTATCTGGAGTTCCGTTTTGAATATTAACTGTGTTATTTTTATACACTTTTTAAGCCTTAACTCGCCATTGATTTACCAGTTTAACGTTTCCTGGGGTTTCTTTTCCCATGGGGTTCTCTGCCCCCACCCCTGCCCTTTGTTTGACTTGGCGTCGTCTGATACTCAGTATTGTAGCTTTTTGTCCGCATGATGTTATCCTGTAAATACGCTGTTATACATACTGTTAACACCCTTTTGCTTTTTTCTATGGGACCTCCAGGCCACCGTATTTAGAACTAGCTATCTTATTAAAAAAGAGAAAACAGTCTGTTGGCTTCTCGGTCTGCATCTTGGTGGCAGGGAGGTGAGGGCAGGTGACCCTCAGACACTTCAGGACAGAAGTTTGCATTATATTTTAAAAAAAGGGGGTGGGGAGCAAAAAAACAAAAATCACATGTGGGGGAAAGACACTAAAAGGGGCAAGAAACAAAGGAATTACAAACCCTCTGCTCTTTGTATTTCTCTGTTGTGAAGAATAAACTGTACCTGCACCCGGGTGGCGGTGGTGTGTGGTGTGATCTGTGCGAGGGTGGGGCTGGGGGGCACCTTTCCACTGCTCCTCTCCCCTCCCCCGTGCCCCCCCCAAGCCCAGGCCAGGGGGGAGGAGGACTTGCCCCCTTGCTGTGAGCCTGCCTTGTGCCAGGTGCTGAACTAAGTTCTTTAAGTTGGTTACTTCACAACTCCCCTACCAAGTAATTGCAAACCAGGGAGAGTTTTTTTGTTTGTTTTGCTGAGGGATCATGCTGCAATTAAGTGACAGTGACATAAATTTGACCCTGGTCTGTCTGATCCTGAAGCCTCTTTGATGTACCGGCTCCTCCAATAACATTCACTGCCCCTGCTGTCAGAGGGGTGGCCATGTCCAGTCAACCCTACTCATGTCTGGGGTCCATTGTGGATGCTCTGAATTGTGGATGCTGTTCCAGTGATTGGGGAAGGCAGTGAGCAAGAAGCTTCCCTCACATGTATTTTTTTTCCTGGGGGCAAATTTTTTGATTGTGTGGGAGGGAAATGTAGGATAAATTCCCCAGAAGTTGATCAAGTCTGGCCCTGGGCAAGGCATCTTGGGAAAGACAGAGGTGATCAGCCAGAGTGACCCTGGAGCTCACCTATGGAGAATACACGTCCTTCCCTGAGTCCTCACGGTCTTTATGTGTCCAGAGTTGGTTGCAAGTGATAGAAAACTTGTATTTGGAGTTTATTGGCTCATAAAACAGGACAGCTTCTGGGCACAAATGTATCTCCAGATCTCCACTTGACTGTGTCCTCAGTTTTGTCCTTGGGCTCCTATGCAGCCAGCAGCTCTAGCCTCAGCCCCCGTGTTTCCAGCAGGCAAGGCCCTGCCTTTCTCCCAGAAACCCCAGCAAAAGTCTAATTGGGCCTTCCTGGTTCTGATTAGGTCGGATACTATTCTTGAACCAATCACTGTTAATAGAATATGACGTGTGGTTTGGCTTAGGCCTAGAGCTCATGCTCAGCCTGGGGCAGTGGGTGAACCCTACTATCTGAAGTACATCTCCCCAAAAGGAAACTGGGGTGTGTTTAGGGGGTGGCCAAGAACCAGCATGTTTTGAATAATCTCATAGGCATCATGTTTTCCTTTGAAATTGACCTTCCTTAGTCCCCTGTGTATTGAAGGGATGGGCTCTGGCAGCCATATAATACCACGTGATCTTATCCTCACCATAGCTGGTTGGCCAGGGGTGGACACCTGACCTAGGACTCAGTTCATCGACCTGTCCATGGAGTGGCGTGGCGTGGCATGGTGTGGTGTGTGGTGTGGTATGCTCAGGAAAGCAGATGGTACACCCCCCTTCCCAGTTCCACATTTGGTGACTGTGAGTAGCTTGGAAACTGGCAGACACTACCAATCAGGGCTCTCTTTTTCCTCGAAGAGCCAGTGGCTAAACATTCACCAGCACACCACTTAATGGAGCTGACTCATCAGATTTGCTATTCCACGAATTAGGAACTCGTCAGGAGATGGTGGGCACCAGAACTGGAGAACCTTGTCTACTGGGGGCAGGGGTGACTGTGCTGGGCTAGACACAAGCAGAAGGACAATGGAGGCAGAGAAGCAGAGATGGGCAGAAGAGAATGAGAGTCTGGGGCAACCTCAGCTCTTGACTTTCAGTCTGTCCTCCCATCAGTGAATTTTAAGTTGCTAGTTGTGTGGTACCAGGTAAGTTACTCAAACTTTGTTTGCCTGATTTTCCTTATCTGAGAAATGGGGGAAATAACCAATTTATAGGTTGGATGTGAGGAGTAAATGAATCAGTACCTTTCAGATGCTTAGAACTGTGTGTGACAAATAGGAAAAACCCATAAAACCCAATAAATGTAATTGCTCTTTTTATTGGCTTAGGCCTGATCTATGTTTCTCATGATCAAAGATTGCTAAGACAGGTGATGTTTGGATATCTGTGGGGGCAGCACCTGAGTGGGCATGGCAGGGTGGGGAGGCAGGGACAGGTGCAGACTTTGCATGGAGCAGTGGTATTGAGGGACCTGGGAATCTGCTTTTCACCTGCTCACCTGGTGAGTGCGTGAGTGCCACAGTCCTCTGACAGAGGGACCAAAGACAGTGTTGACACAGAAGTACACAGGCTAAGGAGGTGGCTGCGGAAAGACCTTTGTCCCTCTTCTTCGATTTCTGCTTCAGTCCCAACCCCCTCCACTGCCCCACCCCCTCCTGAGGTCTCTGGGTTCCTCTGGGCTCCCTGGGTGAACCATCCCCAAAAGGTCGCACCATCTTGCTCTATCCTGTCCCTCCTTGAGCCCCTCTCCCTTTTTAGGAAAGAGTCATCAACAGCACCAGGCTGCCCCCAGCTCAGGACCTGGAAACCCATGACTGTGCCATTTATTCCCTTTTAAAACAGGAAATGACCATTCTTTGACACATCCTTTGCTCTCCTTGAACTTGCTTGAGAAGGGAAAGGCAGGGAAAAGGAGAAGGCAAGTTGTTTTATGAAGCACCTCAATGACCCCCTGCATTTGAGCCCCATTTTACATATGAGAAAACTGAGGCTCAGGGAATATAAGGTACTCATTCACAGCCACACACTGAGCTAAAAGAGGATCCAAGATTCGCATCCAGAGCTTACTGGCTAGCGCTCAGGTCTTCAGTGGCTCAGGGGTCAACAGGTTCAGTGTGTGTGCAGTTCAGGGAATGTTGCAGGATAAATTGGAGTACAAATATTTTCCCATCAGAGGAGGAGCTGTGTAGGCCCTCTAGTCATGAAGCCATAATCTGTTCCTAGGCACTCCTGGTTTATCCTTATTTGTAATACAGAGTCCAAAAGGCCTCCTGGTGTTTGCCAGTCCAGTTTAGGTAAGAGGCACTGAGACAATTCAAATTACTGTTGAAAGAGCCAGAGAGCTTTTTCTTTTTTTTTTTTTTAGTCTTTCATCGTATAGTATAACATATATACAAAGCAAGAAATAAAAAAGCAATAGTTTTCAAAGCACTCTTCAGCAGGTAGTTACTGGACAGATTCCAGGGTTTGTCATGGGCTACCAGACCATCCTCTTAGATTTTTCCTTGTAGCTGCTCCAGAATATAGGATGCTAGAAGGCTTAAATATTTTTTTATCACCACAATCGACTTTTTTCTTTATTTTTTGTGAATAATAACATATATACACACACACACAAAGCAATAAATTTGAAAGCACAGCACCACAATCAGTTGTATTTCAGAGTTTGACATGGGTTACAATTCCACAATTTTAGGTTTTCACTTCTAGCTGCTCTAAGATACTGGTGACTAAAAGAGATACCAATTTAATGATTTAGCAATCATATTCACTCGTTAAATCCTACTTCTCTGTATAATTCTATCATCACCTTTGATCTTTCCATCCCTCTCTTTAGGGGTGTTTGGACTATGGCCATTCTAACTTTTTCATGTTGGAAGAGGCTGTCACTAATATGAGGTAGGGAGATGGAACTATCTGATGTTCTGAAGAGGCTGGGCCCTCTAGGTTTCAGAACTTATCTGGTCCAGGGACCCATCTGGAGGTTGTAGGTTTCTGGAAAGTTACACTAGTGCATGGAACCCTTGTGGAATCTTATATATTGCCCTAGGTGTTCTTTAGGATTGGCTGAAATGGTCCTGGTTGGGGTTTGGCAGGTTATGATAGGTAGCAAGGTCTACCTGAAGCTTGCATAGGAGCAACATCCAGAGTAGCCTCTTGACTCTACTTGAACTCTCTCTGCTGCTGATACTTTATAAGTTACACTTCTTTCCCCCCTTTTGGTCAGGATGGAATTGTTGATCCCACGGTGCCATCTCCCACGTCACCAGGGACACTTTCAGCCCTGGATGTCATGTCCCATGTAGGGGGAAGGGCAATGATTTCACTTGCAGAGTTGGGCTTAGAGAGAGTAGGGCCACATCTGAGCAACAAAAGAGTCCTCCAGAAGTAACTTTTAGGCATGCCTATAAGTAGACAAAGCTTCTCCACTTCCTACATAAGCTTCACAAGAGTAAGACCTCCTGATGTTTGCCAGCCTAGTTGAGGTAAGAAGCACTAAGACAATTCAAATTACTATTGAAAGATCAAGGGCATGGTCTATTGATTTGGATGTCCCTAAAGTTTGACACAGTATCAGGGGTTTCATGATAGTAAAGTTTAATAGTTCCATATTTTTTCTCCCATCCCTCAAGGGACTTTGTCAATACTTTTGGATTATTTGCTTAATATACTCTAGGCTGTATCTAGACATTACATTATGCTATACAGGATTAAAGGACCTGAGAGCTTTTATTTTATGTCACCAATAACTGAAGCTGCCTGTAAACCTTTTCATATAGTAAAAATCATCAAAATTGGGCCAGAAATTGCTTCCTTATCTGGGAGCAATGGAGGCTGTTAGAAATGCAAGGTTTATGAGAACACTACATAAAGGATTCAGGAGGCCTAGAGTGAAATCCCACTCTTTCAGGGCCTCAGTTTTCCCTCCTGCCAGACAGTATCTCAGGGGCTTGCAGTAGTTCCCTTCCTTATCTCCTTGGCTCTGTGACCACCCTTCCTGGAGAGCCCAATGGCTCCATGCTCCCACTCAGAGCCTGAGTTTTTCCCTACTGAGGATGTGGAATCTAGACAGCAGAGATGGTGGAGGAAACTTACCTCCCCAGGTGCTGTGGCTGAGGCCAGCCCTGATGGTAGGAGATAGCATTTTTGTGGACTTTGAGTTTCTAGGAGAAAGGGCCATAAAGGACAAATATTAGAATGAATTATTTTATTGGAATGTTACTTAAATATCTATACACTCTTTATGCTTAAACATGGTGCAGGTAAAAGGGCAAAGAGGTGACCCCCTGCTACTCGCATTTCCCTGAGGCTCATGCCTTGAGGGGGCTCTGTTTAGCCTCAGGGGTTAGTACTGGCTCTCCAACTGCTGACATCCTTAAGGACTCAAAGTTAGAGCCTCTGTCTTTTGCCAATTATGTTCCCTCCTTGTGCTTCAGTTTCTTAATATAAATAAAAAAGGAGTGGGGTGAGGGGACTAAAACATCCCTTCAGGAGACATCAGATGAGTTAAGTAAGTAACAGATGCTGTTTGCCTGAGGCACTGTTGCAGGCACTGTTGAAAGTGGGACAAGGGGATCTCCTCTCCAACCCAAGAGTCAGTCAGGATCTGCCCCCAACTCACCCCGCTCAACACACACTGGCGGGGGAGAGCTTTCTTCATCCATTCGCTCCCCAAAGTTGCTTCCAGAAGGGCCTCACAATCTTTCCTTCCCGTCACTCCCACTCTACACCTTCCTGGTGCCGAGGATGCCCTGACTGGCAGGGGCTGGGTGGATCCCCGGGAGGAGGAGGTCGAGGAACCAGGTTGACGCCCGTCCCTGGCTCCCAGGTCCTTGGGGCGCCCGCTCCGGGCGGGTCGCTAGTCACGCAGCAGGGCGTACTCCTTGGGCGCCCAGAGCAAGCGCGGATGGCGGATCTCGGCGCGCGAGCCGATCTCCGGGCACCAGCAGAACTCGGGCGACAGCACCTTGGCGGGCTTGTGCAGCCAGAAGTACTTGTTGAGGTGGCTCTCGTCCTGCCAGCGCGCCTCGAGGCCGCGCGCGCGGTCCCGCCGCAGGCCCCGCACGCAGTGTGCGGTCAGCTCGCGCAGCGCCGCCACGCTGCCCCCGAACACCGCCGCGTGGTAGTAGAAGTCGCCGTCTCCCGGCGCCAGCGCAGCGGCGGAGCGCGCGTCGCGCTCGAACGGCAGCAGCCACCGCGGCCAGTGATAGTGCCAGGCGTGCAGCTGCGCCACCGACTCGGCCAGCGCCTCGGGCCCGAAGGCGCCGCTGAAGTGCTGGTCCACGTCCATGCAGAACACGAAGTGCGCCTCGCGGCCCAGCCGCCCGCCCAGCGCCTCGTGCAGCGAGTGCATGCGCTGCATAGACACGTCCTGCCAGCGCCGCTCGCGGGCCACGCGCTGCACGCGCAGCCGGCGGCCCGGGCCCAGCGCCACGCGGGGCACGGCGGCCGGGCGCTCGGTGAACACGTAGTACACCACGCGCTGGCCCACCATGAAGTGCCGCTCCGCCGTCTCCAGGAAGCGCTCCAGGTACTTCTCCAGGTACCTGCCGGGTGGGGCGGGCGGCGGACCAAAGTCAGCCCGAAGGCGACTCCCCCCACGGACCGGGGCTTCCCCCGGTCTGTGCTTCCTAGACCTTCGCACACCACTTTTTGTCATCCTACAGCCTCAACCCCTGGACTCCAGAATTCTCGAAGCCTAGAGCCTTTCTGCCTGGGCGGGGTGCATTAAAGGCGGCTGCGGAGTCTTAGCCACTCCTGCCCTGGGCTTGTGGGGATCTGTGACCTCTCCTTGAACATGGACTGCTTTGAGCAATAAAATACCAAGGAAGTGATGCCCTCAGGAGGACTGGCGGCCTTAGCTTGGTGTCTTTAGAGCTCTGAGCCTTAAGAAGTTCCAGGACTGTGATGCCCTACTAGCGAGTAGGCATGTGTAGTGAGGCTGTGTGGAGAGAGGGTGGTGCCACCAGCCTGCAGGAGTTACAGCCACCCCAGTTGAGACCCAGACTCTCGGAGCCGAGAGGAGCCCTTCCTGCTGGACCCTGTCTAAATAACAAACCCACAAAACCCTGAGCTATAATTATAATGCATTGTTGTTTTAAGTCATTAAGTTTGGGATAATTCCTTACGTAGATAACCAGAACGCTTGGAATGTTAGACACAGAACCCTGGGATTCCACGGTTTTAAAATACTAACACTAAAACCTAATATTTTTGAACATTTATCATGCGGCAGATCCTATTCTAAGCCTATATGTATCGATTGTCTCATTTAACCCTCAATTTGTTATCTTATTCAGATGAGTACACTAAATCACAAAGAGCTTTAGTAACTTGCATAAGTATTCCCGGTAGATAGAGCCCAAATTTGAACCCAGCCTGGTGTCCAAGCCTGTACCTTTACACACACTTGCTCTGTTTCTCATGGAACTGTGGGAAACCAGAGAATTCAGATGGCTTAGAATTCCAGGGCATTGGACTCAGAGAACCTTGGAAGTTTGTATTCTAGGTCTCAGGACCTCCAGGTGGACCAGCCCCAGCCGCTAGGCAGATTCCCTCTAGGAATTCTGAGTCCCTGGATGCCTGAGCTGGTTGAGCTCTGTGGTGTTCGGTGTCCTTGGGGCGAGGCAGGGGACGCTGAACCTGCCTCCACCCTGGAGCCTGGGACAAGGGGAGCTGTCTTTGCTTCCTGCTTCACCTTGAGATCCCTTGGCAAGGGGGAATGGTGTGCTCCACCCCCAACCTCTACATCACATGCCCGCCCCTCCTGCTCCCTGGGTGCACAGAATCCCTCCTCTGCCCAGGCCTTACCTGCCTACAGCAAAGACAGTTAGCCCAATGGTGAGGTTCTGCTGTGTGGTCTCTTGCTGAGCCAAATCTGGGTCGAAGGTGCCATCCCAAATAATGGGGGCCCCCCAGGAGGTGCAGGTCAGGACTTCAGGCCGGGCCCTGGGAAAGGCAGGGGGTGGGGAAGACAGGTGCATTCACCCACCCACTTGGTGCCTGCTCATTGCCACCTTCCCGCGGGGGACCCAGAGGTGGAACAGGCCCAGTCCCTGTCCCTGAGCAGCCCCTCCCTCCTAGGACTAGGAGATACTCACCCTGATGGGGCTGCAGCCAGGGCTCTGCCAGGTGTGGGCTGAGGGGTGGCGGGGCAGGGACAGTGGGCAGAGCTCTGTAGGGTAGATGGGCCTTCTCAGAGTGGGAGGGATGGTAGCTCCTTACCAGAGATGCAGGTGCCCCGAGAAGTTGTCTCTCAGCAGAGGCTTTGTGGCCAAAGGGCAGATGCCCATAGGGATGAGGACTTCCAGATGCCTGTGCGGTGGGGGCAGCAGTGAGGGCCATCGGCTAGCCTCAGGAGCACTCTTGCTTTGCTCCTTACAAGGAGGAAGAGCCCACAAGGACTTGCCCAGCCTGAGATGGCCACCACCCTCCATCCTTCAAAATAGGTTCTTGGAAAGTAGATCGCTATGGTCTTAACCCACTGGTGGACCCACTTTGAATGCTGGGGAAAGGGGCTGTACCTGACTGCAGGCAGCATGTACAGGAGTGGGCCTAAAAGGCCAAAGGCAAGTAGAATCAGCTGCCAGAAGTTCCTCTTCTTGGCCCTGGACAAGGGGGCGGGGGATCAGGAACTCATTTATATGTGTATGCGGAATTATTTATGTAATTTAAAAGTTTCTTTAAAAAAAAGAATAATATATTCTATTCATAAGATAATGACATTCAAAGGTACAAAAGAGGATAAGCAATGAAAAGTCTTTCCTGTTCCCAGCCACCCAGGTCCTTGGTATGGTAGCAAACACACACACACACACACACACACACACATTCTTCTTCTTTGTTTTCTTAACTTTTTATTTTGAAATAATTTCAAACTCGCAGGGCAATTGCAAAAATAATATAAGCCCCATTCACAGAACTCCAACATAACTCTACCCTGCCCCCCGGGTGACCAAGATCCACCAATGATAAAATTTGCCACCTTTGCTCTTCGTTCCTCCCTTTCTTCCGTCCTCCCCCATCTGTCTGTCGGTCTATCTGTCATTTTCTGAACATCTGAGAGTAGTTTGTACGTAGCATGCTCCTTGAACACACAATACTTCCATGTACATTTCTTACAAACAACGATATTCACTTATGCAATCGCCTTAAGTGCAGTTGTCAAGTTCAAAAATTTTAATGTTGAGATAAAGTTTACATTCTATATTCCCATTTTTCTTATGTCCCAATAGTGTCCTTTTGCGTTTTTTTCTCCTACATTATTAGATTCCATGCAGTATCATAGGTTGTGTATAATTGTCATTAACTCTGGTTTCCCTCCCTTCCTTCCTTCCTTTTTCTTTTTCTCTCTCTCCCCCTCTTTCTTTCTTTGAAACATATATATACAACATCAATCTTCCTATCCCAACCCCCCCCAAGCATACCACTCGGTGGGATTAAGCACATTTACAGTGATGTGGTAGCCTCTCTACCATCCATTACTAGAACTTTTCCTTCACCCTGAACAGAAACCCTACACTCATTTTGCATAAACTCTCCATTGCCCTGCCCCACCCCCACCCCTAGTAGCCTTTACCGTACTTTCTGTCTCTGTGAGTTTGCATATTCTCTGATATTTTCTTTGTGGTTACCATGGATCTTAAATTTTAATATCTTAAATCTGTAACAGCCTCCCTTGCTTTGATTCCAACTTAATGTCAATAGCATATATAAACCATATTCCTATACCCCTCTGTCCTCCATCTTTATGTAAGTCTTATCACCAGTTACATATTTATATATGTATATATATACGCACATATATAAATATATGTGTATATATATATACACACACACATTATGAGTCCCAAAGATTAGTTTATTATTACATTTTATGCATTTGCTTTTTACATCCTGTAGGAAGCAAAAAGTTGAGTAACAAACCAAAAATAAAATGCTGCCTTATTTATGTCTATCCAGGCCATTATCTTTCGAGATCTTTATTTCATCACGTGGCCTCAGCCAATTGAGGAGTCCTTTCCTTTCAACCTGCAGAATTCCCTTTAGCATTTCTAGTGGGGCTGATCTAGTGGTGACAAAGTCCCTAAGCTTTTGTTTATCTGGGAACATCTTAATCCCTCTCTCATTTTCAAAAGATAGTTTTGCCAGATATAGAATTCTTAGTTGGCAAATTTTTTGCTTTCAGCACTTTAATCACACTTTCCATTGCCTTCTTGCCTCCGTGGTTTCCAATGCTTCTCTCTTGCAGCTTTCAGAATTCTCTATCTTTGGCCTTCGGCAGTTTGATTGTAGCAAATACTGGCTGGGTCTTTTTGGGTTTGTCCTGTTTTGGAGTTTATTAAGCATCTCAGATGTGTATATTCATATCTTTCATTAAATATGGGAAGTTTTCAGCCATTATTTCTTTGAGCATTCTCTCTGCCCCTCTCTTTCTCTCTTTTTCTGGGGCTTCTACAATAAGTATATGGGACATTTGATGGTGCCTCAAGGGTTCCTCAGGCTCTGTTTGCTTTTCTTCATTCTTTACATCTTTCTGTTCCTCAAATTGGATCATTTCCATTGTCTTATCTTCAGGTTCACTGACTCTTTCTTCTGCCAGCTCCCACGTGCTGTTGAACCCATCTAGGGTGTTTAATTTCTGTTACTGTGGTCTTCAGCTCTGTTTGGTTGCTTCACATAATTTCCATCTCTCTATTGATATTCTCTTTGTGTTCATCTATTGCTTTCTTGATTTCCTTTAATTCTTTGTTCATGTTTCCTTTAGCTCTTTGAACATATTTAGGACCTTTTTTTTTTCCTCTCCTATTATTTATTTGCTTTTTGTCTTTATTTTCTGTGCTGATTTTTAAAAAATTTTATTTATTAATTAAAAAAATTAACAACAAACAAAACATTAAGATATCATTCCATTCTACATATATAATTAGTATATCTTAATATCATCACATAGTTGCATATTCATCATTTCTTAGAACATTTGCATCCATTTAGAAAAAGAAATAAAAAGACAACAGAAAAAGAAATAAAACGATAACAGAGAAAAAAAAGATTATGCATACCATACCCCTTACCCCTCGCTTTCATTTATCACTAGCATTTCAAACTAAATTTATTTTAACATTTGTTCCCCCTATTATTTATTTTTATTCCATATGTTCTACTCGTCTGTTGACAAGGTAGATAAAAGGAGCATCAGACACAAGGTTTTCACAATCACACAGTCACATTGTGAAAGCTATATCATTATTCAGTCATCATCAAGAAACATGGCTACTGGAACACAGCTCTACATTTTCAGGCAATTCCCTCCAGCCTCTCCGCTACATCTTGAACAACAAGGTGATATCTACTTAATGCGTAAGGATAACCTCCAGGAAAACCTCTCCACTCTGTTTGGAATCTCTCAGCCATTGACATTTAGTCTCATTTCACTCTTCCCCCTTTTGGTCAAGAAGGTTCTCTCAATCCCTTGATGTTAATTCTCAGCTCATTCTAGGGTTTTTCTCAATCCCTTGATGCTGAGTCTCAGCTCATTCCAGCATCTCTGTCCCACGTTGCCAGGAAGGTCCACACCCCTGGGAGTCATGTCCCACGCAGAGAGGGGGAGGGTGGTGAGACTGCTCATCATGTTGGCTGGAGAGAGAGGCCACATCTGAGCAACAAAAGAGGCTCTCTTGGGGGTGACTCTTAGGCCTAAATTTTAAGTAGACTTGACCTATCCTTTGTGGGGTTAAGTTTCATATGACCAAACCCCAAGACTGGGGGCTCAGCTTATAGCTTTGGTTGTCCACACTGCTTGTGAGAATATCAAGAATTCAACTTGGGAAAGTTGAATTTCTCCCCACTCTCACCATTCCCCGAAGGGGGCTTTGCAGATACTTTTCCACTCACTGATTGAATCACTCTGGGATTCATCGGGGCATCGCTCTGGACAAACCAACAAAATCTCATTAGGACCATTTTTTTAAAAGTCTTTGTCTAGCATGCCCCATGTCTGGTCTTCCTTGGTGATAGTTCTAATGCTTTGTTCTCCTTAGCCTGAGTCATCACTTCCTATTTCTTTGTATGTTTTGTAATCTTTTGTTGAAACCTGAACATTTTGATATTTTAGTGTGTTATAGGTAGAATTTAGACTCAGAGGTATCTGTTCTTTAAGCTTGTATCCAACTAGAATTATGATAGTTTCCCTTGAATGCCAGGAGCTAACAGAAAAAAAAAAAAGAAGAAGAATAAAAGAAAAACACCTTTTCCAGTCTTTGAAGATTGACCTGAAGGAGTACTTTCCTTCAGGGCTTATCCATACAATAAGTTTGGAGAATAGCTCCAGGCTAAAGTATAGGCCATCTTGATCTTTTCAGCACATTCCTCTTATCTTGAGCATACCTGTGGCCCTAGGAATTCTACGTCCCCCACCCCCACCCCCACCCCCAGTTCCGGATGTCCCCACTTCCCTAGGAAACAGTTTCCTTACGGTCCTGGGCGCTGCACTGGGTGTCCTGCAGCCAGCAATGCCCTGCCTCAGGCAGCACGACCTGACTGCTCTCCCACAGCGTGTGCTCTTCCTTAGAGCTCTGTGACCTGCCTTCTACACTCAGGGCAAGTTCTGGGATGACGAGTCCCTCAAGCCACCACCACCGAGGTTGGGCCAGCTCCTAGTATGTGCAAAAGGGCTTCTTTGCTCCCTTAGGCACCTGGACCAGGGACCCACGCTGGGAGGACGGGCTGTTCCGTACCCATCCTTGTATCAGCACCCCCCTCCGTGCTGAAATGGTAGCACAGCAGCCATGCTGTTCCGTACCTTGTGTTTTTCATTGAGCCTTATATCTTCAAGGTTATCCCAGCTCAGTGCTTAGAGAGCTTCTTCCCTCTATTTTCCAGCTGCCCAAGATGCTGCTGATTGGAAATAGGGCGATTTGCCTACCCAAGCCCCTTCTGGTGAGCATTTAGATTTCAAACCTTTGTTTTTCCCAGCCATGCTGCAGAACATAGACTTGGGGCAGATTTGGGGGACAGTAACCTTAGAGGTCGGGGTGCTTAGCCTGGGGGGAGGGGTGGGGGATGACTTTGGCCAGGAAAGAATGCGAGAGGCTGCAGGGGAGCTTGTACCTGGGTGACTGGAAGTTGGGAGCTCTCTGGGACCTAGAGGTAAGTTGCCAGGTGGTGGTGAGGGCTGCCTGGGGTAGGGAGAATGCACCCATGGCGGCTCACGTCACCGAGGAGTCCCCTGTAGAACTCAGTGGCCCCTTCCTGGCTCAGAGGAGGTGGGCTTGGGATTTGCCCATGGTGGGATGCCTTCCAGGAAGCATCCAAAATATTGAGAATGTAAATAAGCTCCCCCTGGGAGGTCGCCCCCCACGCTGTGTTTACTCCTGGTTCTCCAGTTAGGGCCCACAATGGAGAAGAGTCACCAGCGCTGGAGCCAGATGGCCTGGGTTTGAATCCCTGCCCTGCCACTTGGTAGCACTCTGACTCTGGCAGGGTTATGGGCCTCTTTGAGCTTCAGTCTCTTCATCTATAAAATGGGGATAATAAAATACCTTGAAGGGCTATCGTAGACCTCGAGTTAATACCTACCAAGCACTTAGAACAAGGCGCAGCTCAGTACGTATCAGCTGTTGTTTATTATATTGCTATTGCTTGTGTTATTTCCCTTCTTCCTGAACAGATGCTCATCCTCCTCTGGGCAAAACCACCACCGCCCCAGCCCCATTTCCTGCCCCACAAATCCTTCCAAAATCTGGCCTCCCCACGGTTTCCTTCCAGAAGCCCACCTGCACCAGATCCCCCTGCCCTGCCTTTTCTTCCTGCCCACTCACCCGTGCGCCTGCGGCTCTGACTACTGAAAAGCTCTGGGAACAGGGCGTGCCATGGCCTGTGTAGGTGTGTATCCGTGGGTGCACCCTTTTACCACATGGCGCCACCAAGCCAGAAACCTGGCTGCACCCTGACCCCTCCCTCTCCTTTCCTGTCCGTCCTGGGACTGTGCAGACTTGGCCTCCTTGGCCTCACCCCCTCTTCGCCCCACCCCTTCCTCATTGCAACCCCCCCCCCCCCCCCCCAGTAATCCTGACCTGCTCATCTATTACCAGGACCATCCCAGCCATACACACCCCACCCCTGCACTGTAGGTCACTTCCCAGGGTGCAGGTCACTTGCCGCAGCCAGCCTGCCTTAACCATTTCCTCGACACACGGACAGCTCAGTCCTCAGAGAAGAAATGCATTTAGTAAGCAAACACATGGGAAACTGTTCATTCTCCTTCGTAATCAGAGACATGCAAATTAGAGCAAGGATGTTTTGCCTATTAAATAAACACTTAAAAAAATAAATGAAAATAGGCAAGGTGCAAGAATACAGCGAGATAGGCACTCCTATGCTTGCTGGGGGGAGTATAAATTGCCATAGCCTTTTTGGAAAGCTGCATAGCTATAGGAATTGAAAGCTTTCATTTTCATCCTCTTTGATGCAGTCACCCCCGCTTGTGGAAATTTGTTCAAAACAGATAATCTTCTGTAGGAAAAAAGTCCATGCACCAAGATGTTCATATCTCTAGTCATTTGTGCATTCATCATAGAGTTATTGGGTACAGACTCAGAGGCAAGCACTGTGGTAGGCCAGGGATTGAGAGGTGAAGGAGACACAGATCTTGTCTGCAGGGAGTGGAGTCAGGAAGACATGTGTGGGGAAGGTGGGGAGACAGACAGAAAACAGGTGAATGAAACATAGCATGGCGGCAAAGGCTTTGATTAGTATAAATACAAGATGCCACACGGGCAGATTGGAGAGTGGCGCCTGAGGTTGGCGGTTGGGGAGGCAAGCAGGAAGACTTCCTGGAGGTGACCTCTAAGCTAGGACCTAAAGAGTTAGAGGTTAGTCAGGCAAAGAAGGCAGTGGAGCAGGAAGGGAGGTCCACAAAAAGGAAATGATGTGCAAAAGTTGGTTGGTGAGCGAAACCTTGGGATGGGATGGGGCTGCAAGTCACTGTGTGGGGGGAGTGCAGAGTGTAGATGGGGAGGGAGTGAGCAGAGTCTGCAGGGGTGAGCCAAGGCCACATCACCGAGGGCCCACGGGTTTGGACTTTGCCTCGAGGCCCATGGGGAGCCATAGAAAGCCTATCCTCCAGGGACTGTCACCAGATTTTCTTTTGAAGGAGGTACTTGCGCTCAACCATTGAGCCTGGACATAGGAGGGAAAGGAGTTGGAGCCAGGGCGCCAACCCATGGAAGCTGGTGGGGGCGTGAGTCAGGGTGTGGGGAAGGGGAGATGGTGAAGGACTGCCAAGGAGGTGGATGGCAGGACGTGGCGAATGAATAGTTGGCCAGGGCTGGGTGATGGGCTCCGTGTGTCTGGACTGGGCCAGGGGGCTGGAGCGTAGAGGGCAGGCAGGCTCAGGAGAGAGTTTTCCGGTTCGCCAGATGTCATGGGAGTGATGGGCCCCCGCCTTGGGGAGAGAACACAGAGGAAGAAGAGGCCAGGGTCCAGGCCCCAAGGGGGCCCGTGGGGAAGGGAAGGATACCGAGGGAGGATGTCAGGTTCTCAAGGGGCAGGAGTGAGGGCAGGTGCAGAGGTGGAGGCAGGGGTTAGACAGCTCTTTCCAAAAGAATAGTACCTGGAAGGGGAGGCGGGGGAGGGGCATGGGATGGATTGGGTATTTGTTTTGTGTCTTTTTCTTTTACACCAGGGAGACTTGAGCTGGGTTGAAAACCGGCTGGAAAACATCCACGGAGAAGGTGGCTTCAGGTCACAGGGAGAGGCATTATCTGAGCCACTCAGATATTGCTGAAAAAGTCCCCTCATGTCTGGCCAAAGGGACAGGCAAAATCAATCTGTTATGAAGACTCTGCCATAACATGGAAGAATGCTTACGCAGGAACGTTAAATGAAAAAAACAGGATCCCAGATCAATGCACATTATGATTACAATTTAGTGAAAATAAAAACATGCACCAGCAAGTAAGACTAAAAGAACAAACCTAAGTGGTTATGCTCCAGTGATGAGATTATAGTAGGTTTTCCTTCCTCCCCACCCCCCAGTTGTCTTTAATGTGCTTATATTGCTTTTTTAATGAAGGAAAAATACAAAGAGCAATTTAGAGAAAAGCCAAGTTGTTTTCTGGCTTCCTAATGACTAGAGAACAAGGCTACCTCCCTTAGCACTGCCTATGAAGCTTTCAAAATCTGGTCCAACTGTCTGGTCTCAGCCGTCAATTTAAAAGTGCTCACACCCCCTAATCCCGTTTTCTCACCTCTGGGAATCCAGGCTACATGAGCAGGAATACAGGGATGTTCTTGTAGCAGTTTGAGAAGGCAAATGGATACAGACTACCTTCACATTATCAGGAGGGGATTGGATGAATGAATTATGCATATTCACACAGTGGACAACAAGCAGGGCCATCAAAAAAAAAAGAGGTAGATTTATTTGCACTCTCTGGAAAGCGATCCTAATATAAATAATGGAACCATATGTAGAGGCTGATCTCACTTTAGGGGCAGCGGTGGGGGTGGGGCAGGAAGAACGCCACACCTGTATTTCGGGGTGTAGGCAGACATGTTGATCTGTATTTTATAAATGTGTAGGAAAAGATCTAGAATAGCGCTGTGCAGTAGAAATAAAAACTGCGAGCCATGTTTGTAATTAAAAAATTTTTAGTAGCCACTTTAAAAAAAGGGAAACGTTTATCCAGGGTATGGACAGATATGTAAAAAAATAAATAGTTGGGGGGAGGTATAAGCGGAAAAACAATTTGGGTAGATTGTAATACAAATGGTCGATGGGAGGGAGGGGTAAAGGGTATGGGATGTATTAGTTTTTTCTTTTTTTCTTTCTTTTTTTGGAGTAATGCAAATATTCTAAAAATGATCATGGTGATGAATACACAACTACGTAATGATATTGTGAGCCACTGATTTGCATACTATGGATGGACTGTATGTGTGTGAAGATATCTCAATAAAAATGTTTAAAAAAAGAAAAAAAATCAAAATAAAAAAATTAAAAAAGGGGAAAGAAGCAGGTGAAATTGATTTTAATAGTATTTGAACTGAACCCAGGAAATCTCAAATACCATCTCAACATGCACTAATATAAAAATTGTTGAGACAGTTTACATTTTTGGTTTTATGCTAAGTGTTTGAAATCCAGTGTTTTAGACCAACAGCACAGCCTAGCTGGAATGAGTCACATTTCAGGTGCGCGGTTGCCACCGGTGGCTGGTGGCCACGGTTATCGGGCAGCATGGCTTTCGAAGGAGACATAGCAGACGGTTAGCGGAAGGCTGAGACTGTGTCATGGCGCCCTGGAAAATATAGTTCCTGAATCATTATCTCAATGCTTTCTAACCTTCTAATATGTTGCAATGTAGCCAGAAGCAATTATCCATAACTGTTTTTACTCACCGAACTGTAACCCCGATGCCTTGTTCCCTTAATGCTGATGCTATGTTTCGAAACTGTATGGTCTTTACCCCGTAACTGGACAGTAACAACTCATGACCAGCCCCACTTATGTCCCCTTATCTTGTTTTGCAGCCTTGAAGTTGGGTGCCTTTGCATGTGGCCCCCTGACGTCTGGTGCTCCTTAATGATTATTAATGAAGTAACATCAATCAGCCCAGAACTGTCCACCTTGCACATTATCCTAAGCCTGCTGCCCTGTGTGAACGCTGTGAAACACTGAACGTTCCTCCAGGTTGGGGAGACAGTTGCATGGCCCACAGATCTTCTGATTTCCTTGCTTAGTGTTTAGCAATAAACTCTGTCTTCTCAAGATCCCGGCATCTACTGATGGATCCTGTGTGCATTGGGCGAGGACTCACTTTTGAGCTGCAACAGCTTGGCGCTCAGTGGGGGGCCGGGTCTCTGAAACTGCTCCCCCCCCCCAAGGAGTCCGCCACCCCACACAAGACGGTGAGTGTCAGCTGCTGACCCTAAGTGGCCCCCCAGACTCCTTTGTCTAGAGGCTTGGTGGGGTGACTCAACTCCATCTCTGTTGTCATTGCTGATCCCAGTGGTGGTTCAATGTTGAGGAGAAAAACAGTCCCAGGAGCAGACGTCTTCTGGGTGAGTGACTTTGTTAAAGTACCAGCTCTTACATGACCTGCTCTGGTTTTCAGTTACTGGGTCGAGATTGTGGATTAGAGTCCCACCTTGGCCCAGCGTGGTCCTGACGGGGAAACACTGGGCGTGGGTCCCAGGCATATGAGAGTCGGTCACTGAAGTGCTCACACTGGTGGTTGTGGGTGCGAGTCCCACTCTGCTTTCCTTTCTTTTACCAGTTTGAAGTGTAGAAGGTCTTTAGTTCAGGTGCCGAAAAGGGAAATTATAACTGTGGGGACTGTTATCAGTACTACCAGCTATGGCTGCAGCCCCCTAAAATGTGTTCTTGATAAGTGGTCAACATTTAAATATGAACCTAGGAAAAGAAAAAAAACAATGATGTTTCTGTGCAAAACTTCTCAGCCTCAATATGATTTAAAATCAAGAAAGAAATGGCCTGAGAATGGTTCTATAATGAAAAATACTATAACAATTAGACTTGTATTATCATGAAGAAGAAAAATAGGATGCAATCCCATACATATGATCTTATGTCTTTCTTTGTATCAGAAGAATTTGCAAAAAAAAAAAATTGCAAAATTATGGTTCAAACTAGTGAATTATATATATATATATATATTTTTTTTTCCTGGGGGGCGGGGTGGGTGCATGGTCCGGTAATTGAACCCAGGTCTCCCACATGGAAGGCGAGCATTCTACCACTAAACCACGTATGCACCCAAAATAGTGAATGATATATGCTTTATGTTTCTGTGTTTTATATCTAACTTTCTGTTGGTGCCTGTGTATTTGTTTGATGTGCACTTTCCTACCTCCAGATGGTAATAACAAAGTAACAAATAAAAAAATTCTTAAATTTCTTGAAGATAAATAAACTCATATGCATATATTATTCCTAGAATCCCAGAAATTGGGAAAGCTGAGCTTCTGGTGGTCTTTGAAATCCTACTGTCTTCTCTCTCTATGTCTTGGCTTAACCTAAGTCCCCTTCTACAATGATAAGATTTCCCAAATCCTGCTGAAGACTTAGTGGGTCTTGCAAAGAACTCAGTCTTATCATTCAGACTTTTGAGCCTGGATACTCAGACTTTTGCCAATTAATTTACAGGACTACTAATGAAGATCATGCAGAAATCTAGATAGTACTTTGGAAAAAACCACAAAAAAAGATCCTCTTGAGCTAAAACTGCAGCTAAATAAGCCCCAGTAACTCCTCCAGGCACCCAGTTTCAGGGCACTAGAACTTGTGATTACCTGTACTAGCACTAATGGGAAAAACTCCTTAAACCTTCCTGAAAGTAATAGCACCCCCTACCCCAATACTCTGAGCCCTCTAAGTTAATATACTGCATTCAGATAATTTTGTAATAGGAATAGAGCATAATCTAAAATAAATATCTTAGTGCTTATTACTTATGTTCTCATAAATAAAGGTAGCTCATTAAAAAAATATTTCTTTCCAAGTTTTGTATAAATTAAATTCATATGTATACTTAATAAAGATTTAACAGAACTCTAGAGACAAAATACCTTCATAGGTTTCAAAATTCATTCATATCAATGCATTGGATTTTTTAGAGAGACAGTATAATTGTATATTTCTGTTTCAAAAGTGCATTGACTGAGGTGTTTTAACTTTTTGGTCAAACCTGCTTTTGTAAAACATGTTTTCGTAGTTTCATTTGCACTGTTTCACTATATTATTTAGAAAGAACAAGAAATATTAATAAAAAAACCTAATTCTGATTAGAACTGGATAGCCACATTAACAGAATTGTGTTGTTTAGTAACCGTTAAACCTGACAAATCTATTCCAAATTAAAAAGCAGAAGAACGCTCGCTGCTTTTATAAACTTACAATTAAATCATGATTTGGGAGTCCCCCTTACTTATCTTCAGAAAACTATTCCAGATGTATCCTTGTGTTTCATAACACAGTGTTTCACTGAAAAAGGTAAAATAGTAACCTGAAGAAAGCGCTATTTCTGAAAACTTTTCCCTGTGAGCTAAGTATAATACATGCATATAGTATTGTTTTTACCTAAGTATGTTCTCCCTAAATGTATACAGATTTACTAATCTAATGAGCTAGTATTATTGCATCTACTAAGTTTTTTAAATAAAGAAAAACATTGTTTCCATTTAACCAAATTAAGTCATTATTCTGACAAATCTGATTTTGACAGTATGTTGTAGGATGTTCGCTTGAGGACAGTTCCCAAAATCATTTTGCAATTTAAATATAAAAGATGTGTTGTTTTTTTTTTGCATATGTGTGTGTCTGTTTTAGGATGTGTTTTTTATTAAGGAATAAAGAGTAATTTGTCCTAAAATAAAATGGCTGATTGTTACAAAATGAGAAAGAAAAAATATATGACAAGATCTGAGTAAATAAAGTTGCAAAAATTTAATGGAAAAGGAAATTTATTTCTTGTGGTCAAAGGTGGGTATGAATTGATAGGTCTATCTATAAAGTTTTTTAAAAGCCTTCATATCAAATAATATACTGATGCAAAACTAAAATTTAATTTTCTCTCTATTCAAATGACAAAGTTTTATTGGAGTATTGATATATTTTAACAAGAGATTATAAAGTTTTTTTCTGTGTGATTGTGAAAACCTTGTGTCTGATGCTTCTTTTATGTATCTTATGGACAGATGAATAAAACATATGGATTAAAAATAAATAAATAATAGAGGGAACAAATGTTAAAATAAATTTAGCAGATTGAAATGCTAGTGATCAATGAAAGAGAGGGGTAAGGTGTATGGTATGTATGAATTTTTTTTCTGTTTTCTTTTTATTTCTTTTTCTGAATTGATCCAAATGTTCTAAGAACTGATCATGATGATGAATATACAGCTATGTGATAAAAAAAAGAATGTTCGTATTGTATGTTGACTGTTTTTATTAATAAAAATTTAAAAAAAGAGGTGCTCAAAATAGTCAAGTTCATTTAATATGTTATTAATTGTATAAGAAATGTCAAATTAAAAAGGATTTCTAACGTTCTGATAGTTGAATTTGTATTGATGAAATATTGTTCATATAAATATTTAAAGATTATATGAAATTCCTAGAGGCTTAACACTGTTCTCACAGTCCATGTTATGTCCTGATATTGATATAGATGATATTAGACAACAATATTTTTAGTCATAGTTGTAATTATTTAAAAAATGTTATATGTCACAAAAACAGCCAAATTTCTTTATCAGTTACTTTTTTTACTCTGACACGTCTCTGAAAGTGCTTGCAATCCCAGTGTCATGGTTAGGGACAGGTGTCAACTTGGCCAAGTTGTGGTACCTGTTCATCTGATTGGGCAAGCGCTGGCCTGTCTGTTGCAATGAGGACCTTTCATAGGATTAGGTCATGATAACGTCAGCTACATCCACAGCTGATTCCATTTGTAATCAGCCAAAGGGGAGTGTCTTCTGCAATTAGTGATGCTAAATCCAATCATGGGAAGCCTTTTAAGGAGGACTCAGAGGAGACAGGTTGCATTCCTGCTTTGGCTGGTGAGCCTCTCCTGTGGAGTTCGTCCAGGCCATCCATTGGAGTCATCGGCTTCGCAGCCTGCCCTGTGGATTTTGGACTCTGCATTCCTACGGTCACGTGAGACACTTTCATAAATTTTATATTTGCAAGTGTTCCCTGTTGGTTCTGTTTCTCTAGAGAACCCTAACTAATACATCTTGGTACCGGGAGTGGTTCTTAAGGAACAGAATCTTAAAAATGGGTTTTTATGAATGGTTTTCTACTCTGACTGGGCTCAGAGACACTAAGGACTCTGAGTCCCGTAATCAGAATGACACTCCCAATCCATGGACTGAGTTGGCAAAGGAGATAGTCAAAATATCATCATTCGATTCTCCTAATGCTTCGCTTGTATGAAGCCAGACTCTGGGGGATAATGTTTTTGACACCTTTACAGAGTTTTGTAGGAATAAGAGTTATAGAGATGTTGGTTGGTTCTTGTTAGATACACTGTCTACATTAAAGGGTGAAAGGGATGGGCTTAAGGCTTCAAACAAGAAGCTTAAGTGCCGTCTGAAAGATGTAGAGGTTTCTATGAGTATCCTGAAGGAAAATTTTATTTCCTGTAGCCGTAGACTTGAGATCTCTGAAAATCAGACTCAGAATCTTATTGTTAAGAGTAGCAACTTTACAACGTAAACTGAAATCTCAGTCTTGCATGGTGTCTGCCGTTAAAGTGAGGGCATTGATTGGAAAGGAGTGGGACCCTGAAAAATGGGATGGTGACATATGGATTGATAATGATGTTGGGGGTGAGGTTGAAACCCTAGGCCATGCTGAGTCTTCTCTAGATAACCCTGTAATAGTCTGCCCTGAGGACATAGCCGCCCCACCTCCAGCCTGCCTTGAAGAATTGGCCACCCAACCTCCTCCTGAAGGGATTAGCCCTAGAGTTATTAATCCTGTTTCACCAGATGAAACTGCAAATGAAAGCCCTGAAGCAAATGGCTTGGAAGATATTTCTAATTCTTTTCATGACCCACCCCCACCACCCCTCATTTCTTCTAGACCTATAACTAGACTAAAGTCCCAACAGGCCCCTAAAGGTGAGGTACAAAGTATCACACATGAGGAGGTACGTTATACTCCAAAAGAACTGTGTGAGTTTTCCAATTTATATAGACAGAAATCAGGGGAATATGTGTGGCAATGGATCTTAAGAGTGTGGGATAATAGTGGGAGGAATATAAGGCTGGATCAGGCTGAATTTATTGATATGGGCCCACTAAGCAGAGATTCTGCATTCAATGTTATAGCTCGAGCAGTTAGAAAAGGTGTTAACAGCTTGTTTGGGTGGTTGGTTGAAACATGGATCAAAAGGTGGCCAACATTACCTGAGGTTGAAATGCCAGAACTGCCCTGGTATAATGTAGATGAGGGGATCCAGAGGCTTAGAGAGATTGGGATGTTAGAGTGGATTTATCATGCAAAGCCTGCTCTTACACCCCAGGAATGTCCAGAGGATGCACCTTTTACCAGAACAGTGAGAAATAAATTTGTGAGACTAGCACCATCATCCCTCAAGAGCTCTGTGGTTGCACTTCTCTGTAGGTCAGATATTACTGTAGGAACTGCTGTCACTGAGCTGGAATCCTTAAACACAATGGGGATGACAGGATCCCGAGTTGGCAGAAGCCAGGTGGCAGCACTTAATCACCAAAGACAGGGTAGACGTGGGTATTATAATAGACAACAAACTCAAAGGAGGCATCAAAATTATATGACACGCAGAGATTTGTGGCATTGGCTAGTAAATCATGGGGTGCCTAGAAATACAATAGAAGGGCAGCCTACTAAATTCTTGTTGGAGCTGTATAAACAAAAGAGTTCTAGGTCAAGGGAACAGAAGTCTAACCTGAATTACAAAAACACAGAGTCACGGCCCCTTAACCAATTTCCAGACTTGAAACAGTTTACAGACCCTGAGCCCCTTGAATGAAGGGGAGGCCAGGTCCCTATGGGGGAGAAACCTGTTACACTGCCACAAATTTATACTGTTAACCTTCCTCTAAGTCTTCCCCAAGGAGACCGACGGCCTTTTACCAGGGTAACTGTGCATTGGGGAAAAGGAAATGATCAGATATTTCGGGGATTATTAGACACTGGTTCAGAAGTGACATTAATTCCAGGGGACCCAAAACGTCACTCTTGGACCACCAGTCAGAGTGGGGGCTTATGGAGGCCAGGTGATCAATGGAGTTTTAGCTCAGGTCCATCTCACAGTGGGTCCAGTGGGCCCCCGGACCCATCCTGTAGTTATTTCCCCAGTTCCGGAATGTATAATTGGCATAGACATACTGAGCAACTGGCAGAATCCCCACGTTGGTTCTCTAACTCGTGCAGTGAGGGCTATTCTGGTGGGAAAGGCCAAGTGGAAGCCACTAGAACTGCCCCTACCAAGCAAAATAGTAAATCAAAAGCAATACCATATTCCTGGAGGGATTGCAGAGATTACTGCCACTCTTAAGGACTTGAAAGATGCAGGGGTGGTGATTCCCACCACATCCCCATTCAACTCTCCTATTTGGCCTGTGCAGAAAACAGATGGGTCTTGGAGAATGACAGTGGATTATTGTAAACTCAACCAGGTGGTAACTCCAATTGCAGCTGCTGTTCCAGATGTAGTATCATTGCTTGAGCAAATCAATACATCCCCTGGTACCTGGTATGCAGCTATTGATCTGGCAAATGCTTTTTTCTCAATAGCTATTAGTAAGGACCACCAGAAACAGTTTGCTTTCAGCTGGCAAGGTCAGCAATATACTTTCACTGTCCTACCTCAGGGGTATATCAACTCTCCAGCCCTATGTCATAATCTTGTTCGCAGAGACCTGGATCGTTTCTCCCTCCCACAAGACATCACACTGGTCCATTATATTGATGATATCATGTTGATTGGACCTAGTGAGCAAGAAGTAGCAACTACTCTAGATTTACTGGTAAGGCATTTGCGTGTCAGAGGATGGGAGATAAATCCAACAAAAATACAGGGGCCTTCCACCTCAGTAAAATTTCTAGGTGTCCAGTGGTGTGGGGCATGTCGAGATATCCCTTCTAAGGTGAAGGATAAATTGCTGCATCTGGCCCCTCCCACAACCAAAAAAGAGGCACAACGCCTAGTGGGTCTTTTTGGATTTTGGCGACAACATATTCCTCATTTGGGTATGCTACTCCGGCCCATTTATCGAGTGACCAGAAAAGCTGCTAATTTTGAGTGGGGACCTGAACAAGAGGAGGCTCTGCGACAGGTCCAGGCTGCTGTGCAAGCTGCTCTGCCACTTGGGCCATATGATCCAGCAGATCCAATGGTGCTGGAAGTGTCAGTGGCAAATAGAGATGCTGTCTGGAGCCTTTGGCAGGCCCCTATAGGAGAATCACAACGCAGACCCTTAGGATTTTGGAGCAAAGCCTTACCATCTGCTGCAGATAACTACTCTCCTTTTGAGAAACAGCTTTTGGCCTGCTACTGGGCCTTAGTAGAGACTGAACGCTTAACCATGGGCCACCAAGTTACCATGAGACCTGAGTTGCCTATCATGAGTTGGGTGTTGTCTGATCCACCAAGCCATAAAGTTGGACGTGCACAGCAACACTCTATTGTAAAGTGGAAATGGTATATACGAGATAGAGCCAGAGCAGGTCCTGAAGGCACAAGTAAGTTACATGAAGAAGTGGCACAAATGCCCATGGTTTCCACTCCTGCTGCCACATTACCTTCTCTTTCCCAGACCAGAGCTATGGCCTCTTGGGGAGTTCCTTACAGTGAATTGACTGAGGAAGAGAAAACTCGGGCCTGGTTTACAGATGGTTCAGCACAATATGCAGGTACCACCCGAAAGTGGACAGCTGCAGCATTACAACCCCTTTCTGGGGTGTCCTTGAAGGACAGTGGTGAGGGGAAATCCTCCCAGTGGGCAGAACTTCGAGCAGTGCACCTGGTTGTTCATTTTGCTTGGAAGGAAAACTGGCCAGAGGTGCGTTTGTATACTGACTCATGGGCTGTTGCTAATGGTTTGGCTGGATGGTCAGGGACTTGGAAAGACCATAATTGGAAAATTGGTGACAAAGAGGTCTGGGGAAGAAGTATGTGGATAGACCTTTCTGAGTGGGCTAAAAACATGAAGATATTTGTGTCCCATGTGAATGCACACCAGAGGGTGACTTCAGCAGAGGAAGGTTTTAATAATCAAGTGGATAAGATGACCCGTTCTGTGGATACCAGTCAGCCTCTTTCCCCAGCAACTCCTGTTATTGCCCAATGGGCTCATGAACAAAGTGGTCATGGTGGTAGGGATGGAGGTTATGCATGGGCTCAGCAACATGGACTTCCACTCACCAAGGCTGACCTGGCTACAGCCACTGCTGAGTGCCCAATCTGCCAGCAGCAGAGACCCACACTCAGCCCCCGATATGGCACCATTCCCCGAGGTGACCAGCCAGCTACATGGTGGCAGGTTGATTACATTGGACCACTCCCTTCATGGGAGGGGCAGCGATTTGTTCTAACTGGAATAGACACATACTCTGGATATGGGTTTGCTTTCCCTGCACGCAATGCTTCTGCCAAAACTACTATCCGTGGGCTTACAGAATGCCTTATCCATCGTCATGGTATTCCACATAGCATTGCTTCGGATCAAGGAACACACTTCACAGCAAATGAAGTGCGAGAATGGGCACATGCTCATGGAATTCTCTGGTCTTACCATGTTCCCCATCATCCAGAAGCTGCTGGATTGATAGAACGGTGGAATGGCCTTTTGAAAACTCAATTACGGTGCCAACTAGGTGGCAAAAACTTGAAAGGCTGGGGTAATGTTCTCCAGGAAGCTGTGTATGCTCTGAATCAGCGTCCACTGTATGGTGCTGTTTCTCCCATAGCCAGGATCCATGGGTCCAGGAACCAAGGGGTGGAAATGGGTGTGGTGCCACTCACTATTACTCCTAGTGATCCACTAGGAAAATTTTTGCTTCCTGTCCCTGCTACCCTGAGTTCTGCTGGTCTACAGGTTTTAGTTCCAAAACAGGGTGTGCTTTCTCCAGGAGAAACAATAGTGATACCACTGAACTGGAAGTTAAGATTGCCACCTGGCCACTTTGGGCTACTTATGCCTCTGGATCAACACACCAAGAAGGGAATTACATTATTGTCTGGGGTAATTGACCCTGACTATCAGAAGGAAGTAGGACTGCAACTACATAATGGAGGTAAAGAAGAGTTTTCTTGGAATATAGGAGATCCCCTGGGGCGTCTATTAGTACTACCATGCCCTGTGATTAAAATCAATGGAAAACTGCAACAACACAATCCAGGCAGGACCACTAATGGCTCTGAGACTTCAGGAATGAAGGTTTGGGTCACCCCACCAGGCAAAGAACCACGGCCAGCTGAAGTGCTTGCTGAGGGGAAAGGGAACATGGAATGGGTAGTGGAAGAAGGTAGTGATAAATATGAACTTCGACCACGTGATCAGTTACAGAAACGAGGACTGTAATGCTGTTTTGTTTGTGTTATACTATTTAAGTTGTAAGATATCAAGTTTAAGAATGAATGTTGCCCAAGGGTTTGTACGCTATTCTGGAGAGATTTAATGTGTTTCCAGTTATATGCAGGACAGTTGAGTATTGTCAGGAAAAAAAAAATGTGCGCTTATTTGTTTCCATTTGGAAATTAAGTATGGTCTAAGGTGATATACATATATATATATGTGCCAAGTTGACAAGGGGTGGACTGTCATGGTTAGGGACAGGTGTCAACTTGGCCAAGTTGTGGTACCTGTTCATCTGATTGGGCAAGCGCTGGCCTGTCTGTTGCAATGAGGACATTTCATAGGATTAGGTCATGATCACGGTCAGCTACATCCACAGCTGATTCCATTTGTAATCAGCCAAAGGGGAGTGTCTTCTGCAATTAGTGATGCTAAATCCAATCATGGGAAGCCTTTTAAGGAGGACTCAGAGGAGACAGGTTGCATTCCTGCTTTGGCTGGTGAGCCTCTCCTGTGGAGTTCGTCCAGGCCATCCATTGGAGTCATCGGCTTAGCAGCCTGCCCTGTGGATTTTGGACTCTGCGTTCCTATGGTCACGTGAGACACTTTCATAAATTTTATATTTGCAAGTGTTCCCTGTTGGTTCTGTTTCTCTAGAGAACCCTAACTAATACACCCAGCTACAGGTCAGAGCAGCATCTTCAGCAAAATGGGACTTTAAAAAGAAAACAAGGCAAGTCTATAAATTATATTCTATTTGTTAATTAACATAACCATCGTAAAAATGTAAAATTGAAAGAAGAAGAAACTTAATCAGTAACCTCAATATAAGTTAAGTGTCAAATATTTTTACTTCTAGAAATCACTTCATTTAGAAAATACTCATAAAGAAATTGGGATGTAAATTGTAAGCTCTTGCAGCAGTCACATTTGTTTCTGGGCTTTAGTGTTATTTCTAAATTCTGAGATATTTTCCTTTTTGTGTGTAACCTGGTAATTCCCTGGAACTTTGGGAATCTGTGTGACAATCTGAAACTCAGAGTTCTCCAGCTCTGGTGGTGCTGAAGAAGCAGCATTAATAAAACAAACAAACAAACGAGAACCCCTGACTCAATAGAGCAACTGTTCAAGAAACCAAAAAAGGGAGCAAAACTTCAATTAAGAATATAAATAAGACCAATCTGATTAAAATTAAAGCGAATCTGAATACAAGGTAAAGAATAATATTATCTGTACTTTAAAACTTTAATTTCTATATGAAACCAAGGAAAAGTGATTTCTTTCACCCAAAATCTGATTTTCTATGGCACACTATCTGTTTTAACTTAGTCAGTTAATTTGAACAACCTAACTCAGCTTTATTTTATTTCATTTTTTTTTTATGGAATATGGTGAGGTCACATTTCATTATTTTCCATGTGAGTATACCGTTATTGTAGCACCATTTGTTGGTTTTTTGTTTGTTTGATTTTTGGTGAAGGGAAGTGCATTGACTGGGAATGAAACCCAAGGTCTCCCGCATGGCAGGCAAGAATTCTACCACTGATTACCCTTGCACCCCCAACTTGGCTTTATTTAACATAGGACCTAAAATAAGAAATGAGATCTTAGTATTCTGTGCAGGTTGTTTTAATACCTTGATGTATTTCAAAATAGTTTGGCCATTAAATGAAAAAGTATTTGCAAAGTCCCTTGAAGGACTAGGGAAGAAAATCATAGAACTGTAAAACTTCCCACCCCTAGGACATCCTGCTATTTTCTCAAGTTTATTGGAACTGTAATTAAAAAACTTTATTAAAAAAAACTTTGTAAGTCCTAAATCTAAATCGCTCCTGTTAGAAAGCAAACTATCCTCATTTAAATTTATACCAAGAAAACCTATCGAAATTAATTCTAAAATATATGAACCTTGTCTCATAAAAAGAAATACACTAATGAACCAAGCCATCTATCTTCAAGCTTGCACTTATAAACCTTATTTCTATTTATAGCTAATGCCTAAGAGTCATCCCCAGGAAACCTCCTTGTTACTCAGTGTGGTCTCTCTCTAAGCCAAATTCTACAAATAAGGTCACTACCTTCCCCCTAAGTGGGATGTGACTCCCAGGATGAGCCTCCCTGGTGCTGTGGGACTAATACCAAATGTTAATCAGCAATACTTTCTGAGAGAGAGCTCAGAAAGGGGGAAATGTTACAAGAAATCAATAATGTTTCTATAGCTAAGAAATTTCAAATAAGTTGGGAAGTCATTCTAGAGGTTACTCTTATGCAGGTCTCAGCCAGATACCACAAACTGTCACAGTATGCAAAGCCTCAAGCAAAATTTGCTCCTAAGACCCCTGAGGATTTCTGGACATCATAAGCAAGCCACATAGCTACGTGAGATCAATATCTTGAACTCTATCTGGGAGTCTACGAAAAGTTATTTCCCCAGTATGACATGATTATATTCACTTGTAAATCCCCTAGCCATAATCCTTCTACTTCTTTTATTTAAACTTGTTTTCAATTTACTTACCAAGTTATTTTTCAGAAACTTAAAGCCTCCTGATTTATTCCCACACTAGTTAAGCACCAAAACTCAGGAAAACCAGTCCCTCCAAGGATGACCAGGAACTTCCCAATACCTTCAACTGCAAACAAAGTAATTCCGTTCCTCTGCCCCATAACATCTATGCCCCTTTCTAGCATGAAGAAATTAGAGGGTTCTTTGCCCAGATATCCCTCAGAATTGGGAAATGGATAAACAAAAGGGAGGATTGTTACAGAGCACCAACAAAATAGCTACTGAATCATCTAAATGCTATCTAACCTTCTGATAAACTGTAATGCAGCTAGAAGCAATATCCATAACTTTTAATGTGCTGTGTTTCTTTAATGCTGATGCTATGTTTTGAAACTGTATGATCTTTACCCCGTAAGACAGTAACAAAACAACCCGTGACCGGCACCACTTATGTCCCCTTATCTTTTTTTTTTTTATTATTAATTAAGAAAAATTTAACAAACAAACTAAAGCATTAACATATATAATCAGTAATTCACAATATCATCACTTAGTTGCATATTCTTCATTTCTTAGAACATTTGCATCAATTCAGAAAGAAATAAAAAGACAATAGAAAAAGAAATAAAATGAAAATGGAAAAAAAAAATTATACATACCATACCCCTTACCCCTCGCTTTCATTAGCATTTCAAACTAAATTTATTTTAACATTTTCCCCCTATTACTTATTTTTATTCCATATGTTCTACTCGTCTGTTGACAAGGTAGATAAAAGGAGCATCAGACACAAGGTTTTCACAATCACACAGTCACATTGTGAAAGCTCTATCATTATTCAACCATCCTCAAGAAACATGGCTACTGGAACACAGCTCTACATTTTCAGGCAGTTCCCTCCAGCTTCTCCATTACATCTTGAATAACAAGGTGGTATCTACTTAATGTGCAAGAATAACCTCCAGGATAACCTCTCCACTCTGTTTGGAATCTCTCAGCCATTGATACTTTGTCTCATTTCACTCTTCCCCCTTTTGGTCGAGAAGGTTTTCTCAATCCCTTGATGCTGAGTCTCAGCTCATTCTAGGATTTCTGTCCCACGTTGCCAGGAAGTTCCACACGCCTGGGAGTCATGTCCCATGTAGACAGGGGGAGGGTGGTAAGACTGCTTGTCGTGTGGGCTGGAGAGAGGCCACATCTGAGCAACAAAAGAGGCTCTCTTGGGGGTGACTCTTAGGCCTAAATTTTAAGTAGACTTGACCTATCCTTTGTGGGATTAAGTTTCATATGAACAAACCCCAAGAGTGGGGGCTCAGCCTATATATAGCTTTAGTTGTCCACACTGCTTGTGAGAATATCAAGAATTCAACTTGGGGAAGTTGAATTTCTCCCCGTTCTCACCATTCCCCGAAGGTGTCCCCTTATCTTGTTTTGCAACCTTGAAGTGGGTGCTTTTGCATGTAGCCCCCTGAAATCTGGTGCTCTGCACAGAGCTCCCTTAATGATTATTAATGAAATAACACGAGTCAGCCCAGAACTGTCCACCTTGCTTATCATTCCAAGCCTACCTGCCTTTGTTTGAATGCTATAAAACACTGAAAGTTCCTCCAGTTGGGGAGATAGATGTATGCCCACAGGCCTTCCGCTCTCCTTGCTTAGTGCTTAGCAATAAACTCTGTCTTCTCAAAAATCCCAGCATCTACGGATTGATTCCGTGTGCTTCGAGCAAGGACTAAACTTTTGAATCATAACAACTGGAGGAAGAGGTCAAATTTCAGCTCTACTGGATACCCTTCTCTAATATCCGACTTTGGTACAATGAGCATGTGTACTTTTGCCGTGTACAGGAAGAAAAGGATGTCTGTTTCTTCAGGCTCATCAGCTTCCTCTTATTTCTGGTCCCCCTCTATCCTGTCTCCTCCTGCAAATGGGGCAGCATCACTGCCCAGAGCCTCTGGTAGGAAGGATCTGCACATCGTGACAGCACCTGAAGGTGTTGGGGTCCCTGATCTCTCCCTTTGGATGTCTTTGAAGCATTTCAAGTTTTCATGGCAGAAAAGGAACTCTTGATTTTCCGCTGAAACCTGCTCCCCACTCAGGTCTCTCCATTTCTCAGATGAAGACCCACGAGTCCTCCTTGAGTCACTGCCCCTCACTGCCTTCATCCAGCCACCAGCAAATCCTGTGAGCGATAGCTCACAGACAGCCCCAACCACTCGCTCTCAGTCGGATAACTGTTATAGGCCCCCTCGTGACTCCTGCCCCCACCCCAACAATGCATTCTGCAGGATGATCTTTTGAAAACGTAATGTAGACCATACTCACCCCTCTTCAATATCTGCCAGTGACTTCTTACTGCTATTAGAATAAGGCTCCCGCCTTGGACTCTGGCCTGCTGAGCTGTGTCTCTGGCCCCTGCTGACCTCTCCCGCCTCATCCCGTTAGCTGTTGCGCTTGGCCCCCCGTACTCCAGCCACTTGGTCTTCTTGCTTCTTTTTGCACAGCTCGTCCTTCTTGTCATTTGGACTCAGTTAACGGTTCTCATCCACCTGCGTGTCCCACAGAGACCTGAAACACAGCACTTCTCGAACAGCGCTGTACATTTCCCCTAGATCTCTTCTTCCTGCTGTGTTCATAACTGCTCCCAGTTACCCAAGGGAGACCCCTTTTCCCTCTCCTACAGCCACTAGATCACCAGGTTCTATTGCTGTTACCTCCTTCCTAGCACCAGAAGCTTCCTTTTCTACCGCACTGCCCTGTTCATGTTTCATTGATTCTCGTTAGAACTCCTGTAACAATCTCCTAATTCACCTCCCTTACCCTCTGTGCTGGTTTGAAAGGAAGTATGCCCCTAAGAAAAAAATGTTTTGTTTAACTTTTTTTATTAATTAAAAAAAATTAACAAACAAAACATTTAGATATCATTCCATTCTACATATATAATCAGTGATTCTTAATATCATCACATAGTTGCATATTCATCATTTCTTAGTACATTTGCATCGATTTAGAAAAAGAAATAAAAAGACAACAGAAAAAGAAATAAAATGATAATAGAGAAAAAAAAAACTATACGTACCATACCCCTTACCCCTCGCTTTCATTTACCACTATTTCAAACTGAATTTATTTTAACATTTGTTCCCCCTATTATTTATTTTTATTCCATATGTTCTACTCTTCTGTTGATATAGTAGCTAAAAGGAGCATCAGACACAAGGTTTTCACATTCACAGAGTCACATTGTGAAAGCTATATCATTGTTCACTCATCATCAAGAAACATGGCTACTGGAACACAGCACTACATTTTCAGGCAATTCCCTCCAGTCTCCCCACTACATCTTGAACAACAAGGTGATATCTACTTAATGCGTAAGAATAACCTCCAGGATAACCTCTCGACTCTGGAATCTCTCAGCCATTGACACTTTGTCTCATTTTACTCTTCCCCCTTTTGGTCGAGAAGGTTCTCTCAATCCCTTGATGTTAATTCTTAGCTCACTCTAGGGTTTTTCTCAATCCCTTGATGCTGAGTCTCAGCTCATTCCAGGATCTCTGTCCCACGTTGCCAGGAAGGTCCACACCCCTGGGAGTCATGTCCCACGCAGAGAGGGGGAGGGTGGTGAGACTGCTCATCGTGTTGGCTGGAGAGAGAGGCCACATCTGAGCAACAAAAGAGGCTCTCTTGGGGGTGACTCTTAGGCCTAAATTTTAAGTAGACTTGACCTATCCTTTGTGGGGTTAAGTTTCATATGAACAAACCCCAAGAGTGGGGGCTCAGCCTATATATAGCTTTGGTTGTCCACACTGCTTGTGAGAATATCAAGAATTCAACTTGGGGAAGTTGAATTTCTCCCCACTCTCACCATTCCCCAAAGGGGGCTTGCAAATACTTTTCCAGTCACTGATCAAATCATTCTGGGATTCATCGGGGGATCACTCTGGACAAACCAACAAAATCTCATGTGCTACCTGAGATTCCAAGTACTTATGACATTCAATCAAACTATCTACATGAGTTATATTAGGAAATGCTCTAGTCAAAATCTAAATTTTGTAACAAATAAACATTTTTTGCTTTAGTCTCACATATAAGGTGACATTTTAAAGTATTAATTATCATCTATAGAAAAGCCATGTTTTATTATAAATCCCATTTCATAAAGGTAGAATAATCCCTGTTCAATGCTGTATGTTTGAAACTGTAATGAGATCATCTCCCTGGATAATGTGATTTAGTCAGGAATGGTTGTTAAACTGGATTAGGGGATGACATGTCTCCACCCATTTGGGTGGGTCTTGATTGGTTTATTGGAGTCCTATAAAAGAGGAAATATTTTGGAGAATGAGAGATTCAGAGAGAGAACAGAGAATGTTGCAACACTACGAAGCAGAGAGTCCACCAGCCAGCGACGTTTGGAGACGAAGAAGGAAAACACCTCGCAGGGAGCTTCATGAAACCGGAAGCCAGGAGAGAAAGCTAGCAGATGGTGCCATGTTTGCTATGTGCTCTTCCAGCCGAGAGAGAAGCCCTGATTGTGTTCGCCATGTGCCTTCTCACTTGACAGAGAAACCCTGAACTTCATCGGCCTTCTTAAACCAAGGTATCTTTCCCTGGATGCCTTTGATTGGACATTTCCATAGACTTGTTTTAATTGGGACATTTTCTTGGCCTTAGAGCTGTAAACTAGCAACTTACTAAACTCCCCTTTTAAAAAGCCATTCCATTTCTGGTATATTGCATTCCGGCAGCTAGCAAACTAGAACACCCTCCACCATGAAGCTTCCTAAACTTGCCATGACTTTGTGTCTTTTCCACCTCTGTTTCTTTGCCCAGATTGCTCTTTTCCTATCATCTACCTGGCAAGCTCCTATCCATTCTTTAAATCCCGGCTTTGTCCTCTGAGAAGCCTTCCTTAACACCCCCTCTGTCATCCCTCTGGCTCGTTAATGTTCCTCTGTTCCTTGTCCAAACCTCTATTCTAGCACCTAACAATGTGTATGATGTGACTGTCTCCTCCACTGGGCTGTGAGTTTCCTGTTTTATTAGACTTTGTGTTCTCAGTGCCAAATCCCAGGGCCTGCCTTATACTTGGTGGTATTAGTAACTATTTGTTCAGTAAGTGAATGAAGCAATGAATGGGTTCCTTGTCTTCGTTCTCTTTCCCAAACTGACTGTGCTTCTCCTTTGCTTAAAATACTATCTCTTCAGGATTCAGTCTACAGTCTTTATTAGTAATCACTGGCCAACAACACTGCCAAGGCACTTTACGTGCCTGTCTCACTGAAGTTTGCCCGCCACCCCTTGAAGTCAAGGCTATGACGATCTCCACCTTCTAAATGAGGAAACTGAGGCTCAGAAAGATTAAATCACTTGCTTGGGGTCATACAGCTGGTCTCAGTGGTGCTGAGATTTGAACCTGGGTCAGTCTGACCCCTGAGCCAAGGCCTCTAGAATGGCCTTTGGGACTCCTTAGGACCTGGCCCTGGCTCACCCCTGGAGTTCATCTCTCAAGGGTCCATGTTCACTGTTAGTATTATTCCCCCTAGGCTTGGCTCCTCCCAAGGCACCTCACTTTCTCTGCCTATCATTGTCCCTCCTGCAAGAAGTCTTTCCTGAGGCTTCAGGCTGCTGAGCTGTCTGGGATCCCCTTTCCCTCTGCCTACTCTCTCTTCAGCTTCACGCTGAGCTCCTGGGCAGCTGGCTGCAACTGGGCCTCTCTGGCTCCTGGAAACCTGATCAGACTCAGACTCGGTACTTGCAGGTTCCCACCCAGGTCACCCTAGCAGGGCATTGTAGGGACGCACTGTCCATGCTGTAGGGGCAGGAAGAGGCGGGAGTAGACCCCAGGCTTTCTCTGCTTACATGCTGCTGCTGTCCGGACCAGGGTAGGGCAAGCAGATGCTTGTCTTTGGCACTGGGGCTCAGCCGAGGCAGCCAGGCTGAGCTGGTTCTGAGCAGCCCAGGGGAGCTCACCCTGTCAGGTCTGGGAGGGTCCTGAGGCCCAGAGCTGGGGTAGGGACACCCCAGCCCTGCCTGCCCCTTCCTATGCTCCAGTCAGGGAGTCTCTAGTCCACTGAGGCCCCTCTCTGACCCATTCTTCCACTTTCCTTGGCCAGATATTTTTAAAAAGATCCCCTCTACCCTACCTCTGCCTGCAGAAGCTGGTCCCTCAAGCTGCTTCCCATCCTCTCCCTTTCAATTAGGGGGTAAAAAGCTGTCAGTAGGGTTTAAGTGGGAACAAATTTTCAATCCTGAACAGTCACCCCTAGGAGAAATGGAGAAAGCTCCTAGGTACAAGGAGAATGCCTCCAACCCCCACCCCCCCCGCCCCGCCCCAGCACACACCGGGCCTTTGCTCACCAGCTCTTCACTGATTACAAGATCTCCTAGGACTCAGTCTCCCCCAACCCGCTGTCCATCCCTGTGGACTGACTCTCCACCCCTTGGGCCCCGGGTTCTCTCAGTCGCAAGAACTTGTGGCTCAGCGGGTACTCAGCAGGCTAGATTAGACTGTTTTGGCCGCCAGAGTCCTTAGACCCCACACGCTCTCCTCCCACCCATTGTCAGCATTCCCACTCACCAGAGTCCCTTCTTGAAAGCCATGTGAAGAAGCTGGTGGGAGAGCCTGCCAGGGACCTCTCAGCTTGGAGCCAGGGAAGAAATGACTGGTTCCTGGTGTTCTTGGAGGAAGCAGCTCCAGCCTCTCCGCCTCAGGACCCACCCACAGAAGGAAGCATGGGCGAAACTCCCTGGAGAGGGACCTGCTTGGGGCAGGGCTTGCTGAAGGAAGTTGGGCCCAGGGTAGGGTGGGGCTGGGGAACCCTCTTGGGACCAATCACCTGGAAGAGGGAGGATCTGAGTAAGGCCGGCTCTGGTTGACTGAAGTTCTGAGCTGTTTTATTCTGATTCCTCCCCTGGGGTCCTTAAGCCCCTTCTCAGTTTTCTGGTTGCTGGGAATGGCCAGAGGTCAGATTATATATAATGTTTGCCAGTGAGGGAGAGCCCTGTTCTGCACAGAGCCTGTCAGATCTCAAGCATTGGTCACGGAAGACCTTTCCTTCTCCAGTCGCCCAGGTCAGTGTGAGAACCAAGGAAGATAATGGATGTGGAACATTACAATTGACACTGGGCAGTGATTTTAAAAGTGCAAGTTGTGACACATTACAGGGCCATGAAATCAATTTAGGGGACTGGGACCAAAGTTTTTAAAGTATGAGATGGAAAAAGAACTGAAAAGAAAATAACAATGTATTGTACAGAAGGGTAGGTTTTGTTCTATGAGTTTTTTTTTTTTAATTATAAATGACAGTATTACTGAATTTTTTTTTCACAATACCATGAGGTGTTTTTTTTTTTTTTTTATCAGTTATATAGATATTTAAGTAGTGTTTCTACTAAGCTGGGGAGTATTTTTAATTGTGGGTCATGATCAAGCAGATTTGAGAAATTCTGTGTAGAGTGTGAAAATACCCCAGACCTTTTAGCTACTACCTCCTCCCTTTTGGGTTGTTTTGCAAGCCCCGCCCAAAACCTGTTAGTTGCAGCAGCTTTTCCTTTTGAGCTTGTTTTGCTCAGGGTCTACAGAGGGCCGTGCCCCACTGGGTTGGCAGTGCCTTGGGTAGGTGGTACAGGGACCTAGAGTAACTTGGTTTTTAATCTTTTGCCCCACTCTTTGATTCTTCAGGTTGGGGTCTGGACCTCAAATCCTGTCTTTTTAACAAGCAGAAACACTACCTACCTTCAGGAAAAATTTTACTGGGGAGTCTACGTTTAGGGGCATAACCTTAGAAGAGAAAGCAATGGTGAGACTAAGCTGCCTTGATTTTTTTCCTGATGGTCGTGAGCCCTTGGCTTGGTGACAGGTTTAACCAACAGGGGAAAACATAAATTATGTTTAAGGAAACACCTTTCAAATATGCAATAGGGTGGGGACTTTCATCCAAAGTAGAAAAACGAGACCTCTATCGATCTAGTTGAGCTAGTTTCCTCAAATCCATCATTTCCTCTTTTAGGAGTTTTGGTTCCCTACTCCACTGTGCACAAAAAACCCAGGTGGCATCTGGCTTTCATGTTCTCTAAAGACCTCTACTGCCCTCTTTCTCCCTCACCTGCATCTGTTCTTCCATAAAGGAAAAATTGAGGTCCAGAAAGAAGAGGCCACCCAGTGCCCCCCTCTGCACCTAGTGCTTGCGCTTCTTTGCTGAGGGACAAGTAAGTGGCAGAGCACAGAGCTCCCTTGATTGAGGGTCCCCAAGATTTGCACTTACACATAGGCGCTCTACCCCAGGATCCTTCCGACTTCTCCCTGTCTCCCTCAGTTTAGGGTACAGGCAGACCTCTCACCCTGCCATCCATCCTTAGCTCCTGCAACACTGCTTTCTAGGCCTGTGCTCCACCCTTTGGGCTCAGCTAACCAATATTTGCATCCTCTCCTCCAGATACCAGCTCTGTTTAACAGACTTTCCAGAGAGGAGTTATCAAGATACGCATATTGGTTTTTAATCTTTTGCCCCACTCTTTGATTCTTTAGGTTGGGGGCTGGACCTCAAATCCTGCCTTTTTAACAAGCAGAAACACTACCTTCAGGAAAAACTTTATTGGGGATTCTGGGTTTAGGGGCATAACCTTAGAAGGGAAAGGAATGGTGAGACTAAGCTGCCTTGATTTTCCCCTTCCACTTTGATAGCTGCAGGGTACGCAATTGTTTTATTCACCACTACAGGCCCAAGGCCTGGTTCACAGGAGGCACACGGTCAACATGGACAGAAAAAGTCACGGCTCACAGCTCACTGGTCTGCACTTTTACGTTCTGGAATGCTCTTTCTCCTCCTTTAGTCAAGGCTTAGATGTCACCTCCTGGAAGACGGTGACTTCCCTAAACATTTTCTGGATCAGCATTCAGAAAATGCACAAAGTGCATGAACTATAGCCATCTCAGGGACATTCTCAACAGTAGGCAGTTCCAGAGGCTGTAGCTGAGAGGTGGGAGTTTGTGCTCTGCCCCATGTCTCCTAGGTAGGAATGTTGGGTAGGGCTTAAGGGGCTTCTGGACCCTCTTACCCCAAAGGACAGCTGTGTGAATAACCATGGCTGCATTTGCTTCTCCCGTGTGTACTAGCTGCTAAGGCACCCTTGAACAGCCTGGTCCCAGCAAGGTGTGGAGGATACGCAATCTTGTTAAGGCATCAGTCCCTCCCGACCTAGGGACCACCTTCTCCTTGTGGGTGAGTAATCACCATTTAGAACTAGAGATGGTCATCCTCAGGAGAGAAAAGCACAGGAGACAGGTTTTACAGATTTATTAAAAAAACAAGAAAACAAAGAGGTTAAAAAAGTCCTTCATTTCCAACCCTGCCTGGGGGTGTGGGTGGGGAATAGAACAAGCTGAGAAGGTGCCCACCCCCTTCCTGGAAAGAGCCCCAACCTTCCCCCAGGAGCCTGTCAAGGGCAGGGCAAGTCAGAGGCAGGCCCTCACCCTTCCTGCCCTGCCTTCTCCTCAGGTAGCTCAAATTACTGCTAGGAGGTTTAGAAGCAAAAAAGTGTGGGAGTGGGAAGTCAAAAGCTACCTTCTTCATATCAGTGGTAGCTCCAGCTGTTTTCCCTTAGAAGGTTCTCTGGGCCTCCACCACTGGGGCTCCCAGGGTGAGCAGGCAGGCAGACCAGAAGGCTGGCTCAATCAGACCATCTAGACGCTACAGCCCAGCCCAACGGCAGCTTCCTTAATGCTATTTGTGGGACAGGAGAGCAGTCAGGGGAGCTTCACAATGTGGGCTGGGGGCTGTGGAGACATCTTGACAAGCCTGGAAAGGATAAAGTCCTGATCATCAATTTCTGATCTTGCCTCTATGTCTGAGGCTGCTTTTCTTTTCTGTTCCCCATCTTGAGGCTGAGTGGAATCCAGGACAAAGCACTAAGTGGCTGTTTGCTACAAAATACCTGGTGATGCCAGAGGTTGGCTCTTGGCCCATCTGTCAGTCCAGGCTCCCACACAGTCATACAGTCACACATACAGCGTTAAGGCGTCTGTGCCAGCAGGCATGGCCAAACTGGGCCCAACTTCTCTCTCTCCACCTGCAGAGGATATAGGGGTAGAACCCCTGGCTGCTTCAGAAACAGGCTGAAGGGGGAGAAGCTGGCAACGGAAGAGTTAACCAGGCCTGGAGAAAGAAGTGGGAGGAAGGCAGGCAAGGGCTTTCAAGGCCTCTGTCTGGGCCTGCTGGCTGCCCTTGGAAGTAACCCAACTTAGGTTGGGAGCCCTGACCATAAACCCCCTGGAAAATGGGGGACAAAGAGAGGGGGAGAGAGCAGGACTAAAGTATTGGGACTCTGGAGGAAGCCAGTGCTATCAATATTTACAAGCATAAAGCCCCATCTTCTGCACCACCTACATCTCTGCCCCTCCCACAGAAATGAAAGCCCCTGAGAGCCACTGAGGAGATGCCGAGACCTCCTCACCAGTCACGCCCCCTAGGGAGAGAGCCCCTTCCCTCCAACTGGCCCCATTTCTGGGCCTCTCAGGAATGTCTGTCTGGCTCTGCTCAGTTGGGAGGAGGAGCCCTGGGCCAGAATCCTGGCTGCTCTGGCAAGCCCTAGGAGTCCTTGAGCATGCTGATGCGGGCATAGATCTTCAGGGCGGGCCCCAGCTTGATGTTCATAGCACTCATGAGATGGTCCTCCTTGAGCAGCAGCAGAGCTTGCCCATCAATTTCCTGGGCACGGAATTCCTCTGCAATCTCCTGGCAGCCTGAGGGGTACACCACCAAAGACAGTATCAATCAAAACTACCAATATTCATTCTTGGCATTCACTGTATTTTAGATACATTATCTCATTTAAATCCTCATAACCATTATTTGAGAAGGATATTTTTATATTTTGCCGCTCAAGAGAGGCTAAGTCATCTACCTTGAGCAGTGAGACCCCAAGATGGTCCCCAATGATCCATGCCTATTTATTCATGCCCTTGTGCAGACACCTCCCACAATGAATTGGTGACCAATAGGATTTTATGGAAGTGACAGTGTGTGACTTCTAAGGTTAGATTATAAAGGCACAGGAGCTTCCACCTTGCTCTGTTGGATCAATTATTTTGGGGTAAGCCAGGCACTATGTTGTGAGAACACTCAAAACAGTCCTCTGGAAAAACTTATAGAAAGGAACTGAGACCTCTTGCAAATAGCCACCCCAATTTGCTATGTGAATGAGTAGCCCTGGAAGTGGATCCTCCAGCTCCAAACCTTCAAATGACTTCAGCCCTGGATGACATCTTGACTAAGACCCCTTAAGAGACCTCAAGCGAGAACTGCTCAGTTAAGCCAATTCAAATGCATGACCCCAAGAACACTTGAGATATTAAATGATTAGTTTTAAGCCACTAAATATTGGTGTAATTCGCTTCACAGAAATAAGTAACTAGTACAGATTTTGGTACCCTAAAATGTAGGCCTGACCTTGGAACCAGGTAGTGGGCAGAAGCTGGAAGGACTCTGAAGACTGCCTTGAAGAGACTATAAGTCTGAAGGCCTTTGAGGAAACTGCTCGTAGTAGTTTAAAAAGTCATATGTACTACAGAAAAACATGTTCTTAAATCTATTCCTGTGTGAACCCAATGTAAGTAGGACATTTTGATGTGTTTACTTCAATTAAGCTGTGGCCCATTCCAATGGGGATGGGTCTTAATCCTTTTACTGGATTCCTTTATAAGTGCAATGAAATTTAGTCAGAGAGAGAAAGCCACAGAGAAAGCAGCCAGAAGGTGAAATCATAGGAACCCAGAACAAAAGGGAGAGACTAAGAGATGCCACCACATACCGTGCCATGTGACAAATTAAGGACCAAAGATTGCCAGAAGCCAGCCCTAGAATACTAGGCTTTAGGGAGAATGCATCACCTTGATGCCTTGCTTTGGGTGTTCTTTTAGCCTCAAAACTAGTTTTTGGGGGGGAAAGCTAATAAATTCCCATTTTTAAGCTGAACCATTGCTTGTAATTTGCTTGAACAGCCTAGGAAGCTAAAATACTGCTGGTGAAACCAAAACTACAGGTTGAGCCCCCAGTCTTGGGGTTTGTTCATATGAAACTTAACCCCACAAAGGATAGGTCAAGGCCACTTAAAATTAGGCCTAAGAGTCACCCCCAAGAGAGCCTCTTTTGTTGCTCAGATGTGGCCTCTCTCTCCAGCCAACACAACAAGCACACTCACTACCCTCCCCCTATCTACGTGGGACATGACTCCCAGGGGAGCGGACCTTCCTGGCAACGTGGGACAGAAATCCTGGAATGAGCTGAGACTCAGCATCAAGGGATTGAGAAAACCTTCTTGACCAAAAGGGGGAAGAGTGAAATGAGACAAAGTGTCAATGGCTGAGTGATTTCAAACAGAGTCGAGAAGTTATCCTGGAGGTTATTTTTGCGCATTAAGTAGATATCACCTTGTTACTCAAGATGTAATGGAGAGGCTGGAGGGAACAGCCTGAAAATGCAGAGCTGTGTTCCAGTAGCCATGTTCTTGATGATGACTGAATAATGATATAGCTTTCACAATGTGACTGTGTGATTGTGAAAACCTTGTGTCTGATGCTCCTTTTATCTACCTTGTCAACAGACGAGTAGAACATATGGAATATAAATAATAATGGGGGAACAAATGTTAAAATAAATTTAGTAGATTGAAATGCTAGTGATCAATGAAAGGGAGGGGTAAGGGGTATGGTATGTATAAATTTTTTTTCTGTTTTCGTTTATTTTTTTTTCTGAATAGATGCAAATGTTCCAAGAAATGACAATGATGATGAATATGCAACTATGTGATGATATTGTGAATTACTGATTATATATGGAGAACGGAATGATCAAAATAGGAATGTTTGCAAAAAAAAAAAACCTGCTGGTGAAGCTTAAAGGAAGATGATAAAAATGTATAGCAGAAATAGGAGGAAAAGGGATCCTTGTTATCAAATACAAGAAAATTTAGCAACAGTGGCAGTAAAGTGGTAAGCAGAAAATATATTTAATGAACTGAGTAATCTAGCTAAGGAGATCTTCTGGCAAACTGTTGGATGTGCCGCCCGGCTCCTTACTGCTGCTTATATTGAAATAAGAAAGGAGAGAGATGAGCTAAAGGAAAAACTGTTAAACCTAAAAGAGCCAGGATTTTCTGGTTTTCAAAATCCCTAGTCTCTCCAGATGGCAGATGATGCTAAAATTAAAGAGTGGTTTTTAGGCAAAGATCAAATCCAGGACACAATCAAGAAAACATGGTTTAAAGATGAAACTGAGGATGTCACTTCAGATGGATCTAGGTGGTAATCAGAGAACTTTTCAATCAAAAGCTAAGGATTTTATGGGTGTAGCCCACAGATTCTCCCCATTAAATAAGAAGGCATTAGGAGAATCTAAAGGGCGTTCCTAAACCTCAGAAGCCCAACGTAGAAAAATGCCTATTTTGAAAATATCTTGGGGTGTGGTTTTTGTCTCATAGCATGAACCCAAAAAGATTCACAGAAAGCCCAAAGATTTTATAAACTCTTACTGGCAGAAACTTGGACTGAAAAGGCCAGAGGCAGTACAAAATAAAAAGAAGTAGGTTGAGAAAACTACTCTGCTGAAAAATCTGGCTATCTTCCATGGAAAATGAAGGATAACTCAGTGGACAGAACCAAGAGTGAAAGAGAATCTCTCTTAGGCTTTAAGAAGTAATCAACAGAATACCAAGATTTCAGAACTGATTGGATCAATGACTCCTGCACGCTTCCGCCCTGCTTTGCCCTTTTTGAATGGGCATATCTACATTGGTTGCCCGTTTCATCATATGTTGGGTTTGTGGAAAGGAGTGAATAATTCTTAGTTCTCAGGTCTTCAGATTGGAAGGAACCATACTTAAGGAGCTGGATCCAGGAGACTCATCCAAGCCTGCACCTGAATTAAGATCCTGGACTTCAAGCTCATGCTGTAATGGGATGAGACTTTTGGGGGTCTTGGTAGGGGATGAGTGTATGTTGCATGGGGAGGGACATGAATCATTGGGGGCAGTGGTGAATCACTGGGTTCACTGAAAGCATCCATGAATGATGTAAGATTTGTCATAACATTGGTCCCAGCCTGCTTTTCAAGGCTCGTTTCTAAATTCTAGTTCTCAAAACCACCTGCATTGAACTACAAATGTAAAAAAATAATAAAGAAATAAAGGGGGATATGGGAAAAAAACATAACTATTGCAAACTGTAGACTATAGTTAACAGTAATATTTTAATATTCTTTCAACAACTGTATCAAATTTACTTCACAAATACTATGAGTCAACAATAGGGGGGAATAAGAGGTATAAGAGGATTTGGGTTTTATTTTTAATTTTTATTTCTATTCTGGAGCAATGAAAATGTTCTAAAATTGATCATAGGGATGTATGCACAACTATGCGATGATACTGTGAGCCAGTGATTGTATACTTTAGAAGGTTTGTATGGTGTATGACTATATCTCAGTGAAGTTGAAAACAACAACAAACCACCTGCATTCACCAACTAGGGCTGTGTGTAGTTATATCACACACTATATACCACGCTTTCATGTCTTTATGCCTCTGCTCAAGGTGCTCCCTTATGCAGTTCTCTCCATCTGGCAAAGGTCCATTCATCCACTGTTATTTGGTTTAAATTTTCTTATTTCTTGACAGACTTATCACCTTACTCCCTTCCCAATCTGCCCCAGGAACTAAGCAGGGAGAATGACATCATCATCTCTACATTTCACACATCAACTATTCCAGTAAATACAAGCATATCTCACTTTATCGCACTTCACAGATATTGTGCTTTTTATACATTGAAGGTTTGTGGCAACACTGAGTCAAGCAAGTCTACTGGCACCATTTTTCCAATAGCATGTGGTCACTTTGTCATTTTGGTAATTCTCGCAATGTTTCAAACATTTTCATTGTCATTTTATATTATGGTGATCTGTGATCATTGATCTTTATGTTACTATTGTAGTTCATTTGGGAGCCACGAACTGTGCTCATATAAGATGGTGGACTTAACTGATAAATGTTGTGTGTGTTCTGAATTTTCCATCAACTGGCTGTCCCCCTACTTCTCCCTCTCCTCAGGTCTCCCTATTTCTTGAGACACAATACTGAAATTATGCCAATTAATAGTCTAGAATGGCCTCTAAGTGTTAAAGTGAAAGGATGAGTAGCATGCCTCTCACTTTAAATCAGAAGTTAGAAATGATTATTGGTAAGGCATTTTGAAAGCCGAGAAAGGCTGAAAGCTAGGCCTCTGACACCAGCTAGCCAACTGTGAATGCAAAAAAAAAAGTTCTTGAAGGAAATTAAAATGTGATGTCAGTGAACACACAAATGATAAAGTGAAACAGTCTTGTTGCTGAAATGGAGAAAGTTTTAGTGATCTGGATAGAAGATCAAACTAGCCATAGCTTTGCATTAAGTCAAAGCTTAATCCAGAGCAAGGTCCTAAATAACTTTCTTTAATTCTTTTAAAGGCTGATAGAGGTGAAGAAGTTACAGGAAAAAAGTCTGAAGGGAGCAGAAGTTGGTTCCTGAGGTTTAAGGAAAAAGGCATCTCCATAACATAAAAGTGCAAGGTGAAACAGCAAGTGCTGATACAGAAGCTAAAGCTACAGCAAGTTATCCAGAAGAACTAGCTAAGATAACTGATGAAGGTGGCTACACTAAACAATAAATTTTCAGTGTAGATGGAAAAGCCTTCTGTTGGAAGAAGATGCCATTTAGGACTTCACAGGGAGGAGTCAACAGCTGACTTCAAAGGACCGGCTAATCCTTGTCAGGGGCTAATGCAGGTGGTGACTTTAAGTTGAAGTCAATTTTGACTTACCATTCCAAAAATCCCAGGGTCCTTAAGAATTGTGCTAATTATAGAGCCTGTGCTCTATAAATGGAAAAATAAAGCCTGGATGATAGCACATCTGTTTACAACATGGTTTAGTGAATTTTTTTAAGCCCACTGTTGAGATCTTCTGTTCAGAAAGATTCCAATCAAAATATTACTGCTCATTGATAATGCACCTGGTCAACCAAGAGCTCTAATGGAGATGCACAGATGAGTGTTGTTTTCATTCCTGCTAACACAATACCCATTCTGTAGCCCATGGATCAAGTAGTCATTTCAATTTCCAAGTCTTATTATTGAAGAAATACACTTCATAAAACTATAGCTGCCACAGATCATAATTCCTTTGATAGACATGGGCAAAGTAAATTGAAAATCTTTTGGAAAGAATTTAGCATTCTAGCTGCCATTAAGAACACTGGTGATTCATGGGAGGAGGTCAAAATATCAATGTTAACAGGAGTTTGAACCCCATAACCTTGAGGGGTTCAACACTTCAGTGGAGAAAGTAAATGCAGATGTGATAGAAATAGCAAGAGAATTGGAATTAGAATTGAAAAGATATGACTGAATCTCAGGACAAAACTTTAATGACTTGAGGAAATGTTTCTTATGGAGGAATAAAGAAGTGGTTTATTGAGACGGAATGTACTGCTGGTGAAGACTCTGTGAAGGTTGTTGAAAATAATAACAAAGGATTTAGAATAGTACATAAACTTAGTTGATAAAGCAGTGGCAGGGTTTGAGAGGACTGACTCCAATTCTGAAAGAGTTCTTCTGTGAGTAAAATGCTATCAAATAGCATTGCATGCTACAGAGAAATCTTTCATAAAATGAAGAGTCAATCGATGCAGTCTTAAAGATGCATTATTATTTTAAGAAACTGCCACAGCCACACCAACCTTCAGGAACCACCACCCTGCTCAGTCAGTAGCCATCGACATCAAGACGAGACCTTCCACCAACAAAAACATAACACACTGAAGGCTCAGATGATGGTAAGCATTTTTTTTAGCAACAGGATATTTTAAAATTAAGGCTATGTATGTACATTGCTTTTTTAGACATAATGCTATTGCACACTTAAATAGATTATAGTATAGTGTAAACATAACTTTTATATGCACTGGAAACCAAAATAATTCATGTAACTCACTTTATTGAGACATTCACTTTATTGTGATCTGGAACTAAACCTACAAGGTCTCTAAGCTATACCTACATACCAAATTATAGCTATAAAATTTTATTGTTTATGTTCTGTGCTCACTTTGCAGGCAGTGAGATGAATTTATCTCAGTATCTTATTCCTGACCCTGAGTATGTGTCATTAACTCAATTACTTAATCCTCCCTGGTGGTGAGAGGTGAAATCTCTCATTCCTTGCTATTCCAGAAGGCATGGAACTTCCTTACCTGGGAGAGAGCGGATGAATTCGTAGACATCTTCTACGTTCCATTTGGTGGGCTCACTTGGCAGGAAGTGGTGTCCCATGCCCACCAGGTCCCGCATGTGCATATCAGGGAGTTCCAGGTCCCGCTGGCCTTGTCGCCGGCGGGAGGTAGATGAGCTGGCTGAGATGGGTGACAAGGGTTCCTCATAGCTTGAGTTATCTGAGCAACGGCTAGAGTCTTCCTGGCTGTGTGTTAGCTGCAAGGCAGCAGTAACTGAAAGGGGTACAGTGCCTGTTGACTGAGAGCAGAAAGAAAGTTTTCTTTAGGATGTGGGAAATAAGACCTTTCTTAAAGTATTGGGCAGCTGGGGCAAATGCAGGTATTTCTCCCTTTTCTACTTGGTCTACTATTACATATCTTTGAGTTTCCAGACCAAAAAGCATCTTCTGTGCTGTCCCTTCCCCAATCCTAAGCGGAGTTAGTCCCTCCCAGTATTGTAGAATATAACACACTGTACTGCAATGATCTACTTATATGTTTATCTTTTTTTCTAGATTTTAAATCAGGGCTCTCTGGGTTTAAGTAGGCATGGTATGAACAACCTGAAATAACATGTAAAATTTCCCATTTATGTACATTTTAGTTTATAGCTTTCCTCAGATTCCTTTGTTTTTTTGTATGTTGTATGTCAGGGTCACATTTCATTCTTTTTCCATGTGAGTATCCCATTATTGCAACACCATTTGTGTTTTTTTTTTTTTTTGCAGCACCATTTTTTGAACTTTTGTTTGTTTGCTTGTTGTGGGAAGGGCATGGGCTGCGATTCGAACCCAGGTCTCTCACAGGGCAGGTGAGAACTCTATCACTGAACTACCCTTGCACCCCCTTTCCTCAGATTCTTAAAGAGGTTTAAGACCAAACCCAACAGCAGCTACAACAATGAACAAAAACCAAAAAGCACATACGGTTATAAAGCATTATACTAGGCTGTAAGTTCTTCTAGGGCAAAAGATTATTTTGTGGAGCCTCAATGTCTAACAGAGTTGCTGGCACACAGATAGTGCTAAAAAATATTTTATGAATGAACATTTGTGCCCCTGGTTGAGGCCTTCAAGAACTCAATGTTTTAACATTCTAGGAGGCAAAACAACGTGAAGGTTAAGGGTGTACGCTGCCCTCTCACCCAGTCCTCCGTAGTAAGACATGTTTCTTCAAGAGGCCAATCAGGGGTGTTCCCAATTTTATGGCTCCGTAAGTCAAGAATGGAGGTAGACTGAAAGAGGAGGAGTGGTACTGGGGCAAGACCACTGAAAATGGCAAGTTATTTTATAAACATCCATGGATCTAAGTGGAGCAGACCTATTAAGGAAATAGGGAAGTCTCATAGATCTATGAGAAATGCGACTGTGATAGAATGTACTAAAGTCAGCAGCTCAAAGGAATGTGGTGTCTAGGGGTATATGAAGAAGGAAGTTGGTGGGGGGACTTGTGAGAATGGAACCTCAGGCTCTGCCCATACTCTCACCTGCTTCTTGGTATCCTTAGTAAGTGTGGGCAGACTGGTTTTGCTGGCCCGACGGCGGTTGTGTGTTGTGGCTCCTGTCTTCTGCAGCTTGCTCCGGTCTGAGTGGAAAAGTCCCACTCGTTTGGTGCATCCCACATTGTACCTGCCAAAGACAAAAGAATTGAGGGAAGACTGGGCAGATGGTAGAGTAAGAGCACCAAGCTATCCAACAAAATCTGAATCCAACTATTTGGCTCAAATCCTAACTCTATCACTTACTACCAGCTGTATGATTTTGGTCAAGTCACTTCAACTCTAAGCCTCGGTCTCCTTATGAGTTGGGATAGTATCACTCACTTTCTAAAACTGGTCTGACAATTCAGTGAGATAATGTATGTAAAGTGCTTGAAACAAGTTGGATCATAGTAAGAACTCATGGCTAACATATTGTATTATAAAATTATTTGTGTCAGTAAACTATTGTCCTGCTGGAGAGCAGCTTGGGGACAGCTTGACCAAGGTGGCAGCACAGGATGAGGGGATGAGGGCTAAGGACAACTCAGTTCTAGCTTGGCATGCACAGCATCTCTTACAGCCAGCAACTAGGCATGGGTACAAAGGTTCAGAGCACAAAGTACCTCTGCTTTGGGATCTAGAGATTTCTTATCTTTTGGGGGCCCAGGGCTTCAAGGTCAGCTGTCTCTTTCATCTTAGTACAAAGAACTATATAAGACTTTACAGTCATATTAGTCTAAATCCCCAGGTCTGTGACATACTAGCTATTTATCCTTTGTGCCTTGGTTTCCTAGTCTGTATAAAGGAGACGGTAATACCTGCTTCACCAGGTTTTACTGAAGATTAGATGAGATAAGGCATTATCAGTTGACTAGTACAGTGCTTAGCACACAGCAGGCTCTCTATAAATGACAGTGGTTTTTATTATCATTAGTCTTGTAAACTGAGGTGAAAGCTCACCAAAGCAATATCTGTAACTAGGGCTGTGGTTCTGGGAAGTGTCCAGTGGAGGATTTACCGTAAGGAGCTGGTACCTGCCAAGGGTAAGAAAAGAGAATAGGAGCTAGTGGGACCTAGGAGGATCCCTTCCATAGTCTCTGTGCTGCCCTCTCTCAGATCTGGCTCCTAGTGCATGGTGAAGTAGTGACATGATGCTTCTTCCAAGGCAGGTCAAGGAAGCAGAAAACTGCACAAGCCATACATGTGACCTCTTAGGGTAGTTGATCACTGGAGGGAGATGGTACACAGAAGCAGAATACAAAGACACAGTCCTGTGAGGGAAGGGAAGGGGCTAGACACAGCAGCACAGCTGAGGCTACTCACCTCTTTGCACAGGCCATGGAACAGAAGCGCTTGGAACGCTTGAATTTGTAGGCAAAGTCCACCCGGCCACAGAGCTCACACTTGAGCTTGAGGGGAGTACCCTCCTCTTTGGATTCTGAAAGGTAGGAAATGGCTAAGTGTGGAGAATGAGCAGTTACCACAGAACTGGTGATGGTCCCACCAAGAGGCCTTTCTACTCTGTTCTGCCTCTTCATGTTCCCATAGCCGTGACATGCAGTAGCAGCCTAGCTTGGAAAATGCCAAATTGCTTTTGTTAGTATCTTTGGAAGGGCTGTTTTTCCCTTCAGAAAGTACTCTGTAGGGTGTCTGTGCCCGTGGGTACTTGACAATTTACTAAGTGCTATAGTCCTGAGGCAAAACACAGATGGCAAAGAACAAGTTCCTCTTTATGACCACAGAAGAAAGCAGAAGGCTCACAGCAAATACTCTTCATGTTGTCACAACCCACCCTCTCTTGCTTCATCTAGAAGGCTAATGACCTGGATAACAGAACCCAAGAGTTCTGTAGCCCGTGTAGCCGTCATTTAGGCAACAGCTGTGCTTCAAGTTGGCCCCTAATCCTGGGCACAGACTCTTGTGGCAGTCAGAGAAAGGCACAGCATGCTTGGTGATGCCTGTACATTCATTCCCATAACTTGCCAATGATTCACGTGGGAAAAGCAGCTCTTGGAATCCTGTGGTTTACTGGCATGGGGGACTGAGGGAGAGGCAGATGACAAGTGACTCTCCTACTTCTCCCACCCATTTCCTAGGGATGAGGTAGAATGTTCAAGAGACTGACATGTTTACACACTTTCCGGCTCAGAGTTCAGCCAAGGATACAAAGAAAGTAAGTATGTAAAGTCTGCTCTTCCAGTCCTGCCTACTTCCTGTTTCATATTGTGATAACAGCCAAATCAGAAGGTTTAGCATTAAGGGTCCAAGATGCCTACCTTGCAGATAGGGCTCTTCCATCTCGGAATCAGTGGTGGTAGTATGATCCTGCTGTGGAAGTTTCTCAGGCAAGAACCCCTGTGCATACTTCTTCTTGAGATTCCCCACCAGCAGGGACGAGCGTCCCACCTAGAGGACAAGGAAGCCATGAGAGTTAGGTGGGAGATGCTCCTTGCCATCCAGACTCATCAAAATTACATGTATAAAGTATCCAGGTGCACAGACCTAGCATTCCTCAGACTCTTCCCCCATATCATCCAAGTGGACCTGCCCTATTCAAGGCCCTTTTTTGCTGTTTAACTCAGGAGGCAAAATGCCAGTGGGCTCCAAAGTACAGGGGTGGCTTTAGTCCAAGACTAATGGATGGCTTAGGAGGTTAGGAAAATATCTCCTCTCCCAAGTATGTAAGGGACAGAGATGGAGGGAGAGACCAGATTTCCCACAACCTCAGATCAAGTGCCAGGATCCAGTGCTCATGAGTCACCGGAATGAGACATAGCTGAGTCTGTGTGTGTGAACAGTGTATGCATAAGACAGAGACAAAGGCTCAGAATCCATTTTGTGATTTCTTGCTGTTCTCTACCTTACCATTGCCCCACCCAAGGCAGAGGTACAGGAACCCCAGAGGGGAGCAGGAATAACTGACTCTAGGCCATAGAGGAAATGCCCTCTGTGGTGGTCAAGACTCCAGATTGTCTTATTTACTGCTTTGTTCCTCTCTTTCTAGGCAGCTTGGTAGCCAGATCATGTGGCACCTAGTTCTAGGGAGATAAGCTGGGTGTGCTTTTTAACCTGCATTTAAGATCCACTGGTTTCTGATGTCACTCCAGGAGGCCGAGGAGAAGACCTAGCCTAATGAGGTGGGGGGTGGGATGTGACAGGGCCAGAACTACTTATAGCCAGGCTGCTCCAGGCGGATTTGTTTGCTACTGGCCTTGAACAACTTCCATAGGAAAAGAGGACAAATGCCTACACATCTTGTGGCACTTGAGGGCAGTTCATCCAATTCATTTAATCAAGTTCAAAGTCTTCTGCTGTCTATTCAAAACTGTCATGGATCCAAAGAATGAGCAAAAGGCAGATGCCATCTCATGAAGATAGTATGTCTCTGAAGTCAAAAAGTTTTTATCAGAAGAGAGGCTAAAATTCACCTGGATCTGGGCTCCTGCCCACCTACAGAGCAGTACTACCTGTCCCAGCTAATTCACACTGTAGTCAGCTCTGGGTGTTTTGTTCTAATAAACATGTTTTTGATTCGTCTATATTTTCCTTTGGGCTTGTGCTTTAAATGGTAACACTTGATCATGCCCCTTCTGAACTGCCAATCTCATTCACCACTTTCAAGGGCCTCCCCTGAAGAACAAGCTTCAGGCTGCAACCCTGTTCCCTTACCTTCATTTTGGATATATCTTGAGAATTCAGTTCTATACACATATTCCTTCTGCTCCCTAACTGGGCAATAGTTTTGGTATTCATAAGAATAACGGTGAGACCATCAAATCCTAGCTTAAGAATTGTTTTAAAACTGAACAAGGTCTCATTTCCCAAGGGCCACCATCTTTCACCAAACACTCCAATGTAAACTCCCTAAGAAATATTGCTAACCAAGGAGTCTTGCCACTTATTTCTTATCACTGGCCTCTTCTGTACCCTAGGAAGATAATACTAGAAACAAACTGGCTCTGGCATTCTTTTGGGGGAAAATTAGAAGGGAAAAAGCAAGCTGTTCACATTTTCAGAAATTTTACATGGAAATGTAAAAATATTCTAATACATATCTAAAATATACTTTAAAAAAAAAAAAGAGGGGAAAAGAAGTAGTCCGTACCGGGAAAGGCTCCGCCCCCTCCTGGATCACAAACCCTTCGATAACATGCGTCAGGATTTGGGGTTTCACAATGGCCTGTGGTGGTTTATTCTCACCATTCTGGGGGGCAGTGCCGGTGATGCTGGAGGCAGAGTTTCCGTTCCCTGAGGTCATGCCGGGGCTGCTGAGGTCGGTCAGTGCATGAACAATGCCCTGCCCTGCCTCTGTACAAGGAAAAGATAGGCAGACACAGAACGGGAGTTCAGTACCAAAGTCTAGGCCAGTAGCAAGAAAGCAAGGACTCAAAATGGGCCTCTCTTTTCCCGTGGAGCCAAGCAACCATGCAAACCAAACAGTCCCCTTTCTTAATGACGTATTTAAAAGTGGTACAATTTCAATGGACATACCACCAAGAGTGCCTATAATCAGTTCTGCTATAATGCAGCCAATCAATGAGCAGTTTCTCTTTCTTTCCACCTGTGCTAAGAAAGTCCAATCAGGTTAGACAGATAAGATGTCTGTCTTTGAGGAGTTAAAGCCATGGCTGTCATGGACAAATAGGGTGACATTCAGTTTGAGAGCTTATGCATTCAAGGTGACATCTAAAACCAGGACAAAATACTGACCTATGTACATGTTTTAAGGTGTGTCAGGGTTTCGGAGAGAAAGGTTAAATGGATCTTCTATAAGGTTCCTTGGAGAAGGCTTGGGTTTTGAGAGCCATGTGAAATGTCACAGCACTGAACCCCAGAAATGAAGGCAAAGGGAATTTGGGGGCTGATCCTTAAATATAGACTACAAAGTGGATCTGACAATTCAAAAACTGGTTATTTGGGGTCACTGCATTAAGATATGCATGTATTCTATTTTTCTCCAGAGGAAGCCACTAGGCAGAGCTGAGATTTTCTATGCTATTTCTACTGGTCAAATACTCTCAGTCAAGCCTCTTGCCCAGCTTTCAGTTCCATACCCAATTTGATCCTCAGCAAATTATAGACCCTTTCCTTCTATCTCTCTGTGGACCTCTTTCCCTAAGTTCTCTTCCTCTATGGACTTGCTAGTCTTCCTCTGAGAGCCCTAACAGGCTGCTCCAAAATGTGCGATGAGGGGCATCTACAGAACCACACCACACCACAATGCTCCTCTTCCCGTCTATACTTCAAAGAGCCTTTCCTGGGAGCTCTGAGTCCTTGTCTGAGAGGCGCAACACTTAATCACTTCACTTTTGTGACTCTTTCTCTGCCCCGTTCTCAGGGTCATTTGCTACCATCAACTGACCAGTGAGCTCAGACTGCCTTTAACCTGGACATTCTTAAAAAAGGAAGGAACAGAAAAGGAAAGAAAAGAAAGGAAAGAAAAAAAAGGTCCTTTCTTTAGTGCAACAAACCTTTTAATGTGAAGCATAACACAGTGGAGTATGGTGGATGTGTGTGTGTGATATAAATGCTTTTAAAACTCTTTTAGTATATGTGTTATGAAAGTAATTTTTACACAAAACTTTCTATGAAGATGCTCTCATTTCATGCTAAAAATACAAAATATCAACATGGAATGGGAATTCATATGGTCTAATTTTGCCAGAATAGACCTATTTTAAGAAAGGTTTACAATGAGGTCACGAAGTCTTGCACCCCATCCAGTTTATTTTCTGACTAATAATCCTAATGCTCAATAAACTAAAATAAATCTTTTTTGATGCAAAGATGTTGGCTATGACACATGCCTTTAGTATTCACCAATTCTTTAACAACAACAAAACTCAGGGCTGAGCAGGAGCCATCCAAGAAATGTGGTTGCTGAGATCTTCTCATTTTATTTATTTTTTGTTTGAAATACAGTTGTGCAGCAAGTTAGAAAAGTTCCCTTAAGTGTATATATTCATTTGAAAAAAAAACTTTTTTAATAGCTTTAGCTTTGCTGTAGAGATGGAGAATTTACTCCTCTTTTGGAATTGGCCTTTCTACATCGTAAAGGTGTTTGGGAACTAAAAAATACAGTGCATGAGTAAGTGGGAGGCCTGAGTTTATGACATAAGCAATCAAATTAAGATGCTCTACATTTATGTAATTAATCAAATTAAGCTTTTAAAAGCAACTGCAAACAAAAAATAAATAAAACAGAAAGACCACAATTACATTTAAATATTTTAGTCTGCACTTACACAATTATATTTTCTTTGCTTTTATTTTAAAAAAGAAAACAAATACATTTAAAAATGATGAATAAATGTTAAAACTACAAAGCTTTTTATTAATTTATTAATAATTATTAATTTAGTTTTAGATCATGGCCATTTCTTCCTAATTAGACCCTATTCTTTGATTAACCTAGTGAACTGCAGATTACAAAATCAGAGGATTGGAAGTCTAGTTCAACTGTTTACCCAATACCCAGATCTTCACTATAATACTCCCACCCAATGATTTTTGAGCAGTTGTTTGGCAAAGGAACTCACTATCTCTGACATAGTTTATTTCTACCATGGACAGTTCAATTAACAACTTATTCCTAGGGCTGTATGATGGTGGCTCAGTGGCAGAATTCGCTCCTGCAATGCCAAAACGGGTTTGATTCCCGGTGCCTGCCCATGCGAAAAAAAAAGTTATTCCTTAAAATGGGCCAAAAATCTTCTTCTGTTAATTTCTGCCCACTTATCCTGGTTCTATTCCTTTAGACAACACAGAAGAAGGCTTAGTATCAGATCTGTTTTATGATCAAAAACACAGACTTAGACCTGGCTTAGAGTCTGGTCTCTATCAGTCACTTGGTGAACTTGGGCAACTCATTACCCCGAGCTTCAGTTTCACTGGTGGCAAAATAAGAACAACAACAAATACTTATTTTAGTGTTGTGTGAGGACTAAATGAACCGATGCATAGCAGTGCAGTGCTAGCACACCTAGAAAATGCTAAAAACATGGTAGATGCTACTCTAGGGTCACGCAAGATGTCACTCATGATCCCTGAACACATCTCTCCTCCAAGCTAAACCTCTTCTGTGCTTTTAACTATTTCTTTTTTTTTTTTAACATTTTTTTTACTATAAAATGTAACATACACAAAGCAAAGAAAGAAAAAACAATAATTTTCAAAGCACACTTCAACAAGTAGCTACTGAACAGATCCCAGAGTTTGTCTCTGGCTACCTTTCTACCATCTCAGATTTTTCCTTCTAACTGCTCCAAAACACTGAAGGCTAGAAGAATATTAATATGCTGATTCAGCAGTCATACTCACTCATTAAATCCTATTTTCTCTGTTATACTTCCTCGTTCTCCTTGATCCCTCTCCCAATCTATAGGGATCTTTAGGCAATGCCCACTCTGACTGTTTCATGTTGAAAAGGGGTGTTCACAATGCCCATTCTGACTGTTTCATGTTGAGAAAGGATGTAATCAATCGATAATTTTGGAGAGACTGGTCCCTCTGGGCTTCAGGATTTATCTGACCTAGGAACCCTCCAGGAATTATAGGTACCAGGACAGAGTTTGTCATGGCCTACCATACCTGATTTTTTTTTCATTTTTATTGATAGAACAATATACAAGCCATACATTCTTAACATACAAACATTCCATACATGGTGTACAATCAATGGTTCACAATATCATCACACAGTTGTATATTCATTACCAGGATCATTTTTTAGAACACTTGCATCACTCCAGAAAAATAAAAAGAAAAAAGAAAAAACTCATACATACCATATCCCTTATACCTCACCCCTCCCTCTCATTTACCACTAGAATTTCCATCTACACAATATACATATTTTAAAATTTTAACATTTGTTCCCCCCTATTATTTATTTTTAATCCATATGTTTTACACATCTGTCCATACCTCGATAAATGCAATGATGTCTTATTTTATTACACTTCTTTCCTCTCTGTTCATCTGGAAGACGTTTCAACTATTTCTTACATTAAAAAGCCACAAGTTCATCATCACCCCAGGTCTTTACCTACATCTTTTAATGTCGGGTGCAAAGTTAATACTAAATATATTTACTGCAAGTAAAATCATCTAAAAGATCTAGTGGCTAAGATCTGTTGTTTGTTGAGGGAGATGAATGATATCTCTGCTTTAGTTTATAATACTTCTATGGAATTAAATAAATTTCCTATGAACTCTGGGTTCACTCTCTACCTCCTACCTTTCACTGATATTCATCACCAAATAGTTTCTGCTATCTTGCCTCCTTTTATGGGCTCTCTGCTCTCCCTGCTCAAGCCCTCTTTCCCCTCCACCCCTTTCCCTCCTGTCTCTCAGGTCTATTGGGGAACACTCTTGAAGTCTGAGTCTTTCCTCATACAAATATGCTACTGAACAGATACATTTCCACCTAAGCAGTTACAGAGCCAAAGCTTAACTCTGGGAAGCAAAGAAAGTTTTGGAATCTGAGTTTTAAAAAAATAAAAAAGATCTTATTAAAAGAAAGAACAAACTAATAAACCTTTTGCCACATTAGAAGCTATCATCCTCTGTAACTTGGGTTAGATTATAGGAGAGACAGAATTCAAGGGACACAGGGAGAATTTTATGAATATACAAAGGCCCGCAACTACTTTGCTTTGCTGTAATCTTGTAGGCCAATACCTTATTATTAGCTTTAGTAACAAAGGAGTTTGGGCTATTTCTGGAATGACTAAACACAATCTCACCTCCTGCCAAGCTCAGCGCACTGAGATTAATTTAATCTGCTCCTCACTCTCCCAGATTGTTTTGCAGCCTGCTTGGGTGAAAGAGGGCAGTTTAACAGTGAAACCTGCAAAAACCTGCCCTGCTGTCCCTGAGGCCAGATAAAAGAGGGAGAAAAAGAAATACTCCATCTCTGGAACTTATTCTTTACTCAACTCAATTCCCGTTACCAGTCCAGAAGGTATAAGTGCTACCAGAAATTCCCCTAGGTCTCAAATGCCTCTTTACCAGAGTTACGTACCTGAAACGGAAAGGTGGAGGCCAGGACTCCATGAAGAACAGAGGCAGAAGGGAAGGGAGGAAAGGAAAGCCAAGCTTCAGTGGTGGCGGTGGTGGAGGTAGGAGGGGAAGAGGTAGGATTGCATCTTTAATTGAAGCCGACCACAAAGAGCTAAGTATTCCAGATGAGCAAAAGAGTATGTTCTGGGGAGTCATTATATAATAAATGTCTCAACCTCTAGGTTCCTTCTCAATTCTGGTCTCATCCACGACGCCTGGCACACACAGCTCTTACAGGGTCAAGTAAATGTGCCTTCTTGGCTCATGTTTGTGAAATTATCTATTTCAGGGTTGGTCACCTCTGTCCGTACAGAAACCCGGTACACACAGCAGGTTTCTCTAGACAGGGGACTTATCTTTATATCTTAGGGCTAATGTAAGGCCAATATATAACAGGTGCTTAATACTTGTTAAATAGTATTAAACCCATGGCCTCCAACCTTCACTATTGATGTAAAAGATCTCTCCAGAACCAAAACAGGTACCCTGGTACCAGCTGAGGTTTGCAAATTACTTTCTGAGGCTATAATGACTTGAGAGCAGTGAAACCAGTGCCTGCCTAAAGGAGTGGCATTTCTGGATACCCGGTTATGAAGAATGAGGGCTAGATTTTGGCCCATTTCTTCCTGTTAGAATGGGGATTTCCTCAGCAGAAGCGAAGCACAGCATTCAGTCTGCCCTGAAATCTGGAGGCCAGCTTCCAAATCCAGAACTCCTGATTCCTCAGCCCTTGGAAACCCTTATGCTGGCAGCAGGCACTTGGAAAGGCAGGATGACCTCTAGAGGCAGATACACAGAGATGCCTGTAAAAATGGCCCCACCCTCAGCACAGCCGGTAGGCTTCCAAAGCAGCTGTGCTCTCCAGCTTGCTTAGGACAGGTCAGACTGGTCCCAGCTGGGCAAAATCTGGATCCCTTCAGAACCAGTTTGATGTTCTTTATGTGCACAGATAAGGCAAGAGTCATCAGTTACAATGGAATACAATTTTTGCAATAACAATTGCAATGGTTATTTCAGATGGCTATTGTCACTCATGCTATTTGCTCCTAAACCAAACAGCATTACAGACCAGACTCCAGAGGAAATGGAGAGCAAGCACAGCTTCTCCTGCACCCCCTCTGCTTGGTCAATGGCTGATTTCCACTTTCTCTAGACACAAGGAAAAGGGAGTATTCTAATCAAAAAGACTTCTTACTAAACCCACTTGGCTGCAACAGGAGTAAGATGGAGTTAATGATGTTAACAAAGAATTTAAGGAAGCAGAGTAGGTGATAACATGGGTCATTTGCCTGCAGCAAATTCTGCATGACAAATGGCAAAATAAGGTCACCCATATAACACAGAGTGCTCTCTCCTGAGCTTAGCTTACTGGACTCAGCCATGTGACCACGATGGGTGACAGCAGGATCCTAAAGAATTACTTGCTTCAGAGTCTAGTGGAGGACCTGCAAAATTATGCACATGTTGCAACAATATCTATGAGATAGATAAAAGAGACACAGATTGCACTGGATCTGAGCAGCAGCAGGCTGTACTACAAGACTAAACTGAGGGCAGAATTCCTTGTGAAAAGGCCTGTAGGCCACCATTTACAAGGTCTCTATTTAAATTTAGGCCCCCAAAGAAATGAGTACCACTCTGAAAGTGAGAAAGGCAAGATCTTTCATAAGCATTCATTTGACTTCTTCCCACCCTCCAAAAGGGAGGCTGGAAGGGGAGGGAAGTAAAGAGATGGGGCTCTATCAAGGGACCCTGACAGAGGCCATTAATTAGAGATTCAGTTGGGGTTAACAACTGTCTTTAAAATGCAAATAACATACCTAGTCATTCACACCTTCCTGGGAATTACTGACTCAGATAAGCGTATTGCTTTCGTCCCAATTTAGGGAACAGAAGGTACGGTGGGAGGGTGGGAGGGTGTGAGGGTAGAGAGTGATCATTTTGGATCTTGGGGCATTTAGAATCACTGGACTGTAGAGGATTCAAGTTAGAAAGACCCAGAGTCTAATATGTTAATTTTCCAGATGAGGCAAGTAGGCATCAGAGGTGAGGAAACATTACCCAAGGGTACAAAAGTTAGTCAGTGGCAGGTTCCAGAGCAGGACTCTGTTTTTAATATTTCCCTGGCGGGCTGCCAAGTGGAGGGAAAGGTGTGGTTTGATTAGCCATGAGACAGAATGAGGACATCTGGATAAAGGGGGGAGGAAATTTAAAGTGTATTCTAGGATGTTTTGAAGCAGAAGCCAAAAATTTATGGGCTGGAGAATGATTTAGGTGAGTGACTCCAAAATGGGATTTCTAATCTATTAAAGAAGGGATCACTGAACACAGTAATCAGGATCCATGAGCTAGATTCTGTATTTCAGGAAGACTAAACGGAAATAGCACATACCTTCAACAGGATTAAACATGCTATTGTTTGATAACATATTTCCCTGATTCTAAAATGCCATAAGTTCATATGACCCATTTCCCTCACATAAGTTTCTACAATAAACTCGCAAATTGATTATACATGCATGTCAACTGCAGACTGTACATGTTGGAAATACGTCTTTTAGAATGAAGGTAAGAGTAAACGCCAGTATGTTTGGAAATGGATAGAAGTGACGGTAACACATTATAGTGAGTATAATTAACAGCAATGATATGTGGGTATGACTGTAGTTAAAAGGGAAAGTTTAGGGTCGAGTATGTCATTAGAAGAAAAGCCAGAGACAAACACGGGACTGTATAACATAGTGAACTCTTGAGGGTGAAAAATGTTTTAGAATTGATTGTGGTGATGACTGTATAACTGTGAATTTACTAGAAGACATTGACTGTACATTTTAGATGGATTGTATGGTTATATGAATTTATCTCAAATAAAAAAAAAAACGAAACACAAATCCCCAAAAGAGTAAATGCCATTTATTTGGAAGACTGTGTTTTCTAAAGCACACACAAAAGGCACACTTTGTGGTGTAAAACTGTAGGCCTCTTCCCACTAAGAGGTCTCCAGAATACCAGAAGGCAAGAGAAAGCAAAGTCAAATGTTTGTAAGCTTTTCAATACTACTAAGGACCAAGCTGTCAAGATACGCAAGACCTTACTGCCTGGAGGGCAAATAGCAGGCTGTGGCTCTCCTGCCGAGATGTCAAGCCATCCTGCCCATCGGAGCACCTTCCTCAGCTCCGCAAACAAGAGCAGCCTGCTCTAAAGGACCACTCCCACAGAGGGGCAGAAAAAGCAGTCAGGAGGTCCCTTTGGACTTTGCCAAGCAAAGTGTTAAGTTTTCCAGTCCTAGGAAGGTGAGTCCCTGGATCCACACCTGGGTGCCTGCAGTGGAGCTGGCCAGCAGAATGAGAGAGTCAGAGCCAGGTGGCCTCAAACCTGTCCTCCAGTGTCACTGCAAGGTGACCTTGTTGGGTTTGTGTTAAGAAGATTGGAGAGCAGACATGCTTCTGAAATCTTGAGCATCTAGGGGATTGCCTAGCAGTCCTGGCAGGGCTGAGTAACTCTGGTTAAGGCATCTGCTAGGGAGGGCCTCTTCTCCCTTGCTGGCAGCCATTACCATACAGCTGACTTTCATGCTGTCTCTTAGGACACAGGCAAAGAGAGCGGCCTTCTGACTCACCCACAATCCCCAGCCAAAGTGTACATAAGCTGAATTGTAAACAGCTGAATGTTTTCCAAACTGCCACCCCCAGCTACTAAGGAAGGAATCAATGGAGCGAACAGCTGCCCTCCCTCATGCAGTCCAGGACAACAGGAGCAATGGGGGATTTCCAAACAGCTGCAAGAACTGCTTCCCAGCTCACAAGCTGAGCCCTGCAACAAGGGCCTCTGACTCCCAGATCAAACTCAGCAGTAGCACCTGCAGGTCTGCAGGGTGATTTCCAACAGGACAGATCAACATGCCAGGGAATCATAGCTAACACTGATGCAGAGAGGCAAGGGAGAGTTTGCAAAAGTCCTACTTAACCCTTGGTGATTGAGGCCAAGCCCATGGTATCCAATAGGTCGAGGGCTCCCAGGTATTCTTACCTCCCAGTGCTCTGGAAAATGCCATGATTTCAAAGGAAAAATATCTGGAACTAATGGTAAAGGATCCATGACAGAGACATCAAGATAACAGACAAAAGGGAAGACTGGCAGAGTGGAAAGAGCACTGGCTCTGGTGATCAACCTGGGCTCATATTCTGGTTCCATCTTTGAATAGCTGTGTGGCTTCAGCCACTTGGTACCCGGTCTGAGACTTAGTTTCTCCATCCATAAATATAAGGAACATACAGTCTGTCTTGTAAGGTTACAGTGAATATTAGAGTTTTACAGATTGTAAAATGCCTGTTACTTTAGACATTTTGAAGCTGTACTATATGGCAGTTAAGACTTTGGGACCAGAAAACCCTGGGCTTAAATACTAGCTTATAATCCAGGGCAAGTTACTCTAAAGCCTTAGTTTTCTCAACTATAAAATGGGCCACCTACATCTGTTTCATGTGGCTGCAGAGTGGATTATATAAGATAATGCGAAGTACAATATAATGGAATTGGTCCAGTTTTGCCACAAGAGTCCAATGATCACTGAGACCAGAAACAAGATGAGGAAACAGTCAGCCCCACCTCACCATTTCACTGAGTCAGATCTCCTACAGTTCCAAAGCAGGGTTGTTCTTTTCTTGGCCAAAACTCAGATACCATTTACATTACTCAGACGCCTCAGTCTACTCAGGATGCCCCCTCCTTATACTCTTGAGGTCAGGCTTCAAGAATTGCTCCCTCTACTTTGACAGTGAACAAACGCAACATAATGGAAATACCCCTGCTCTTTAGGGCAAATAAAAGACTCAATTCAACCTCAACAGTTATTAATTCAAAGGTCAAGACAACCACCAGATTCCCTTTCTATAAAGTCCTTTCATGAAAGTCCAAGGTATCAAGAGACAGTGACAGAAACACCAAAGAGGTAACTTCAGGACAAATAAAAAGAAGTACCATTTTATTAGACAATAATAAATTTATGGGCCTTGTAATGAGGATGTAGATAAGCCTGTGAAAAGAAATCAGCTTAAAAGACAAGATAAAATCATGGTAGGTTTATACCAGTTTACAAAAGGCACCTGGAATATTTAGTAAATTTCCTAATATTTTTGAGGTTGATAACAAAGAAAGGCAATCACGTTCTTAATGATGGTTTTTTTTTTTTTTTGGGTTACCAATCACAGGCTCACTAACAGCTGTCTTCTCTATATACTGGGCTAGATACTATTTATTTTGCAAATCAATCCTGCTGCTAATTTCTGTTTCTGGAAAACATTAACCATTTCCTCTGGTAACCATTTTCTAAGCTTTCAATCACCCTACCTTACCACTAGTCCATTGGTACAACAAATTAATACAGGTTACTGGAGATCCGCAAGTGTAGACTTAATTAAAAAATTTTTTTTGCTTCACATTAGTTTTGTTTTAATTTAAAATGTCATTTGCTTTGATTATTTAAAAATGTCTTAATATCACTGTATGACTCCAGACCACATATGGATTGCAAATATGCCAAATAAATCAGTTACTACATATAATTATACATTATTTGAGATATAAGAGCCATGCAACTACAGCTTTAAAAATAACTCAGCACACATGCACACTTTCATTTTCTTGTCAATAGTCTCAATATTCAGTATCTGGCCTGGTCCTTACCTACTAGAGAAGCTGGTTATGATATGTCATTTAATAGCCATTTCTTTTTAGTATAAACTAATATATTTTACTGCTAAGAAGAAAATCATCCAAGAAACAGACATTTGCTGATGTCTTAAAGAAAATCTTAATAGCAAATTGGGACTCACTTCAGCACCTGGATTCATTTTAGACCACTGGCAGTCCATTGTTGTAGCAAGTTTTTTTTTCAGCAGACATAGAAGGAATGCTCTCTTCTTTTAGACATTGAAAGAAAAGGAAAAATCCTTTTTTACTAACTATAAATGCTTTGAACGAGGACAAAAAAAAAAACTATTAAGTTTACTATTCTGGCCTGTTTTACAATGAATCACAGAGCAACTATTTTTTATTTGAATTATATGCTGTGTTTCTTAGTATATTTTTTATCTTAAAAACTAATAATTCTAAATTGTGTAACTCTTGATTAACTATAAAACAGGCTATTTCTTGACTAATTTTAAAAAGGCATGCTTTTTTTTTTTTAAACCGAAAACTTACTTAATCTTTTTAGCTGATTATAAACCACACTGTAGTTTAAACCATGCCATAAAAGCGTCTTAAAACATAAATCTACAAATGTTTGGACCTCTACCTTGAGAGGTAGTCCAGCTTTGAGTTCCATCAACAAGATGTTAAATCACAGAAGAATAATTTCTGTCATTGGCCCAAAAAACTTCATCAGAGTTAGACTGCATAAGGCAATCAGTCTTCATGCTGCTTTTTCACAGAGGTGGGAAGGGTGGACAGGCTCAGACATGGGACTTCTAACTTCAAGACAGTCTCCTGAGGACTACACAAAAGTGTGTCTCTCTTTACAACCACTTTTGTGATATTCCTCCTGACAGAACATCATCATCATTATCTTACAGTTGTAAGATGGCACAAAACAAAATGAATAGAAGAGAAACTATCATTAATGAAGACTTCTTACTTTCCCTACTCTCATCTCTAACAGATACATCTTTTCAGAAGAAAATCTCCAAATCTGCCTGGAGATTAACTTGCAATGAACAGCAGGGAGAGTTTTAATGTAAATTTGTGCTGACTTGAAAAGGTGTCGGGAAAACCCTTGGTACCTATCATACCAACAAGAGCAGTATTCACAGTATACTGTTAGAACCTCCGTCCTGTTCCCTAGCTTTTAATTTAAATTTTATTTTGGCTTGCTGATCCATATGAGCTGCAGTGAAGAACTGTGATAGGAGGTGGGTAAACTTTGTTCAGCAAATAATTACCAAATGCCTAGCATGAAGCCCACAGACCAAGGGATGACAGAGACTTGGAGGAAGAATCCAAGGCAGTCACACTGTCCTCTTCATACATGAGTAACTGAAAAAATAGGGATTAAAAAGACATACAAAAACGTACAATAAAGATTCTTAATTCTGAGACAATAATCTTTATTTTTCCCTAAATAAGAAACCCTAGAGAGGTGACAAGGTTAGAAGCAAAAACAGTTCAATTTTGTAAGATCATCTATCCATTCATTCCTCTTCTCTTAGTTTATTCCCACTGCCTCTGAAAGATCAGCACCAAGGGATGCAAACTATCTGAGACAGGAAATGAGTAAGACAGGAAAAAGGATGTGGTGTGAGAAAGAGTGGATTCTGGGGCTGAGCCAGAGGAACAGGCAGGGTCACAGATGGGGGAAGGAGTCTTAATGGCAAGAAGAGAAATCTCAGGGTTTAATTAGTTTAGACCAGAAAGTCAATGACAGAGGAGGTGAGTCTGGAGAAAGCTATGGAACTGAGGTAGAATAGGATCTTCCTAAGAGGTGATCCTCCACTGAAATGCAGAGATGATGGTTGAGGAGACCGACAGCCAAGAGGATCATTACTGGGAGAGAAGGAAGGGCTGGAGTTTCCCCTTTACTTTAGAAATAATATATATATATATATATATATTCAGTGCTCTTAACAACAGTTAATTGGAAATGAAACTAGGATCTTGAAGATAAAAAGAAAGGGCAGGGAAGTGGGGACATGATGAAACACTAACATTCATTAACCATCTATGTGCCAGACGACAGTAAAACAACAGTTAAAAATAAACTGCTGGACAACTGAGAAACCAACCCAATAACAGATATGTGGATAAGAAAATATCCACTTTCTCAAGATCAAGGCTGGAGATTAAAGGCATCTATTCTTCCCAATGTGAACGGATGAACCTGGAAATAGACCTTGGGTGGGCTGAGAGGCAGCAATCACGTGACGAAGAGTGCTAGAAAGGGCAGGTGCCAAAAGAGCACCACTACCCATCTGCTGGACTCTCTGTAAAACAAGTCAGCCCTTGTGAACGAGCCAAACCAGATGCCCTGCTTCCCGCCTTTCAGGGTCTGGGATTTAGTGCAGAAATTAACAGTGGAAAACAGTTTATCAGCTGATTCAAAAGTGCTAATATTTCCAAATATAGATTCAGATGTTGTGGGCCACGCGTTAAAATCACTTTCAAATTCTCCATAGCGCCTTGGAGAGTGTTTTACACAATGCGGAAGACAAAAATTTGTGTTATATCTAACTGAAAGAACCCAAACCGCTAAGCCGTGTAGGTCTCATAAGACTCAATAGAGACTGAATCTTTTGTCTTAGAACCAACACATTAAATTTCTATCCTAGCATAAAAATGATGTGAAACCCTACATTCCCTGTGACTTAAACCCAAGGCCTAGTCAATAGGTACTGCCGCAGGTTTGCTGCCCTAAATTGGAATAAAATACAGGGAAGGCGGGGTTGCAGAAGGAATTTTCTTGCTTCATCAGCCTGTAATTTTCATGATCACCTAGAAATTCTGGCATTTCTAACATATGGGTTGACTCAGGAGGGGAAGAAAATCCCAGGTGAATGATAATTGGATTAAACAGGTATGCCCCAGAGCTAAATGGCTGAAAAAGGCCAGGACAGGAGGTACAGTTAAAGTGATATTATTTTCTAAACCAAAAATCGAGACACTCCTCTGACAGACAGTGAGATGGAATATTTTAAATTGGGGCTGTCCTAGAAAAATCAGGGACATATGTTTGATTTAGGTCGGTAACAGACTTTACAAGGGATCCTCTGGGCCTAATATGCTAATAGAAGGGGATTAAGGATCAAGGATGGATGAGGGGAAGGCTGTCACTGATTTGCAAAGAAGGGAAAAGAAAAAGAGCACACTCTGTAGACACTATATGAGAAAAAGGTAAACATTCTAAGTATGGAGTAGGAAAGAAAGTAAAGTTTTCTGAACTGAAGGTACGTCAGTGAAATCTGTTCAGTTATCAAGGACAGGAGTGGGGGAAGTGGGAATGTGAGAGTTGGGATGGAGGGGTATCACCAGCACAAACTGTATTCAACCTTACACGGGAGCCAGGTGTTAGTTCAGACTGTAGCTTCACTGTTGGTGCAACCTGACCTTGGACAAATTATTTCCCTCACTGGGGACCTCAATTTAAACAGAGAATCTCACAAATCCCGATTTTAATGTAAAAAATCAACAAATACGGTACATCTTCCTTTGGCATGGGAAAGACAGAAAACGCTCTTCTAAAAATGGAAGAGTTCAGGCACAGAACAGCTTGTCCTTTTCCATCCAATTAAAAACCTCGTGAGACTGAACTCGATTAAAAACAAAACTCTCGAGCGAAGCCGCAGGCGCCTCCAATAGGCAGTCCATTTCCAATAAAGTACAGCAGATGCCAGCAGCTCTGCCCCTAAACGGCTTGACCGTCCCGCGGTAAATCCCCAACCCTGAGAGGACACAGACATGTTAGGGGCGAGGTTGGGAGTATGCGTGGATTCAGAGTAGGGCTGGGAGACACGCTGAAGCATTTGGCAGCCGAGGTTGAAACAGCGGCTTCCAAGGACAGCGCAGGGCAGGCAGGGTCAGATTTGGTCGGAGGGAGACGCTGGGTTGCATCTCCCAGACGAGGGAGGAGGGGGAGCAGGGCACCTCCCCGGCGCAGAGAAGACGAGAGTCGCGGGCTGGCACGGCCTGGCAGTCAAGTAGGCCTGGGCCGCGAGTGGCACCGGAGGGCGGTGCCCGATTTGCAATGCGACGAGCCCGGTCTCCGACCACCCCCTCCTGGAAAGAACCCCTCCCCCGCCAAGGGCACTGACCTGTCCAGGGCCCGGCTGGGCCTGGCCGGGCGGGGCCTACGCAGCCCCACGGCCGGGCGCCGCCTCGCGCGGGGGCCCGAACGGGCCGCCTTCTCTCCGCCGCGAGCCTCCGAGCCGGGGCCCGGGGCTGCCGCGGCGCATCCGACCGCACCGGCCCGGCTGGCGTCAACAAAGGGCGGCCTGGGCGTGAGGCCGGGGCGGGGGCGCGAGGCCCGGACGGGTACAAGGGCGGCCGCCGGGATTGCGCGCGCGCACGGCGGGCGCTCGAGGGCTGCAGCCACCGCCGAGACAATGCGACGCGTTAGGGCCGGGCTCCCGCGGCCGCCTCCGCTGGAGGCGGAGCGAGGGCGCGGGGCGTGGCCTAGGCCGCAAGGGGCGGGGCCGTCGAGGAGTTGGGTGAGCAGGCACGGAAGCTGGGCCGCGCGCTTCCTTTGTGCCGCCGGCCTCACCAGGCCGCTGGAGGGAGAGCCGGCGCGGGCCGGACACTGCCCCGCCCCGCCGCTCGGCCCCGCCTCCCTGCCCGCGGGAAGGCTCTGGAGGCCGGATGCCGCGGAGCAGAGGAAGGCCTGTGGCGGCGTACGGACGCCAAGGTTTCGGTTTAGAGGCGAGGGCCTTGCCACGAGGACGCCTGCCATCTCGCCTCCATCCAAAGCCTCGCTGTGGCTTGGTAGGCTCACTCCCGCCGCGGCCAAATCACTAATCTGTGTTGCCTTAGAGGAAATAACTACCAGTAATTAAGCGCCTAATATGGGTTGAGCCCTATATGCACACACTGAAACTTATTCACAATAATCTTACAAGTAGTCATTATCTTCTCAATTGGAAACTGAGCTTCATAGAGATTAATGACCAAAGTGATACGGTTACACCTTCATAAACAGTGAAAATCCTTTAGGCTTACTGTGAAGGTTAATTGAAGAAATATATATAAATTGTAGTGTTTGGCACACAGTAGGAGCCAAACAAATATTAGTTTTCTTCCTAAACCACCCTGGTTTAAGGAAGACCAAATTGTCCTGGCGGTGCACATTTAGAGCTATGGAAGATACAAAAGCTGTACAACTGGACACACAATTCTCCCCTCCCCTGCGTTCTCAGGGTTGCTGAATAGATGACAAATTTCTGTTTCCATTCTTGAACTCTCTTTTCCAAACACTTCCCCTATTTTCTTGCCTTTCTTAGCATTCTTATTCATTTTCTTTATCTCTGTCTCTCCCCCATCCCTTTTCCTTTATTTCCACGTTTTACACATATTATGTACCGCTTGTTTACTTCTCTCCCTTTTTCTTTTTCCCATTCCCTTTTTTTCCTTTACCCCACATATCAAATTTTGAAACCCCTCTTTCGTTAATATTCACATTCTACTTCCCTCTGCCTTTGCAATTCTGACACTGTTTTGTTTATAAGCTAAGGTAATATTGATTGAATATTTGACTTCCTTTTATTTCCCAAATATGCTCACACTTTATTACCTCCCTACTGGACTGCCCCTTCGCCAACCCTGCATGCCCAAGACCTACCTATCCTTCAAGGATACAAGAACAGCAGTTAGCAAACTTTTCCTGCAGAGGACCAAATAGTAAATATTTTGTACTTTGCAGACTATATGGTCTCTGTAGCAACTACTTACTTCTGCTGTTGTAGATAAAAGTAACCAACCACAGACCACGAACCATGAGTGAGCATGGCTGTGTTCCAATAAAACTTTATTTATGGACAGTGAAATTTGGATTTCATATGCTTTTCACATATTAAGAAGTATTTTTCTTTTGGTTTTTAAAAAAACATTTTAAAATGTAAAAGCTTTGCAAGCTGTACAAAAACTGGTGCTGTGTTGGATTTGGCCCTTGGGCTCTAGTTTACCAATAACTGTTCTAGAACAATACCAATTCTTCCATGAAATTAATCCTGATGCTCTCTAGTTGGCAGTATCTTTTTCCTCTTCATAACTTTTGAAGCACTTATCAGTAATCCTTCTATGGTACTTATCATATTTTAGCATTTATTGTCATTTTTTCCTGTACATTTCTCATCTTTTCCAACAGACTAAGTTCCTTGAAGGTAGGAAACAGATCTTATTTCTTTATGTACTACCTCCCATGCCACACTGCTTTGCACAAAGCAGGCATTCAAATAAATATGAAATAAATATTTAAGTTGTGGGTGGTTGACAGTTATTCCAACTGTGCAAAGTATACTTCTCTTATGAGATAGTACTTCAAGAGCAGGATGTTTATTATGTGTATATCACCTTGATTACATTTCAGAGAAATATTTTTGGGAGGTTTATGGCTGAGATGGAGAAAGGTAGGCAAATGTCAGTGCATTTAGGATTTGTTGGATAATAAATATTTGAATGAAGGATGTTGATTTACAGCAGCCTGCTGGCAGGGCATGTGTCTTCAGTTGGTCCTAGTCAATATTTCTATCAGCTAATTGGTTAAAGACAAAGAAGCATGCTATATAATTTACGGATAGCAAAGTTAAATAGAAGAGTTAGTTTAATGAAGAACAGGATTCAGATGGAAAAGATTTCTGCTCCAGCACTTTCTCTCTCTCTGCCTCAGTTTTCTTACCTTTAAAGTAGGGATAATAAAAGTTCTTACCTCAAAGGATTACTGTCAGGGTTAAATGAGTAAAGACGTGTACAGCCTGCCAGAAAGGGCTCAATAAGTGTTAGCTATTTTTTTAACTATAACTCTTATTTTCTTGTTAGGCTGAAACTATGGGCCAAATTCACAAGATAACATTTAACTGATAGAATTAATTATATTTTGGTTCAAAATATAAATTGTACAAGTCTGAGACTGAGGAGTCCTGGCATGATAGCAGTTTATGAAAAAAGTCCATAAAATAAATTTAAAAATGCAACCCTCTGTGAACCAATAGTCTCATTCCCACTGAGTCCAAGGAGTTAACGTGGAGCTACAGGTGTAGCATCTTGATGGTGGAAGGCAAGGGAGTTACTACACAAGGGGTGGACCATGGCATTGCTCTTCCACAGCCGTGTGACCTGGGGCCTCTTCCAGCCTTTATTTCCTCCAATGCATAATAGGGATTTATCTCTCAGGGTTGCCACAAGTGAGTAAAGAACTATATGCCTGGCCCTTAGTAGGTGAACAACAAATGCATACCCTATAAATGTGGGAAACAGTCTGTCCTCATAAAGGGCTTACAAAGCTAGGCCCAGGTGTCAACCTATGGTGACTAGTTTTGGGGTATCACACTTTCAGGGGATTAATGAAAAGGTGAAATGTGCATATTCAAGGATCACAATTATGGTAGGAAGGTAGTTCCTGACATATCTTGGTTAAAAAAACAAAAGAAAGTAAAAAATCTCAGATATTTAGACTGGAAATTCTCTCTCTTTTTAATGAGAGGGAGGGGGAAGAGACGTGATAACTATCTACAAATACTGGCAAGCTGTAATGTATGAAGTTGACTCAGTTTTAACTCACAACACAGAATCATGAGCAATGGGTAAGAAGTTGCAGGAGAGCAGATTTTTTACTTAATCTGAAGAGCAATTGCTATAATTCCATAATGAAATGGGCTACTTTTCAACATGGAGAACCCCTCATCATTGCAAGGATGCAAACAGAGAAGAGATGACCTTCTTCCTGTCTTCTAATTTTTCTAGTATTATTTTCTCCATATTCTTTTGTTTTCTTCTCCTTTGATTCCATTACCAATTCCTTATAGGATATTTATAACCTCTCCTTCTACCTTGTCTCAGAGCACTTTTCTTCTCATTTCTCCTTCTTCAATTTCCAAACTCTTTTCTTGGGTCTCCCATCCCCAATGTCCAGAACACACTTGGCTCAATGGCTGGAGCTGCCTCCCTGAGTTCTAAGCGGCCTATGGCTCATAGTGCCACAGAGATCTGGGCCAAGATTGCTGTGCAAACTGGCAAAAAGGGGAAAGAAAGCAAATGGATCCCTGCAGGAGGTGGAGGTACTGCTGTGACTCCCCCATCAGGGGAGAGGGATCCACCAGTCTCCTGAAACCCAAATCACTGAAAAGTCCACTTGTAACTGGGCACTCACAAACAGACAGATGGTATTTCCAGAGCTGAGCAGTTTCTTCAAAGATGCTTGCATGAGTCAAACCTAAGCTGAATCCCCATCTAGTTATCCCTAGACAATTTCCATAGCTCAAAAGCTTTGGCAGCTATATATCTTGCCATATTTCTAATTTCAAAAATTCACTCTTAAACTAAATGAAGCAGGGGATTGAGAAAATTTGGTAACCGCCTCAACTCTCAACTTTACATGTGTATATTGGGCCTCAGATACATCTAACAGCAATGACATGTATGCCTCAGTGTGACTCTAGAATTTTCAACTCTCCTTTTCTTTCTCTACATTTTTATTCATTTTTTCTTCCTCTTTCTTTATCCTTTGTTTGTCTCATTTTCTCCCTCTGTTTCCACCTACCCAGCCCCCCTTGTTGCCTCTTTGGACCTGTAATAGTTTACCCTCCCATTCTAGATGTGCCAGTGAAATGTGCCAAAGGATGGCAAGGAAGGCAGACTTTCTTCCCTCCCCCAGGGGCCCTGCTACACTTCATACCGTGAGCTGGGGGCTGCTGGATGTTAGGGCTCTTGGGTACAGGCAGGCCACCAGGCATGGCAGTGACAATGGCTTGCTGATGTGGTGATGGGCCAGACCGAATCTCAGGCACACTCTTCTCCCCAGGCACCACTTCCTTCCAGTCATCTGGGACACACTGCTGGGGCTGTTAAGGGACAGGACAGAGAGATGGTCTTCTCGTGAACTACCTTTATGTTCTTGGACACGTCCCATTCTCGTGGAGCTTGGGTAGCAGAAAAAGACTTTAAGATTAAGTCACCCCAGATTTAGAGCGAATCCCCTTAACTTTCTTGTAATACCCAGAAAGGACTTCAACATTCAGCCTACCCAGAAACATATCCAAATGGGGTCTGTGGGATTGCCTGAGCTGTGGTCTCCTCATTTGCTCCCTGGACTTCGGGATCAGCTTACTCACCACTGGCGAAGCGGGCTGTAGTTGTAAGATGACAGCTGATGTGTGCTGGAACCTGCGTTGCGGGGTGTGGGACAGGCTCTCGGGATGTCCATTCTGAGGCCCAGCATCTGGTGTGGGAGGGTGATATTGCTGGCTGCTGCCAGGCTTGTGGAGATTGGCAGTGGGGCATTGGAATGGTAGAGTGGATGTAACTGGGCCTAGTGGCATGACATGGGCTTCTGAGCTGGGCTGTACAGCCAAGCTTGGAGGGATGGAGGTGAACTGAGGTTGGGACTGAGATTGGAGCACAGGCCGTGATTGCTGGGTCTGCTGCTGCTGCTGTTGTGCTTGTTGCTGTTGCTGCTGTTGGATCACAAATTGGGGCTGCAGGTGCTTTGATGGTGTCTGTGAGAGGAGCTGATGTGGCTGTAGCTGAGCATAGGCTGAAGGGGGAAAGACCCAGGTTAGGTAGTATGGCTTGACTTCATCTTCTGCTATGTCCTTTACCACCACCTTCCCCCAGCCGTGTCCCTCCCACATCTAAATAAATAAGTCTGCCCAAACTCAGTGTCTGATGTTTAAGCTCTTTCATTTTTTACCTAGAACCTGGCTTGGTCATTGCCATGGCCCCTTTTTATTTCTCTCTTTTTTTATCTTCCTTTCTCCCTATGCTGAAACACTGGGCTCCTTGTTCCTGTCCCCCAATGCCCAACTCAGCACTCACCTCCTCTGTGAAGCCTTCTTTGGCTATTCCAGGTGTTCAGAATTCTACAATGAGCAACTATGTTCTCTCTCTCTCTCTCTCTCTCTCTCCCCTCCATGCCTTTTACTTGCTAATCTCTGTGCCTATAATACCTACTGCCTCTCAACCCCTAAGCCAGCCCTTGCCTGGCTAGCTCATATTCATCCTTCTGGCTCCCCCCAGGCCAGGCCTCCCTAGGAAGAGCTGGATTCACAGTGGCCTCAGACATTTGCATCAGGCAGACCAGGGCTGGATGACCAGGTCCTTTTCTTAAATACTGTGGGACCTTGGGCTAGTTACTTAACCTCTTTAGACCTCAGCTTCCTTATCTAAAAAATTGGAAATAATAATAGTTTCTGCCCTGATAGTTATTATAAGGCTGAAATGAGAAAAAAAAAATTGTGAGAAAATGACATAATGGGCACAGCACAGTGCCTGGCACAATGTCATGCTCAGTCATTACTAACTAATTATAAATGATTTCAGCTTGGTTTAGGTTCTCAAAGTATCCTGGGCTTACCTCTATCAAAATAATGTATATTACATGGGTTATAATTACTTCTTATAATCTTTCCTTCCAGATCACTATCCCCTTGTGGTTGTAAACTTATGTGTTTCTATTGATCCAAAACCTAACATATTGTCTGACATCTAGAAGTAGATGACTGATAAGTGAGTATTGTCCTGATCTGGAATTCACAGGTTGCTATCTTTTTCGTTTTCCATTTTAACCAGGCTGGCCCTCTGAGGTCAGGATTCTTATACTTTTTTTTAATCCCTTCAACATTTAGCTTCATGCCTTGCATACAATAGAGATTCAGGAAATTCAGCTCAGAGATTGTCTTCATGCAGAGCACTCTGTTTTGTGGCATCCAAGCAGTTTAGGATGAGAGCAGTTCAGCTGAATCTGGCATGTCTAAAAGCTGCCTTCCACTGAGACTCCCATAGCTGGAGAGTCAGCAGGAGAGGCTGTGCCATGCAAATGCAAAGAGGGCCACAGCTGGAAGCTCACAAATGGATTTTTACAATCAAAGGCTCACAGCCAGTAAAGATAAAGGCAAATTCTGGGTCCTGAGGTAACGTTTGGAAGGATCCTGTAATGCTAGAGGTGCGAAATAAGCACATTTCAAACTGAGTTGGAGAGGCACCTTCTTTCTTGAATTTTGTCTGTTTACATGGAAGTTTTTATCTATCTCATCACAGCCTGACATGGAGTTCTAAGTGTAACCGCAATAGGAATGGTAAGGAAAGGACAGAGGCAAGAGGAAAAACAAAACAGTATAAAGGAAAAACAAAACAGTACTTAGTGACTGATTATTTTGGTCAGAGAAGGAGAATGTAGATGGCCCCCAAGGTTTTAGTCTGGATGTTTGGAGTGAATGACGGAATTGAGAAACTTGAACAGGGATGTGGTTTTGAGGGAAATGAGTTAGGTTTAAAGTGATGGTAGAATATCCAAGTGGAAATTATAGGCATTTGGTGATTATAAATTCCATTGATCCCAACCTCCAGCCCTGTGTCCTAATTCCACATTGAATATCTCAAAATGTATCACACAAAGACATTGCAAATGGAATTCTGAAGAAGATATTGAAAGGCATCCGAAAGACACACATGCATGTTTTGTTTTAGAAGCCAAAAAGGTGGGCATCATCACTGAATACTCAACCAAAACTTTCTCTCCCTAAAAACAAAATCATGAATTCACATTAATCTGGAACACAGTCATTTAGGAGCTCCCCATCTTAAGTGAGAGCTGGAAATGGTTCAGGGAAGGTGAGAGGATCAATGGCATGGCAACCACTAGTTGGCATCAGATTTTCATCTGTTACACAAGAGGTCTGGGTTAGGTGATCACTCAAATCCTTTCCAGCTTTACAATTTGATAGGGATGGCTATTATATAAGAATAGTTTAAAATTCAGGATTGATTTGGTGGAAAAAGAGGGCTAGAGAGGGAAAAAGCTCTAAATCTATAATGCCTAAAGAATACAGTTCTGGAAAATACCCACTTGTTTACCAAAGATTGGGAACAGAACTCCTGGATTTCTGCTCCTCTAATTCCTGTGCTTCCTTCCTATTCCACTCTGCTCCCCACCATTATATATCCTCTTCAGTGCTGATTGAAAACTGAGGGCAACTGTTTTAGGACAAATGATTTTAGTATATATTAATGCTGGAAATAAATCCATCGATCAAAGGACCCAAGGTATTTTGGGGGGAGTATATATTCTTAAGTTTTTGAGGTTACTAAAAAGGAAAGACCATGATTTAACTCTAGCATTATCCTGGCTCAAAAATCCTTTTGTGTAGACTATTGCAATTACTTTCTCTCTGATTCATTTCTTCTTTCTATAATCCATATTATAGATAAATGGCAAATAATCTTCCTAAGGCACAGCTCTGATCCCTGATTAAAAACCACCAGGGACTCTCCTTTGTCTACAGACGTCTAAAGCCTCTGTCGTTTGAGATCTCCCTACAGTATAATCATTAACTTAAAAAAAAATTCTTTGATCTAAGCAAATGTTACTATTCACTGTCACCTATACAGAATTTATGCCCTTTTTTATACTGTCTAGAGTACCACAAATCAAATCTTAGTCACCTTTCCAAAGGTCAGCCCTTCCCTCCCTTTACAGTTAACAGGACTTTCTTTGAGCTGTCACTGAGGTGACTCTGCCTTGCACTATCCTCAGAAATGGAGCATGTCATAACAGTCAAATGTGGGCTTTGGAACCAGAATGCTTGGATTTGAGTGCCTAGCTATATGACGCTGTGCAAGTTATTTGACCTCTTTGGGTCACCATCTGCAAGATGGGGATAATGATAAAACCTATCTTATAGTTATTTAGTAAATGACTTACTTCTTTGTAGGCAGAACTTATGTGATTCATTTGTTTCCTTTAAAGTACTCTGAATTTAATAGGTGCTCGATGAGTATTGCCGAATGAATGAATTAATTACAACATAGCAGGACTCTACCTTGTCTGTCTCACAAAACTTTTCCTCTTCAGAGCCAACACATGGATGAGTTGGGTATAAGCCCATGGCTAATTTTGGTTTTATCAACATTCTGATTTACTGAAGACCTTACAAGTGTCCAATCTTTTCTCACTACTCTCCTGCAGTAACTTTCAATCCAACCTACCTGATCTACTCATTGTTCCATAAAACTTAATGTCTCTTTGCGGCGTTTTGGCTTCTATTTTCTGGAATGCTCTCTTTCTGTTTCAGTGATCTAAGGCTGCAACTTCTTTGGCCCAGGCTTTGCTTCTGTTATTTACTTGCTTGCCTTAACCCTCAATTATGTTTTTTCTCTCAGAATTCCTACATGCCTTTCTTGTTTGAGCCATTCATGATTTAACGTGTGCTATCTTTTAAACATATTACACTGCTTTTTAAAAATTGGTTCTTATTTTTTCCCCACATTTTAAAATATTTTAAATTGGGATGTGTTCTAGTTTGCTAGCTGCCGGAATGCAACACACCAGAGACGGATTGGCTTTTAATAAAAGGGGATTTATTTTGTTGGTTCTTCAGAGGAAAGGCAGCTAACTTTCCACTGAGGTTCTTTCTTACGTGGAAGGCACAGGATGGTCTCTGCTGGTCTTCTCTCCAGGCCCCTGGGTTCCAACAACTTTGCCCGGGGTGATTTCTTTCTCCATCTCCAAGGGCCCGAGCTGAGCTGCAAGTGCTGAGATGAGGAATGCCAAGCTGCTAGACTGTGCTACATTGCGTTCTCATTTAAGCACTTGCAGCTCAGCTCGGGCCCTTGGAGATGGAGAAAGAAATCACCCCGGGCAAAGTTGTTGGAACCCAGGGGCCTGGAGAGAAGACCAGCAGAGACCATCCTGTGCCTTCCACGTAAGAAAGAACCTCAGTGGAAAGTTAGCTGCCTTTCCTCTGAAGAACCAACAAAATAAATCCCCTTTTATTAAAAGCCAATCCGTCTCTGGTGTGTTGCATTCCGGCAGCTAGCAAACTAGAACAGAGTTGGTACCGGAGAGTGGGGTGCTGCTGCGGTTTGCAAATGCCAGATCTGTTGGAACTGTGTTTTGGATGGCTAAGGGGAAGACTTTGGAGGAACTGTGAAGAGATTGATGGAGAAGTCTTGGAGGGCTTGAAGAGACTGTTGGTGTAAATGGAACCACCGCCAATCTTGACAAAGGACACAAAAGGGAGAGATTGGAGTTTGCAGAGTGAGAACCGTGGAAGTTCGGGTCTGAAGCCAAGAAACCTCGGCCAGGAAAGTGGACCCACCTGTATGTGTGGAGAGGGTGAGTTTACCCTGAAGGGCGAGGATGAGTCTTCCCTCTCATTGCAGTGGAATAGTTGTGCAGCCTCAGGCCTTGGAAAAGGCGTAGCATGCTCCTTGGGGGACTGGGAGAGCCTGGCTGCCACCATGTGGAGGGGTTGAGCGTGCGCCCCAGAAATGGCAGAGAGCCCAGGGGTGGCCCTGATGCCTGGAGAGAGTGGAGCCCAGAGGTGGTCTCCTCGATGTTCCCCGAGGTTGATTTGGAAAGAGGCCGGCCACTGCATAGGCCCTTGGAAGGGGTGGGACTGCCGCTTTCTACAGCCGAAGGATAAATGACTTTCAGACTTGGAAATCCAATGGACATGTGTCCGCGTGGGTTCGAACCCCACTCCTGGTACCAAGATGTATTAGTTAGGGTTCTCTAGAGAAACAGAATCAACAGGGAACACTTGCAAATATAAAATTTATGAAAGTGTCTCACGTGACCGTAGGAACGCAGAGTCCAAAATCCACAGGGCAGGCTGCGAAGCCGATGACTCCAATGGATGGCCTGGATGAACTCCACAGGAGAGGCTCACCAGCCAAAGCAGGAATGCCACCTGTCTCCTCTGAGTCCTCCTTAAAAGGCTTCCCATGATTGGATTTAGCATCACTAATTGCAGAAGACACTCCCCTTTGGCTGACTACAAAGCTGTGGATGTAGCTGACGTGATCATGACCTAATCCTATGAAATGTCCTCATTGCAACAGACAGGCCAGCGCTTGCCCAATCAGATGAACAGGTGTCAACTTGGCCAAGTTGTGGTACCTGTTCATCTGATTGGGCAAGCGCTGGCCTGTCTGTTGCAATGAGGACATTTCATAGGATTAGGTCATGATCACGTCAGCTACATCCACAGCTTTGTAGTCAGCCAAAGGGGAGTGTCTTCTGCAATTAGTGATGCTAAATCCAATCATGGGAAGCCTTTTAAGGAGGACTCAGAGGAGACAGGTGGCATTCCTGCTTTGGCTGGTGAGCCTCTCCTGTGGAGTTCATCCAGGCCATCCATTGGAGTCATCGGCTTCGCAGCCTGCCCTGTGGATTTTGGACTCTGCGTTCCTACGGTCACGTGAGACACTTTCATAAATTTTATATTTGCAAGTGTTCCCTGTTGATTCTGTTTCTCTAGAGAACCCTAACTAATACAGGATGTTTCTTATGGTTTAATTGGCAGTGTTTTTCTTTCTTTGGGCTAATAAGATAATCATGCATTCTATAATCAATGATGTCTTATTAAATGAAATGGGAATACTCTTATTCTTGTGTGTATATGTCCTATCTTTCCAATTGCATGGTATGCTTCTTGAGTCAAGTCTATGTCTTATATTATATATATTATGTCATATATTACTTTTTGTTTTAATTTAAAAGGTGAGCTTTAATTTAAATAGGTTTTATGTTTTTCTTACCTTCCACTATAATGTTACATATATATAAAACATTATATTGTTATATACATAAATATGTTATACCTATATAATCACCATATATATTTATACTTAGCAAATATCTGCTCCTGATCATGGTAAGATAAATTTCTCTCTCTCTCTTCCATACCTACTCAGCTCAGTTTGGGGGTGGTAAAGGACAGGAGGGTGTTCCCCATTGTAGCCAGATGGGACCATGTCCCCTTCCCTACAGTTAGGATGGGGCATATGAATTTAGGAATTATATTCATGCAGAAATCTCTCTACATCATTCTTCTTATTTCTTTCTAATGTCCAGTAACTTCATTTCTCCCTCTCACCTGTTTCAGCTCCCCCTCCCCCTGCAGCTAGAAATAGGGATTGATTCTATGGGACCTCAACCAAAGCTTTGGAAGGCTCTGATCAGCTTTTTTCTGTTATAGAGTAGGAGAGGGGCAGGACCAGGCCTCTTGCACATTAGGGCCTAGCTAAAAGGAGAGAATTTTAGCAATGTTCATCTGTCTGTCTGGTGCTCTAATCTTGACTTGCCTCCTTAGAATCTGTTGAGGCCAATTCGCTGCTTCCAAACAACCAGCTGGTTGTAAGCAACAAGAGGATTAAGGTCCCTGGGGTAGCAGGGCTGGGAAGGAAATCACTCCTATGAACCCTCCACTGTTTCCATTACCAGAACTTATCAATAATGGAGATTACTGCTCTTAAGGCTTCAGATGTGGAAGAAAACAGCTCATTGTCTCAGAAACTCTAGGACTTCTGCCCCAAACTATATGGGAACTGCAAGCATCTCAGTCATAGGTTGAAGGTCTGCTTATTCACTTATTTTTCTAGGAGTCTACTATAATTGGGTAGAATTTGGAGTTATGCGGCTTGAAAGAAAGGGTTGCAGAGGAGTAAAGAGGCCAGAATACCATCGGGAGGAATAGCATAACTTCTTTTCACTAAAACTTCAGAAAGTTTAATGAAGATACACTTCTAATCATTCATTTCCTCAACAAACATTTACTAAGCACCTACTATAAACCAAGTACTAGCTTTGTGCTGACTAAAACACAGTCACTTCTGTAGGATAGTCTAGTAAAAGAAATAGATGCTATACAGATACTTTCAGTACAATCTGATAAATGTTACCATAGGAGATAAGCACAGAATAGCATAAGAACACAGAAATGGGGAATGAGCTTGGGGAAGGGAGGGAAGGTTTCCCAGAGGAGGTAAGTTTTTCACATAATTCAGAGTTAGGAAGATGACAAAAAGAAAGAAAGAAAGAACATTGGAAGACTTAGAAGCATTGTACATTAATAGCACAATGCATTCAGGGAACTAGAGGCATTCTGTATTGCTGAAGCCCAGGGCTTCAGAAGAGGAGGCAAGTTTAGGTTGGACCTAAACTATGCTAGCACTCTCAAGAGGCTGTTTACCTCCAAAGATGTCTCATGTAATCAGGTCTTGGGCTATAACTGAGGTTGAAGGTGAAGAGGTCAGAGCCCAACTTACAAATAAACAGACATGGAAGCCCCTTTTAGAAAAGCCTAAGGCAATTGAAAAATGAATTTTCTATGATCCATTCCCTTTAAGCTGAACATTAGGATAAATTTGAGAGGGTAAGCAGAGCTGAGGCATATTTCACTGTAGGAGGAAATAAATAATAAAAATTATAGGGGTATTCTGTGGTGGTCTATCTCTGCCCTCTTAGGCTCACTCTGCAGTCCTCTGACAAAACTATCAAGTACCCTCTGTAGGCAGGATTCCTTACTAAGCAGCTTGGAGCATTAAAGAACCTGGTATCTGCATGTCTGTTGCTACCCCACCCCTTAGCAGAGAGATGCTAGTACAGCATAAGTGGTTAAAGGCATGGGTTTTAGAACCAGACAGGCCTGGGTTTGAATCTTCGCTCTGCCACCTCCAGGCTGTACACCCTTAGACAAAGTGCTTAGCTTCTTTGAATCTCTATTTTCTGTAAATAGTGATACATACCACATAGGGTAGTTGTTAGCATTAAATGAAATACTATGTTCAAACTACACAGAGGTTTATTGTTCAATGCCTGGCACTTAGTAGGTGCTCAACAAATTGTGGCTAAACTTCAAATTCTACCTGATATTGGTATGTTACTTTTAACTTATCAAAACATTTTTATAATTTGAACATCACTTATTCCTAACAATAAACTGAGAGGCAATCAGGCAGCATTACAATTTTATAAGCAAGAACAGAGTAGTTTCCATTCCAAGTGACTTCTACAATGCAGTAAGTTACGGGAAAATAGACCTCACTTGACAGATGAAGCATGGTACCTGTGCACTAAAAAAATGTTGATGAATGAGTGAATAAAACAAGTCAGCAAGCACAGATTAATATATCAAGCCTAGAATTGTTAGCTGGAAGTTCTTGAGAACTTTGGAAATAATCTTGGAGGGATGGACAACGAAAAAGGAGCATACTGTCAGTAAGCAGAGAAGGTAAAAGGTATGTGACAGGTAGGTCAAATAAGTCATAAAGCACTGGGAGTGGGGGCAATCCTAATGAGTGGGGGCACTCCCAAGAGACAACATATTTGCTTGGCTATAACAGTGAGTCTGTGTGAGAAAGGAATGAGAAATTAGAGTGTTTCAGTGGGCAATGTGGGAAAGGTCTTGAAGGCCTGACAGAATCAGAGAGTCAGTCTATCAGGAATCATTAATATGCTATTTATTGAGTCCCTACTATAGACCAGACATTCCAATTGATAAAGCAGGAAATAAAGACAGTGGAGGTTTCTAAACAAGAAAGAAATAGTACAGTCTCTGAGGAAGATGATTCAAGTAGCTGTGAGTAGGATGTCCTGGTGATCAGTTAAGACTCTTAGTCAGCAAGCATTGAGCAAAGCAGGAAACCAAAACAGAGGAAGTGATATCAAAATGATAAGCTGGGGAGTGCTGGAGGGTGGGAATAAGGAAGGAAAAGGAACTAGCATCTGTTGGGAGCCTACTCTGTGCTGGTCACTTTCACAGGCCATTGCGTTTACTTTCACAGTCAATGGTAAATCTAATTGTCTCTGTTCTATAAATAAGGAAATCAAGGCTTACAGGGATTAAGTAATTTGGTCATGGTCATAAAATTAATAAGCAGTGAAACAGGGAACTGAAACCAGGTCTAACCCTGACGCCCATACTTTTTCTACCATAACTCTCTGTCTCTGTAGTGAAGGAAAGCAAAGTCAGAATTTCTCTGAGATTGTGAGCCAGAGTACAGGAATACCTTACAAATGTGGACAGTGGTCAGCAAAGCAGGAGAGGGAACCTTTCCGTAGAAGAAGAGCTCAGGTTTTTAATTTTTGTTTTGTTTATGAATCCTGCCCCCAATTTTAAAATTGTACATGCAGGTGGGGTGATATCCAAGTAGGAATATTCTATAGACAGTTGGAAATCGTTGGAAACTTATGGAGAAAGGGGAAGAGGACAGAGATGGAAGCATATTGAGAAGTCATCTGTAGGCAGGTATTAAGTGTCTGAAATGTACGACAAGATGAAATTCTCTAGGGAGTGAGTGTTGGTGTAAAAAAACAAGGGGCACAGGACTGAGTCTTTTGGGAATCCCACAGCTAATATTGTGGGGCAAGAGAAAAGGGAAAAAAGCAACAGGTCCCACGATACCCACAGATGGTCACATGCACACATGGCAACTCTGGGCTTAGGTGCTTCCTGGGACCAGCTGAGATGGCAGCCATTTCCTCCTCCTACTTCCATTCTTGAAGGTTACTCGTTTTTCAAGGTACAACTCAAATTTCCTCAACCCTGACTAGAATTTAAACTCTTGTTTATCTCTATAGCCCCCATAGTGCTCAGCATACTTGACCCATAGGTGGCCAATGAATATTATTTTTAGCTGGACTGAACAATGAGAGAGAAAAACAATGAGAGAGGACAACAGATAAGGCTTTCTGAGCCACATCTTCCTCATTTGTGAACTGGCCTAGTCATTGTTAGGATTAAATAAGATACATAGTTTATAAAGCATATCGAATAGTACCTGGAACATGGTTGTTCATTAAGGGGCAAATATTATCAGCTGGCAGCAACCAGGGAAGTGCACATGGTGAGGGATGTTATTAATTATAAAACCTCGCCACTGATAAGTTGTATCTTCTTTTTGTTTTTTTTTTTCCTAATAAAAGGAGGAGATTTTTAGTAATCTAAATTTTTGTAATCTGAATTGAAATGACCTCACAGTTTTGATTTCCAGTTAGATAACTGGCCCCTACATGTTTTTATTTTTACTGGATTCTCTAAATAAAAGTGTGTATATCCCACAGCTTGAGAGCTGTTTTGGGAGGGAAATATGGTACCCAAGTATCCTAGAATCAGCAATCATCACCCTGTCCAGCCCATCACATACAGAAATCACTACTCTTTGATACTAAAATCACCTTTTAATGAAACAAAGCAGCTGTGTTGTGGGACTTCCCAACAGAAAATTTTCTCTCCTCAACTGAGACCTGAGGCAGAATGAGGAGGCAGAACAAAGACTTGGCATCTGGAGGCGCAATTGTGTGAAAGGGCCCCTGGATTTTCAATGACCCGAGAATTCCCTTCATCACAGCATCTCCCTCTTGGTCAGCAACTTTGTCCTCACCTTTGGGCTTGGGTGTACACTCAAGGGTCAGAGATTATTCCCTAGAATGAGAACCCCAAGAACAAAGCCAGCTGAAGCCCAGCTCCCATGGGGCTTGGCTTCCCTGGAGGCCATGCCCATGGGACCCTTGTCGCCTGCCCTTCTTCTGTCCTCTGTTGTTCTGTCCTATCACTGAGAAGGGCAAAGCCAGGTCTTTTGCCTTCCCTTCCCAAACCCAACCTCTAAGCTCTGCTCTCCGCCCCCTTACTACCCTCCCCCACCTCTCCCTCAACCTTTTTCAGGGCATAAGGGACCTTTTCTATTTGCAGGGCCTAAAGAAGCCGGTTGCCAAGGTGACAGGAGCAGGAACAGCAGGGAGCTTGCCATGGGGAGGGGCTTTGCCCCCAAACAGCTGTCAGTGGGAGCAGCCCCAGCTGGGACTAGAGGGTTTCTCTGCTATGGGAGGAAACAGCTTCCAGGAGAATACATTCCCCTCTGTTGTACAAACTCTCCTCCCCCTGCCCCCAACAAGTCTCTATTGGTTACTTTCCCTGGGGGCAGCCAGCCAGCCAGCTCAGAAAAATGCTCCAATAACAAACAAAAAATGCTCTTTCTCACACATACACACATGCGCACACACAGACATGCGCACACATACACTCTCCTCTCCAGCTTCCTGATCCCTTAGTTCATTCACAGTGGATTGGTTGGCTAGGAGGCCAGAAGTTGCCTCTGCCTGGAGAACTGTGGAGCCCAGGGCAGGTGCTGCTCCAGCCGGCACCCCCTCAACTCGCCCCCCACCAAAACCATGTCAGGTCAAAAGGGCTATTTCAGCCCTTTTTTGTTCCAGAGGCCCTGAGAGGATATGCCACATCCGAATCTCCCCCAGCTGCCTTCCAATTGTGAGGTGGGGGTGGGGGAGTGGCATCACAGGATTTACAGAGAGGAAGGGGATGGGAGGAGAAAGGAAGAATAGGAGGGGACCGTGGGAGGCAGGAAAAATGCAAAACCTACTGAGATGTCTCTGCAGAGACAGTCTTTATAGTACTGAAGCTCACAGCTGCTCTACAGAAAGTACTGCCTTATAGCCAATGTACTGTTAGCCCCAGGCCACACCTACCTCAAGCCTGTAACTTACTGGTTTGCAGTTTATCAGGCTCAAGAGAAAAAAGCCCTATACCAAAAGCTGCAATCCCCAAAGCTAACTGAGCACTCCAGCACAAAAAAAGCTTGGGTCAGGAGCAGGAAAGGCCCAGAAAGCCCCAAATTACTGTAAGTACTGAGAAGCGGCAGTATGGCTTGATGATTATTCAAAACACAGGATTTGATTCAGACAGACCAGACTGGAATTAAATCACAGTTCTGTCATTTACTACTTATATAACCTTGAGTGATACACGTAGTAAGTTCTTAGGTAACCTCACTAAAGCTTCAGTTTTTGCATCTATAAAATGGATAACACCCACCTTATAGGGTTCTTGTGAAGGTTACAAGTAGTAGCATACATTAAAAATGCCTACCTAATATATTATCTAGCAAACAGTAGACACTCCATAAGTGCTGGTCCCCTTTCTGTCCATTTTTCTTGTGACTTTGGAGCTGTCTAGCAGCCTCAGGAAGAACCTGAGAACAGCTCTATCTCTTGAAGGATCCCTAGAATTTTAGGGGTCTGGCTTACATTTAAAGAGAAATTACATTTTGGACTGAGCCGGAATGGAATTTTCAGGAAGTCTTGAGGCTCTGAAGTTGCTCTAGGGTTTGAAGGTTGAATGAATAGGTAGTAGAAATGTTAATTTGGGATCTTGTCCAAATTGCCCTCAACTCACAGTAAAATCCCAGTCTTTTCCCTTGTGAGCCTCAGTTTCTTTTACGATAAAAGGAAGCTACTGGACTAATCTCTGGAGAAACTGATGCCAGGCATGGATGAATAGGGACTTAGAGCCAGAGGGTGACGAGGCCTCTGTAAGGACATACCTTCCTTAGCTCAGCAGGGACTGTTGGAAGGCAGTGACTGACCCTATGCTCCTGTTTTAAGTTCTGAAGCCCCAAAAAGATGAATCAAGTTTGACTTAGTTTCCTCCCAACTCACTGCTGTAATGCTCTTCACTTATGCTTCCCTCTTTCTGTCTGGAATACCTTTCCTCATTTTGTTTGCTGAGAAAATTACTCAGGCTTCAAACTCATGTTTCATTTGCTGTTTGACATCACTGCTGGCCCAAGCCACCTGGCGTTGATTTGATTTGTGCCTATACTGCACCTCATAGTTTATTTCTATAATAGAACTTGTGAAATTGAAAGGATTTGCTCATACATCAGCAAATTTTTGCTCACTTTTTGAGTGCACATTCCTTTAGGTAGAGAACCATCTTTTATATATTTGGGGGAGTTGATCAGGGTAATTCTCTCTTTAATGCAGAGCCACATGGTCTACCACTATGTTTATTTCTGTGCTGTATAACTGCTTGGTCTTATTCCCTAGACTAAGTCTGGCTTTTGAGATTCTTGATAGATTTTCACATTAAAGATTGTCTATAATAAGTAGCGCTGGGAGAATTTTAGCAGGCAGCGAAAATTCTAGCCCTAGTGACTACAGATTGATATTCTTCACAGAACCTGTCCCATAAGTAACAGAGAGATATTTTCTTAATTTGCTAGATTTATTCTAAAGTGTCACTTCCCTGGCAAGCCTTTCTTGGCTCTGCTCCCCAAGCTTAGGTAGCTCCTCAAAGCTTCTACAGCATCCAGAATTTACATATATTACAGCATTTATCACACTATATTACGTGTCTGACTCCCCCCCTAGACTGTGCCCTCCTTGAAGGGCAGGGTCCAAGTTTTATTTATCTCTGCTCACCCAGAATTGGCAAAGTATTTGGTCACTATTATTCCACAAATGACTATTGAATATGAGAAAATTAAATGCCTACTTTCCCATCTCCCTAAGTGATTCTTACATGCTTCTGTCTAGCCCCTCCCTGTCCTTCTCCTTGATTCTTAAAGAATTTTAAAACAGTCTGACTGCCAAGCCCCCACTCACTCAAGGTTAAGCCCTATGATAAAATACACTGAAATTCACTGCCAGAATTCATCCATCGTGAAGAAGGACTCATTTATCCCAACTTACATGGCTTCCTTTAAAGTTAGAAGCATAAGACAGAACCAAGAGCTGATAAACATCTCAAGAGTGGGAGAGGAGAGATAGACAGGTGGCTGATATCTTAGCATGCTCACAGGTAAAAAAGGAAAGTTTGAAAGTTTCTTCCCAACCCCATAGCCCTCCTGATTTTCTGAGATAGGACTTTTCCTCCTGGGGCCCTTACCTGGTGCAATGAGTGGGTGGGGAGCCATAGTAGGCACCATACGGCTGAGCCCAGCCCGGCCCTCCATGCTCCCTGGCACACTGTTGTTACCATCTCCTTTCTTGAGTGGCTCCATCACACTGTCAGTTATGCCAGTTTTGGCACCTGCAGGGGAACCCTGAGCAGTATTTCTGCCCTGTGATGGGATAGGCACAGGCTGGCTACTGGCTGGTGTAGGTTTCAGGGCCAAGCTTGGCAGGACAGGCTGAGTGGGAGGGGGGCCAGAGGCTGCTGCAGGTGGCGTCTGCTGTGTTCGGAGAGTCAAGTTCTGTACCTGAAAAAGAGAGGTCTATGGGAGTCCAGAGAATGTGGGAAAGAACAATGCCAACCAACAACTAAGAGTGGCAAGGAGTCAGAGATGGATCCAAGAATAGCTGAATAGGATAGAGAGAGAGAGAGAAAGAATTTAGGGGTTGAAAGAGGAACCAGGAACAGGTGGAATTTCTAAAAGAGGCAAGAAAAGATTGCTGGTGATTGGATCCATTAAAAAAGAAATTGAACTCTGAGAAGGGATTATCGCCTAGGTTGGCACAGGCAGGAGTAGGGAGGCCAGGCTTTCTCTCCCTTCCATTACCTCCCCTCCTCCCCCAAGCAGTCAGAAGCAGATGCATTATACTCAGAAATAATTCCCAGATGCAGCAGGGCATGGGGCTTTCCATGCTGAAAAAAGCCAGGGCAAAAGTGAAAGTTAACTGACCAGCGAGGTAGGCTACCAGGCAGAGGACTATCTTATTCTTGGAATAAGGTTAATAGCAGGCCTTTCCAAGACACAGTAGTATCTTTATTCAACCCTGGCCCGTGGTGCCCTCTGCTGGACACATGGAAGTTATGCCAGATTTGAATATGAAATCTGGTAATTTTGCCACCAAATACTTTGTCCACTCCCAGATCCTATTCTGTAGATAGGGGAGATTGGAGCAGGAGGACATTCCTCTTCCCAGTTGCCCATGGAATCTTGACAGCACAATATTTATGTGCTCCAAGTATAAGGTAGGAACCCCAAAACATCTTTGCTACCTCTTCCACACCATTTTCCCCAAAGATTTAGTGGTAATAGCAGGTGTATTTAGAGCAGGATTTTCCACTCAAAAGGCAACAACAACAAGATAAGTTATACTGGGGAGAGTCTAAGGCGCAAAAGGTAGCACTGACATCCATTTGGCAATCATGCTTGCCTCAGCCTGTTGCACTCTGACTCCTAACCTATGTTTGAGGGAACAAAACAGTCAAGAGGGGCTGAGGGAATTAAGAAGCTAGCCTGGAAGCATTGGGATATCTTGTTTCCCATCTACTCTCCTAAAAGATACCAACCTTTCAAAAACTGTTAAGCTCCTCCAAGCCTGTGCCCATCCCCAGAATCAATACCCCTCTTCAGGGGTGCCCACCTCCCCATGCCCTCCCACAAGCATGGAATCCTCACCTGGGCGGGGGTGGGGGGCCGGGCGGGGGAGCCAGTGCCGAGCTCAGGCTGCACAGTAGCGACGGTGGCCGTGGGCGTGAAGATGAGCTGAGGGGACAAAGGAACAGTGCCGCCTAGGCTCCTAGCTACCTGCACCAGGTTACCTGGCTGGGCCTGGAATCACAGGAAACGAGGCGCCTTTTACCTGCCCAATGTGGGCTCAGCCACAGGACAGAACAGTTTAGCCAGGGAGGAGACATGGAGGGTAGGCTAGGGAAGTAAAAACAGGGTGGCAAGAAAGGGAAGGAATCCAAGGATATTGCCTAAAGGTCTCAAGAAGTTTATGGAGTCCTACCCAAGCTAGGGAGTAAAGGGGACAGGTTGGGGAGAGTCATTTTGGGATTGCTCCAAAGTCAAGTTTACTTCAGAACCCTTTTTGAGGAGCTCATTCTAGAGGGGACCAATATTGCCAGGACATCCTGAAGTCACTGTCTTAGCATCCTGGGAAGCCGGACCATTTTCCAGAACTGACCCACCCCTGACCCCAGGGTTGAGTTAGAACAAGTATGTCCCCAGAAAGGATCAAATAAGATAGATTCGTTTGGTCATTTTCCAGTGAAATTTAGATTTGGGGGCACAGGTGACTGGCACTGTACTTGTGCCTGTATCTCTTTCCATAAGCTGTGGCTATATAACATTCTCTGCATGACACCCCGAACAGTCTCTGCATGACACCCCGATGTCTTGTGAGTCTTTCATGTGTGTGACATGCCTTTCATGTCAATGTGCATATGCTGCTGTCTTCACCAGGCGCCTTTCTTAGAACTGTGTGTGATGGTGCATTTGTGCTTGTTCCTCCATGTGTTTACCCCACTTTGGGGAAGGAGGCTGAGGCTGCAGGACCCCAGAGGGGCACTGGGTAGGATGTAGGAGTGAGAAAATTGAAGAAAATGCAGGTTTGAGCAGTGTCACAGAGTGGCTATTCCATTTCCCTAGAGAAATGGAAATTTAGTCTACGCTGTGTGTCTAAGAGGCTATTCCTGGGAGTAGAGACATGCCTCATACGACAAACTCAGAAATAAGAACTGAAGGAAGGGAGTAAGACCACAAGTGTCAAGTTCTGGCTACAGGGGCAAAGGGAGGACTAGGACTGTATTGTCTTCAAGATGATATGTACAGGAGCCGAAGGAAGAACTCTTCAGAGTAGGAAGTATGAGATACGACTTACAGGGTTTTGAGCCCAACATTGTTGCTCCTTTCTCCAGGAAATTCTTCTAAGTCCCAGGGACCCGTAGGATGGTACAAAGGAAAGATTCTAGGCATTCATGTGCAGGGCTGATGCCATCCTGAGTACACAGTGACTAATCGAGCCCACCGACTAATAGGTGATGAGGTGATCCTGCATAGAATGGGGGCCCAGCTGGGAGAGCAGTGGAAGCAGCAGCATACTCTGAAGCTGGCTATCCCTTCCTCACCTGGGTTAGTGGTGCCCAGTCTCAGGAAGAACTATCACAATGGGGTAAAACCCCATTTCTGTCAAGTGCATGAATGTAAATTTGCTTATCTTATATGTATTTAAGGGCCTGTATTTTCTACTCCAATTAATTTGGGTGTGGGTAGTATAAGAAGAGGACAATTGTTTTACTCAAGGAGGGGAAGGAAAGGAGGCACTTTGGGTAACTTTCTCTATTTTAGCCTGGAACCCGACCTGGAATCACTGATCCTCTACCAAAGCCCCTATTCAGCCTTCCAGGTCCACCCTTCTTTATTCTGTTCCACCCTTTATCTCCTGTCCCCACCCCCTTGTTTCTGTTTCCCATCCTTCTTTAACTTCCTACCCTTTTCTAAACTCCCAGATCCCAACTTCTATGCCTCTGTTCTCCAGGCCCAGGCTGCGGGTACTCACCATCTGTGCCCTTAGATACATCTGTGCTTGGCTTGCAGTCAGGGCTGGAGAAGACGTGTTACCCAAGAGCACAGCCTGCTGGGCAATGCCTGAGGCTGTTGCTGAGTTAACACTCTGAGCCCGGTTAATGAGGTGGGCTGCTGCTGGGGAGGCTGCCAGATTGATCTGATGAGAGAGACACAGTAGAAAACAGGAGGTTCTGTTGATCAACCCTGTGTCCCCCTCATATATTTCTTTCTCTCCCTCTCTTCTGTTCTTTGGTGGACTCAGCCTTCTTTAGGGCCACCTCTGATCCTTGGGCTTGGAGCTTCCCCTAGCACTGCCCCCATCTCTGGCTTAGGTGCAATGCTGTAAGGAGGGAGGATCCACTGGGGAGAGAACTAAGCTGTAAATAGAGAGCTTCCATGTTGGAAAGAACACAGGGAGTTATTAGTGTAAAGGTTTGAAAGAGGTGTGCACTTCTTTTCTGGCATGGTTCTACATGGCTAAGAATTCACCACAACTAGGTCTGCGAGCTGGCAGGCATTTTAGTAAGGAGGAAGGAAATGGTTTCCAGAGCTGTGGGCTCTGCCTGCTGCTTCCCATCCTACTCACCGAGGATGAATGGGCTGGGACCTGTGCAGCTACACTGCTGCCCGGAGAGCTCCCTTGTCTGTTTGCCACCAGGCTTGCCTAGAAAAGAACAAACCTATCACTCGAGTCCAAGATCTCCCCCAAAATAATTTTCCAGACTCTCACCTCCCAAAAGAAGAATTAGGGGATAGTGGTAAAAAGAATAGCCTCTGGAGTCAAGTCACCTGGAATCAAATCCCCATTCTGCCACATCTGAATGACCTTGAACAAGTGCCTCAGTTTCCTCTTTTAGAAAATGGGGACAATAATAGTACTGACTTTGAGGATAGCTGAAAAGATTAAACAGGGCAATGCATATAAAGCACTCATATGTTATCATTCAGATGGTTAGCTAATATTGTTACCTAGGATTGCCAGCTCTCCTCAGACCCTCTGTCCAATCCTCTATCATATCTGGTTCATGGGCTCCCCAGTGAAGAGTCTAACCTGTTCTGCTCCCCCCAGCCAGCTTCTTCTCATCCTTCAATTGCCAGCTTAAATGTTACTCAAGTAGAAAGGTCCTTCCTAAGCACCCAATCTAAAGTAATCTTCATGGGTGGTCAGTCATAGCAGTAGACACTTTTCCTTCAGTATGCTTATCACAGTTTAGATATTTAAATGTTTTACTTCCTTGTCTATTTTGGTTTCATATACTTGTTCTCTCCCCACTATGAGCTCCATATTATACTCAGTGTCTGACATGAACTTTGGCATACCAGAGGTGCTTATAATTTTTTGCTGAATGAATGAGTTCTTCTCAGTCATTAGAAAGATAAACAGTAAAACCAAACAAACAAGCTTAATGGATAATACCCTTCTCTGATGAACACCTCCTTGGACTCCTCATTCCTTCCCTACTAGTGCAATGATGTGGTTAAGAAAGGGGCTCCTTAATTTGGGCAGTAAATAAGTTTTGCAAAGTCCCCTTGGGGGACTGGGGAGAAAGGAGGAAATATTTAACTTCCCCATTTGGAGAATTTCTATTATTCTCACAAGCAATAGGGGCAACCAAATCAATAGGCTGAACCTTTTATCTTGGGGTTCATCTGTATAAAACTTATTTCTGAAAAGGATAGGCTAAGCCTACTTAAAATTAGGTCTAAGTCACCCCCAGAGAACCTCTTTTGTTGCTCAGATGTGGCCTTTCTCTCTAAGCCAATTCGCAGGTGAACTCACTGCCTTCCCTCTTATGTGGGACATGACAACCAGGGGTGTAAATCTCCCTGGTAACATGGGACAGAAATCCCGGGATGAGCTGAGACCTGGCATCAAGGGATTGAGAAGGCTTTCTTGACAAAAGGGGGAAGAGAGAAATGAGACAAAATAAAGTTTCAGTGGTTGAGAGATTTCAAACAGAGTCGAGAGATTATCCTGGAGGTTATTCTTATGCTTTATAGAGATATTCCTTTTCAGTTTATGGTATATAGGTGTGGCTGGAGGGAAGTACCTGAAACTGTTGAGCTGTGTTCCATTAGCCTTGATTCTTGAAGATGACTGTATAAAGATATAACTTTCACAATGTGACACTGTAAAATGTGACATTGTATAGACAGATGAGTTAAAAAATATATGGATAAAAAATAAATAAATAATGGGGGGACAAAGGGTAAAATAAATTGAGTAGATGGAAATAATAGTGGTCAATGAGAGGAAGGGATAAGGGGTATGGTAGTATGTGTTTTTTCTTTTTATCTCTTTTCTGGAGAGATGTAAATGTTCAAAAAAATGATCATGGTGATGAATATGGTGATATTGTAAGCCAGACTGTACACCATGTATGGAATGTATGTGTGTGAAGATTTCTCAATAAAGAAAAACATTTTTTTTTTAAATAAAGGGACTCTTGCAGCACTTCTCCCCTGGGTTAAATGGGGTAAGCACCCCAGCTACTATATGCACTAGCTCTGTGACCTTGGGCAAGGCACTTAACCTCCCAGAACCTCCAGGAGGTTCATCTGTAAAAAGGAGATGATGACAACAGCACCTAGTTCACACACATTCTGTGAGGAGTCAGTGAAAGAATACATGTACCACCCTGTGCAGATACATTGCTGTGCCTGACAGAGTACTCAATAAAGGTTGATGTCTTCTCCTTTCTACCACTACAGCTACTACTACTATCACCAATCATTACTATGATTCTTACCTGCTGCACAGCCGCCAGACTCTGGAGCTGGGCACTGCTGAGGTGCTGTTGCTGAAGTGCTGCAGTCTGCAACATGAGGTGCTGTTGTTGTGCAGCATACATCTGCTGCAGGTACTGAGCTGCAGTGCTGGGTTGCCTGTGCAGGGCCTGTTGAATCACCTAAGCAGGGTGGGGGAGAGGAGAAGAGTAGGTGCTATCAACTGGCCATACAACATGCCCATTGTAGACCTGCTCCTTCTGCAACAATGTCTTATCAACCCATCTCTCCCTCAGAGCTGAAGGAAGGACACGGGAATGGGAATTTGTGACCACTGCTGTAACCAATTCCCACTCTCTAGGCAGTGAGGCAGACAACTATTTGCAAAGCTTATAAATTCCTGCCTTGTCTATCTTGCATCTCTTTTAAGTTTACATGCTCTTCTGCTCCTCCCCAACAGGGTCTGCTGCTGCGTCTGCCACCTAGTAGAAAGTCAAAGTTGCTTTAACCCCCTCTCAGGGAGGCTCAAGATGAAAGAAATCCTTTTACGCCTCCAATGACACTGTATTCCATGCCAGGCTTGTTAGGCAATCCCCTGGCCCTGCTATTCTTCAGCCAGAAATTAAGTTGATTGAAACACAGGGAAGAAGATGATGGAGGGAAGTGAATCTTGACGAGGCAGACAGAAGAAAGGGGGCAGGAAGAGACAAGTCAGAAGGAATGCCTATGCCAGCTTTAGCAATACAGCCAAGCTAAGCTAAAATGTAACACCCTCCCCTGCTGAGGATTCAAGAAAGACTTGGAGTCACTTCCCAGGTTCTGCCCACAGCTTCTGAGAAAGTCCTATCAGTCCCTTAGAAAAAGGTCTCAGGCCTTGAAGAGCACACCTATCTACCAGATGATACACTTCTCCTTTCCTTTTTCTCTCTGTCTCTCCCTCTTTTTAGCTACCATCTCTCATCCCCTGGCTTTACTATTAACTCTCTCTTCTTTTTTGGGATTGGCTGCGCCACAGTGTCTTGGGATTGACAAAAGTCTGCACTTTGATTCTCTCCCATTCTCCACTCACAACCCCTTAAAGCCTCTCCCAGCCACCAGGAACAAAGAAAAGTAAATGTCTTTCCCTCAGCCCTGAGATCCTCTGTCATCTTCTCATAAGTCCTGGAGACATTTCTCCTCCTTTTTTTTCCCTTTACCTGGACACCTTCCTGCTGCCTCTTCCCACCTCATGCCTTACACTGGGCCCTGGCAGAGCTTTGGCCTACTTCCTACTCTTACCTCAGCTGGATCTTTACCTTGGCTACAGAGCTGCTCCAGACCCTGAGGTCTTCCCCCAGGCAAGTAGCCTCTGGTCTGGATCTCCTCAGATTAGTGTAATCTCTAGAGCTGGTAGCTCTAGGGCAAAACCACCTCTGGGTTCTGTGAGAACAGTCTGGTTCTCCATGGGCTCTGGTGTCTCCCTGATACCCCATTTCATCCCAACACTTCAGTACAACCCCTCAAATTCTACTCCCTTTCAGTGTACTCTTCCCTCTGGAGGCCCTTTTTATATGAAATCAGTTCTCTTTACTCCCTGCCCTCCCCCAAACTATTTCTCCTTATTCCCTTATTTAAGCCTATTTTCTTTACATTCCTAAAAGTGACCTTCACAGCTAGCAGTAGTTGACATATTTCCTCATTAAAGGATGCCAATGAATGGAAATAGGAGGATCCCCAAGTGGTCCTGCTTGGGTGTAAAAAAGCAACTTGGGTCATTCCATTTGCTAGAGCAGAAACCCCAAATCCCTTTTGTCAAGGATTGTGACTGAGGCGTAGTAGGAGGGAACATCCTAATGTCAGCTGATGGAAATTAGAGCTAAAATACTCATGTATTAAAAAGGCCAGAGGAAGAGGCTGGAGGGAACTAAGATGGGTGCAAGAAACATGATTTTATTAAGTATGAGATGAAGATAACTGGGAGAGGGAAGATTCCAGAGTATCTGATGGTATCTTTTTTAGCTCCTCTCATTTCTTCTGTGGCTTTTCCTCCATTCCTTTCCTGGGCCTAGGGCCAAAGGAGGATGAGGTCACTTGTTTAATATATCCAAGCTGTAATAGCAAAATTAATAGAGTAAATAGAAAGACTAGTACTCAGCTGTTCTCTCTCTTTCCTGCTTGCATTATCTGGAAATTTCAAACAGAGATTGTAGTGATTAAGAACACAGGTTTGGGGTGAGAACAAGGTTCAAACTTTTTGTCTTTATCTGAATGATCTTGGAAAAGTTACTATCTTCACTAAGCCTCAGTTTTCTCAACTGTAGAACTGTGCCTAATAATAACTATTCTCGTAACCAGAGGAGGAGAAGATAAATATGCAAAATGCTTGGTACAGTGCTTGGCCCATAGTGGACGTCATTACATGGTAATGACAGCATTTTGGAACAGCGTTTAAATCAACTGGAAGGCTCATGGATGACACTTTGCAAACCACTGCTTTAGGAAACAAGGTAAAATGCTTATAAGACAAAAAAAAAAAAAAAAAGCCCCTAAGACAAAGGGATGTTTTTAGATTCCTTCTTGGTGCTCTCTCTTTAAGAAAACTTGTTAATTACCAGCAATGGTTATTTAGGTAGTGGGTTTGGGCTGTGGCTGAGTAGCTCCCAGTCATTTTTTGTTTGTTATTTCTACTTGTTTGCCCCCTATACTTTCATATACCTATCCTTCCAAAACTGCACTCTGGGATCTGAGTCATCAGGTAAGAAAGGAGCTTGTCTGATCTGCTAAGTATTTCTCCTCTTTCCAAAATTCCTTGATTGGACATATCTAATATAACTTCTTCTCCTCTAAATATGCACAGATACCCACTAGCCCACTCCTTTATACCCACTCTAGATTCAACAGTAAGGTTATTCCACCAGAACATGCCAACACCCCTTCCTGGCGAGCTTTGTGAATAATTAAGGAATACAATTCCTGGACCAGCTGGAATCTTACCTGCACAGTTTGCCTGTCGGGAATACCACTGTACACTGAAATCTGGGGCCCAGTTGGACGACCATTTCCACTAGTGCTGCTATTGTTGCACCCACTGCTGCTACTGACCCCACTGGTACTGCTGGCAACACTGGCACTGCTAGATGTTTGCGGAACAGGCAGCTCATTCTCCATGGCCTACAGGGTGGCACAGTCACGGTGTTCAGGTGGCAGAAGAGTAGTCAGATGCTGGGAGGGGAGAGGCAGAAGTGAAATGTTAAACAAACACTTACTTGATAAACAATTTTCTTACTTGAGAATGTACATACATACTTCAACTTTCCAAACAGCCTATGGTGGGGCCAATTCAGAACTGAGGTCACTAGACACATCTACCAGCAGAAGGACAGGGCCAGGCTTGGTTCCCCAGCAGAGATTTGAAATCAGGTCTGCCTGATTCTAAAGTCTATATTCTATTTATTCTGCTAGAGGAGGTAGATTTCATCTAATGCTCTTTCTAACAGTGATTTTAGATCATTTTACCCCATCAATCTCTTCATCTTTGGGACGGGGTCACTGTACAGAGAATTTATGTTATTTGCCACATTTATACAGCCAGCTAATGAAAGAAATGGGATTAAAAGCCTAGTGAGAGCAGAATGAAAAAAAAAAAAGAGGCAAATGAGGCAAAGTAAACAAGAGTTCATTTTGTTTTGCTTTATTTTTCAAAGCCAAAAGACCATTAAGTGAATGTTTGAAGTCTCTGCTTTCTTTATTAAGTACTTACTGAGAACTTTCTTAATCTCAAACTGAGCAGGGCACTGCATTGAGCAATGTGGTTAAAAGCACAGGTTTCAGAATTGGAAAGACATGGGTTTAACATTTGACTCTTCCACTTACTAGCTGGGAAACCTTGTCATGCCACAACTTCTTTAAACTTATTTCTTAATCTGTAAAATGTGACACTATATGGATTGTTGTGAAACTCAAGGAAAACAATGATGCAAAGTATTCAGCAGAATGTCAAGCATACACTGAGTGCTCCGTCAGTGTTGGCTGTTGTGGCAGTTATTAATATTGTCCCCAGCCTGGTTCCCACTGTTCTATTTCAATAGATCAATCAATCTTCTTTCAAGATGGAATTGAAAGAGCCTCTTGGAACCATTTATCCCATTCAGGAAAGAGTTCCAGAAATACCTTCAGGGATCATTCTATGATCCAAGTGCAGACCTGGAAATCGCACGTTCCCTTGAGGCAATGAGTTTGCAAGTGGAGAGCAACTGGGAAGGAAGGTGAGGTGGGAGTAGCACAAACCAAATCTGAGTTCAATTTCCTCTCTTTTCTTCTTTCATGCTATTCTTAAAATCCTCATTTTTCTATATACGAGCTTAACCTTCTAACCCATTACTTCCTACATCTAAAAATTCCATTTTTTTCTCACACATCATACACATCCAATGCTCTGCTTATAGATTATATCAATTCAATAATGGAATAAAATAATATGATTTTTCACATTAATTAAAGCATTGATTAATGCAAAGAATCAAAATTATCATTAACGTCATGTTGTCATCGCCCTAATGCTGCTCCATTTGGGAGCTGTCAAATGTTCCTCAGGCTGCCTTCTTCAGACTGGGTGGATTTGAAAAAGGTGTGAGTAAAGACAAAAAGTCAAGAACTTTGGGAGCAAGGAAACTTGGGTCACTTGCAGCTGAGTTGCCGTTTGGAAGTCTTTGGCTTCCAAGGCAGTGAAACAGCCTGCAAACGGTGCTCATTACCTGGGTTCTTAAGCAGGTTTGCCCCTAATGTATACATGCCTGCTTCTACAGGCACAGGGTAAGGCCCTTGTCCAGGAATTCCTTTGTCCTGTACTACACTCAGTTCTGGGCCTCATTGTGGCTACTCACTTGTTAAGGATGCTCATGATGATAATGGTGCTGCAAGAATCAAGGAAACAGCAAAGTCAACAAGTAATTCCTGTGCCCTTCCCTGATGAAATGAAACTCATGTTCTAGGGAGGGAAGGATAAGCTAGGTAGAAAACGGTAGAAGCCACAATTCTTGACTTTGTAGAAACTGACAAACTAGCTGTAGAGATAAGGTTCAATTAAAATTTTAAGGATTACTAGGCAAAAAATCAGTAAATGAGAGAGGTTCAAACAAAGAATTCTCCATAGAATTCCAAGGTCTTCTTTTAGTCAAATGTCTGCTTTCCTATCCCAAATGTTGACCAGCATTGGCTTTTAGTTCTTGCTTTTCATTTCACCTTAGGAAATCTCAACTGAAGTACTTAGAAATATAAAAAATAAAATGGGAAAACAGGATAGCAGCTACAGCAAATTAAGAAGATACAATAAACTACATCCTGAATGATCAAGCCTCAGTTCAATTTTTTTTCTTTTGCAGCAGCTGGGGCAGAGAAATAAAATAAGATAAAATTCTAGAGAGGATGGTATTCTTTACAGAAAAATTGCATACATAAGGATAGCAACTGCTGTCTATTGCATGCTAGGGAGAGAAACTTACCTTACCACGGTACACAGGCACAAAGCATTTCCTGAACTCACTTGGTGCCTCCCTCCTTTCTTCTACCAAGCTTGCCTTTCTCGTTCTCTCTTCACTCTCTCATTCTTGGTTTCATCCCCTTTGCTTTGCTTTTTCTATCTCACTAGTTTTTGCCTTTCCCCTCCCTTCTGGCTCTCTCACTTTTGTTACTGCCCCTCTTACCTAGTCTGTCTCACACCTGTGCTCATGCTCACTGCCCTTTCACCACTGATAAGTTGCAGTTGGCTTCCTTACTTGCCACATCCTCTTGTGCACTCACACATTCACCTCTATTATTCTTTTGGTGTTCTGACCTGCTAGTTCTAGGTTTACTCTAATGAGCTAGCTTTCTCCCTCATTCTTTTTTTTTTTTTAAGTTGTATTAATAAAACCAATCAACATACAACATGAACATTCTTAACATATGAGCATTCCATACTTGGTGTGTAATCAATGGCTCACAATATCATCACATAGTTGTATATTCATCACCATGATTATTTCTCAGAAGATTTACATCACTGCAGAAAAAGAAATAAAAAGAAAAAAGAAAAAACTCATACATACCATACCCCTTACCCGGCCCTCTCATTGACCACTAGTGTTTCCCTCTATCCAAACATTTGTTCCCCCTATTATTTATTTATTTTTAATCCATATTTTTTACTCATCTGTCCATACTGGAGATAAAAGGAGCCTCAGAACAAGGTTTTCACAATCACATAGCTACTTTGCGAAAGCTATATCATTATACAATCATCTTCAAGAAACATGGCTACTGGAACACAGCTCCACAGTTTCAGGCACTTCCCTCTAGCCTCTCTAATACACCTTAAACTAAAAGTCTCCCTCATTCTTGACCTCTTTGACTCTCTCTAGCACTGGCTCTCTCCCTACACTCTCTTCCAGCCCTACTTGCCCTTGACCAACTTCACTCTGTCTCACTAGCTCCCTGGACTCATATGCTCTAGTTCACTCCCCTCTCACCTGTGCCGCCTCCTGCCTGAGGATCTCTCTCCCCCAGGCCCGACTCAGTAAGTCCTCTTTCATTTACATGCACAAGTGTACGCACGCGCTCTCTCTCTCTCTCTCTCTCTCTCTCTCTCTCACACACACACACACAGTCTCGCTCTCTCTCCCCACCTCTCCCTTTCTCTAGATGGCCTGTGCTCCCTCTGTCCCTTTCTCCTTTGCACCCTCTTTTCTAGCTCATGCTTTTGATAGCTAGAGTTCTGACTCCTCAACTGTGCTTACTTTCACTTTCTTTGTGCTCTCCGGTTGGCTGTCTTTCAAACCCACATAGAGAGGAGGAAAAGACAGACTCTGCCTAGGGGGTTAGGGAACACTTCAAAGAAGGAGTAACATTTGAGGAGACTGAACCCATACTTCCTCTGCCTTCACAGAATAAAACAGTCCTGTTCCACCTTCCACTGCTTGTTAAGCACTTCTAGAACTTTTCACAATCAACAAGTTCCCAGTTTCCCTACAATCTGGATATCTACTGGGCATGTACTATATGCAAGATATTTTTGCTAGGTACTAGAAATAGGAGAGAGGTAGAATACATGAATCCTGACTTTAAGGTTCTTAACTTTTGGGAGTATTTAAAATGTTAAAAACAAAGTCCTGTATTTCAGAAAAAATGCACAGGCATATGCAAAGTGTGCTTACAATTTTAGACCTTAATGGAACCTTTGAAGCTTGTCCATTAACTCCAAAGTAAGAAGCTCTGTTTCTTAGCTAGGCAGGGATTCGGCATGAAGTACAAATTTAAAGATGAAAATAATATTACCTATCATATGCTGACTTCCACTTGAGTGGAAGACAACATTTTCTAGAGTTCAGAAGAATGAGATGTTAAGGAATGTGTACAATGTGACAGATGGAAGGTGGAAGAGGGTTTGCTTCAGGCTTTATGAATGTCAAGACTTAACACTACTGCTAAATAACAGTTACTGCCATAAAATGAACAGATCCCCAACCTTTTTCTCTAGGCATTTCCTGGTGGCTCGATTTTCTTTGGAGAGGTAATGTGCTAAAGGGAAAAGGGCATGGATTTAAGAGTCAGCTAACTCTAGCTTTGGGAATACCAGCCCTACTGTTAGTAATTGTATGTCCCTGGGCAACAGTTTCCTAATCTGCAAAATGGAATAATACCTAACCTGGGGTGGTGGAGATGGCGTATATGTATGAATATTAATCTCTTAGCCTCATCCCCCTTTCCTAACCTTATATTTTACTATGTGAGACCACAGCTTTGGTCTGGTGATCTGTTTTCTGTTTTCCAGATACAACATGCTCATGCCTACCTCTGTTCTTTAATTTTAATGAAGTCCAATTTATATTTTCTTTTGATTGCTTGTGCTTTAGGTGTCATATCTAAGAAACTATTGGCTGAGCCAAGGTCATGAAGATTCATACCTATGTATTTTTCAAAGGGTTTTATAATTTTAGGTCTTACATTTAGATCTTTGATTAATTTTGAGTTAATTTTGAGATTTATTTGGGTTAAATATTGTATGTGGTATGGGGAATGCATGTGGATATCCAGTTGTTCCCGCACCATGTGTTGAATTACCTCTGTTCTTGGGCCAACACGATTCCCCCCATCAACTTTCTCAACATGGTGTATGGCACTGCTTGCCTCCCTGGCCTCATTTCCCACCATTTTCCCATGCTATACTCTTACTGGGCTCAGCATTATTCCAAATGACTGTAAGTTTTTGGACACTTTGCCATTTCCATATTTGTGGTTTTACTCATGCTGTTCCCTTCACCTAAAATGCCTTCCATCCGTTATTTTCACTTGGGCAACATCTTTTCTTTTTTTTAATACATTTTATTGACATACACGCACACACCAGTAAGAGTAGAGACAGGGAGGGCTGTGAGTTGGCTTGCCATGTTGGCTGAGAGAGAGATAGGCCACATCTGAGCAACATAAGAGGTTCTCTGGGGTTGACTGTTAGGCCTATCCTTTGTGGGGATAAGTTTCATATGAACAAACTTTAAGATTGAGAGCTCGGTTTATTGATTTGGTTGTCCCCAGTGCTTGTGAGAATATCAGGAATTCTCTGAATGAGGAAGTTGAATTTTCCCCCTTTTTCACCACTCCCCCAAGGAGACTTTGCAAATACTTCTTTATTCATTGTTCAAATCACTCTGGGACTTATCAGGGCATCACACTGGACAAATCTACAAAATCTCATGCCCTATTCAGGGTTCCATGTACTTACGGTATTCAATTAACCTGTCCATATAGGTTATATTAGGAAATGCAGTAGTCAAAATAAAAAAATTTGTACCAAATAAACATTTTTTGCTTTAGTCTCACATGTAAGTTAAAGTTTTTTTTTATTAATCCAAAAAAAGAAAAGAAATTAACACAACATTTAGAAATCATTCCATTCTACACATGCACTCAGTAATTCTTAGTATCATCACATAGATGTATGATCATCATTTCTTAGTACATTTGCATCGATTTAGGAAAAGAACTAGCAAAACAGCAGAAAAGATATAGAATGTTAATACAGAGAAGAGAATTAAAATAATAATACTAATAAAAATATATATAAATAAAAAAAGGAAAAAGAAAAAAACAAAAACAAAAGATGCAAACAAACAAACAAACAAAAAAACTATATTTCAGGTGCAGCTTCATTCAGTGTTCCAACATAGTTATATTACACTTAGGTATTATTGTGCTGTCCATTTTTGAGTTTTTGTATCTAGTCCTGTTGTACAGTCTGTATCCCTTCAGCTCCAGTTACCCATTATCTTACCCTGTTTCTAACTCCTGCTGGTCTCTGTTACCAATGATATATTCCAAGCTGATTCTCGAATGTCGGTTCACATCAGTGGGACCATACAGTATTTGCAATTGTAGATAATGCTGCTATAAACACTGGTGTGCAAATGTCCATCTGTGTCTTTGCCCTTAAGTCCTTTGAGTAGATACCTAGCAGTGGTATTGCTGGGTCGTAATCCATTCTGCCAGTCTATGTCTTTTGATTGGGAAATTCAGTCCATTAACTTTTAGTGTTATTACTGTTTGGATAATATTTTCCTCTACCATTTTGGCTTTTGTATTATATATATCATATCTGATTTTCCTTCTTTCTGCACTTTACTCCATACCTCTCTCTTCTGTCTTTTCGTATCTGACTCTAGTGCTCCCCTTAGTATTTCTTGCAGAGCTAGTCTCTTGGTCACAAATTCTCTCCGTGACTTTTTGTCTATAAATGTTTTAATTTCTCCTTCATTTTTGAAGGACAATTTTGCTGGATATAGAAGTCTTGGTTGGCAGTTTTTCTCTTTTAGTAAATTAAATATATCATTCCACTGTCTTCAAGCTTCCATGGTTTCTGCTGAGAAATCTACACATAGTCTTATTGGGTTTCCCTTGTATGTGACAGATTGTTTTTCTCTTGCTGCTTTCAAGATACTCTCTTTCTCTTTGACATCTGACATTCTAACTAGTAAGTGTCTTGGAGAACGCCTATTTGGGTCTATTCTCTTTGGGGTGCGCTGCACTTCTTGGATCTGTAAATTTAGGTCTTTCATAAGAGTTGGGAAATTTTCAGTGATAATTTCTTCCATTAGTTTTTCTCCTCCTTTTCCCTTCTCTTCTCCTTCTGGGACACCCACAACACATATATTTGTGCGGTTCATATTGTCCTTGAGTTCCCTGATACCCTGTTCGAATTTTTCCATTCTTTTCCCTATAGTTTCTGTTTCTTTTTGGAATTCAGATGTTCCATCCTCCAATTCACTAATTGTAGCTTCTGTCTAGATCTACCATTGTAGGTATCCATTGTTTTTCCCATTTTTTCTTCTTTGTCCTTCACTCCCATAAGTTCTGTGATTTGTTTTTTCAGATTTTCTATTTCTTCTTTTTGTTCAGCCCATGTCTTCTTCATGTCCTCCCTCAATTTATTGATTTGGTTTTTGAAGAGTTTTTCCATTTCTGTTCGTATATTCAGCATTAATTGTCTCAGCTCCTGTATCTCATTTGAACTATTGGTTTGTTCCTTTGACTGGGCCATATCTTCAATTTTCCGAGCGTCATCCATTATTTTCTGCTGGTGTCTGGGCATTTGATCAGATTTCCCTGGGTGTGGGACCCGGCTGGTTGAAAGGTTTTTCTGTGAAATCTCTGGGCTCTGTTTTTCTTTTCTTGCCCAGTAGGTGGCGCTCATGGTGCTCATCTGTCTGCGGGTCCCACCAGTAAAAGATGCTGTGGCTCCTTTAACTTGCCAATCCGAATCTCGCAGTCGGCCCGGGAAACCGCGTGTGGAGGGGGGGGTCGCCGGCCGCCGCGGCTTGGGGGAGTGCCGGTCCAAATTGCCCAGCTGGCCCGAGACGCCAAGCGTGGCGGGAGGGCCCCGCTATCCAACGTTCCCAGTCAGACCGGGGAGCCACGTGCGTGGAGGGGACCCCAGTTGCCAGCCGCCCTGGCCGGGAAAACGCGCGCCCCTCGGGTATCTCACCGCAGTGGATTCTCCCTGCCCGTTCAGCCGTTCCAGAATGGGGTACACTGTCTTTTTGGTCTCTGTCGTGGCTCCGGGAGCTGTTTCGTATTGTTTCTGTTTCTTTAGTTGTGTTCTGGAGGAGGAACTAAGACCCGCGCGTCTTACTAAGCCGCCATCTTCTCCGGAAGTCTGGGTGGGACTTAAGTTAAAGTTTTAAAATATTAATTACCATCTATTTTCAACACCCTGCATAATTGACATTCCTTTGTTCTTCCTCATGCAAAACATTTTTAAATTTGTACATTTAGTCACTATCATTATACGCTCTAGCCATTCCTAGATTATACCATCTCAGACTTTATTATCTATCTTTACTTCTGATTTCATTTGTGCCCCCAGGCCTCCTCCCTCTATCATTCTCATATTCAACTTCATTCAGTGTTCTAACATTATTGTATTACAGTTAGTTAGCATTGTGCTATCCATGTCTGAATTTTTACAATCAGTCCCATTGCACAATCTGTACCCCTTCAGTTCCAATTATCCAATATCTATCCTATTTCTATCTCCTGATGACCTCTGTTCTTAACTGAAATTATCCAAGTTCATTCATTAATGTTAGTTCATATTGGTGAGACCATACAGTATTTGTCCTTTTGTTTCTGGCTAATCTCACTCAGCATAATTCCCTTAAGGTTCATCCATGTTGTTACATACTTCATAACTTTATTCTGTCTTACAGCTGCATGATATTCCATCATATGTATATACCACAGCTTGCTTAGCCACTTGTCTGTTGATGGACATTTGGGCCGTTTCCATCTCTTGGCAATTGTAAATAATTCCGCTAAAAACATTGGTGTGCAAATGTCCGTTTGTGTCCTTGCCCACTGAGTAGATACCTAGCAATGGTATTGCCAGATCATATGACAATTCTATACTCAACTTCCTGAGGAACTGCCTAAAACTGCCTTCCACAATGGTTGTACCAGTTTACATTCCCACCAACAGTGGGTAAGTGTTCCTCTTTCTCCACATCCTCTCCAGCACTTGTCATTTTCTGTTTTATTGATAATGGCCTTTCTGGTGGATGTGAGATGATACCTTATTGTGATTTTGATTTGCATTTCCCTAATAGCCAGGGAAGTTGAGCATATTTTCATGTGCCTTTTGGCCATTTGTATTTCCTCTTCTGAGAAGTGACTGTCCAAGTCTTTTGACCATTTTGTAATTGGGTTGTCTATCTGTTGTTGAGTTGAACAATCTCTTAATATATTCTGGATACTAGACCCTTATTTGATATATGGCTTCCAAATATTTTCTCCCATTGTGTAGGCTGTCTTTTTACTTTCTTGACAAAGTTCTTTGATGCACAAAAGTGTTTAATTTTGAAGAGTTCTCATTTATCTATTTCTTTCTTCAATGCTTGTGCTTCGGGTTTAAGACCTAGAAAACCACCACCTATTACAAGTTTTATAAGATATTTCCCTACATTTTCTTCTAATAGTTTTATGGTCTTAGATCTAATGTTTATGTCTTTGATCCATTTTGAGTTAATTTTTGTCTAGGGTATGAGATATGGATCCTCTTTCATTTTTTTTGCATGTGGATATCCAGTTCTCCAAGCACCATTTATTGAAGAGACTGTTCTGTCCCACGTGAGTTGGCTTGACTGTCTTATCAAAGATCAATTGTCCATAGATGACAGGGTCTATATCTGAACACTCCATTTGATTCCATTGGTCAGTATATCTATCTTTATGCCAGTACCATGCTGTTTTGAACACTGTAGCTTTGTGTTACACCTTAAAGTCAGGTAGTGTGAGACCTCCAACTTCATTTTTCTTTCTCAGGATATTTTTAGCTATTTGGGGCATCCTGCCCTTCCAGAAAAATTTGGTTATTGGTTTTTCTATTTCTGAAAAGTAAGTTTTTGGGATTTTAATTGGTATTGCATTGAACCTATAAATCAATTTAGGTAGAATTATTAGCTCTAATAGTTTTGTTGTGGATTTTTCGGGTTTTTTGACATATAGTATCATATCATCTGCAAACAGTGAGAGTTTTACTCCTTCCTTTCCAATTTTGATGCCTTGTATTTCTTTTTCTTGTCTAATTGCCCTGGCTAGAACTTCCAACACAATGTTGAATAACAATGGTGACAGTGGACATCCTTGTCTTGTTCCTGATCTTAGAGGGAAAACTTTCAGCTTTTCCCCATTGAGGATGATGTTAGCTGTGGGTTTTTCATATATTCCCTTTATCATGTTGAGGAAGTTCCCCTCTATTCCTATCCTCTGAAGTGTTTTCAACAAGAAAGGATGTTGAATTTTGTCTAATGCCTTTTCTGCATCAATTGAGATGATCATGTGGTTTTCTGCTTTGATTTGTTGATATGGTGTAGTACATTAATTGATTCATCATTGCATACCTGGGATGAATCCTGCTTGGTCATGGTGTATAATTCTTTTAATGTGCTGCTGGATTCGATTTGCAAGAATTTTGTTGAGGATTTTTGCATCTATATTCATTAGAGAGATTGGTCTCTAATTTTCTTTTCTTGTAGTATCTTTGTTTGGCTTTGGTATGAAGGTGATGTTGGTTTCATAGAATAAGTTAGGTAACCTTCCCTCCTCTTCAATTTTTTTGAGAGTTTGAGCAAGATTGGTACTAATCTTTCTTGAATGTTTGGTAGAATTCACATGTGAAACCATCTGGTCATTTTGGAATACTCTGGTTAGGTGCATAAATATTTATGATTGTTATGTCTTCTTGTTGAATTGTTCCTTTTATTAGCACATGGTGTCCTTCTTTGTCTCTTTTAACTGTTTTACATTTGAAGTCTAATTTGTTGGGTATTAGTATGGCTACTCCTGTTGTTTTCTGATTGTTCTTGCATGAAATACCTTTTCCCAACCTTTCACTTTCAGCCTATGTTTGTCCTTGGGTCTATAATGTGTCACCTATAGACAGCATATAGATGGGTCCTATTTTTTAATCCATTCTTCCAGTCTATGTCTTTTGATTGTGGAGTTTAATCCATTAACATTTAGTGTTATTACTGTAAGAAAGTTATTACTTTCTTCTACCATTTTGCCTTTTGGGTTTTGTATGTCATATCTAATTTTTCCTCTTTTTACCTTTAATGATAGTCTTCATTTCTACACTGTGATCTACACCTCTCTCTGCCTATCTGTCTCTAGTGCTTCCTTTAATATTTTTTTCGAGACGGTCTCTTGATCACAAATTCTCTCCGTGATTTTTTTGTCTGAAAATGTTTTAATTTCCCCCTCATTTTTGAAGAACAGTTTTGCTGGATATAGAATTCTTGCTGGCAGTTTTTCTCTTTTAGAATCTTAAATATATCATCCCACCATCTTCTTGCCTCCATGGTTTCTGCTGAGAAATCTACACACAGTCTTATTGGACTTCCCTTGTATGTGATGGATTGTTTTTCTCTTGTTACTTTCAAAATTCTCTCTTTCTCTTTGACATCTGATATCTGATTAGTAAGTGTCTTGGAGTATGTCTATTTGGATCTATTCTGTTTGGAGTATGCTGTACTTCTTGGATCTGTAATTTTAAGTCTTTCATAAGAGTTGGGATGTTTTCAGTGATAATTTCCTCCATTAGTTTTTCTCCTCCTTTTCCCCTCTCTGCTCCTTCTGGGACACTCACAACATGTATATTCATGTGCTTCATTTTATCATTCAGTTCTCTGAGTCCCTGATCATATTTTTCCATTCTACCCCCTAAATTTTCTTTTGCTTGCTTGTCCTCCAGTTCACTGATCCTATCTTTTGCCTCTTGAAATCTGACATTGTAGGTTTCCATTGTTTTTTTCATCTCTTCTACTGTGCCTTTTGTTCCCATAAGTTCTGTGATTTGTTTTTTCAGACTTTCGATTTCTTCTTTTCAGTTCTTATTTTCTTGTTTCTTGCCCCACCTGTACAATGCCTTTTTTTCTTTTTTACCTTAGGAGGGTCTACTTAGGTATTATAGACTCTGGTCAGATTTTCTCAAACCAGACTGGCCACCTCCCAGGAGGAAACAGTTACCTGCACCAGTTTTCCCTGAGAGTGAGACTCAGCAGGTTGACAGACTTTCCTATGAAGCCCCTAGACTCTGTGTCTTTCCTATCCTGCCCAGTATGTGGCACTTGTCTGCCTGCAGGTCCTACCAGCATAAAGTGATGCAGTACCTTTAACTTCAGCAGACTCTCCTTGCTGGGGATGTGGTTGAGACAGAGGAAAGGCTGTAGTCTGGCTTTAATCGTTTCAGTTTTCCAGTCCCTGAGGTCTGAATTCCTTGAGGGAGGGATTCCACCTGATCTGGGCCCCGCCCCTCTCCTGGGGAAGGCACAGCCTTCAGGAAATTACCTCCTTTCACCTGACCAGCCTCTTTGTCTCTCAGACAAGCTTAATTCCTCCTTTACCTGGGGCAGTTGGAGCCTGAGAGCAGTTTTAAGGGTTAGAAACAAACAAACAAAATCCTTTTCAGAGCAGGACCCCCATTCTTTGGGTCTGCTAATCAAGGGTTTAAGTTGGTATGTTGCTCCTATGTATCTCCAGGTCCTATGTGCCCCCTCTTTTTTTTTTTAGGGTCCAGATCCTTTCAAGTATTTTGTGGTGTCCATTCCTTAAAACCTCTGTTTTTTTTTTCTTTTTTTTCTTTCCTGTCAGCCCAGTCTCCTCTGCGCTGGGGCAAAAACTAGTAATTTTAGTTTTTATTTGAGGTTTAGCTGAGCTGGGGGCCTATTTTCAGTAGTCAGAATTTGTTAATTAATTACATAATTGGAGCTTGGTTGAGCTCAGCCCCTTGCTGCTAGTAAAGTCTCTTTCCTTTCCCCTCTGGGAACCAGTCTGTGTGGGTATATGGGTGAGGGCTCAGGCCTCCATGGCTTGGGGGACTCACGATTCTGGTTGGGATCACAGCTGATCCACCTTGTCCAGACTGGTGTACGCTGTGTGTCCAGTCACTGATGTGACTCCAACAGTTATTCTCTACTGTTCCTGGCTATTTACTAGCTGCTCTGGAGGACGAACTAAATTCCACACTTCACTAAGCTGTCATCTTGCACCATTATCTTGGCCAACATCTTTGACTGTGTCAAAACAACCTAAGTCTCTTCTGCGAAACATTGCTGAATGTCTCTTCCTTTAACTCTTTCCTCAATTCCTTCATATTAGGCCCTAATTTCTTTCTTTAAGCCATCCAATTGGATGGCTGCTTCCACAACACATTACGCTTACCTCTTTCTTAGCACTTATAATGTAGTACTACAAGAAAATGATTTGCTTATGTTTCTATCTTTCCTACTGGACTCTGAACTCTTTGAGAATCAGGAATATTCTCTTGAATATCCTGATGATTCATCCCATAAATGTTAATTGGGCAAAACTATTTGGAATATACCATCCTCTTCCTAGCATCTGAAAGCTCAGCTTAATTTCTACTCATCTAAAGAATTCTTCCCAACTACTTTAACATGAACTCCCCTGTTATTTTACAAATAACAAATATACCCATGTTATTTCAGAATCTTCCATATCAATAGTGTTTATACTATTAATAGTGAATATTTATTGAGCACCTTAATATATACTCATGACCTCCCTTATGGGGTAGGTATTATTATCCCAATTTTGTAAATAAGGAATATATCTAGGAAACTAAGGTCGGTTATCAAAGACTGAGATACAAAACTAGGTCTGACTTCAAAAGCCAGTGCTTTTCCCACAACACCATGTGAGACTTCACCTATAAATAAATCTTGAGCCATTATTTCAACCATATTGGGCAAAGTCCACACCAGAGCATACTGGATTTTCAGAGGTAGAAAGGAACTGAGATCACTGAATTTAATCTCCTAATCATTAATTAACATCTATTAAATACCTTATACTTACACAATAATCTTTCTGTCTATATATACTATATGAATAAAATATAAAGGATAATATGCACGTGTACCCACCAACAAGTTTAAGAAATGGGACATTACCATAACCCCCCTTTTTCCTTTTGTAAAAACTGAGGCCCAGTATGCTGCTTTGAGACTGTTGTGTACCCTAGAAAAGCTGTGTTCTTTAACACTGACTCAGTATTGCTGGATGGGATCTTTTGATTAAGTTGTTTCCATGGAGACATAACTGTGGGAGGGGCCTTCTGATTAGGTGGTTTCCATGGAGATGTGTCTTCACCCACTTAAAGTGGGGTTGCTTACCGGAGTCCTATGAGAGGTAACCATTTTGGAAAGAGCAAGGCTATGCCCACACACCCAGGGACCTCTGCAGATGCAGAAATGCCCTCGGGGGAACCTCATGAAACAAGATGCTGGGAGAGAAAGCTAGGAGACATTGCCATGTGCCTTCCCAGCTAACAGAGGTATTCCGGATCCTTCAGCCTTTCCTGATTCAAGGTATCTTTCTCTGGATGACTCAGTTGACATTTTAATGGCCTTAGTACTGTAAACTTGCAACTTAATAAATTCTCTTTTTAAAAGCTGTTGCATTTCTGGTATATTGCATTCTGGCAGCATCAGCAAACCTAAACACCCAGTTTTTGGGAAAGTGATTTGCCCAACATGATATGGCTCCTTAGAATCTCAATGGACCCAGAAGATACTCTCTGCAAACCTACTAGCCTCATGTTGGTGGGGTCTTACTCAACCAGAAAGTTGGAATTTGCCCTGAAGAGAAATCAGAAGCAAGGGTCCTGTTCAGTTGTCACTTTCTCACTGGTCTTCTAGTGGAAGGGAACTTGAGTTAGCAAGAAACAGAATCAGGGAGAATGAACCAATATAGTAGCTTCAAGACTTTTTCTTCTACCTGAAAGTTCCAAGCTTTCAGGCAGATTTCCTCCTCTTACCTTCCTTCTGTCTTAAAGCTCTGGTCTGTTGGGAAGTAAGAACGGTTTTTGAAGTATCAGTGAGGGCTAACTGAAGTGTCTAAATCCTTTAAACTTTCACAGTATCTAGGTTTTAAGATTTTATCCAGCCCCATTCAACTTCCTTTTAATTCTTACTCTTACTTTTCTCTCCTCTTTCTTCTAATTAGTTCCTTCTTTCTTCCCCAAGGCCAAACATCCCTGTGAATGCACACTATGAACCACAGACAAGTCTGATTAACAGGTAATAGCCAGAACTGGAAGTCTTCTTTTCTTTGGGTTCCAACTCACTGTGTGGTTTGTGTGAAGCTCTAAAGGGTTTACTGCTTCAGTCAATTATCCCTCACAACCACAAGGGACCACTTTGAATGATGTGCTGACTATAACTGGCTTGGATAGCGATCTTATTACAGGTCTCTGCTGCCCACAGGGCCTGAGACCAGCAGCTGGAGAAATGTTGATTATTCTGCTCTCCCAGGAGCCGCCAAGTCTAGGAAACACGAGGCTTTTGTCCCCAGGGTCAGGGAAATCCATTTGCTGCGGATTACAGCTGTGACTGAGATTCCAGGGAAGCAGAGGGGAAAGATACTGAAAACAGAGCTTTCCAAATCTGGCCTAAAGCCCTGGGGATAGAGTCGGGTGGAGTTTTCCTAATGGAATCAGAGATTAACAGGAAATGAGAGGTCTAGTCAGCCCCGCAAAGGCTGCTGGTATTATCATTCCTGTAGAAGTTTGTGTTTCTAGAGTTAAAAAGCAGGATAAAGGTGCTCCTTCGCTAGGGCTTTTCTTCTCCTCTTTGGTTATTTTTCTGTCTGAGGCATGAGGAAATAATAGCAAAGGGGTTTAGACTCTCTTGATTTAGGGGACTTAGGTGAGACTGCTTTACACATCTGAATTGCTAGATTAATATAAGTATCTGATTTGTACCAGTCTAAATATGCCTCTGGTAGCAGTCTGAGGCTACTGATACATTTGAAGTGGTCCAAATGGATACAGTTCAAACCTTCTCAAAAAGTTTCCTCCCTTTCCTCAATTCTCTGCCTGTTGCCACCTTTAGTGTCTCTAGAAACCTAAAATAAATAAATGAAAGCCAATAAAAGCAGACTGATGGATGAAAAGTTAAAGCTGATCATACAGCCTAGCAATCAAAATAGGATGATTTAATCATGAAACAACAAAGTAAATTTTAAATGAATAAATTTCTGAAACCTCCATGGTTTTCTTTATAATTTATAAATGGCTGATTATATCAAGCATTTACATTACAAAGTGGCATTGGTAGGTTGAAGAATAGGAGGAAAAAGAAGGATTTGATCTCTTTTGGGAGACAGGGATTTAAAGCCACGTTGTGCAAATATGATGAGTGTTTGGGGACTGTGGCTACAGGGTGAATTTGTCTAGACTCAGGCAGCTTTATCTCATTGCCCTAAGGCAGTACAACTACACATCCTATATCTTCTATGGCAGAGTTGGTAAACTTTTTCTGTGAAGTCCAGGTGGTAAATATTTCAGAGGCAGCCTCTGTTGTGACTACTCAACATTGCTGTTGTAACACAGAAGCAGCCATAGACAAGATGTAAATGAGTAAGTGTGGCTATGCTCCAATAAAACATCAGTTACCAAAAAAAGTGGCAGTTGGCTCTGGCCTATAGTTCTATGACAAACTCATTTTATTTATCAGTCACATGTCTGATAGTGCAGCTATACCATACTGGTTAACAGCATGGGCTTTGGAGTCAGAAAGAACTGGGATCAAACTGCAACTCTACTATACACTAGCTGTGTATACTTGTACAAGTTATGTCATCTTTTGGGGACTGAGTTTCCTAAGGAGTTAAATGAGATGACTCCCTTTTTTTTTCCCATGGATTAAAAGAGATGTCTGTAAACAACAAAGTGTGGTGCCTGGCAAATAGTAAACAAGTGATAAGTGGCAAGTGTGCAAGAATAGCGGCCTATTTTACCTATGTTTGCATCTCTTTTTAAAGAACAGTTTTTCCTGAAGGCTGCCTAGGAACATAAGAACCAGTATATAAGGTGATTAAGAATGCATATAGCATACCTTCTTAATCACATTAGAGCCAGATGCCTGGGTTTAAATTAAAGCTTCCTAGTTGTGGGACCCCAAGCAAGTTCCCAAACCTTTCTAGGTTTCAGTTTCCTTAACAGTAAAATTGGGACAATAATATTATCCTGTGGGATTGTTGTCAGTTAATACATGTAAAACAGAACATGCTTGGTCCTTAGAAAACATTTAATAAATAAATGATAGCTACTATCATTATTTTCTTCAACATTATAATTATCATCCTCATCATTTGACATTATTAAATGTTCCTCAGTCTAATTTCAGTGCTTAAATCGAGATACTATTCTACCAGTTTTCTAAAAGACAAATATATACCCATACTTAGATCCAATCATTATGTTAAGTTGGTGCCTAGCTTTAAGGTCATCAACTTCTTTAATTTCCCAGCTAGCCATCATACATCATTTCCATTTCATTTTTTCTCTCATTTCAAATATTGTCTTATACTGAACCTAACTAACCTAAAAAGGTCAAGTGAAACCAATGACAAAAACGGGAAAGAAGACATAAAAGGCAGCCTGGTTAATGTAAGAGGGTCTCAAAGTGTGGTCCCTCAGGAACTCTCCAAAAATGCAAATTCTCAGGCCCCACTTCAGACCTACTAAAGGTTAGCACTCAGCAAACTGGGTTTTCACAAGCCCCCTGAGGCATTCTGTAGCCCGTAAAGTCTGAGAACCTGTATTCTAAGGGACTCAATCATCAACTCTAACATGAGATCACGAAGTGACATCACATTTATGATAGTCATAATGTAAAATAGTCATAATGAAGTTCCTGAAAGAGGGGGCTAGAAGTTGGGGAGGGATTTGGATAGAGGAGTTACCAAACATAGTTTATTTCTTGTTGAAAATCCCAAATATCTCAGCATCATTAGGGAAACATGTTGGCAGCAATCAGTTTGGAGATCATCCTGCTTCTCTCCCCCGCCTCATCCCCTAGCACATCCCCACGTACAGCTTATTCTCTAACTAAATGGAATTATTAGAAGCTTCCTGAATTAGTCACACACTCTCTCTTCATGTCTTTGCCCCCACCACTCCCCTTGCCGAGGCTGCTCCTTTTGCCCCCTCCATCTCCCTGACCAGGTCTCGTTTAACCTTTGCAAATCAGCCATAGTGTCTGCTCTTAGGGTTGCCCTGTGCAACCCAGCCTGGATGTAGTGCCTTCTTCTGAACTTTGATCACACAGCAGGTCATTTTCTTTACTGCGTAGTGTCTCTATTTATTTTTAGATCCTTAATGCCTAACATAGTACATGGCTAGCAATGGTAAATATTTGTTAAATGAGGTCTGAATAAAGCTTGAAGCTCTTTTGGTAGATCTTAATCTACAGATGAGAACCCCTAGGTTGCGATATTGAATCACTTCATGGAAATTCAAAACTATCTGTGCTGGTTTGAATCTATAGCGGACACCAGAAAAGCCATGTCCTTTAATCTTCATTCAATATTGCTGGGTGGGAGCATTTTGATTGTTCCCATGCAGATATGACCCACCCAAATGTGGGTGGTAACTTTTGATTAGATGATTTCCATGGAGGTGTGCCTCCACCCATTCAAGGTGGAGTTGCTTACTGGAATCCTTTAAAAGAGGAAACATTTTGGAGTGAGTTCCTTTTTGGTAGAAGGGCCATAAGAAAGCCAGAGATGCTGCTATGTTCACCATGTGCCCTTCCAGCTGACAGAGAAACATTGAACTTCATTAGCCTTTTTGAACCAAGGTATCTTTCTCTGGATGTCTTAAATTGGACATACCTATAGATTTGTTTTAATTGGGACATTTTCTCGGCCTTAGAACTATAAACTAGCAATTTATTAAATTTCCCTTTTTAAAAGCCATTCCATTTCTGGTATATGGTATTTCGGCAGCTAGCAAACTAGAACACTATCCAAGAAGGAACATTGTAAATTATTAGCAGCCATTAACACCTTTACCCAAATATGTTGGTCCAGATTATTCTCAATAACTAGGACCCGAGTCATATAGATTTTGATTTGGGAATGGAGAGATAGGGGAAAATGAGAGGTAAGAGGTATTAGGTGATGGGTATTGGTGGTGGCTTTATTCAACAATTGCATTACAAAGACAATCAGAACGCACATGGCAGTAGGGCTTAGGAAGGCCCACCTACCAGGCTGCTGTGAGGATGGGCACCCCTCCAAAATGGCCAGAGACTGAGCTTGTTTTAAACCCATCCCTAGGGCATGGCTTACCCACCTACCCACTGCTGGTGGGGGTTAAATGCACCTCAGAAACTTCCTTCCTCCCCTGCCCCTTCCTGGGGGAGCCAGGGAGATTGTGAAGAAAGATGGTGGCCCGGGGGATGGGCCAAGGAAAACAGCTGAATGGGCTATGGTTTCCCCAACAGTTCAGGATGGGCTGGCCCCAGGGCTCAAGCTGAGATTTCCAAGGAAGCCACAGGGGCTCCAGGGGTTGTCCACAGGGGGAACAGGTACCAGGGAGGGACACCATAGGTGGCTCAGGAGTGCTCTGTGGGGCCAAGGCCTCCAGCATGGGGGCGGGCAGGGGCTCTGGCTAAGACAAAAGGGGGATGCAGAAAACCCTGGTCACAAAGCCTGGGTTCTAGACCCAGCTACACCATTTACTAGCAGTGAGAGTGATTCATTAGAATAACAAGGGGATGACAGTAACTCACCTTGTACCTCAAAAAGCTTTTGAAAAATGAAACAAAATATCTATGAGAAAGCATTTTGGAAACAACACTACAGAAATGCAAAGTTTCATGAGAGAGGGAGCTCAGAAAAAGAGATAAAAGTACAGTACTATGACAATGAATAAACATCACTCTAGCATAGCACTTTTGGCCAACTCATTTAACCTCCCTGTGCTTCATTTTCCTCTTCTGTGAAATGTACTGAATAGTATTTCATTGGTTTGTTTTAAAGAATAGGTGAAATAATGAATTTAAAACATTTAGCACAGCTCAGGCACAGACTAGTACGTTTGAGATAAGGTAGAAGATGACTTTTTTCCCCAGAGAAAAATATATAATAATGTTTATCACTAACCTCAAAGTTAGAAAAATCTTTCTTGTGTCTAGTGAGTGATTAAATTGTTCATGTTGTGATTTCAGTCAATTCTGCCTTGTTTAGAGTTAGTAGAGCAACGTATTTCTGGGATTTGGACTTAGAAATCTTAGTAGCCAAGGCTACAAAAAAAGGACTGTGCTGGTTTGAAAGGATGTATGTTCTGTAGAAAAGCCATGTTTTAATCAAAATCCCATTTTGTACAGGCAGAATAATTCCTATTCAATACTGTATGTTTGAAACGATAATCAGATCATCTCCCTGGAGATGATTTAATCAAGTGTGGTTGTTAAGCTCGATTAGGTGATGACATGTCTCCGCCCATTTGGGTGGGTCTTGATAAGTTTCTGGAGTCCTATAAAAGAGGAAACATTTTGGAGAATCGGAGAGAGCAGAGTATGCTGCAGCACCATGAAGCAGAGAGTCCATGAGCCAGCGACCTCTGGAGATGAAGAAGGAAAACAACTCCCGGGGAGCCTCAAGAAACTGGAAGCCAGGAGAGAAAGCTAGCAGATGATGCCGTGTTCACCATGCGCCCTTCCAGGTGAGAGAGAAGCCCTGACTGTGTTCATCATGTGCCTTCTCACTTGAGAGAGAAACCCTGAACTTCATCGACCTTCTTGTACCAAGGTATCTTTCCCTAGATACCTTAGATTGGACATTTCTATAGACTTACTTTAACTGGGAGATTTTCGCAGCCTTAGAACTGTATACTAGCAACCTATTAAATTCCCCTTTTTAAAAGCCATTCCATTTCTGGTATATTGCATTCTGCCAGCTAGCAGACTAGAACAGGACCACTATAAAAATCTCTCTATACTAAGACTCTCCAGAAATCACACATCTACACATAACTATTTCCAGAGCTCGCCATTTGCAGCCACTACATCTCAGCCTTGAATTGTTGTTGGTTAAAATGATGGATAGGCAGCTTTCTGCCACTGCTACTTCTTGACAAGCATATTAAACGATGACAGGAGTTAGCTGATTACCAGCTTTCAGAATAATTGTCTAAGGGCATGGAAATTTATTAATAAATTCTTCATCAGCTTTCTTTTATCTTATTCCTCTTGCTCTACCCGTCCAAACTGGGTTATACCTCAGGTCCACTGGTGGCCCTATAGGTATCACTTAGTTCTTAATAGTACTTGGGGCTAAGGAGTTTACTGACTTTTATGAACACTAGCATCTACAGTGTCTTGGAGAAACAGGGACTATATTGGGGTGGTCTGTTTTCCTGCTACCTCCTGATTAGAGTTTATTTTTCGAGAGTAGCCTTCCTCCCTTTGGCTTTTCCTTTATATCCTCTTTGAGTGGATTAAGGGAATGGGACTTTATATACTTTGACATGTTAAAAAGTGTCAGATCAAATGCTAGTGGTAAATGAAAGCAAGGGGTAAGGGGTATGGTATGTATAACTTTTTTTTCTCTATTATTGTTTTATTTCTTTTTCTGTTGTCTTTTTATTTTTTTCTAAATCGATGCAAATGTTCTAAGAAATGATGAATATGCAACTATGTGATGATATTAAGAATTACTGATTATATATGTAGAATGGAATGATATCTTATTGTTTTGTTTGTTTGTTGTTAAATTTTTTTAATTAATAAAAAAAAAGTGTCAGATCACCTGGATAGAAGGGGTGTCTCTGTCATGAAGACTTTCATTTTGTATGTAAATGATCTTGTATATTTTATTAGGAGGCCAATGGACAGGGGCCCTGTACTGGTAAATGATAATAATTCTTACCATTTATTGAATGCTTGATCAGGAACAGGAACTTTATATGTATGGTCTCATTTACTCCTCACAACAACTCTATGCCACTGAGACTAATTCCTTATTTTTCCCACAAGAAAATTGTGATTCAAAGAGGTCCAATAACTACCTGAAGCTACAGAGCTAGAAAAAGGCAAGCATAGGATTCGAAATCAGGGTTGCTAAGTCCGTACTTGAACTTACTCCACTCTAGGCCTCATGGGCCAGCCAGTTTTTACAAATTTAACTTGGCTTCTACTACCTTCTGTCAAATACTGTCTCATGAGAGTTATCTCAACAGTAGGGTCAGTCCAAGGCAAGCTTTCAACTATAACTCTCCCAGGGCCTGCTTGGTAGTCCAGAAATCACATTTAGAGTAATAATAATGCCTAATATTTGTAGGCCTTTCCTGTTTCGTAAGTATTTTTACATCTAGTATATGTTCTACCCAAAAGTTGATTCTATTAGCAGCATTTCAAAATAATTTTCAATCACTTATTTGGAACAAAGCAAAAACACGGCCACAGTGGGATTTGAAGAGATAGGATGAAGGAAACCTACTTTTCCCGAAAGCCAACTCTGTGCCAGGCACAATCTCAGGGAGGCAGCTTGATTTAGAAGAAGATCTGTGGTCAGAGAAAACTGTTTTGAAGCCTTGCCTCTGACCCAGCCGTGAGACTTTAGATTAGTTATTAAACCTCATAGGCCTCAGTTTCCTCATCTGTAAAACAGTTCTAATGATATAGATTTTTAAGAGATACAGATTTTATGAGAAAATGCAAGCAAAACACCTAGCACAGTGTGTGACACAGAGCAGGTGTTCGACAATTATCAACTTTCCTTTGCCTGACTCCTAACATTTTTTTTTGTAGGAATTACAGATGAAAAAACAGGTTCTGAGTAATCAAGTAGCTTGCCCCAAACCATAAAGCTATTAAATGTTATCAACCAGAACAGTCTGAATTTAGAGCTATGTCCCATGAGCCTTGTGGGAATGACTTGAGAGTGGAGAAGGAAAGACTCTCAAACATCTGAGCTTTTAATCCTTTAAAATTATCCCCAAAAAAGCTAACTCAAAAATATTCTTAGTCCTGGCTTGAACTTAAGTTTACCAAGAGTCTAAAAGGCCCCATTCTCAAATCCAAGCAGCATTTTTCCTAAGAAAAGAAAAAAGAAAAAAAAAACCCCACTTACAAGTGAAATAGTAAGAAGTGATAACCAGACTAGACATAAGCCAGGATGTATATGTGTGTGTGTGTGGGGGGTGGTGGTGGTGGCATTCATGCACATGCATCTATGTGCATATGAGTGTCAGGAAGGGAGGGGGAAAAGGGAGAAACCAGAAGCCTGTTAGCAACTGCTATTAGTAGATTAAATCCCCCCCTTCACCCCCCAACTCTAAGCTCTGTGCTGCACTGGTATAATAGAAATCCAAAGAGTAAGTGATCAATAAACATTCTTCTTAGGGTTATTTTTCATTTCATGATTGATATAACAGTTCTTAGGATGTTTAGATTAATATTAAGACTATATTACATTGTAGACAGTCGTAAATCTTCAAATTTGAGGCTTCTTTGTCTACTCCTTCCTCCAATCTTCTTTGGTGCAGTTTCCTCCTTAAGGTCCTCACTTCTTTGGCTCAGCCCATCATTTAGGGGTCTCAGTCATTCCTAATTAGCTTTCTTTTGCTCTGCTTCTACCCTAGCAACTTGTTATGGCAGCTGTTTCACAGCTTTAGAATCACAAACAGCTATACAGTCCCCCAGGATCAGCTCCAGGGCCTCCTTAACCCTCATTTGTCCCAAATAATAGCCTGCAATTGCTATTAACATTCCTCTCTAGTAGAAACATACTGTATATCTGTGGCCAGCCAACGATCCACTGATCCACCGTGGCCATCAGTGTTTTGCTTCCTACTGTATTTGGACAGTTCTGTTCTATTCCATTTTATACCCATAGGTTTGTTTCTCCTCTCTTAGCATACCTGTTGGCTTTTAGCTCTTTGTATTTCTCCTCACTCTCTGTTACATGCAGGGAAAAACTAACTGAATGGGGTAGATTTCCCCCAACGCTACACTCTTTCCAGTCAAGTATAACTCTACTATTTTAGTTTCCTGACTGGTAAAACAAATATGCAATGGGTTAGCTTATCAGGAATTTATTTGCTCAGTTTCATAGGCTAAAAGATTTGCTTCCTCCTTAGATCAACATCTATTGCTTGGTCAGCAGAGTTTCTTGGATGTTCTGTCACATGGCAACGCACATGGCACCTCTTTTCCTTTCTCTTCTGGATTCCATTGACTTACAGCTTCTTGATCTTCCCTTGGCTTTTTTCCTGTGCCCAATTTCCTTTGCTTATAAGGATTTCAGCCATATCGGATTGAGGCCTAACCTAATGCAGTCTGGGCACAGCTTAACCAATAATATCTTCAAAGATCCTATTTACAAATGGGTTCACACCCACAGTACAATGGGTGTGAACCGGAACATGCCTTTTGTTGGAGGACATGATTCAATCCCTAACATCTATCTACCCTACTTCCTTTCTCATGTTTATCAAAATCAGGTAGCAAATTTGGATAGCTAAAGTAGGCAGAACTAGGAGTACTGGTGAAAATTGTAAGGAGATAGATTTCAACTCAACAGAAAAAATAGTTCCTAACAACTAGAGCTGTTAAAAGTGTATCAGACTGCTTTGTGGAGTTTCTAATCAGTGAGAGTATTCACGCAGAGGCTGGGCAACCGTATGGCAGGTGAAATCCATGCAGCATTGTCTTTTTCAACACTGGTAATGTATAATTCCATGATAATATTTTACTAGGCACCAGAAAGCCAAGGGAAACTTTTAAGCTCTTTACTTATTTTTAACTTCCATTTGTGAACATACTAAATGCTAATCTTGCTCTTCAAGTTTCAGGGCAGTTCCTAAGTGGTTTTTCTCTTTCTAGTTACTAATGAAAACAGTAACCTTCTATAGTACAAACTTTCTGATTTTCACCATCTACCTAAGGTGAAGAAAACCATTGCTCTTATTTTATGGATGGGGTAACCACAAAGTGGTTAAGCAGAAAAGTTGATTCTTGTAATCCCAGGACACTGGTCAATTACTTGACAAGCCTACCCACCCACCCACCCAACTTCCCTCCATTCATCCACCCATCCTTCCATATATCGTTTCCACATTTATTTAACAATTATTATATGCTCAGTAGTAAATGATAGTGAATAGAATATAAAAATGATTCAGATATTGACTCTGTTCTTTAGGAGTTAACAACTTGAGAGAAAAGATTAAAAAAATAAGAAAAGAGGTTGGCAAATTTTCTGTATGGGCAAGGTAGTAAATATTTTAGGCTTTGAGGCCCCCCATATGGTCTCTTATTACATATCCGTCTTTGATTCTTTACCCTTAACCATTAAAAAATGTACAAACAGTTCTTAGCTTGAGGGCTATACATATAAATAGGTCACAGGTGGTCTGGTTTTGGCTCACTGACCCTAGTTTGCCGACCTCTGAAGAGTAATAAGCTGTAAAGTGATAACCTTTTGTTGAATTAGCTAGAAGTTTCATTTGGATTGGGTCTTTAAAGATGGGTTTGATTAGGACTTATGGAAATGGAGAAGAAGCATTCTAGGTGGTAGGAGAGTATCCCTGTTACATATTGTCCCCAATTGTATTCTATTGTATTCTATTCTTAGAGCAAAGGTTTTCAGAGTGGTTGAAGTTACCTGGGAACTTATTTAAAATGTGAATCTTCTCTTCATCACTGGTTCTCAAACTTTAGTGTGCATTTGAATCACCTGGGGCCCCACCCCCAGACTTGCTTTTTTTAGTACAGGGACTACACTTTGAGAATCACTATCTTAGAGAATGCTGGGGAAACGAGTAGAACGGAAATTGCTATTTTAACATATGAGAAAACTGTGGTGAAGGATAAAGAACTCAAGTGAGTGAAAGTCAATGTTGGAGACAGAAGAGGAAGAAGAGCTGTACACTAGGGCATGGAGGCTTTGCAGAGGACCAGGTCTATTTTATTTAGTACAAGCACTTAGAAAGGGCTTTGAGCTGTCAGTTAGTGATGCCTTTTTCCTTTAGGGTAGGAGCTCTAAGTCTTGTTAGGCTCACCCACTGGAAGCAGCAAATTATTGCAGGAGGTTGTATAGTTGGGTTCTGAGTTTTGGCTATTGGCATACATTGTGTTTTACCTGATACTTGTGCATACTTTTATCATTCTTACTAAATTCTCCCCTCTGTATTCTGCCTGGGACTACCTCCTTTGATAAAGGAAAAAAAAAAAAAAAAAAAAAAGCAGGAGTGCTTTTATTTTAGCATTTAAGTTAAGTGACTTCTAAAAACTCAGATGTGGCACTGAGCTGAGCAAAGGAATAGAATGGAAAGACAAGCCTAAGAGAGTACATAGAGGAATCTCAGAGGAGGCCATGGGCAACCAGACACAGGAGGAGTCATTAATCTGGCAGACAATGAATGGCAAAAGGCAATTAGCTAGCCTGGAGTTGTAGCAAGCCAATGAAGTAAGGCAGCATGGCAACTGAGAATCTAGCCTAAGGACAGGGTCATAGCTAGGGAACTCAAAAGAGGACAAGGTAAGGGAGGTGAGAGGTGGAGAAGCCACTTGGAGCCAGCATGAAGGGAAAGAAAAGTGCTCAGGGTCTCTATGGATATTCAGTACCCAGTTGAAATGTCCAGGTATGGTCATGCACTTGCTGGGGCGCCATACACTCTTATGCTAGAACATAATCTTGAAAATGAACTTGATGATTTAGTCACACCCACACACACGTATGCACAAGCACATGTACACACACAAAATGCCTCTTCATTTGCCTGCCAAATCTAACCAGGCAAAGGGGTAGGCTGAAGATGACCTGGCTGAATAATAACAGTAAGACCAAATGCTTAAACATTGGTGGAGCTATAACAGACACAGTTCTAAACTTCAGTTGATGGGGCTTCCTTCCACATTTTAAAGAATGCTTGTTTTTTTCTCTATCATAGACACCTCATTCACATGCATGCTCTCACGTTCTTTTCCCCACAGGCACTCTTCAGCCATACTAATGGATTCTTATTTACTTAAACACATTCTCCAGACACTTTCATTTATTTCCCCTTATTGGAGTCATTCCCATATATTAAACTCTACCTCCTGCTTCCCAAAATCACCTCAAATGTGAAAGTTGCTTCCAGAGCTTCTGTTCTTGCCATCTGCAGAACCCTCCTAGCTCCGTCTTTCTTATTATAAAGGAAAACATACCAATACTGGTCTGATTGAGTAAAGAGCCCAACCCAAAGCCGATTGTCCTACCGTGGGATGCAGGTTTGTGGCTGTGGTGTCCCCGCCTTCAAGACCATCCCATTTATCTCTCTTTGTTCCACTCCCTCTCTCTTCCTGCACAACGCTGCAATCACATACATACTCCGGTTTGGGAAAAAAAAAGGACAGACTAATTTCCTGATGATTATGTTGTTACCTAGCAACAGCCAATCAGGGGCTGGGCTTTTTGCCTGCAGTATTTCATGCAAATAGTTTGGAGAAATTGCAGGGTAACCCAGGCTGCTTAGTCTGTCCTCTCTGGGGACACATTACAGAATAAAACCAACCCAAAAGGGGACTATTGAAGCCAGGCACATGCTTTAGATAGCAAGCCATCTGATCTCTTCCCCCACCCCCTCCATTCTATCTCCTCTTACAAAGCATGTGGGTTCCACAGGCAGGCACTCAGGGAGGCCAAAAAGTTGAAAAGGGATTCATTATCAGCCATCATTTTACTCTGGACTTCTGTATTGATAACTGTAACCCAGATAAACTTCTGAAAAACCTACTTTCCCAAGAAGGCAAAGAACATTATACTCTCAGTTGGTATCCATGGAGGACATGAAGGATAATCTTCCACAGCCTTTCTGTTAAGAAAGGAGGAAAATCCTGGCATTGCTATCCTGATTTAAGAGCATCATATTTGCCCATGCCGGCCTATTTCACATAGGAAACCTCATTATTTGCAACTGCATTCCTCTTGATGTGAAGTAGCAAATCCTCATTCAAAGAATGGTTGAATGAGAGATGCCACATCACTCATAAGACCCCTTAGTAAGTTTATTCCTCCCCCCACCCCCCTAAAAAAAAGACTGAGCATTTGATAAAAAGCATTGTCTGCAGCCACACATACCAACTTTTTATAATGCACAGGGACCATTTCAGACAGATCTGGACCAGTACCTTATAAAGTGGGGTCAAGACAGTATCCAGGTCTGTCCTTTAAAGGGGAGGGACCAGGCCTCAGATGATAGGGATCAGATGTTCAGTAGTTGTGTTTTATGGTTTTTTTTTTACTCAATGCTCTGTGATCCAGAGCCAATGAAAGTAAAAATAAACTATGACCTCAGTTAACTAGACAACTCTTCACTCTTCTCTTCACTATCAGGAATGGACAAACAATTCAAAATCCCTATCCTATTGATTTTTAGCTTTTATGTACTGGTATGATGAGGTAATTAGACTCCAATCATTACAAGAAGGTGGCGACAGCTCTCCAATCTCTGACATTCATAGCTTCACCATTCACAGCCTTTTATTACGGAACCAAAGAAAAGAATTGTAAATCAGCTTTTGTACAGAAAGTGAGAGTTAAGGAACCCCACTCAGCTTTGGGTAACATCTCTACTCCCACTCAAGTCCTACCCAAGTAAATTTCAGAAAATTCTTTGAGTCAGGCACTCTTACCATCATAACCTTGGAATACATAGCATAACTCCATTTTACAGAAGAGGAAACTGATGAATAACTTACTCAAAGTCACACAGTTAGAAAATAGCAAAGCTGGGATTAAAAAGCAGGTCTTTTGGTTCTAAAGTCTGCCCTGTGGTGTCCAAACAATCCCAGGACACCCCCAAGTCTTAAGAGCAGTAAAAATAATGGAAAAAGGGAACAACAATAGAAAGCTAGTTTCCAAAGTAAAAATAAAATAATCAACTCTTTGCATTTATCAAAAGTACTCAAACATCTTTCACCAGGAATCAACTGTTAAAACTTCAGTCACTCTCACCTTGGCTACATTTAAACCACCAGATGAGCATATTAGAAATATATATGCCTGGTACCCACTCCAAACCAATTAATTAATAATTTCTGAGGGGGGAGGCAGGCAGTGTTTTTTGAAAAGCTTCTCAGGAATAACAACCATTTTGGAAAACAATCGGGCACTTTCTTATAAACGTAAACATAGACCTATCCTACAATCCAGAAATTTCATTCCTAGGAATTTACTCTAGCAAAATGAAAACATATGTCCATGAAAGTCTTGTACAAACAGTTCATAGTAGCTTTATTCATAATAGCCAAAAAATGCAGTGCAGCCACACAATGGAATACTACTCAGCAATAAAAATGAACAAACTATTGATAAAAGCACTATCATGGATGAATCTCAAAAATACTATGCTGAGTGAAAGAACACATACACAATGTATATACTGAATGAGTCCATTTATATGAAGTTCAAGGACTAGAAAAAATAATCTATGGTGGAAAAAATCAGAGGGGTGTTACCTCTGCAAGTGGGGGATAAGGGTGGGGAGTGACACGGAAGAGGACAAGAAACTTTTGGGGTGATGACATTTGTTCTATATGTTGATAAGGGTTTGGATCATATGGATCATGCATCTGTCAAAACTCATAGAATGGTTTTCTTCAGATTTATTTCACTGTGTGTAATTTTCGCCTTAAAGGAAAAAAGAATCACAAACCAGAATCGAATTCTAGTTAATGATATGCATGCTGAAATGTTCAGGAGTGAAGTATACTGATGTCTGCAATTTACTTTGAAATTCATTAAAAAAAAATGTCGAATGGTTAGAGGGATGGATAGTTGGGTGGATATTTAATAAAATAAGTATAGTAAAATGTTAATTATAGAAATTAGATAGTATATATATGAATGTTCACTGCAAGTTTCCATGACAAAATTTATGGGAAAAAGCTCCCAGGTGATACTGATGAGCACCCATAAGAGACAAATTTCAATGATCTTATTTGAAAAGTGTGAAATGAATAATGCTGTGCCCCTAAATCTCCAGAGTTGACTGCAATACCCTCCCCTATTCCCAAAAAGGAAGGAAGGGAGGGAGGGAGGGCCTGAAATCCTGAAATAAATGTCCAGCTTGAATCTAGACTTTCTACAGTTGGGCTAAACCATTATAGGGATACCATGGCCTACTTCATACTGGAGTGACAGAGGACACATTTCACATGTGGTCTGATGGGACAAAATGTTTTAAATTAGGACAGTTCTGGAAATCTGGGCAATATAGTAACTATACCTATGCTCTAGAATTGTAAAACTCATACCCACTGAGGTATGCATCCACTACTCAATATATGGCTTAAGAAATCCCATTTAGCCCAACTCTCCTCCAGGATTTATACCGCTGCAGTCTTCTCAGTCATTTTCCCTAGCTCTGCTTCCCCCTGGTGGTCCACAAATCTACAGGGATAATGCAAAAAAAAAAGTAAAAAAAAAAAAGTCAGGTATTTGGAGAGGAAGGAATTGGTGTGTGGTGTCTTAAAGGATCTGGATGGACAGCTGATTTCAATGGGGTGGGGAAAAAGTGAGGGGAGGAGTAAAAGGGGGGAAAATGCAGTTAAGAGCAATATGGAGTCCCTATTCCCTGAGCTGCCCCATTTATTCTGCATAATTGCTTCATTTCCACTGGCAGTGCATCTCAAAATGAATTTCATTACTGGTGCCTTGGATATCATATTGATTAGCGGTTTCATCGATTCCTATCTTGCTAATTAGCATATAAATTAGCCATTTGGGGGAGGCATTAGGCAAAATTGAATTTTCTCCTCAATCTTCTTTCAGAAGGTAAATGAAAATGGATGTGGCCTGTTAAGGCCCATGGCCTTCCTATGACACATTCTAAGTGCTGTTCACAGCTGAGGAACGCTCTCGTTGAAAGAAGGTTCAGTTTCATGAAAGAAGCCTTCCTACCCCCTGATTGATGTAGCTGCAGTCAGAATCCCTTAAGAGTTACCAAGAAAATTTGAGTCAGGGGATAGATTTGCAAGCTGAGATGTATTTCCTTGGAGGAGACACCCTGAGTTGACAGACAGGAGTGTTGCCCTCCCACATATACACAAGAAGAGACCCTGCAATATAGCAATCCCTACGGCGTATACTTCCAAGGCTAGAACTGAGAATGTGGTTCTTACTCTTTGATTTAGTAAGATGAGGGGTCCAGGATCAAACACCTGGGCCTACTCTGCTTCTTACTAGCTGTGTAATCTTGAGCATGTTAACTTCCCTAAACCTTAATTTCAGCATCTGTAAGATCGGAATAATCACAGTACCTACTTCATTGGGTAGCTGTGAGGATTAAGAGAGAATGTTTTTGTAGCATTTTGCACAGTACCTGGCACACAATAGAGCTCAATGAGTGTGGGCTTCCAGCACCACCACCAGCAGGCACCAGAAGCCAGATAAGAATTTTAGGCACCCAGATTCCAGGGTTCACCAGAGGAAGTCGCTCAGCGTTGAAGTAAAAGTGACTCAAACTCCCAGGTTCTTAGTCCCTGGAAGAGGTCACAGGCCCATGTTTTAGTTTCCTAACCTGCTAAAAGAGATCTCATGAAATGGGTTGGCTTAAACAATGGGAATTTATTAGCTTAGAGTTTGAAGCCAAGAAAATGTCCAAATCAAGGCATCATTGAAATGATGTTTTCTTCCTGAAGACTGGTGCTGGCGATACTTGGCTCCTCTGCCATATGCCAGTGATCCTTGGTTCCTCTGCTCCATAGCAAAGCATGTGGCTGTATCTGCTGGTCTCTCCCTTCTCTTCTGGGTTTTGTTAATTTTAGCTTCTCGATTCCATGGCTTTCTCTCTTTCTCACTCTGTATTCATTCTGTTTATAAAGGACTTCAGTAATAGAATTAAAACCCATCTTGAATAAGGTGGGTCACATCTTAACTGAAGTAACCTCATCAAAAGGTATTACTTAGCAATGGTTTACAGCCACAGGAATGGATTAGATTTAAGAACATGTTTTTCTGGGTTATGTACAGCTTCAAACCACACAGGCCAGTAGTCAGGCCATCAATGTCCTTATTATTCTATATGTGGCCCTTAGATCAGCAGGATCACATCACCTGGGAACATGCTGAAAATGCATAATCTTGGGTCCCATGCCAGACCTGCAGAATCAGAATCTGCACTGTAACAAGATCTTTGGGTGATTCATACTCACATTACAGTTCAAGAAATGCTGTTCTAAGAGTTCCTCTTCTAGTAAAATCTTACGCTGTTAGAGAAGGATAGGACTTTGGAGACTATCTGATCAAACACTGAGGCTCAAAGCACATGAAAAGATGCTCAGCTTGACTAGTTATTAGGGAAAAGCAAATCAAAACCATAATAAGATATCATCTCATACTACTAGAATGGCTCCTATTAAACACACAGGAAATTACAAGTGTTGAAGAGGATGTGGAGAAATAGGAACACTTATTCACTACCTGTGGGAATGTAAAAATGGTACAGCCATGTTGGAGGATGGTTTGGCAGTTCCTCAGGAAGCTAAGTAGAAGTTGCTTTTGACCTGGCAATCCTGCTACTCGGGATATACCCAGATCAGAAAGTAGGGACACAAACAGACATTTGCATACTGATGTTCAAAGCAGCATTATTCACAATTGCCAAAAGACGGAAACAACCCAAGTGTCTGTCAGCAGATGAATGGATAAACAAAATGTGGTACATACATATGATGGAATATTATTCAGCAGTAAGAAGGAATGAAGTACTGGAGCACGTGACAACATCGATGAATCTTCAGGACATAATGTTAAGTGAAATAAGTCAGACATAAAAGTACAAATATTGTATGATCTTACTGATGTGAGCTAATCATAAAATGTAAACTCATAGATATAAAATATAGAATGTAGGCTACCAGGGCATAGAATGAGGTTAAAGAATGGTGAGCAGTTGCTTAATATGTGCAGAATAGTTAATTAGATCAATTTAAATGTTTGGAAATGGATAGAGGTGATGTTAGCAGTTATTGTGAAAATAACTGTACTGAATTGTGTGTGAATGTGGTGGAAAGGGAAAGTCTAGAGTCATGTATGTCACCAGATGGAAAGTTGGAGGTTAAAACATGGGAATATATAGCACAGTGATCTTGTGGTGGGCAATAACTGTGATTAACCGTACAAATATAAAAAGTTCTTTCATGAACTGGAACAAATATATGACACTTTCACAAGGAGTTAATAACACAGGGGTATATGAGAAAAATGTACCTATTGCAAAACTATGGATTACAGTTAACAGTAATATCTCAATACTCTTTCATCAACAGTAACAAATGTACCACCCCAATGATATGGGTCAATAATGGGGTGTGGGGAATAAAGGGTAAGGGAAAGATTGGGTTTTCTTTTTTCTTTTTCTTTTCTGGAGTAATGAAAATGTTCTAAAATTGATCATGGTGATTATGCATAACTATGTGATGATACTATAAGTCACTGATTGTATACTTCAGATGGTTTGTATAGGGTGTGAACATATCTCAATAAAATTGCATTAAAGAAGAAAAAAATGCAGAATGGTTAAGTAACTTGCCCACAGTGAGTCCGTGGCAGAGCCTACGTGAGGCCTTGGGTCTCCTGACCCTAAAGGTGGACCAGGTGTGGCTGTAGTTTTCCTGATGCTGTTAAATCTAGCAGCACAAGGATTCTGCTTCCTTTCTTTGGGGAGGTTTCAGTGGTTTAGCTTTGAACCTGCCTTGGGATACATTCCACAGTGGGCTTTGAAAGGAGGAAATCTGGTTCCCTTTGGAATCTTGTTGGTGGTTATGAGACCTGGTTACTCCAATGACCTCTTCTGAGTTTTAGAAGAAAGGTATGACCACAGTGGAGAAGGATACTGATATGATGGAGAAAAATATTGATGTACTTTCTTCTGCAAACTCCTGTTCTTCATCCTCAGAATGGTTTAGATAAATACACACAAGAAATTGCTAACTGTGGTTGCTCCCAGAGTAGGAAATTAAGTAGGTAGCTGAAGAACTTGACCACTGGAAGACAAAGTGGGGGGAGGCACATTTTTCACCATATACCCAACTGTGTATTTTAAAGTTTGTTCCATATGCATGTAAAACCTACTAAAAAATTAATGAGTAAACAATGATTTTAAAAAGAATATTTCAGAAAGATATGCAATTTAAAACAATACACCATTTGGTCATACTATTACATCCCCTAGCTCTACTGATTATTGCACTGCTTTTCTTCTCTCTTCTTTTGAAACCTGAAACTTTAAAGCATCATGGAAAGATAGAATAAATAGTGGTATAAAGATTCTGAGGCTGGAGTGCAGAAATAGACTCTGGTCTTGCCTTTGCACTGTAAGCAAGACTAAGCATTTTCCTCATTAGGACGTAAAAGTGATTTGGAAATTTTTAAATGACATTAAGTATAAATGTAATTATGACTTCAAGATAGGCTCTGAACCTTCCCTTTGCCCCTTCAAATTGCAGCAACAGAAAATAAAGGACTTTTCCTCTAAAGGGGTTTTAACTAGGTTTGGAATAACCAGTAAAAATGGAAGGGGACTAAGCATGCTACAGATAAAACATGCATAATATAATCACATTTTTGTTAAGTATATGTTACTTAATGTGTGGCTAATTGGGAGATTATATGCCAAAATGCTAATAATGGCTGCTTTGGGTGGTATGATTACTATAGATCTGTATTTTCTTGCTTGTGTTTTTCTTTATTTTCCAAGTTATCTATATTTTTAGAAACATCTGGGCTTAAACACCACAGTACTCTTAGCGCAAAACCTAGGTGAAAAAATGAAAGCCCCAGGGAAAGATGCAGGCTGTGCCCTTTGCTCATTCTCCATCTGAACAATTCCTGGTTGTTCAAAAGCTGGTGGTACAGGTCTGCCTGCGTTGGCCCACAGTGTTTGAATACTTGCTGAATCAGGGGCTGGAGGCATTTTAGTTTCCTAAATATGTATTCCAGTGGATTCCAGGAACAATGTGGTATTTTTCAGAGCTAGATGAGAAGCAACACACTCTAGGACAGTGTTCCCAGAAGAGTACAACTAGCTATAGTCAGCTCCTGACACAGATACTCCTGACACAGATACTGACCATGAAGTCTTTGGTCAAACCATTCAACCATCTTACCTCAATCATCTCACTTACTGCTTCTTGGAGTATAAGTAAAGGACATGATTTCTGCCTTCAAAGACTTTCACAATATGTATATATATTTTATAATACATATTTTTCACAACATATATATATATATATATATATATATAATACAAGGAAAAATGTGAAAAATCCTACCACAGACATTCAGAATAAATAGTGGAGCAAAGCAGTGTGGTGCAGCACTTTGAGGTTAGCCAGGTCTGGGGTGGGATCTGCCTCTGCCATTCACTATTAGTGTGACCTAGGACAAAGTACTGTACTTCACCGAGTTGCTATTTCCTCCTCTATAAAATAGAGGTAATGACTCTAGAAGGGACACTGTGAAAATAAAGACAATGTAAAACTTCTAGAACAGTACTCACACCCAGTAGGCACCATACAAAAGGTAGCTCTAATTATTACTTCTTCGGACACTGAGCTAACAAGAGTCTCAGAGTCACATCATAGTCATATTATCATCATTACTGTCCCTACTTAGAATAAGTGTCCCAAGGAGCCATACAATTACATGGGAATACACACCAAATAGCTCAGATTACTGGCTCTAAGTTTTCCTGGTCAATGCCACACAAACAGGCCAATCTTTTTATTTGCTGTAATAGATTTAAATATGCTTACTTTTGGAGATGAGTAAAAAGCTTGCTTAGGTGCTAGACTACTTTTTTTGCTTTGTTTTGTCTAAGGTTTGACATGACCCAAAGGAAGATTTATCTCTTGAATTGTGACTCAGTCCACTTAAAAAAATGTGTATAGCAAGTCCTCTCCATCAGTCACTGAATTTAGCAAAGAAGCTGGCACTACTGGGGAAACGGGATAGGAAGGAATAAAGGAATAGAAGTCAGAGTCCCTGATTTCAAGAAACTTAAGGTGGGAATATTCAAGATACATGTACGTAGAGCAGGAAGCCTTAAAATTTTTACAAAATAATATCAAGCAAATATAAATAATTCACAGTTACACCTAATTTTTCCAGTAACTATGTTTATGAAAATGGATGTATCAGCATTTTTATTTATAAGGCCCCGGGGACACATAGATACCAATAAGAAAAAATTATATGACCCAGTAGGAAAGTAGGCAAAGAATATGAACAAGCAAGTCATCATGGAATATTATGCAGCTTTAAGACAGGATAAACTTATGAAGCATGTAATAACATGGATGGACCTAGAGAACATTATGCTGAGTGAGTCCAGCCAAAAACTAAAGGACAAATACTTTATGGTCCCACTGATGTGAACGGACATTCGAGAATAAACTTGGAATATGTCATTGTTAACAGAGTCTAGCAGGAGTTAGAAACAGGGTAAGATAATGGGTAATTGGAGCTGAAGGGATACAGACTGTGCAACAGGACTAGATACAAAAACTCAAAAATGGACAGCACAATAATACCTAATTGTAAAGTAATCATGTTAAAACACTGAATGAAGCTGCATCTGAGCTATAGGTTTTTTTTTGTTTGTTTGTTTTTACTATTATTATTACTTTTATTTCTTTTCTCTATATTAACATTCTATATCTTTTTCTGTTGTGTTGGTAGTTCTTCTAAACCGATGCAAATATACTAAGAAATGATGATCATGCATCTATGTGATGATGTTAAGAATTACTGATTGCATATGTAGAATGGTATGATTTCTAAATGTTGGGTTAATTTCTTTTTTTCCGTTAATTAATAAAAAAAAATATGAAAAAAAATTACAAATAATAAACATATAGCTTCCGAGAAGATGACTGACTAGAGTAGCTCAAGATTAGCTCTGTTTCACAGAAAAGTTAGAGAAGGGACAGGAGAGCGACTGAGGTGGCGATTCGGGAGTGTAGCTGACCTAGGAGAGCCTTCTGTACCACATGCAGCAGCTCGGGTTGCAGAGGCCAAGGAACTGAGAGGCAGAAAGCTGAAGCCTGGCACAGAGCCATGGAGTCCCAGAGCCGCTGGAGTACACGGATGGGAGCACGAGACTAGGAGTAAGCCAGGCCACTTTCCTTGGGCGAGCTAACCTCACCAGCGCAGACCTGTGACTCACCCTATACTCCATGCACCTGAACCCCATCACCTGTTCCCATTCCCCGCGCTCCAGGCACCCCCACCCCACCAGCCCACGTACCTGCCCCCGATCCCCTCCCCAAATGCAGCCCAACCCACCTTTCCTGAATGCCTCCCAAGCACTACCTCCTCTTCCCTGTACCCTGCAGGCTGTTGCCAGTACATAAAGGCTGTGGGCACTAACCTCCATACCTAGGCTACCCCTGCCCCAAGACTATGGTGTTGCACAGCCCCACTCCACCCCCCTGAGCCCTGTGCATCAGTTTAAGGCACTCCTAAGCCCACGTATAAACACAAGCCCCCAATTACGTCATTCAGCTCTGGGAACTGCGCTTTAAAGGAGCCCTAGAACTGCACATGTGCATAGCCCTCAGCCTTACTTCCCAGCTCTGAGAAAGTATATACATGCACAGCCAGGTCACATCTGCCCCCAATCCACGAAGGCATAATGCCGACCTGCTGTCACAGCTCTACACATGCGCACAAAGTGCCCTGTGCCTCAGACCAGTGTACATCAGGGTTACGCCCACCAGACTAGTGCATCCACATAGCTACATCCTCCCTGGCTGCTGGGCGCCCATGTTCACAAGCATTAGCGTAACATCCCCAACCTGCACCTATACCTGCCCTGAAACAAATCACCATACTGAGTGCCCTACCCTGTGCCCTGCTCCCTGCTGTACAACCATCCCGCAAACAGAAGGACTTAGACTACTGAAAAAAATCAACTCCTAAAGTAAATCAATCAAAATAGTCACATGTGATGAAAACAACAGATCACTAAGCATATTGCAATGCAGACACATATAGCCCTGCCTAGTGACCAAACTAAAATATCACAGGAGACACAGATGTTGGAACAACTAATCAAAGATGTTCATACAGCTCTACTTAATAAGTGGGATAGCAAATGACATAAAGGAGATCAAGAAGACAGTAGAAGAGCATAAAGAGGAATTTGAAAGAATAGAAAAATAGCAGATATTCCAGAGATTAAAGACTCTGTTGACCAAATAAAAAACATATTAGAGGCATACAACACCAGATTTGAAGAAACAGAAGGAAGAATAAGTGATATAGAGGGCAGGATAATTGACTTCAAAGACTCAAAAGAGCAAATGGCAAAGAAGATGGAAAAAATTTAATGGGAACTCAGGAAATGATAGACAAAACAAAGAGCACAAATATAAGAATCATTGGTGTTCCAGAAGGAGAAGAGAGGAGTAAAGGGCTAGGAAGAGTAGTTGAGGATTTAATGGGGGAAAACTTCCCAACCCTCATAAAGAACATAAATATACAAGTCAAAGAAGCACAACAAACTCCAAACAGAATAAATCCACAAAGGCCTTCCCCAAGGCACATACTAATCAGTCTGTTGTTGAAGAGAAGCAGAAAACCCTGAAAGCAGCAAGATAAAAACAATCTACTACATACAAGGGAAACCAAATAAGACTAAGTTCAGACTACTCAACTGGCACCCTGGAGACTAGAAGGCAGTGGTATGATATATTCAAGATCCTGAAGGAGAAAGACTTCCAGCCAAGAATTCTGTACCCAGCCAAACTGTCCTTCAAAATTGAGGGAAAGATTAAAGTGTTCACAGACAAAGAAGTCCTGAAAGAATTTGTCAACAAGAGACCAGCCCTACCTCTCTCTCCAGTCAACGCAACAGGCAAACTCTCTGCCCTCCCCCTGTCTATGTGGGACATGACTTCCAGGGGTGTGGACCTTCCTGGCAATGTGGGACAGAAATCCTAGAATGAGCTGAGACTCAGCATCAAGGGATTGAGAAAACCTTCTCGACCAAAAGGGGGAAGAGTGAAATGAGACAAAGTGTCAATGGCTGAGAGATTCCAAACAGAGTTGAGAGGTTATCCTGGAGGTTATTCTTACGCATTAAGTAGATATCACCTTGTTATTCAAGGTGACCCAAGATGTAACAGAGTGGCTGGAGGGAACTGCCTGAAAATGTAAAGCTGTGTTCCAGTAGCCATGTTTCTCGAGGATGATTGTATGATGATACAGCTTTCACAATGTAACTGTGTGATTGTGAAAACCTTATGTCTGATGCTCCTTTTATCTACCTTGTCAACAGATGAGTAGAACATATGGAATAAAAATAAATAATAGGGGGAACAAATATTAACGTAAATTTAGTTTGAAATGCTAGTGATCAATGAAAGGGAGGGGTAAGGGGTATGGTATGTATAAATTTTTTTTCTGTTTTTGTTTTATTTCTTTTTATATAGAGATGCAAATGTTCTAAGAAATGAAAAAAAAGAATGTTTATGTTTGGTTGTTGTTATATTAAAAATTTTTTTTTAATTAATAAAAAAATTGAATAATAATAATAATAAAGACCTGCCCTACAAGAAATACTAGAAGGAGTTCTGCTGGCTGAAAAAAAAAAAAAAAGACAGGAGAGGGAGGTCAGAGGAGGTCACAGAATTGAAGGGTACCACTAAGGGTAATTTAAAGAATACAAAGAGAAAGACGGAAAAGAATATATAGATCTGACAAATAAAATAAAAATGATAAGATGATGGAATAAAGAAATGCCTTTTCAGTAATAACTTTGAATATTAATGGACTAAATTTACCAATTAAAGATTGGCAGAATAGATTAAGAAACATAATCCAGTTATATGCTGCTTACAAGAGGCTCATTTTAGACACAAGGATACAAATAGATTGAAAGTGAAAGGATGGAAAAAGATTTTCCAGGCAAGTTGTAACCAAAAGAAAGCAGGAGTAGCTATGCTAATATTGGACAAAATAGACTTTGAATGTAAAGACATTATAAGAGACAAAGAAGGACACTATATACTAATTAAAGGGTCAATTCACCAAGAAGATATAACAATCATAAATGTTTATACTCCCAGTCAAGGAGCTCCAAAGTACATGAGACAGACATAGGCAAAACTGAAGGGAGTGATAGATGTTTCAACAATAATAGTAGGAGACTTCAATACACCACTCTCCTCTATAGAACAAGATAGAACAACCAGACAGAAGATCAACAATGAAACAGAGAAGTTAAATAACTTGATAAATGAATTAGGCCTAATAGATATATATAGGTCACTGCATCCCAAAGCACAAGGATATACATTCTTCTCTAGTGCTCATGGAACATTCTCCAGGATAGCGCATATGCTGGGCCACAAAACAGGTCTTTATAAATTTAAAAACACTGAAATTATTCAAAGCACTTTCTCTGATTACAATGGGATGAAGCCGGATCTCAATACCACCAAAGAATGAGACCATTCACAAATATATGGAGATTAAATAACACACTCTTAAACAACCAGTGGGTCAAGAAGAAATTGGCTAGAGAAAGCAGTAGCTATCTGGGGATGAATGAAAATGAGAATATAACTTTTCAGAATTTATGCAATGCAGCAAAGCCTGTGCTGAGAGGGAAATTTATTGCCCTAAATACCTATATTAAAAAACAAGGAAGAGAAAAAAATCAGGGACTTAACAGCACACCTAACCCTAAAGCAAAAAGAAGAAGAGAAATAACAAAGATTAAAGCAGAGATAAATGAATGGGAGAACAAAAGAACAATAGATAGAATCAATAATACCATAAGTTGGTTCTTTGAGAAAATCAATAAAATTGATGGGCCACTAGCAAGACTGACAAAGAAAAAAAGAGAGGATGCAAATAAACAAATCAGAAATGAGAAGGGGTGCGTTACCACAGACCCTGAAGAAATAAAAGAAATCAAAAGAGGATACTATGAACAACTACACACCAACAAACTAGACAACTTAGATGAAATGAACACATTCCTGGAGATACACAAACTAAGTACACTGACTCAGGAAGAGACAGAAGATCTCAACAAACCAATCACAAGTGAAGAGATTCAATCAGTCATCAAAAATTTTCCTACAAAGAAAAGCCCAGGACTACATGGCTTCACAGGGGAATTTTATCAAATATTTCACAAAAAAACTAATACCAATCCTGCTCAAACTTTTCCAAAAAATTGAGGAAAAAGTAACTCTACCTAACTCATTTTATGAAGCTAATATCATTTTAATACCAAAACCAGGTAAAGATGCTATATTGAAGGAAAACTACAGACCAATCACCCTAAATGAACATAGATGCAAAAATTCTCAACAAAATGTTAGCAAATCAAATTCAACAGCACATTAAAATAATTATCCACAATGATCAAGTGGGATTTATATCAGGAATGCAAGGATGGTTCAACACAAGAAAATCAACTAATGTAATACAGCACATTAACAAATCGAAAGAGCAAAATAGCATACTCATTTCATTGGTGCTGAAAAGGCATTCGACAAAATTCAGCATCCTTTTCTAATAAAAACACTCCAAAAGATAGGAATCAAAGGTAACTACCTCAATATGATAAAGGGAATATATGAAAAATTGATAGCCAGCATTGTACTCAATAGAGAGAGACAGAAAGCTTTCCCCCTAAAAACAGGAACAAGACAAGGATGCCCACTGTCACCACTATTATTTAACATTGTGCTAGAAGTTCTAGCTAGAGCAATCAGGCAAGACAAACAAATAAAAGACATCCAAATTGGAAAGGAAGAAGTAAAATTCATTATTTGCAGATGATATGATACTATACTTGGAAGATCCTGAGAAATCTACAGCAAAGTTATTTGAGCTAATAAACAAATTCAGCAAGGTGGTGGGATATAAAATTAATGTGCAAATATAAATTACATTCCTATACACAAGAATGACCTAGCTGAGGAGTCAGTTAAGGAAACAATTCCATTCAAAATAGCAACTAAAAGAATCAAGTACTTAGGAATGAACTTAACTAGGGATGTAAAGGACTTGTACACAGAAAACTACATAACATTGCCAAAAGAAATCAAAGAAGATCTAAATAGGTGGAAAGATATTCCCTGCTCATGGATAGGAAGACCAAATATAGTTAAGATGTCAATTCTCCCCAACTTGATCTACAGAGTCAACATAGTACCAATCAAAATTCCAACAACCTACTTTGAAGATTTGGAAAAGCTAATTTACCAAATTCATCTGGAAGGAAAAGAGACCCTGAATAGCTAAAAGCATCCTAAAAAACAAGAACGAAGTGGGAGGATTAAACTCCCTGACTTTAAAACCTATTATAAAGCCACAGAGGTCAAAACAGCATGGTACTGGCACAAAGATAGAAGCACTGACCCATGGAATCGAACAAAGAGTGCAGAAATGGGCCACTAAATCTTGGTCAACTGATTTTTGACAAGGCCCCCAAATCCTCTGAATTGGGACAAAATGGTCTTTTCAATAATTGGGCATGGAAGAACTGCATATCAATAGCCAAGAGAATGAAAGAGGACCCCTATCTTACACCCTATACAAAATTTAACTCAAAGCAGATCAAACACCTAAATATAAGAACTAGCACCATAAAGCTTCTAAAATAAAATGTAGGGAAAGATCTTCAAGACTTAGTAATAGGAGGTATCTTTCTAAACTTTACACCAAAAACACAAATAAAAAAAGAATAAAATGGATAAATTGGAACTCCTCAAAATCAAATGCTTCTGCACTTCAAAAGACTTTGTCAAAAGGTGAAGAGGCAGCCAACTCAATGGGAGAAAATAATTGGAAATCATATATTGGACAAAGGTTTGGTTTCCTGTATATACAAAGAAATCATAGAACTAAACAACAAAAGAACAAACAACCCAATTATAAAATGGGGCAAAGATTTGAATAGGCATTTTCTGAAATGGCTCAAAAGCACATGACGAGACGCTCATTTTCACTGGCTATAAGGGAAATGCAGATCAAGATTACCATGAGATGCCACCTCATACCTACAAGAATGGCTGCTATGAAACGAACAGGAAACTATAAATGTTGGAGAGGATGTGGAGAAACTGGGACACTTAGGCACTGCTGATGGGAATGTATAATGGTGCAGCCACTATGGAAGACTGTTTGGTGGTTCCTTAAGAAACTAAATATCGAGTTGCCCTATGACCCAGCAATAGCACGACTTGGTATATATCCAGAAGAGCTGAAAGCAACGACACAAACAGACATTTGTACACTGATGTTCATAGCAGCATTATTCACAATTGCCAAAAGATGGAAACAAACCAAATGCCCATCAACAGACGAGCAGATCAACAAATTGTGGTATATACATATGATGGAATATTGTGCAGCAATAAGACAAAGTGACATCCTGAAGCACATGACAAGATGGATGAGCCTTGAGGACATAATGCTGAGTGAAGTTAGCCAGACACAAAAGGATAGATACTGTCTAATTCCACCAGCATAAAGGTATAATCAGAGGTTTATAATATAGAATATAGGGGACTTAGAGATACATAGAAGCTAGAGATGGGTGAACTATTAGCTAATGAGGTTGAACTTCAATGTAAGAGAATAGATAGGAGAGAAGGTGGTTCTCTAGTGGGTCTGTAAGTAATATTACCATATTGAAGATGATCAAGATTGAAAGGGGTTGTATAGACCTACGTGTTCTACTGATTAACACTAGAAATATGAATTAGTTCTCGCAAGAATTACTTCAGAGATATGATTCTTGCATAAAGAGTGTTTAAGTCAAGGGTACAGGGGGAAAACTGCTATTGCATTTTATGAGCTATATTCAAAAGGAAACCATCAGCACTACCACAGCAACAGCAGAGGTAAATAATGGGTGGTAGGGACAAGAGTTAAGAGGAGGTTTGGATTTCTTATTTGGCGAGGGTGTTTATTGGTTTTCTTTCTTTAGGGAACAACGAAATGATCTAAAATTGAGACTGTTGATGGACTGTGGACTTTGGACCCTCTACATGATACCCAATGAATGCAGGTGGCTGAAGGATGCAATGACGGATTAGATTGGTGAACAATGGTGTATACTTATGAACAAAAGTTGTGCTGTTACAAAAAAGGAACAAAGTTGTGAGACATGCAAGAGATGTGAATGAACATGTGGGACAATTGGTGAGACAAAAAGACAACAATGGTATGGTCACCTTTAGAAAATGCTTTTAAGAAAACAGGGGCCTAGATTGTAAGCTTTTAGAGAAGACACATTAAATCTAGAGTGGTAAGTATTATTTCTGGATTTTGAGAGGCTGTTTTTATATATAACCTAATATTTAGAGATAAGAACGAAGCCGAACAGGTTGGGGTTAACATAATTCAGAACACAGGTGTAAGGAAGACAGTATCTATATTTTAGAACCATACATACTATTTGAGACCGATGGAAGAAAGGTGTATTTGGCTTGGAACTGAAATTTTCTATACTGCATAATCTAATTCAACCTCTCTGTATAGCTCATTTGAACAATTGAAGCAGAGGAAGTACAGAATAAGAAAGAGGTCCTTTAATCCTGCACAGATTATTGTAATGCCTGGATACATCTAGAGCATATTAAGCAGATAATCAAAAAGTATTGGAAAAGTCCCCTGAGGGAGGGGAGAAAGAATATTGAACTATTAAATCTTACCACCAGGGAATCCCCTGATACTGTGTCAAACTTTAGGGACACCCAAATCAATAGGCCATGCCCTCGATCAGGAGGTTTACTCCTGTGAAGCTTATGTAGGTAGTGGAGAAGCTTAGACTACCTATAGGCATGCGTAAGAGTTACTTCTGGAGGACCTCTTTTTTTTTTTTTTACATGGGCAGGCACCGGGAATCAAACCCAGGTCCTCGGGCATGGCAGGCAAGCACTCTTACCTGCTGAGCCACCGTGGCCTGCCCTGGAGGACCTCTTTTGTTGCTCAGATGTGGCCTCTGTCTCTCTAAGCCCTACTCTGTAAGTGAAATCATTGCCCTCACCCCTACATGGGACACGACATCCAGGGGTGAAATTGTCCCTGGCAACGTGGGAGATAACTCTCAGGGATGAATCCAGACCTGGCACCATGGGATCAACAATTCTATCCTGACCAAAAGGGGGAAAAGAAGTATAATTAATAAAGTACCAGTGGCAGAGAGAGTTCAAATAGACTCAAGAGGTTACTTTGGAGGTTGCTCTTATGTAAGCTTCAGGTAGACCTTGCTACCTATCATAACCTGCCAACCCCCAACCAGGATCTTTCCAGCCAATCCTAAAGATTCCCATCAACACCTAGGGCAATATATGATTCCACCAGGGCAATATATACTCCACGCACTAGAGTAAACCTACAACCTCCATATGGGTGTCTGGTCCAGATAAGTCCTAAAACCTAGCCCAGGTTCTCCAGAACATCAGATTGTTACATCTCCCTACCTCATATTTGTTACAGACCCTTTCAGTATGAAAAAATTTAGAATTGCCATAGCCCAAACACCCCTAATAAGAGGGATGGAAAGATCAAAGGTGATTGTGGAGTTATACAGAGAAGGTAGGATTTAACAAATGAATATGAATGCTGAATCATTAAATTGATATCTCTTTTAGTCTCCAGTATTTTGGAGTAGCTAGAAGTAAAAACCTAAAATTGTGAAATTGTAACTTTTTCAAAGTCTGAAAAATGTTCTACAACTAATTGTGGTGCTGTGCTTTGAAATTTATAGTTTTGTATATGTGTTATTTTTCACAAGAAAAGAAGGAAAAAAAGTTGATGATGTGTTAGTTAGATTCAGTTGTCAACTTGGTCAGGTGAGCATACCTAGTTCTGTTGCTGCTGGCACAAGCCAATGGTACATGAACCTCATCTGTTGCTAATTACATCTGTAGTCGGCTAGGAGGCGTGTCTGCTGCAATGAGTGAGGTTTGACTTAATTGGCTGGTGCTTAAATGAGAGAGCGCAAGGTAGCACAGCCAAGCAGCTCGGCATTCCTCATCTCAGCACTTGCAGTTCAGCCCAGGCCTTTGGAGATGCAGAAAGAAGTCACACTGGGGAAAGTTGTTGGAACCCAGAGGACTGGAGAGAAGACCAGCAGAGACCATCCTGTGCCTTCCACATAAGAAAGAACCTCAGTGGAAAGTTAGCTGCCTTTCCTCTGAAGAACCAACAAAATAAATCCCCTTTTATTAAAAGCCAATCCGTCTCTGGTGTGTTGCATTCTGGCAGCTAGCAAACTAGAACAATGATGATGATAAAAAAATATTTAAGCCTCTAGCCTCCTATATTCTAGAGCAGCTAGAAGGAAAAATTTGAGAGGATCATATGTTAGCCCATGTCAAACTCTGGGACCTGTCCTGTAACTACTTGTTGAAGAGTGCTTTGAAAACTATCACTTTTTTTATTTCTTTGCTTTGTATGTATGTTATACTATAGAATAAAAAAGGTTAAAAAAAACCAATAAAATGTTTAACCTCACTCATAAAGAGATGTAAATCAAAATAATATCCATAAGATTGACAAGCATTTGAAAATTTGATCATGGTGAGGTGAATAAACATATTTCTTATACTGTTGGTAGGAATGTAATTTGGAATATTCTTTTTGGAGGGCAATTTGGCATTAGATACTGTACCAGTTTGAATCTGTTTGAATCTGTTACCCCAGAAAAGCCACGTCCTTTAATCCTCATTCAATATTGGTGGGTGATTTTTGATTGTTTCCATGGAGATATAACCCACCCAATTGTGGGTGGTAACTTTTGATTAGACGGGTTCCATGGAGATGTGTTTCCACTCATTCAAAAGTGGGGTTGCTTCCTGGAGCTCTTTAAGAGGGAACCATTTTGAAGAGAGCCATGACAGCCAGCAGAACCAACAGGGCCAACAGAACGGACAGATCCCTGGAAAAGCTATTGAAGAGAAAGCTAGCAGATCTCGCCATGTGCCTTTACAGCTGAGAGAGGAAACCCTGAACGTCATCAGCCTTCTTGAACCAAGGTATCTTTCCCTGGATGACTTAGATTGGACATTTTTTTGGCTTAGTTTTAATTTGGGCATTTTCAAGGCTTTAGAACTGTAAACCAGGAAGTTAATAAATTCCCTTTTGAAAACTGTTCCATTTCTGGTATACTGTATTCCAGCAGCTTGCAAACTAAAACAGATTTCAACATTTTAGGTCCCCTCTGACTCAACAACACTGCTTACAGGAATTTATCCTAGGGATATATCTTCCCCAGAGTACTTTAGGATCTATATACAAGGATGCTCAAACAGCATTGTTTGTCATATGCAAACCAACTGTTCATCAGTACTGTAGTAGTAATAACAATAGTAATACCAACAGTATTAATGAAAACAGTATCAATTAACATTTATTACGTACCTGCTGTGCAGCAGGCACTGTTCGAAATAGTTAACATGTATTATCTCATTTACTCTCTACATAAATGAAGTATGCTATTTTAGTTTTCTGGATACTAAAACAACTACTATTTAATGGGTTGGCTTAATGACAGGAATTTATTGGCTCATGGTTTCAGAGGCTAGAAGAAGGCTTGCTTTTTCCTAGGGTCAGTATCTTCTGGCTGGCTGGCAATCTTTGGGGTTCCCTGACTTTACCATCACATAGCAGTGCTCATAGCTGTGTCTTCTTTCTCTTTTGGATTCCACTGACCTTCAGCTTCTAGCTGCTCCCCATGGCTTCTCTCTTCTGTGGTCTTATCTATATGGCTTCTTATGATAGGATTAAGACCTTTCCTGATTCAGGTGGGCTACATCTTAATTGAAATAACCTCATCAAAAAGTTCTATTTACAATGAGTTCACACCCACAGAAATAGATTAAGATTAAGAGCATGTTTTTCCGGGGTTCATGGCTCCAAGCCATCACAGAAGCATCATTATCCCATTTTATAAATGAGAAAAATAAGACTCACAGAGATTATTAAAGTCATATAACTAGTAGGTGGCAAAGTAGAATTCTGAGATAGAGGCCATCTCTTAACCATGTAACACATACATACACAATGGAATACTACTCTGCATCAATAAAAATACCTGTACATATTGATATGGAAAAATTTTTAAGACATATTATTAACTAAAAATATCTGGGTTCAGATGACTTCATATTAGTAAAAAAATAGAGATATTAATGGATCATTTTATCATTCTTCTCTATATTTTAAAAAAAATAAAAGGATCAGAGAATTCTCTGAGAATTAACAGACTCCAATTCAAATCTGAATTCTTTTGTAATAAAAAGATTATAGTCATTTTTTGGGGGTGGGGAGGGGACTGGTGAATGTAAATTTTAATAGTAGGTTTTCTTAAACTGAAATATTTCCTTAGCATAGTGAGGGGATGAGTGTTATGTCAAAGTGATTGGCATGATTACATTTTTTTTGAGGAAGGTTGCTCCAAGGTCATACGTGGGATAAAGCAAAGCAGCAGGAGAAATAAGGAGAACATGTGAGGAAGTTATAATAGCAATGCCAGCATGGGGTTGATAAAGCCTGGATCAATCTGCAAATATCTAATCAGGTAGTATACATAGCATTATTGATATGCATCTGTCTGAATGAAACTTAAGTAATTTCATGTTTTTTTGTGCATCTGGTAACTATCTTCCCAGTGTCTCTTCTGTCCATTCTTTTGCTTTTTGATTGCTACCACCTTGGTCTAGGCCTAATCATAATGTGGCTGAGTTATTGTAAAAGTTTTCTAACAGATTTTCCCTCCTTCTAGCGTCACTTCTCCACTAATTCATCATGTCCAGCTCCACTAGTTTAATCTTTCTATAATACTGATTAATTGGTCCTTAAAGACCTTAATAGTTAACCTTCACGAAATAATTCATGCAGTTCAGTGTGATATTCATTGCCATCCAACTGGCTCCAACTAACATTTCTGTTCAATCAATCATTCAACAAATACTGAGCATCAACCATGTGCATGGACAATAGGCATGCAGCAGTGAACAAAACAAAGCCCCTTCCTCATGGAGTTAACATTCTAGTTGAGAATAACAGAAAATGAAAAATATATATCAGGTGCTATTAAATGCTGTGATGGTTTGAAGCTGTATATATCCCAGAAAATCATGTTCTTAAAGCTAATCCACTCCTGTGGGTGTAGACCTATTGTGGGGGAAACTTTTTGATTAGGTTATTTCAATTGGGGCATGCCCCAAGTGGGTCTTAATCCTCTTACTAGAGTCCTTTACAAGAGAATGAAAGAGAAAGACACAGAAGGTGCGAGAGAAAGATGTACACAAGAAGCTCAGAAAGAAACCCACAGACAGTGTAGCCAGAAGCTGAAAGCAACAAAAACCGGGAGAGAAGGACCAGCAGACACCACCATGTGCCTTGCCATGTGACAGGAGTCCAGGATCGCCTGATTACCTGTTGATGCCTTGATTTGGACATTTTCATGGTCTCAGAGCTGTAAGCTTGTAAACTAATAAATCCCTATTGTTAAAAGCAGCCCATTTCTGATATATTGCATGCTGGCAGCTTTAGTGAACTAAACCAAATGCTTAGGAGAAAAAAAAAGAAAGGAGGACAGTGGGTACTAGGGGGCACAGGGGAGGTTGCTATTTCATAAGATGGTCATAGAGGCACTCTCTAATAAGGGATTTTCAACCAGAGACTTGAAAGAAATGGGGAGGTGAGCTAAAAATCTATCGGGGGGAAAGAACATTCCAGGCAAAGGGAAGAATAGATGTAAAGGCCCTGAGGCAAGAACACACTTCATGTATTCAAAGAAGAGTAAAGACCCCCAGTGTGGCTGAGCTTGGATAGAGAGGTTGAATGGGTTTAGTGCAGATCATTTCACATGGGGTAGTAGTTCTCAACAGAGACACATTTCACTGTTCCTATCCTAGGGGTCATTTGGCAATATATCTGGAGACATTTTTGGTGGTCACAACTCTGGGGATGAGGTGCTACTGGCATCTAGTATGTGGGACGCTAGCATGCACAGGACAGTCCCCCACAGCAAAGAATTATCTGGCCCAAAGTGTCAATAGTGCTAAGGTTAGGAAACCCTAATGTAGAGCCTTGTAGGCCCTTGCAGGGACTTGGCTTTTACTCTAAGTGAGATGGGAAGCCATTAAAGGGTTGTGAGTAAAGGGGTAATATAACTTACATTTAAAAAGTATCACTCTATTTGCTTCATGGAGAATAGACTTAGAGGGACAAGGGCTGAAGCACAGAAACCTGCTAGGAGGGTTGTGAAATTTCAGGGAGAGATAATGGTAGTTTGGACTAGGGTCCTTATGATAAAGGTAGTGAAAACTGGCTAAATTCTGGATATATGTAAAAGGTTGAGCTGAGAGGATTTGTTGATTTCAGTATCACTAGATCTAATAAATATTTTCAATTCTCCTTTTCCTTGACATTTCAGCAGCTGATTATTCTCTCTCTTTGAAAATGGTGTCTTCTCTTAGTTTTCATGATTCAATATTCTCCTGGTCATTCCTTCTCAATTTCTTCAAAGGCTTATTTCACACCATCTAAACATTAAATATTTTAGTTGCTCAGGTTCAGCCCTGTTTTTTTCATACTCTTCTCTCTCGATATTCATATCCATGTATATGGCTTCAATTACCAACTGTACTGAGCTAATGTATCCCATTTATCTAGTCAACATATCTACTTGGATATTTCGAAAGCATCTAAACCTCAACCTGTTAAAAATGAAATTGATGATTTCCCTCCAATCTAAATTTTCTAGTATTCTCTCTCAGAGGATGGCACTAACAGTTGACCTTAGTAATGTTACTTTATGAAAGCAAAAAGCCTTGTTTTACCTTCTTTAGAAGGAGAGAATTCATTATCTTTTCTTCCTAGGAAAGGGTTAAAAATGAGGAAACTCATTTTCACCCTAAGTAGGAATGAAACATTTCAAAAAACATCACCTGGTAGTTTAGGCTCCCTACATAAAGGGCACTCAATAAAGTTAATTCTCTTCTCTTTAACTAGGAGTCTTTCCAAAATACAACAGTAATGCCATTTCCTTCAGTCCACTTCTCCATGATTGAATAAGCACTTCAATCAATCAGTATTTATTTGAATAAATATTTTTATTGAAAGCACCTGTTATGAATACCCTGGGATAGAGTGGTAAGCAAGGTTCCCAACTGTCATGCATTTTATATTTGGGGTAGGAAGCAAACAACTAAAAACTTGGACAGCAAAATGTGTCAATTAGGGAATTAAAATTGGGTTATGTGATGGAAAATGACTCAAGTGGTCAGGAAAGGCCTTGTTAAGGAAGATTAAAGGACACAGTCATTGCATCCAGAAAAGCAACTAGTTATTGCAAAGACCCTAAAACAGAAACAAATTTGGCATGTTTGATGGTTTCATAGTAGACAAGAGAGGAAGTGGTATAAGATGAGGTAAAGGCAGGGGGATTAGATCACACAGAGCTTTTTATGCCCAAAGTAATAAGTTTGGAGTTTATTCTTTTAGAAATGTATCTTCTTAATATCTGTATGAGTGATGTCCTCTTTTTCATTCTTTATATTGGTTGCGTCTTTTCTTTTTTTTTCTTGATCAATCTTTATAGGAACTTAAAATGTTATTAGTCTTTGCAAAGAAAAAATTTTAGCTTCACTGATGCTTACTGTGAATGTTCTATTTCATTAATTTCTGCTCTAGTCTTTATTATTTCTTTCCTTCTACTTTCTTCGGGTTTAATTTGCTGTTATTTTTGTTTGTTTGTTTATGGATAAATACCCAAGCTACATTTTTCTGTGCTATGTTTAGCGTCTTCTTTTTTTAAATGTAATTTTATTGATATATTATATATTTACATACCATACAATCATCCAAATTGTGCAATGGTCCACAGCATCATATAGCTGTGCATTTGTCATCACAATTGATTTTTTGAACATTTTCAGTACTCCAAAAATAATAAAAATAATAAAAGTAAAAAAGAACACCCAAAATATCACATGTCCCCCTCCCCCTATTATTTATTTATTTGTCTTTTTTTTTCTTACTCATCTGTACTGCCTATCAGACACAGGATTTTCAGTCACAGTTACACCTTAAAAGCTCTATAGTTAATTCAATCATCGTCACGAACTAAGGCTATTGGATTACAGTTCAACAGTTTCAAGTATTTTCCTCTAGCTACTCCAACATCCCCAAAACTCAAAACTCAGAAATCTCTGAACTCTATTTGAAATTTCTCTTGCTGTTTTTCTTTCCTAACTTTTTGTGCTGGGTATATTTAAACCTATAAAGCTAGCTTTATTTAAACTCTTTAAGCCCGGCTTTATTTAAACCCTAGAAGTTTTTATATATAATATAGTATTTTTTTCATTATCATTCAGTTAAAAATATTTTCTAATTTCTTGTGATTTGCTATTTAACTGATGGGTTATATATATAAGTGTACTGCTTACTTTTCAAACATTTGGGTGTGTGTGTGGGTGGGGGGAGGGGTGGTCAGGGGGTTTCCAGTCACTTTTTTCTTATTTATTGCTAACATAATTACACTGTGTTAATTAGTAACATAATTAACAGAGAGCATAATTATGTGGGATTTTAATCCTGTGAAATTTGTTGAGGCTAGCATTATGGTTCAGTACACAGTCAGCTTTTATAAATGCTCCATGTGTGCTTGAAAAGAATATGTATTCTGCAGTTGTTAGGTAGTGTTCTATATATGTTCACTAGTAAAGTTGTTAATTGTGTTATTCAAATATTATATGTTCTTACTGTTTTTTTTTTGATTGGTTGTTACATCAAATACTGACAGAGGAATGTAAAAATAAAAACGTCAGTTGTGAATGTCTTTCTTCTCAGAGTTCTGTAAATATTTTCTTTATGTATTTTGAGGTCATTTTATTAAGTGCATACAAATTAAAAAGTCTTATATCTTCCTGGAAAAGGAAAACTTTTATCATTTGAAGTAACTCTTTATATCTCCAAGATACTTTTTGACTTAGAGAAATTTTGCTTATAATTAGCACAGCTTTATCAGATTTCTTTTGGTGTTATTTTCAAGGTATATTTTTTCCATCCTTTTATTTTCAACCTTTCTATTTATTTATATCAGGGTTTCTCAACCTATGCATTAGTGACATTTTGAGCTCTATAATTCTTTGTCGTAGATAGTCCTGGGTATTGTAGGATGCTTAGCAGCATCCATGGCCTCTTCCTCACACTTACCCCTCCTTACCCCTCTCTCCAGCTATAACAACTAAAAATATCTCCAGACATTTTCATATATACCCCTGGGAAGAAAAATCACCCCTAAATGAGAACCAACTATTTATATTTTAGGTGTGTACGTTGTAAATATCAGATGGTTGAATTATTACTTTATCCAGTATGACAATCTATGTCTTTTAATTGGATCTTTTAGTCCATTTACATTTAATGTAATAGTGGTAAACTCTCTGCTTTTGTTGCATCAAAATATCTTTAATTTTAATTCTAAGCTCAATTTTTCTTCTACCTGTGTCCACTGATAGGAAGGACAGTATGAGTATGTGGCTTCAAAACTAATAAAGGCACACTGAGATTATTTCACTGTCTTCTGCAGAGGTACTACTAACTAATTTTGTGATTTTATGCAAATTAAAACAAGGTAACTTTTCTGGACAGATACTGCCCCATTGGCACATGGCTTGACAAGTGGAAGATACCCCTGTGGGGACTTTCAAAAGGCACCCCTTCTCTGGAAGAAATAGCCCCAAGCTGAGACTCTCATTAAAGATAGTAGTTCTTGTTACTCCATCCTCCATGTATCTTAGTCTCTCTTGTATATGTTCTATGATTTTATCTTCTCTGCTGTAATCTGAATAGTTTCTTCTGCCTGATCTTCTAATTCTCTTTTTAGTTACTAATAAATATGTCTATTGTTTTAAAATTTTGGTTATTGTACATTTCTATTTTAGAGGTTCTATTTCTTTTTTTTTCAGATCTGCTACATCATTTTTTTACAGTTTCCTGTTTTTCAACAGGAAATTTTCAAGTTCATTAAAAAAAAATCTCTTTATAAACATAGTCAATATAGTTGTTTTATAGTCTGTTTAATAATTGCAATATCTGAAGATTTTGTGGGACTTTTTGCATTGTCTGTTGTTTCTATTGGTCACTGCCCATGGTATCTTGTTATACTGTTGAATTTTCTTTGCTGGTGATTATAATGAAAAAATATGTTTAAGATTAAGACCTAGGATAATGGCACCATCCTTTAGAAAGGACTTTCCTTTGCTTCTCCTGGGCACCAGAGGATACTACTAGTATTAAGCCATCTGGTTCCCAGTTAAAAAGCTTGAGATTCCCTGGACCAACTAAGTGACATAAGCTTGAACTGCTCCAGAGATGGTTTACTTTCAGTTTACTCTTCTTACTCTGAAGATACAGCTCTTAAAGATCCTAGCTTAAAGAGGGGGAGGGCTTATCAGACTTTTTACTTTTTGTAGGCTCAAGACTTTGATCCTGCCTACCTTGTCCCATAAGACTATCAAAAACTCAGTTTGAGTTTATATATGTTAGTCTTCCAGACTAACAGATGCCTTCAGAAAGAAAGAGGCTTTGAGTACTGAGATTATCTCTCTGGGTTCCTGCTTTACTCTAGATTTTGGCCCAGTACTATCTTACTATTTTGTTAGCTTCTTTTTTGTGTATGCTGTATAGCAGGGTCACATTTCATTATTTTTCCATGTGAGTATCCCACTATTGCAGCACCATTTGTTGAATTTTGTTTGTTTGTTTGCTTGCTTGTTTGTTTTTTGAGGGGGAAGTGCATGGACTGGGTCTTTGTTTTTTTAGAGAAAATTAAAAAAATATTTCTCTCAGATCTTTTAGTAGTCCTCAGTGGTCCTAATTAGCTATCCCACCATTACTAGAAGAGAAAGTCCCTAGATTTCATGCTAAGTGTGATATGAAGCCAATGAATGTCTTTTAAACAGAAGAAGGAGGTAATGAGCTAGACCATTTTGGTCACATTCTGTCAAACTGTGCTTATAGGCAAAAGGGATAGCATACTTAAAACACATTAGTCAAAGGGTCAGCCCTCCCAGAATATCAGCTAGTTCCATCCCCCTGTCCCATATTATCGAAAGCCTCTTTCAACATGAAAAAGTTAGAATGGGCATTGTCCAAATACCCCTGAAGAGTGAGAGAAAGGTCAAAGGTGATGGTGGAGTTATACAGAGAAGGTTGGGTTTAACAAATGAGTATGATTACTGATTCATTATACTGATATTTCTTTTAGCCTCCGGTACCTTAGAGCAGCTAGAAATAAAAACCTAAAGTTGTGGAATTACAACCCACACCAAACTCTGAAATCTCTTCTACAAGTAATTGTTGCGATGTGCTTTGAAATTTATTGCTTTTATGTATATATGTTATTTCACGAGAAGCAGGAGTATAACAGAGAGGATAGGGCTTGGCAGATGAGTATGACTGCTGAATCATTATAGTCATATTTCTGTTGGTCTCCAGGGTCCTGGAGCAGCTAGAATAAAAAACAACGTTAAAAAAACAAAACACATTAGCCAAAAAAGAAAATAACCCCATCTGAATTAAGTGAATTTGTTATTTCTTAGTCTGTTTGCTTCACAAATGGATATGTACTCTCTGTTTGATTAGACACTAAGCTTTTGAAGATTAGAGATCCTTTCTGTTTTTAATAAATATCTACTCTTTCTCTCGTACCTAGCACAACAAGATGAAACGCTAGTCTTCTTGCCTTCTTTCTCACCATCCTGGGGCAAGAGGGCACCTGGGGAAAAGATCTTTAGGAATTTATATCCTCCCCCATCTCTTACCTCCTTGTATTAGAGTATTAGCAGGATACTATGAACAATTAAAACTACTGTACGTCAAGTTTGAGGATCTAATCAGATTGCAGACATACAGGTAGATAAATGCAAATAACAGAGTTTGATACTGTTCAATTATGTCCAACAAACAAGTCAGACTTTCTTAATATACTCTCTACTGACAGATGTGTGAAACGGGAAATTTTAAAATATGCATCAAGAGCCATATTATTTTATACAATTTTGACCCAGTAATCCATGTTTAGGAATTTGTCTTTGAAAATCATGGATGTTTACAAAGGTTTAGCTACCTGATCATTATAAGAAGGAAAATTTAAAAATAAAAATCCCCAATAGAGGATTAATTATTGTAGCTTCATATAATAGATTATGATATTTAATCATGTACAAATATTCCCAAAAAGGTGATAAAAGAAGTTTATCAAAGAGTATGTATGAAAAGATCCTTTTTTTGTAAAAAATATATGTGCACTCATAAACATAAAAAACTAGAAGGATATAAAACAAAAGGTAGCATTAGGTTGGGGTGGTAGGATAACAGGTTTTTCTTGGCTTCACTTATTTTTTTCCCCTGAATCTTCCATAATGAAAACATACTATTTTGTAATAAGAAAAATAACACTGATTATTAAACAATTAAACTAGAGTTCCTTTCCCTATGGATATATCTAGTCAGCCACCGCAGACCAGCTCTTTCCAGGTCCAACCTGTCTACCACTGATTAACAAGAGATGCGTATTCTCCTATTTCCATCCTTTCTCCAGGCATGGTCCATACATAGCTTTGCTTAAGATTTTGGCCTCCCAGAATAAAGAGTAACATTCATCTATCTGTGGATAGGTGGCTTATAATATATATCTGATTGCTAAAATCCAGAAATTTACCCATATAATGGTAACAGAATGTCACATACTTAAAATGTGATTGTTTTCTACCAAAGAATCTCCATTTAAAATTATGATGATATTATATTATTTCTCACACCCAAACGAAATAAAAAATATTCTAAAAGAATAGCCAAAGGGAAAATTGTTATTATAATGACTTCACTTATTTTCCCAGAAAGGTCTGTTTTTGTATCTTAAGTATTTTTGTGTAGTGCTGGTCAATAAGGCTTAATTGTCTCTGCTGCTGAATTATCTTTGTGTTGCATGGAGAGGATCAAGCCTGCCCTCACTCCTTTATAGAAAAAATAAATGTCTGGAATTAGCTGGGATTTCCAGGAAAAACATACCAGCTCAACACAGGCCCCTGTGGAATTACTGCATTGAAGTCATTTTAAATATTCCTTACTCTTCCCTTCTGGCTCCAAAGATTCTTCCTCCTTCCTCAGATTCCTCTACTGCTTTTCCTTAAAGACCAGACTGTCTTTGTGAATGACTTGCTCAGGGAGCATGTGCAAGAAAAGCCCATAGCTTCACTCCATGGGAACATAAGAGATGGCGCTAAAGAATGGGCTGAGAACAGCAGTTGAATGGAACAGGTCATGCTGCTTCTCAAAAAGAGTTGAGCGCACCTAATCGGGTTTCACCCCATAGGCTGTATATGCACAGAGGGCTGGGAAATGCAGCTCTCCAAATGAGAAGGTGAGTGAGATTCCAGGACTGCTATCCAGACATACTTAGTCACTCATCTGCTTGATTCAATTTTATTTGTACAAAAGGTCTGTTGAGGCAAAGGGCAGACTAAGTCTTTAAGGATCAAGGGCTTTGCAAATAAAAACTAATGGAAGATTAAATCAGCTGATGTCCCCTTCAGTGCTGTTTCCATTTATAGGACTGGAACTGGCAAAAGGAGGAATGAATCATGCTTTAATATATTCAAAGGCTGATTTAAAAATACTTTCTTTACAAAAATAGCAGTGACTATAATAGAACAGGTCTTGTAATACCTAGTTAAAAACAACAAAAATACCTTCCTGTAAAGAGAATGAACACCATATTAAGGTCATGGTTGACAAGCAAAAGCATGAAAAATCTTAGCATCAACTATGGGCATCTTTGTTTTGTTTATCACCCTATGATGAACCAAACTATTCATCATCTGGAAACTTCTGCTTATTATGATTAGTATTCCAAAATCATTTGTAAATGTGCAACAACAATTATGTACTTAGCTAGCTTCATTTTTAAGTATATTCATTTCTTTAAAAAGGATGATTGCAAAAAGATTATTTTCCTGGCTTATTGCAGCAGTAAATGATCAGGAAGCCATGTAAATGTACTGGTTGAGATTTCACTAAAATATATCTAAGTTACTAATTAGGAAACGCAATATAATCAGTTGTTGCGCCCCAAAAAGATGTATTATTGCTGATTAGTATGTCTTTAACATATAGTCTTAATGACAAGAGAAACAACTGGGGAATAACCCTAGAGATTTTAAGCTACCATCATATATTGTTAGTTTCCAACAAAGGCACAGAAATGGAATATCTCTATTTTCTTTTTACTATATTAAAAAAGTTTAAGATTTGAATATCCATGTAAATCACCATCTTAACAGAATAAAGATGATCATATAGTCATCCCTTTAGATGAATAAAAAGCATTTGATAAAATTCAATATCCAAACGTCACAACTCATAGCAAACCAGGAATAGAAGAAAACTTCCTTAATTTGGCAAAGGACATGAAAGAAAAGCCTACAGCTAACATTATATTTATTTAGTGAAAGACTCACTGCCTCCCCCACAAGATTGAGAATAGCAAAAGAATATTTACTCTCACTCCTTCTATTCAATATTGTACTGGAGGTCACTGCCACTGCAATAAGGCAGGAAAAAAGGCTTAAAGATTGGAAAAGAAGAAATAAAGTTGCCCTTATTTTTAAATTGTGGTTTTATTTATAGAAAATTCTAAGAAATCTTTAAAAAAAAGAAAGAAACAATCATAAGAAATAAGTGAATTTATTAAGGTCACAGGATACAATAACACAGAAAAGTTAGGTAACTTGAAAAAAGTGACTCAGTAATTAGGAGAGCGAGAAACCAAATCTAGGCAGCCTGGTTCTGGAGATTTCTTCTTAACTATTACTTATATGGCTACTTAATAATCAAAGTGTTACTGTGTACATACATGCAAATACCAAAGATCATTTTTTCTCTTCTACACAATTCTCTCTGCTTCATCCTAAATTCTAGTGAAGAGGAATAAAAAAATGAAGATGTGTATCCTGAATCCTCATTTTATATACAAAAAGCATGACCTTTCATTGCCTAATAAAATCAAACTTTTATATTTAATCCTTCTACAAGCTAGCATATTTCACACTAGAAAATGCTCACTAATATAGCCCCAGATATACATACCCTAGTTAGCTCCTACCCAGATAAATGGCAAATGCTCAAGTTCAGTGTAAATTATTTTTAATACTAGAAAACAAACCTTGAAAGAGTATTAATGATGTATTAGGAGCATCATTCTTGTACATGAAGGATAGCATATTTATTAATAAACTCATAAACAGAATATAAAAAGCAGAAACTTAAAAAACCAATGCAGCCTTCAAGAATAAAGCGCTAATGCCAAAACAGCCATAAGCCAAAGTAAAGGCTGGTAGCATTTATGTCTATAGGGGAAACTTGAGGTTATCACCAGGGACTTCACATATCAATTTCTAAGTAGTTACAATCAAGGTTGCCTATACCATAAATAATAGGACAATAGAATAACTAGCATTGATAAATTAGTAAGTATTTATTGAGCCTATTACTTAATAATGAGGTACTGGAATACAGCTAGTCCACCCAACATTGGAAAGGGAATAGGCAGAGAAAGATTATGGCAGGAGCCTGAAGGTTTCATCATGATGAGATAAATCAAAGAGACTTTTAGAAAGGCAATATAATTAAGCTAAATGTCAATAAGAGGGGGATATAAGGGAGGGGGTATGGGATTCTTGTTCTTGTTTCTCTCTCTCTTTTTTCTTTTCTCCTCTTTTTCTTTCTTTGTAGAATGGAAAAATGTTCTCATAGATTGTAGTGGTGAGTGCATAACTATGTGAATATATCAGGAGCCACTGATCGTACACATATGATGGATTGTATGGTGTGTGTATAAAACCGTTTAAAAATTAAAGGATACAAATGCTGGAGAAGATGTAGAGAAAGAGATATACTTATTCACCGTTGGTAAGGAAGTAGAATGGTACAGCCCCTCTGGAGGGCAGTGTGGTGTTTCCACAGGAAGCTAAGTATAGGGTCGCCACATGATCCTGCAACCCTGTTATTAGACAAAGATTTGGAAGAGGTGAAAGTAGGGACACAAGCAGGTATCTGCACACAATTTTTTTTTTTTTCCCATGGGCAGGCACCGGGAATTGAACCTGGGTCTCCAGCATGGCAGGCGAGAACTCTGCCTGCTGAGCCACAGTGGCCCACCCTGCACACTAATATTTATGGTGGTACTATTCACAATTTGCAACAGATAGAGGTGTAAGGGTACACTGACCGATGAACAGAATGGTGAACTGTGGTGTATACATACAACAGAATACTGATTGGCTGCAGGAAGGAATGAAGTTGTGTGACATGCAACTAGGTGAATGAACCTTGAGGACATTAGATTGAGTGAAATAAGCCAGAAACAAAAGGACAAATAATGTATGGTCTCATTAATATAAACTAACTATAGTGAGGAAACTCTGGGAATTGAATTCAAGAGCATAGGATATCAGGGAATAGAGAGTGGGCAGAAATTGGGCAATTGATGATTAAAGAGTATAGAATGTTCAAATAAGGCTCATTATAAAAGTTCTTAGATTGTAAGCTATTACAGCAGTCACATCTACTTGTGAGTTTTAACTGTTATTTCTAAATTCTGAGGTGCTGTGCTCTTTGTGTATAACCTGGTAGTTTCCCTGGAATATTGAGTATCTGTGTGACACCTGAGTTAGAGTTCTGCAGCTCTGAAAGCCAGTATTACTCCATATGACAACTACTGAAGAATCTAAAACAGAGATCAGACTTCAACTAGAGATATGAATGAAATGGACCTGGTTAGGACTAAGATAAATTAGAATACAGGGTAAGGATGATATTGCCTGTATTTTAAAACTTCAACTCCTGTGTGAGACCAAAGGAAGAGATGGTTATTTGGTCCAAAATTAAAATTTTCTGTAGCACACTAATTTAACCTGCCTGGTCAGTTTATTTAAACAACCTAATTTCATGCAACCTAGAATAGGGAATGAGATCTTATTATTCTGTACAGGTTAGTGGAATACCTGGATACATTCCAGAGTATTTTGAGCAGAAAATAAAAAATATTTGCAAAGTCCCCTTGAGGGAATGGGGAGAAATGTGGAAGCATTAAACTTCCCCACCTGGGGAATCCCTGATACTCTCTCAGGCATTAGGGACTCTCAAGCTAATAAGCCAAGCCCTCAATCTTTTTTTTTTTTTCAAACTACATAATTTTTTTAATTACAAGAGGAGAAAGATATTATAAGAAAAGTAAAAGAGACAAATGATAAAGATATTTGTAATACATATCACAAAGTGTTTAAACTTAATATAAAGAATTCCTAAAAATTGGGAAAAAGTTAAAAACCCAAATCAAAGAGAAATGGACAGTTGACAGATGAAATATAAATGGTCTTTAAACATATAAAATATGCTCAATTCATTAATAATAACTAGGGTATGTATATCTGGGGCTATATTAGTGAGCATTTTCTAGTGTGAAATATGCTAGCTTGTAGAAGGATTAAATATAAAAGTTTGATTTTATTAGGCAATGAAAGGTCATGCTTTTTGTATATAAAATGAGGATTCAGGATACACATCTTCATTTTTTTATTCCTCTTCACTAGAATTTAGGATGAAGCAGAGAGAATTGTGTAGAAGAGAAAAAATGATCTTTGGTATTTGCATGTATGTACACAGTAACACTTTGATTATTAAGTAGCCATATAAGTAATACTTAAGAAGAAATCTCCAGTTAAAAATACAATTTGATTCCACTTTCACTTATTAGATTGGCAAAAATTCCAAAGTTTAACAACATTCTCCTGGTAGGAACATGGGAAAACAGTCACTCCCAGATATCGCCGGTAGAAATATAAAATGGTACAGACCCTACAGGGAGCAATTTGGCATTTCCTAATAAAACTACATATGCGTTTGCCCATTGAATTGACAATTTCACTTCTAGGAATTAATCCCAAAGATACCCTGTAAAAAATGTGAATTTACTTATGCACAAGGTTATTCACTTTAGTGTTACATATATAGTTACTTTTACAGCAATATAAAACAAACTAAATACCACAAACAGGAGACCACCTGAATAGACTGTGGTATAAGCCCTCGATCTTGAGGCTTGCCCCTCTGAAACTTATTCTTGCATGGAGAAGTTAAAATGGTCATTGCCCAGATATTCCTGAAGACTGAGAGAAAGATTAAATGAAAGGGAGGAGTCTGTAATTGAGAAATTAGGATTTAACAAATGACTGTGACTACTTACTCATCACATAGATATTTCTTCTTAGTGTCTAGTGTTTTAGAATAGCCAGTAGGAAATTCCTGAAGTGGTTGAACTGTAATCCAATAGCACTGATCTCTGATAATGATTATATAATTATATTGTAAAAAAAAGTCAGTTGCCCATGTTTGTATGGATCTACTTCTGGAAATTTTGTTGTTTCACTGATATATATATATCTCTGACAATACTACACTGTCTTAGTTAACCTACCTCTGTTGTAAGCCTTAAAATTGGGTACAGTACAATACTATTTGTCAATAAGAGGGAGCATTAAGGGTATGGGATGCTTGAGGTTTTCTTTTTTCATTTCTTTTTCTGGAGTAATATAAATGTCCTAAAAATAATCACGGTGATGAATGCACAACTATGTAATGATACTGTGAACCACTGATAATATACTTTGGATGGACTGCATGGTATGTGAATATGTATCAATAAAATTATATTTTTTAAAGAAGGAGACAGCATGTAGATGAAATTATATAATGACTTCGATGTAGCATGGTACAGCTGAGAACATACACACAAACACATGCACAGAAAAAAATCATTATATGGTTACAAACTCCAATAAGAAGGCTCTGTGTGACAATCTTTAATTTAAAAGGGTTGCAAACACTGTCAGACTTTGCTAATAATGACTCAACCTAAAACTAAAAGGCCTGTCTTTGAATGACAGGTAGTATGATACTGGGGGTGTATCAACCTTTTTCATTCAGACAGATCTATATAGCTAATAGTGCACTGTCTTATTTATTGTTGCTTTGACCCAATATAAATTAACTTCAAATAATTTTTCTAATGAGAAAAAGAAATTGTGATTATCTATCTTACAATGTTGCTTGTGGCCCAGAGTATGATTGCAATATGAATGGCTCAAGATTGTATTTTCATATACTGAACCAAATTATGTTGTTACGGAGGGTAATGCAGTTTGGCATTGTAAGGAAATCTCAGCTTTTTCCAATACTTAAAAGTAATACCTAAAACCTGAATTTACAGGGCTATTATGAACATTAAATGAGATGCCTGGTACATACGAGATACTAAATAAATATGTGAGCATGCATACTTGCACGTGTTCTCTTGCCTCTGTCTCTCTCTCTCTCTCTCATACACACACACAAATGTAGAAGAAAGGTTAATAGTGGAAGCTGATTGATAGCCTACATAACCCAGCCCAAGGACAGATTATTATAAACTGGCCTCACTTATTTTCAGTGTGGCCAGCAAGGACATAGAGATAAACATTAATTCTGGGATCAGACAGTCTGTAGTTGATGGGGGCTTCCACAGTTTAAACACTGTTAACATTTGTGACTTTCTCACTATTGTTTTGATCTTTATCTCGATGGTTCTGAATGATTTACTCATTGTCTGATGAGGCATCAAAAAGAAACATTTAAACACTGAAGATCATTACAAAGACAAAACTTAAATAGACAGTAGGATAGTTAAAGGCTCATAGACATGACTCAGTAACTAGTTACAACTAATAATGGAATCTCAGTAAATCACAATCTGGTCTCCCTTAGTACTATTCTGAAATTCCTTTCAACCCCCTGCCATTCTGGTAATAATGAATAGGCTCTAATAACATAATATATAGCCATGCAGGAAAAATCTGAATCTCCTAAATTCTATTTTACTTATCTAGATGTATGATGCTACTTTAAATGCAGACTACTTTTTAATTGTTCAAAAGCCTTGTCTGAAGATGACAGAGTTTCTTTAAAGAAAGGAATTCAATATTAACATGGAAAGTTTCCTAGAAAAGATGTTAAAGACTTCCACTTAGAAGTTAGAAAAAACAGGGACTGGATTTACCCTTCTGCGTTAAACATCTAAAAAACTGGACAAAACATTTGAAACAACGGTTTTCAGACATTGGCTGACAAACAACAGGGCCTGCTATCTCTAAGAGAAGGGGAACAAAGTGAGCCCTATGATTATACTGGCTTACCACTTGGAAGCAGTTTCCAGAATATAGTGCAGTGAGGTGTATTCCAAATAAAATCTTGTTGTCTCACTTGAGTTGAGGAGACTGATATCAGAGATCCAGGAGGGCAAAGTGGCTGGGATTTGTGGGAGAAGGTTGCTGCTAGAGAGAGAGAAGGGAGAGGGAGGGAAGGAGAGAAGGAGGGAAGGAGGAAAGGGAGGGAGGGAGGGAGGGAGGGAGGGAGGGAGGGAGGGAGGGAGGGAGGAAGGAAGGAAGGAAGGAAGGAAGGAAGGAAGGAAGGAAGGAAGGAAGGAAGGAAGGAAGGAAGGAAGGAAGGAAGGAAGGAAGGAAGGAAGAAAGGTCTGTCTTGATTCTTTGGTTCAGCACTAGATGATCTGCATACGTGTGAGAGAAAACTATTCAAGACTACTGGAGAGGCATAGCAATCCCAGTGTTCACACAGGGTTGGGAATAGTTTGTGTTCCCAATACTCAGAATAGAAAGGCTGAAATACACAAGAAACTGGATAGCACTCTTGGAATGGTATCTAGACTAAAGACTGTCCTGGATCTACCATAACGATCAATCCTTAAAAGTCCTTAAAATCAGTCCTTATAAGGATCAAACTCATTCCAGGTAACTTAACTGCATTCCAAAGCAAAGCCATCATCAATTAAAGGAATACAGCAAAATCAAGCAATCAAGAATATAAAGTCACAATATCCAGCATGTAGTAAAAAATAAACAGGTATGCAAGGAAATTGCAAAATATGACCTTTAATCAGGAGAACCCAAAATAAATTAAAAACATACCTAGAAATGACAGAGATTATAGAACTAGCAGACAAAGACATTAAACACCTTTAATAAATGTGTTCAAGAAGGTAGAGGAAAATATGAGCATGATAACAGAAAAGAAAGATATTTAAAAGCCCTATATTGAATTTCCAGAGATGAAAAATAAAACATCTGAAATGAAAAATAGACTGGATAGGATTAACAACAGATTAGATACTTCAGAAGGAAGGATCAGTGAATTTGAAGACACAATATTAGAAACTATCCAAAATAAGAATAGAAACTGAATAAAAATGAACTTGGCATCAGTGACCTGTGGAGTATTATCAAGCAATACAACACTTATGTAATTGGTATTCCAGAAGGAAAAGAAACCACAGGAGAAGGGAAGCAGAAAAAACTTTGAAGAAATAATGGCTAAAAATTTTCCAAAGTCAATGAAAACTATAAACCCACAGATCCAATAAGCCCAACTCCAAGTAGAATAAATATAAAGAAAATGGCTCCAAGGGACATCATAAACCAATTGCTTAGGTAATTAAAAAAAAAAAAAGGCAAAACTTAAAAGCAGCCAGAGAAAAAAGACAAATTATGACAAGAGGACTAAAGATATGAATTACAGCAGATTTCTTAGCATAAACCATGCAAACTGGAAGACAACAGACATCTTTAAAGTAATAGAAGAAAAAAGAAACTTCGACCCTAGTATTACTTACCCAGTAAAATGTCTCTCAAAAATGAAGGTAAAAAAGACAACAAATACATAAATAATCACTGCCGGATATTTGTACTACCAAAAAAAATGTTAAAGGAAATTATTTAGGCTGAAGGAAATTAATAACAGATGGAAATTCACTTTTACATGAAAGAATAAAAAGAGTATCTGAAATGGTAAATAGCTGGGTAAATATAGAAGTTATTTTTTCTTATTTTAAAATCTCTTTGAAAAACAATTGACTATTTAAAGCAAAAAATAATAATACTGTATTAAATAAAAATACCTGACAATAATACAAAAAACAGGAGGGGAGGTTTTATAACACAAACTGATATAATATTATATTAAAACAAATAGGGAGAAAAAAATGAATATTACAAACATCGAATCAACCACTAAAAAAATATAAAACAAAGTACATCCTCTGACCACAAAGAATTAAACTTAAAATCAGTTAACAGAAAACTACTGGGAAAAATACCCAAGTGCTTCTAAATGAAACAATAAACTTCTAAAGAATCCATGGGTCAAAGAAGAAATCATGAGGTAATTTAGAAAATATTTTTAATAGAATGAAAACAGAAACATTACATATCAAAATTTCGGGGGGGGGGCTATAGCTAAAGCAGTACTTAGAAGAAAATTTGTATCACTCAAAACCTATATCAGAAAGGAAAAAAGTTCTCAAATTAATGACTTCAGCTTCTATCTTAAAAATCAAGAAAAAGAGAAAATGAAATGTAAAGGAAGCATAAGGAAGAAAATAATAAATATCAGAATAGAGTTCAATGAAATATAAAACAGAAAAAAAGAGAAAAATCAATAAAATGTAAAGCTAGCTTTTTGAAAGATCAATAAAATTGAAAACCACTAGCCAGACAGATCAGGGAAGAAAAGAAAACAAGTTACCAATAATAGGAATGAAAGCAATCTTAAAGACATTAAAAAAAAAAAAGGTAATATTATGAGCAACTTTATGCCAATAAATTAAGCAATTTAGATGAAATGGACAAATTACTTGAAAGACACAATCTATCAGAGCTCACCTAAGAAGAAATAGATAACCTGAATGACTCCTATATTAATGAAAGAAATTAAGTTGGTTTAAACCTTCCCACAAAGGAAACTCCACATCCGGATGGCTTTACTTATGTATTCTCCTCAACATTTAAGAAAGAAATAATATCATTGTTTAATAAACTCTTCTAAAAAATAGAAAAAGAGCAAAACTCTTAACCTACTCATTTTATGAGGGCAGAATTATCCTTATCAATATCAGATAAGGATATTACCAAAAAAAATTAAAATAAAGAAAATATATTAAAGACAAAGGATACAAAATATATTAAAGACAAATGTAGCAGGACAAACATGGTGAACACAGCAGTAAACAAGTAGAAGAGGAAGAGGCTAGAGGCTTGAAAGGACTTTAGACATTGTCACGTTGTCCTCTGTGGAATACCTACTAAGTGCAAACCATAATGTTATGGTGTAGTGTTCAATTGCATGGACTTTTGAAGCTAGACTGCTTTAGTTTAGATCCTGGCCTTCTAATTTACTAGCTGTATGATGTTGGCTGAGTTTACCTAATTTCTCTGTGCTTTAATCTTTTCACTTATAAGTGGAGATATAAACGGAGATAAAAACTCCCGTCCAAACCACCCTCCACATTGCTCATATTAGCTTTTTAATAAGCATATCTGATCATGTTACTCCTAAAGTGCTTCAGTAGCTCCCAACACCTCCAAGATAAAGTCCAAAAAGGCACGGCAAACTACATGGTTGTTATGAAGATGAAATGAGTTAATGTGTTTAAAATGGTTAGAATAAGGCTTGGCACATAGTAAGCACTACATAAGTATTTACTGTAATTAGTATTATTAGACATGTTATATCACTAGGTTGTTGTCTTTATTTAGTTAGGATATTTGCCCTCAAATATGAACTGAGTAGTAAAAGAAGTATCTATCATTGCATTAGTTTCCTATTGCTGCCATAACAAATTACATGGCGGCTTAAAACAACGGAAATTTATTTTCTCATAGTTCTGGAGGCCAGAAAGTTAACATCAGTTTCACTGGACTGAAATCAACTTAAAGGCAGGGCTTCGTTTCCTCCAGAGGCCTCAGGAAATAATTTGTTCTCTGTCTCTTCTAGCCTCTCATGTCTGCCAGAATTCCTTTACTTGCCTTTGGTTACATTGCTTCCTTCTCCTCTGTGTGTGTGTCAAACCACCCTTCTCTTATAAGGACATTTATGATTTGATTTAGGGGCCACCAAAATAATCCAGAATAATTTCTCATGTCAAGATCCTTAATTTAAGCTTCCGGGTCAAGATGGCAGCTTAACAATGTGCACATTTTAGCTCATCCTCCAGAACAAGTACTAAATAACCAGAAACAGTACAGAACAGCTCCTGGGGCCACATCAGTGACCAGACACACAGCGTACCCCAGTCTGGACCAGCTGGACCGGCTGTGAGCCCCCCCAGAACCATGAGTTCCCCAAGCCGTGGCGGCCTGTGCCCCTCCCTCACAGGCTGCTTCCCAGAGGGGAAAGGAAAGAGACTTCACCAGCAGCAGGGACTGAGCACAATCAAACGCCAATTGTGGAATTAATTAACAAATTCTGACTAGTAAACATAGGCCCCCAGCTCAGGTGAACCTGGTCAAAGCAGAGGTTGCTCATTTTTGCCCTGGCACCATGCAGGCAGTGCTGATGGAAAAAGGGGGAAACAAAAAAAGAAGGAAGCAGAGGTTTTTTTGGCTGTGTTTCTACAAAGGCTTGACTGCCTTTGGATATAGTGGCAGGACTTCTCAGGCTGCAACTGCCCATGTATAGGCAGACGCGAGCTCGTTTGAGGGCTTGTCTGGAGCCTGTGCCTTCCCCAGGGGAGGGGTGAAGCTCAACTCAGGTGGAATCCCTCCCTTAAGGAATTCAGACACCAGGGCTTGGTAATTTGAAGCCATTAAAACCAGCCTACAACCTCTCCTCTGTCTCCACCACGCCCCCAGCAGGGAGAATCTGCCAAAGTTAAAGGTACTGCATCATCTTATGCTGGTGGGACCTGCAGGCAGAGAAGCACCACATACTGGGCAGGAAACAGAGGCCAGAGAATTCACAGGAAAGTCTTTCAAGCTGCTGGGTCTTACCCACAGGGAAAACTGACGCAGGTGACTCTTTCCTCCTGATAGGAGGCCAGTTTGGTCTGGGAAAATCTGGCTGGGGTCTATAATACCTAAGCAGACCCTCCTAAGGATGGGGGTGGAAAAGGCACCATACAAGCAGGGCAAGAAACAAGAACTGAAAAATTCTCCTCTGTTAAACAAAACTTAAGCTAGAGGTCCAGATAAAGCTGAACTGAATGTCAAAGAACAGATAAACAACAAATTCATTCAGCAAGAAAACCCTAGGTAAAAGAAGTGAAAGCAAACTCCAGAATAACTAATTAAGGAAATTGAATGCCTAGACGCCAGCAAAAAATAACAAATCACACTAGGAAAATTGAAGATATGGCCCAGTAAAAGGAACAAACCAACAATTCAAATGACATACAGGAGCTGAAACAATTAATTCAGATATACGAACAGACATGGAAAAGCTCATCAAAAACCAAATCAATGAATTGAGGGAGGATATAAAGAAGGCAAGGAATGAACAAAAAGAAGAAATCAAAAGACTGAAAAAACAAATCACAGAACTTAAGGGAATGAAAGGCAAGGTAGAAGAGATGAAAAAAAACAATGGAAACCTACAATGGTAGATTTCGAGAGACAGAACATAGGATTAGTGAACTGGAGGACGGAACAACTGAAATCCGGCAAGAAAAAGAAAACATAGGGAAAAATATGAGCAGGGACTCAGGGAATTGAAAGACAATATGAAGCACATGAATACACGTGTTGTGGGTATCCCAGAGGAGAAGAGAAAGGAAAAGGAGGAGAAAAACTAATGGAGAAAATTATCAATGAAAATTTCCCAATTTTTATGAAAGACTTAAAATTACACATCCAAGAAGTGCAGCGTACCCCAAAGAGAATAGATCCAAATAGACATACTCCAAGACATTTACTAATCAGAATGTCAGAGGTCAAAGAGAAAGAATCTTGAAAGCAGCAAGAGAAAAGCAATCCATCACATACAAGGGAAGCCCAATAAGACTATGGGTAGATCTCTCAGCAGAAACCAGGGAGACAAGAAGACAGTGGGGTGATATACTTAAATTATTAAAAGAGAAAAACTGCCAACCAAGAATTCTATATCCAGCAAAATTGTCCTTCAAAAATGAGGGAGAAATTAAAGCATTTTCAGACAAAAAATCAGTGAGAAAATTTGTGACCAAGAGACCAGTTCTGTAAGAAATACTAAAGGGAGCACTAGAGACAGATACGAAGACAGAAGAGAGAGGTGTGGAGAAGAGTGTAGAAAGGAAGACTATGAATAAAGGTAAAAAGAAGGAAAATTAGATATGACATATAAAATCCAGAAGGCAAAATAGTAGAAGAAAGTACTACCCATGCAGTAATAACACTGAATGTTAATGGATTAAACTCCCCAATCAAAAGACACAGTCTGGCAGAATGGATTAAAAAACAGGATCCATCTATATGCTGTCTCTACTCAAAGGACATGAGGGCAAGGACACAAATGGACATTTGCACACCGATGTTTATAGCAGCATTATTTACAATTACCAAGAGATGGAAGCAGCCAAAATGTCCAACAACAGATGGTTGACTAAACAAACTGTGGCATATACATAAGATGGAATATTATGCAGCTGTAAGACAGAATAAAGTTATGAAGTATGTAACAACATAAATGGACCTAAAGGACATTATGCTGAGTGTGATTAGCCAGAAACAAAAGGACAAATATTGTATGGTCTCACTGATATGAACTGACATTAGTGAATAAACTTGGAATATTTCGTAGGTAACAGAGACCATCAGGAGATAGAAATAGGGTAAGATATTGGGTAATTGGAGTTGAAGGGATACAGATTGTGCAACAGGACTGAATATAAAAACTCAGAAATGGACAGCACAATATTACCTAACTGTAATACAATTATGTTAAAACACTGAATGAAGCTGCATGTGAGAATGATACAGGGAGGAGGGCTGGAGCATAAATGAAATCACAAAGAAAGATAGATGATAAAGATTGAGATGGTGTAATCTAGGAATGCCTAGAGTGTATAGTGATAGTGACTAAATGTACAAATTAAAAAAAATTTTTTTTATTAATTAAAGAAAAAAAGAAATTGACACAACATTTAGAAATCATTCCATTCTACATATGCAATCAGTAATTCTTAACATCATCACATAGATACATGATCATCATTTCTTAGTACATTTGCATCAATTTAGGAAAAGAACTAGCAAAACAACAGAAAAAGATATAGAATGTTAATATAGAGAAAAAAATAAAAATAATAATAATAGTAAAAAAAAAGAAAAGGAAAAAGAAAAAAAAGACACAAACAAACAAACAAAAAAAAACCCTATAGCTCAGATGCAGCTTCATTCAGTGTTTTAACATGATTACAATTAGGTATTATTGTGCTGTCCATTTTTGAGTTTTTGTATCTAGTCCTGTTGCACAGTCTGTATCCCTTCAGCTCCAATTACCCATTATCTTATCCTGTTTCTAACTCCTGCTGGTCTCTGTTACCAATGACATATTCCAAGTTTATTCTCTAATGTTGGTTCACATCAGTGGGACCATACACTATTTGTCCTTTAGTTTTTGGCTAGACTCACTCAGCATAATGTTCTCTAGGTCCATCCATGTTATTACATGCTTCATAAGTTTATTCTGTCTTAAAGCTGCATAATATTCCATCGTGTGTATATACCACAGTTTGTTTAGCCACTCGTCTGTTGATGGACATTTTGGCTGTTTCCATCTCTTTGCAATTGTAAATAACGCTGCTATAAACATTGGTGTGCAAATGTCCGTTTGTGTCTTTGCCCTTAAGTCCTTTGAGTAGATACCTAGCAATGGTATTGCTGGGTCATATGGCAATTCTATATTCAGTTTTTTGAGGAACCGCCAAACTGCCTTCCACAGTGGTTGCACCATTTGACATTCCCACCAACAGTGGATAAGTGTGCCTCTTTCTCCACCTCCTCTCCAGCACTTGTCATTTTCTGTTTTGTTGATAATGGCCATTCTGGTGGGTGTGAGATGATATCTCATTGTGGTTTTGATTTGCATTTCTCTAATGGCCAGGGACATTGAGCATCTCTTCATGTGCCTCTTGGCCATTTGTATTTCCTCTTCTGAGAGGTGTCTGTTCAAATCTTTTTCCCATTTTGTAATTGGGTTGGCTGTCTTTGTGTTGTTGAGTTGGACAATCTCTTTATAAATTCTGGATACTAGACCTTTATCTGATATGTCGTTTCCAAATATTGTCTCCTATTGTGTAGGCTGTCTTTCTACTTTCTTGATGAAGTTCTTTGATGCACAAAAGTGTTTAATTTTGAGGAGCTCCCATTTATTTCTTTCTTTCTTCAGTGCTCTTGCTTTAGGTTTAAGGTCCATAAAACCGCCTCCAATTGTAAGTTTCATAAGATATCTCCCTACATTTTCCTCTAACTGTTTTATGGTCTTAGACCTAATGTTTAGATCTTTGATCCATTTTGAGTTAACTTTTGTATAGGGTGTGAGATTCTTTCATTCTTTTGCATATGGATATCCAGTTCTCTAGGCACCATTTATTGAAGAGACTGTTCTGTCCCAGGTGAGTTGGCTTGACTGCCTTATCAAAGATCAAATGTCCATAGATGAGAGGGTCTATATCTGAGCACTCTATTCGAGTCCATTGGTCGATATATCTATCTTTATGCCAATACCATGCTGTTTTGACCACTGTGGCTTCATAATATGCCTTAAAGTCCAGCAGCGCGAGACCTCCAGCTTCGTTTTTTTCCCTCAAGATACTTTTAGCAATTCGGGGCAACCTGCCCTTCCAGATAAATTTGCTTATTGGTTTTTCTATTTCCGAAAAATAAGTTGTTGGGATTTTGATTGGTATTGCATTGAATCTGTAAATCAATTTACATAGGATTGACATCTTAACTATATTTAGTCTTCCAATCCATGAACACAGTATGCCCTTCCATCTATTTAGGTCTTCTGTGATTTCTTTGAACAGTTTTTTATAGTTTTCTTTGTATAGGTTTTTTGTCTCTTTAGTTAAATTTATTCCTAGGTATTTTATTCTTTTAGTTGCAATTGTAAATGGGATTCGTTTCTTGATTCCCCCCTCAGCTTGTTCATTACTAGTGTATAGAAATGCTACAGATTTTTGAATGTTGATCTTGTAACCTGCTACTTTGCTGTACTCATTTATTAGCTCTAGTAGTTTTGTTGTGGATTTTTCCGGGTTTTCGACGTATAGTATCATATCGTCTGCAAACAGTGATAGTTTTACTTCTTCCTTTCCAATTTTGATGCCTTGTATTTCTTTTTCTTGTCTAATTGCTCTGGCTAGAACCTCCAACACAATGTTGAATAATAGTGGTGATAGTGGACATCCTTGTCTTGTTCCTGATCTTAGGGGGAAAGTTTTTAATTTTTCCCCATTGAGGACGATATTAGCTGTGGGTTTTTCATATATTCCCTCTATCATTTTAAGGAAGTTCCCTTGTATTCCTATCTTTTGAAGTGTTTTCAACAGGAAAGGATGTTGAATCTTGTCAAATGCCTTCTCTGCATCAACTGAGATGATCGTGTGATTTTTCTGCTTTGATTTGTTGATATGGTGTATTACATTAATTGATTTTCTTATGTTGAACCATCCTTGCATACCTGGGATGAATCCTACTTGGTCATGATGTATAATTCTTTTAATGTGTTGTTGGATTCGATTTGCTAGAATTTTGTTGAGGATTTTTGCATCTATATTCATTAGAGAGATTGGTCTGTAGTTTTCTTTTTTTGTAATATCTTTGCCTGGTTTTGGTATGAGGGTGATGTTGGCTTCAAAGAATGAATTAGGTAGCTTTCCCTCCACTTCGATTTTTTTGAAGAGTTTGAGGAGAGTTGGTACTAATTCATTCTGGAATGTTTGATAGAATTCACATGTGAAGCCATCTGGTCCTGGACTTTTCTTTTTAGGAAGCTTTTGAATGACTGATTCAATTTCTTTACTTGTGATTGGTTTGTTGAGGTCATCTATTTCTTCTTGAGTCAAAGTTGGTTGTTCATGTCTTTCCAGGAACCCGTCCATTTCATCTAAATTGTTTTATTTATTAGCATAAAGTTGTTCACAGTATCCTGTTATTACCTCCTTTATTTCTGTGAGGTCAGTGGTTGTGTCTCCTCTTCCATTTCTGATCTTATTTATTTGTATCCTCTCTCTTCTTCTTTTTGTCAATCTTGCTAAGGGCCCATCAATCTTATTGATTTTCTCATAGAACCAACTTCTGGTCTTATTGATTTTCTCTATTGTTTTCATGTTTTCAATTTCATTTATTTCTGCTCTAATCTTTGTTATTTCTTTCCTTTTGCTTGCTTTGGGGTTAGTTTGCTGTTCTTTCTCCAGTTCTTCCAAGTGGACAGTTAATTCCTGCATTTTTGCCTTTTCTTCTTTTCTGATATAGGCATTTAGGGCAATAAATTTCCCTCTTAGCACTGCCTTTGCTGCATCCCATAGGCTTTGATATGTTGTGTTTTCGTTTTCATTCGCCTCGAGGTATTTACTAATTTCTCTTGCAATTTCTTCTTTGACCCATTCGTTGTTTAAGAGTGTGTTGTTGAGCCTCCACGTATTTGTGAATTTTCTGGCACTCCGCCTATTGTTGATTTCCAACTTCATTCCTTTATGATCCGAGAAAGTGTTGTGTATGATTTCAATCTTTTTAAATTTGTTAAGACTTGCTTTGTGACCCAGCATATGGTCTATCTTTGAGAATGATCCATGAGCACTTGAGAAAAAGGTTTATCCTGCTGTTGTGGGATGTAATGTCCTATAAATGTCTGTTAAGTCTAGCTCATTTATAGTAATATTCAGATTCTCTATTTCTTTTGATCCTCTGTCTAGATGTTCTGTCCATTGATGAGAGTGGTGAATTGAAGTCTCCAACTATTATGGTATATGTGTCTATTTCCCTTTTCAGTGTTTGCAGTTTATTCCTCACGTATTTTGGGGCATTCTGGTTCGGTGCATAAATATTTATGATTGTTATGTCTTCTTGTTTAATTGTTCCTTTTATTAGTAGATAGTGTCCTTCTTTGTCTCTTTTAACTGTTTTACATTTGATGTCTAATTTGTTGGATATTAGTATAGCTACTCCTGCTCTTTTCTGGTTGTTATTTGCATGAAATATCTTTTCCAAACCTTTCACTTTCAACCTATGTTTATCTTTGGGTCTAAGATGTGTTTCCTGTAGACAGCATATAGAAGGATCCTGTTTTTTAATCCATTCTGCCAGTCTATGTCTTTTGATTGGGGAATTCAGTCCATTAACATTTAGTGTTATTACTGTTTGGATAATATTTTCCTCTAACATTTTGCCTTTTGTATTATATATATCTGATTTTCCTTCTTTCTACACTCTTCTCCATACCTCTCTCTTCTGCCTTTTCGTATCTGACTCTAGTGCTCCCTTTAGTATTTCTTGCAGAGCTGGTCTCTTGGTCACAAATTCTCTCAGTGACTTTTTCTCTGAGAATGTTTTAATTTCTCCCTCATTTTTGAAGGACAATTTTGCTGGATATAGAAGTCTTGGTTGGCAGTTTTTCTCTTTTAGTAATTTAGATATATCATCCCACTGTCTTCTAGCTTCCATGGTTTCAGCTGAGAAATCTACACATAGTCTTATTGGGTTTCCCTTGTATGTGATGGATTGTTTTTCTCTTGCTGCTTTCAAGATCCTCTCTTTCTCTTTGACCTCTGACATTCTAACTAGTAAGTGTCTTGGAGAATGCCTATTTGGGTCTATTCTCTTTGGGGTGCGCTGCACTTCTTGGATCTGTAATTTTAGGTCTTTCATAAGAGTTGGGAAATTTTCAGTGATAATTTCTTCCATTAGTTTTTCTCCTCCTTTTCCCTTCTCTTCTCCTTCTGGGACACCCACAACACGTATATTTGTGCGCTTCATATTGTCATTCGGTTCCTTGATCCCCTGTTCAAATTTTTCCATTCTTTTCCCTATAGTTTCTGTTTCTTTTTGGAATTCAGATGTTCCATCCTCCAATTCACTAATTCTAGCTTCTGTCTCTTTAAATTTACCATTGTAGGTATCCATTGTTTTTTCCAGCTTTTCTACTCTGTCCTTCACTCCCATAAGTTCTGTGCTTTGTTTTTTCAGTTTTTCTATTTCTTCTTTTTGTTTCAGCCCATGTCTTCTTCATGTCCTCCCTCAATTTATCGATTTGGTTTTTGAAGAGGTTTTCCATTTCTGTTCGTATATTCAGCATTAGTTGTCTCAGCTCCTGTATCTCATTTGAACTATTGGTTTGTTCCTTTGACTGGGCCATATTTTCAATTTTCTGAGTGTGATCCGTTATCTTCTGCTGGCATCTGGACATTTAATCAGATTTCCCTGGGTGTGAGACCCAGCAGGTTGAAAGATTTTTCTGTGAAATCTCTGGGCTCTGTTTTTCTTATCCTGCCCAGTAGGTGGTGCTCGTGGCGCTCATCTGTCTGTGGGTCCCACCAGTAAAAGGTGCTGTGGGTCCTTTAACTTTGGAAAACTCTTGCTGTGGGGGGGGGGGGGTCGCCAGCCAAAGCGGCTTGGGGGAGTGCCAATCCGAATCTCCCAGCTGGCCCGGGGATCTGTGCGCGGGGAGGGTCACCGGCCTCTGCGGCTTGGGGGAGCGCCTGTCCAAATTTCCCAGCCGGCCCGGGGCACCAAGCGTGGTGGGGGGGCGCCAGCTGCTGCGGCTTGGGGGAGTGCCTATCCACCGTTCCCAGCCGGACCGGGAAGCCACGTGTTTGGAAGGGACCCCAGTCGCCGTTCTCCGCGGCTTGGGGATCTCTGATCCAATTCTCCCAGCTGGTCTGGGGGGCCGCGCGTGGGGGGAGGGCGCCAGCCGCCGCTGCTTGAGGGGACCGCCTGTCCAATTCTCCCAGCCGGCCCGGGAAGGAGGGAGGGAGGGACTCTGGCCGCCTGCCGCCCCGGCCCAGGGTAGCCCACGCCCCCTCGGCGATCTCACCGGAGCGGGTTCTCCCAGCCAGTCAGCCGTTCTAGAATGGGGTACGCTGTCTTCTTGGTCTCTGTCGTGGCTCCGGGAGCTGTTCTGTATCGTTTCTACTTCCCTAGTAGCTGTTCTGGAGGAGGAACTAAGACCCACGCATCTTACTAAGCCACCATCTTCTCCGGAAGCTTAAAAAATGTTTTTGCAGGAGGAAGAACAAAAGAATGTCATTGCTGCAGTGTTCTGAAAATAGATGGTAATTAATATTTTAAAATTTCAACTTATGTGTGAGACTAAAGCAAAAAAGGTTTATTTGGTACAAATTTATATTTTGACTAGTGCCTCTCCTAATATAACTTATGTAGATAGTTGGTTGAACACCTTAAGTACATGGAACTTTGGGTAGGACATGAGATTTTGTTGGTTTGTCCAGGTGATGCCCTGATGGTTCCCAGAGTAATCTGATCAGTGAGTGGAAAAGTATTTGCAAAGTCCCCTTTGGGGAATGGTGAGAACGGGGGTAAATTCAACCTCCCCAAGTTGAATTCTTGATAGTCTCACAAGCAGTGTGGACAACCAAAGCTATAGGCTGAGTCCCCACTCTTGGGGTTTGCTCATATGAAACTTAACCCCACAGGAGATAGGTCAAGCCTACTTAAAATTAGGCCTAAAAGTCACCCCCAAGAGAACCTCTTTTGTTGCTCAGATGTGGCCTCTCTCTCCAGCCAACACAGCAAGCAAACTCACCACCCTCCCCCTGTCTACATGGGACACGACTCCCAGGGGTGTGGATCTTCCTGGCAATGTGGGACAGAAATCCTAGAATGAGCTGAGATTCAGCATCAAGGGATTGAGAAAAACTCTAGAATGAGCTGAGACCCAGCTTCATGGGACTGAGAAAACCTTCTCGACCAAAAGGGGGAAGAGTGAAATGAGACAAAGTGTCAATGGCTAAGAGATTCCAAACAGTCGAGAGGTTATCCTGGAGGTTATCCTTATGCATTATGTAGATATCACCTTGTTATCCAAATGTAATGGAGAGGCTGGAGGGAACTGCCTGAAAATGTAGAGCTGTGTTCCAGTAGCCATGTTTCTTGAGGATGACTGCATAATGATATAGCTTTCACAATGTGACTGTGTGATTGTGAAAACCTTGTGTCTGATGCTCCTTTTATCTACCTTGCCGACAGATGAGTAGAACACACAGGATAAAAATAAATAATAGGGGGAACAAATGTTAAAATAAATTTAGTTTGAAATGCTAGTGATCAATCAAAGGGAGGGGTAAGGGGTATGGTATGTAAAATTCTTTTTCTGTTTTTGTTTTATTTTTCTGTTGTCTTTTTATTTCTTTTTCTGAATTGATGCAAATGTTCTGGGAAATGATCATGATGATGAATATGCAACTATGCGATGATACTGTGAATTGCTGTGTGTATGTGTTGGGAATGTTTGCGTTTCTTTCTTGTAATTTTTTTTAATTAATAAAAAATTTTTAAAAAAAGATCCTTAATTTAATAACATCTGCAAAGACCCTTTTTTCTGATAAGGTAACATTTATAGGTTCCAGGGATTAGGGCCTGCTATCTTGGGTGGCCATTATTCAGCCTAATACACTTATCACTAGGAGTAGAGATATCTAGTGTGAAAATCACAACATAAACATTTTTTTAAAAGGATATTTAGCTTTCTCTACAATAAAACTGTTAGCACCTGCAACCTTATTCCAAGGCACAATCCATTTACCAGGAAATAGATGCCCAAACTGTAAGCAAAGCATTCACAATGAACTAAACATCCTATAGGGCTGACATGCAAACTCAAATACATACAATTATGAGAAACATAACAAACTTGGTGGTAGTGGGGGTATGCTGGTTTGAAATGATGTATGTATCCTAGAAAAACCATGTTTTAATCCAATCCCATTTTGTAAAGGCAGCCGTTTCTTCTAATCCCTATTTAGTATTGAATGTTTGAAACTAATTAGATCATCTCCCTGGAGATGTGATTTAATCAAGAGTGGTTGTTAAGCTGGATTAGGTGGAGGCATGTCTCCACCCATTTGGGTGGGTCTTGATTAGTTTCTGGAGTCCTATAACAAAGGAAACATTTTGGAGAGAGAAAGAGATTTCTGAGAGAGAATGGCATAGCCATGAGAAGCAGAGTCCACCAGCCAGCGACCTTTGGAAATGAAGAAGGAAAACACCTGCAGTGAGCTTCGTAAAGGGAAACCAGGAGAGAAACCTAGCAGATGATGCCATGTTCGCCACATGCCTTTCCAGATGAGAGAGAAACCCTGACCCTGTTTGCCATGTGCCTTCTCACTTGAGACAGAAACCCTGAACTTCATTGGCTTTCTTGAACCAAGGTATCTTTCCCTGGATGCCTTTGATTGGACATTTCTATAGACTTGTTTTAATTGGGAAATTTTCTCAGCCTTAGAACTGTAAACTAGCAACTTATTAAATTCCCCTTTTTAAAAGCCATTCCATTTCTGGTATATTGCATTCCGGCAGTTAGCAAACTAGAACGGGGGTATTCCTAGAAATGTACTTTTTCATGATACAAATAAAAGAGCTTTCTAAGATCACCAGTAAGAATCAAGAAAATTGGGAGAAACTAGATGTGATAATGGCAGTTATGACTAAAGGAAGTTTGAAAAACTGATTCATTCTTAATAATCAAACATACTTACACTAGGACCCTGCATATATAACTACATTACACAAGGGTGAAGAATTTTGGCTCTGAAGTTAGGCATGAGTTTGAAGTCTGTTTTTATTATGTATTAGTGATATGACCTTGGACAAGTTATTTCACTTCTTTAAGCCTGTTTATCTTTAAAATGAGACTAAAAAGACTGATTTCACTGGGTTGCTGTGAATATTAAATAAGAACACATAGCCCTAGCATGGCAATTACCATATATAGTAAGTCCTCAATTAATTGTAATCACAATTAATATCCTGTAAGAAATACTACTCTTTCTAATAAAACTTCATCATCTATTTTGCTATTGTTTCATCTTCATTTTTTAAATTTTATTTTACAGGACAGGGGAGTATTTCCTTTAAGGAATATGAGCTCATGGGTGAAAGGCATTAACACCACACAGAAAAAGCAAAGGAAATAATGCAGTCTGCAGTTTTGGTATGCATATACTTGGGGAAAGAAGAATAAAGAAAGCAAGAACTTTGCAAACCAGTTAGGGAAAGGAAGCAGGGCCCAAAGAGGTTGTTGTGTGACTAAGAAAGTTAACATACAGTACTTGAGGTGTAGAGAAACAAATGAGGAAATTAAGAATTATACAACAGAAATCTAAAAAAGAAAAGTTGGAGGTCTCACTCTTGTCCAAACCACCCTCCACATTGCTGATATTAGCTTTCTAATAATCATATCTGATCATCTTACTCCTATACAGCTTCAATAGCTCCCCAAGACTCCAATATAAAGTCCAAAAAGGCATGGCAAACCAAGCCTTCTATGATTTGACCCGCTTACTTTTCAGGCCTGTTTCTGCTACTATATTCACATGTTATGCTCCAGTCATGTCCGAGTATTTGGAGTTCCCCAATTACACTATGCACTCTCATACAGACGCCCCAACTTTGTGTACAGTGCTACTTCCAGGGTGCACTGTCTGTCTGGAGTGCACTCTCTGCTTGAGGAGCTCCTCTTCATTCTTCAATTGTCATTTCAAATGTCACTTTCTCAGAAGTTTTTTTCTGACATTTCTAAACAGAGTTAGCAATTCCTCCTCTAAGTTTTCAAAATATCTTGTACATACTTCTTTTTTGTCACTAATTAACAAGCTAATTTAAGCACTAATTTCTGCTTCCATGTCTGCCTTCCTTTAGAAACTGCTAAGGTACCAAAATTATGTTTTTTTATCCTTGCATTCTCCACAAGAATGAGGTACAGAAGTCTAAACATGTTTGTTGAATAAGTAAATGGATTGTAAAGGCCCAAAACAGAAATAAAGCTTAAATACTTGGGTGAATAAGACACAGCAGGATACTAAAAGACAGTTATGTATGGAAAGGTCAGTCCCTACAATTTGAAGATTTTGTCATGGATGGCAACTACAATATTCCCCTCCAATTATTCCATGCTATCACGACCAGAGACAGAATTTTGGGCTAACTTGACCCAGCATAACCTTCCCTATCTTACATTATTTACAAATGGTTCTTACACTCACTTTGCCTTTGAGGAAGCAATTCCATTTTCATATGCTTTAGTGTCACCAAGTTTAATGAAGTAACCCCTATTTCAAAATGCTCCAAAAGCCAGGTTTCTCCTTCTTACTGTATTTTTCATTTTGTCTCTCCCTTGCTAAACGGAATGGAAAACTTAAGTGCTAAATTAAGGATGAAATAATCTGAGCCCAAATAACTGTACAACTTTAGAGACATTATTATACTTCTATACATCTCAACTTCCTCTTTCTTCAAATGGAATCAACTCTGCTGATCTAGGAGTTCACAGGAAACAAGGGCAAAACTTACATAGCGCTTACTATGCAACTACATGTATTAACTCATTTACTTCTACAATTCTTTGATAATAATAATAATATTATTATCCCCATTACACAAAAGAAGACTGGAGCCCAAAGAGCGTGAAGAGTTGAAGAAGATATGAAGGTCCCAGTTAATAACTGGTAAAGGCCGTCTGGCTCCAATGTCCATGCCATTACCTTTGTGCCCTGCACCCTATACTCATTACACCTTATTGCCTCTCTGCAGACCAATGAAAGGTACCATATAAAATGCCAATACATTAAAGTACAAAATGGCTTGAATACCATAATTTTTTCAAATAAATGCGTCTTGTTTGTAACTGAAAACATAACAAAACTGAGAAGGAAAGGAAAGGAGATGCTAAATGTTAGGTCTCAATTATGGGACAGTGTTCTATACGTTAACCACATGCATTTTACAGCCAATATTTTATACCACAAGCAATCCATCATTTAAAGCTAAAATAAGGGGGCTTCTGAGATTAGCAATTAAAGAGATGGATTTTTCCACCACTAGGACTACACCTACAATTTAGATGACAGTATCACTAGATAAACATTTACCCTGGAGTGTATGTGGTTTTATGGATCAATCAGTTAAGTTTTTCTCAGAAGCTACTACCTAAGAATAAAAACATGGCACAAGATATATACTTGTGCTTATGCTTTTTCAAAAGAAACAGAATTTAGTTTTTGAAAAAGTATTAAGTACGTGACTAAGCCCATATCGCCCTATACTAAAAAAATTAATTTAGAGCAAAATTTAAAGAATATTTACTAGGTACAATGCAGCCCCTTCATATTGTTATCAATTTCTTATATCATAGTCCTTTCTGGACAATGGATCATTTAGAAAGTTATGAATAAATATTTGTTGAATGAATAAATGAATATCATATTTCAGAAATGGATTCAGAGAAACTCTGCACTTACATATGGTTCTTCAGAAGGAACACGTGCCTTATAATAGTCATTATCTGCCCTAGAGAACACTACTACTCAGTCTCTCCTCAAGACGGATAACATTCTTTATGTTTCTTGAAAAGTCTAAAGTCACCTTTAACTGTGCCCATGGTTTCTACATTTTTCTTCTCCCATCAGGAAGAGAACAGAAAAAGACCAGGTTACACTGTTTCCTTGGACCTGTATTAATACCTGTGAGGTTCTCTCTCCTGTCAAGAAAAGTTTCCTTAACAACCATATTTACACACTTACTCAATTCCTTCCCGTCCTTTGATTCACTGGTTGGAATAAAAATTAATTTGTATTGAATTGCTGAAGCTTATAAGTTAATCAGTCCATCAGACTCACAAAATTTGAGACCTTGTTTTTCCTAAAACCGCTTCTTAAAGGGCCTGTCTCATCTTCTTTAGAACTTTGAATGCAAGTCTCTTCAGTTCAAATATTTTTAAGCATATTTAATGGTATGCTGGATGTTTCTGGCTATAGGTAAAGAAAAGAATATTTTCCTAAGGGCATCTGGCCAAATATCATTAATTAGGAAGATCAAGAGGCATCCTAATTCAGAATAAGCAAGGGGTCTAATTCATAAAGATCAGTGATGATAAGGAATCAGAAAAGAAGAGGCAGGACCAAGAAAAAAAAGTCTACTTCAATGGAGTAGGAAAGCTGGCAAGTCAAATCAAATGATCTCTGACATACATAATAGTTTCTTTACATTTTAACTTTCAATGCCAACAGCACAAAAGTGTCTAGAAAGGGAGATGAAGAAGAGTATGTTTCTCATAGGACACAAGAGGAAGTACTTACAGTACACCTAAGTTTTCTAAAGAATAGAGTAAAAGTAAACAATGGTACCAACTATGCCTAAGCTCATTCAACAACCATTTATTGACCATCCACAATGTTCAAGGGTGGTTTTAGGAACTACAGAGATATGTAAAAGACATTGCCTCTAGCAATCACAGCAATTATAATAGAGACGTTAAAGTACAAAGAAAGGACAGAAAGGAAGGATTCTAATTCAATAAAGGCAAGTTAGGAAATGCTTCTGAGAGATGACGTTTGAATTGAGTCTTAAAAGATAGTGCAGTCTGTTATTTTAAGCTGATAAATTTCGGGGTAATGTGTTACATAGCAATAGATAACTAAGACAGTGTTTTATGGAGATTGTACCAATAGTACAAAAAGGAGACATAGACATCTGAACTTTGTTTTATGAATATATCATAGGGTATATTTGTTCTTATTTTCAATCACACATATTCTTAGGTTCCATGTTGGTCCATGTTGGGAGCAGAAAATGAGAACATGCACTCTGAATGGGGATAGGTAATGGGAGAAGGCAGCACCATCTCAGTCTTCTATAATATTCTCCACAAAGGAATCCTCTACAAAGGAATCCAAGTTGGTTAGTGTTAGAAATTTAGTCGAATGGTGAACCAGTGTCAAGGAGTGTCAGGAACTGGTCAAATGGTTATTCAGAGATGCCAGAAGAGAGAAGAGCAAGAGAGCTGTAAAAGTTGTTTTGAAAGAGAATAATCATGACAACCAGTAAAACTTGTTAAATTCAGGTAGCGACTATATAGCTAAAAATGAAAGACAGTATCAAAAAGGCCAGAAGGTAGATAGATAAAGGAATAGAATAGGCAACAAAGCTAAGAGTAGAACATGAGCATTCAAGACAACTGTACTAGCCATGGCCACATGGTCCAAAGCTGCTGGATAGTGTAATACCCAGCCTGATTAAAAAGGTACCAGATCGGGGCATACAAGTTGTATCATACCTGTTTAATCCCAACTTGTTTCATTAGGTTAAAAATTGGTCTCCAAAGCTTCCCACCAGCAAATGGGTATACCTGAGTACAATAGGAATAGAAATTAACTCATTTTTATTTAAGGTGGGAGGGACAACAGCATCAGGACTCTAACTCTCACATTTAATAATATCCTCAAGATATGATGGATGAGTTTCTAGAAGTCATTCTGAACAATTTCTTGCCTTTTTATCTCTATCCTTTTCACACTGGCTGCGTATCTATGTGACGCTCAAAATGCCCTGCTTTTTACCTTTCATACCACTAGATCCAAGGAGTCCAATATGAAAGGACCATAGAAAAATGTGAGATGCACAATGCAGTAAGAACTTCAGGCCACACATCCAAAACAAAGGATATAGCACACAATGCTTTTGCAGTTTCAGGAGACAGTATCAATACTTTCAGGTAGGACTGGCTACATAATTTTCGAGTCTTAGAGCAAAATGAAACTACGGGGCCCCTTGTTAAAAATTATTAAGAATTTCAAGATGGCCACAACAGAGCATTAAACCAAACATGGGGTCCTTTTAAACACAGGGCTCTGGGAGACTGCAAAGGCCTTATTCCCATGAAGTTAGTCCTGTGCCAGGGACAGTATAGAGCAAGGTCCTTCAGAAGAGCTTTAGAATCATTAGCTATGTGACCTTTGGCAATTTACTTAGCCTCTCCATGCTTTCAAGAGGTTGCGTGGTTATAATCTAGTATTGTGAAGCTTACATGGAATAATGAATAGCTTATTTACAGAGTGCTTAGCACAGTACCTAACATGTAGTAAGCACTTAATAAATGGTAGCTATTAATAATATTATTATTATTCAATGAAATATACAGGTAACTATGGAAGCAGTAAGTTTATGAAATGAATTACTATTAAAGCTATGAGAGAAAGAGAACGAAACTTTAGGGTGACAAAAATAATGAAGTAGATAGGGAAGATCAAATCTTTTGCTTTATTCTACTGCATTCTCTAACCACTTTCCTATTTATTTTCTTCTTTCATTGCCAAACACACAAAGGGTGATCTACGTGCTATCTCCATTTCTTATTAGCATCTCATATCATTGTCCTCTCTAATGGTGGTTTTAAATATCCCCACGAACACCCCCCCAAACTGAAACATATTTAAAAAGTTACTAATATCCTGCTATTTATTAAATATAATGGGATTTTCCCACTCTCTCTGTTCAGTTTCACACTGCTAACCAATTCCTCCAGTTTGATACCCTCTCTTCTCTGACTTTTGATACTACACTTTCATGGCTAATAGCATCACTAGTTGGTCTTGCATGTCAGGTACACAACAAAGAGGTGGGAAATGGAATGCAAGTTGGACTAATAAATGATTCTTGTACTTCTCTATTATACCTTATTTTCTACTATATTTACTTCATTTCTTCTCGCTATCTCCCTAAATGTAGGCAATCTTCAAGTCTTAGTCATTGGTCCTCTATGCTTCTATTTCTATGATATCACCACTGACAATCCCAACTAATCTTATGGCTTCAATTATCACCTCCTGGCAACACAATTACACTTTCTGTATAAGACTCCCTGATTTCTCTCTTTTGAACCTCAGTCCCCACTTCCAAATGCTTCAGGGATGTGTCCATTTAGAAGTTCTAATATCATCTCAATATATGTAACAAGATATATATATCCTCAAACCATATTTCCTTTTGTCTATTCTATTTCTGTCAAACCCCTCACTTTGATTCAAGGCTATATTTGACTCTTCCTTATCTTTTGTCCTCCACATGCAATCACATAAAGTCCTATTTATTTTTTCTCCCTAATACTTATTGAATCTTTCTCTTCTTTTCACCAACATTACCCTAACTCAATTCCTCATCCCCTCACACCTGGACTATTTAAATAACCTACTAACTGGCGATACAGTTCCCATTCCCTCTCTCTATAAAGTTTATTCTCCACATTGTTGTTGAGACTCTTTTTAAAATACTATTTTCATTATTTCACACTTCCCTAATTAAACATCTTCAGACTTTCCATAATCTACAGGATAAAATTCTAACTCCCTAGTTCGGCATTCAATGTCTGGTACGATATGGCCTCAACCAACCCTTTCAATCTTACAACTTCTCTACTTAAATTTTGTGATCTTGCCAGATGAATCAACTTCATCCATTAATGCCTGAAAATTTCCTTCCATATTCTGGTACTGTTTTATGAACATTATTTTTCCTGTCTGGAAATTCCTTCCTCCTTCCTTCTTTCCACACAACAAATTTCACAGTCTCTGAAAAACCCTTCCCTGCTAATCATAGTCCATAATGATCTTTTCCTTCTCCCAACTCCTGTAATGCCACATATTTAATGCTTCAAAAATTTACTGAATTACTGCCCTACATTTGCTATTTCATTTAATCCTCACATTACCTCTGTGTGGTAGATGCCTTATTACAGATGAAAAAATGAAGTCAAGTAACTTTACCAAAGTCACATAACAAGTAACTGGTGGAAGTGGGATCTGAATCCTTGTTTAGCTGAAAATAACCCCCATGCTACACCACTTCTCTCATTTTCCTATCTCTTCCACAGCACCCGGCATCATATTTGCACAAAAGTGGATGTTCAGTAAATATGCTGATTGAGAGGACTGCTTAAATACCACCCGTGATTCTCTAGCACTTACAGAATTATCAATCTCATCTGTGCACATTAGGCATATCACCCCAGTGTCACCTTCTTTACATGGCTTGAGCTGTAATACAGTACACAGGATCTGCAGAAATTTACCCTCATCCACTTAAAAAAAAAAATTTGGTTTAAGCAAAGCTAAAAGGTTTTTATCTGATTCAAACACGAGGTGAGATTTTGGTCCACCTTACTACTTCCGGGCCGTAATAGGCTATTTCCAAATGATGAGGAAGTAAAAATAGACTGGCTAGTTGATGATTTATGAGATAAAATGGACTATTTATAGTTCTAGAGGTTGGTGTGAAGGCAGCAGAACAGGATTTTCTCTGCTTTGGTACCCAGGACCTCAGTAAAAGAACCCAATAAAAGTGAATCATGAGTGGAAATTGGGATCAAGAAAAAGGAGGGTGAGAAAACAGAATGAAGGAGGCACTGGAAATAGCCTATTAAGATGGAACTATTCTTTTTTACATAGCTGCTTGCAGCTCTCAGATCCAGCCCTGCTTTATACAGCCGGCACCACATTAACAGTGGGCTTTATCATTTTTGCATGGCACCTGGCCTCAGTCCTGGACTGCCTGCCTTCACCCATTTCATAGTTCAGATCCTCTTCTGCTCCAGATACTTCCAATTTCTGATCTTACTACTCATTTCCTATGGTCCCACAGATTTTATATTTAGCATAGTTTCCCTAGTTATGATTCATATATTTCTTCTTTTGCATGGTATAGATTTGCCCTCCCATGATGCTGATTCTAGCTGCCTTTGGTAAACATTACATTCAATTTTCAGAACTTTGGAGCTACTGTAAAGGATCCCCTTTCCACCTCTATAAGTCAGACCCTTACTTTGAAAGGGTCACAAAGACAAGGAATGAGGCTCAGAGAAACTGATAAGGAGATAAAGTGAGGGAGAAGAACAACAAGAAGGAAAATACAACCGGAAAATCGTAGGGACTAGAAATTCTAGGTTACCTTTGGAGAGTTATATTACTGAGAAAGGAAAATAACCATAGTTGCAATATAAAGCCATTCCCTAAACATACCACACTCTTTTCACCATTTCTTCTGCTTTGGGTTCCCTTCTTGTCATTCCAGTTTTCTCTACAAAGCAAACTCCTACTAATCTTTCAAGACCTTGCTAAATGTATTTTTCTCTGAAACCCTTCCTTGACCTTCTCAGACAGATAATTGCTCCCTCCTCTGTGCTTCTAAGCTCTTTATATATGCATCTATTATAGCTATTAACACTTTTACTGATAATTTTATTTCTGTCTCTCCTGGTATTTATTTGAGGACAAGGACTAATTAATTATCTTATTCATCTTTCCATTCCCAAGACATAGCAGAGTAGCTGGCACATAGCAAGTGTTTTCTGTTGTGTAATAAAGGACATCAAAAGCAATATGGAGGTGCAATTTGCATGTCACTTTGCAAAAATCAAATTTGTTCCTGGTACTTTCATGTGTAACCATGCTGCTCCTTGATGTAGAAAAAAAAAATGACTTGAGACCCATAAAGGAAATTTGAGGGATCTTACTGGCACATTAGCCAAGTTTTCATTCTTACTCGTGATAGAAAACACTTTTTTCCACACTTCCAAGAAACTCCCAGGGCAAGTTAATACTGGTAGCACATCTCTCATACAACCATCTCTATTGTAGTGAAAGCTCAATTTACACTATAAAACTAAAGCTGCCACCAGTCTTCCTGGATTGGGGGAGAGAGGGGTGGATATTTAAAAGAGACACTTCTCTAGCAGAACCAGGACTAGGGTAGGGGAAGGATGATGAATTCAAATCCTTTCTTACAAAAAAAAAAATTGTCAGAAACTCACGCAAAACAGCCATTTCCTCTGTACATGACAGACCAGATTCAGGTGTTCAGATGTGACTTTTATCCACAGATGTCAGGTTAGCACCCAGCACAGAAAACCAGAGGCTAGTGCCCCTTTTGGGGCATCTGTCTTTCCCAAACCTGGAAAATCTTAGGGCCTGCTTTTCCTTTGAGGGAATCTTCCTCTTCTCCCAGAATGGGCGGCAGTTCCCTCTGCTGGCGTTCCCTAGGCACCAATCTTGCCTTAGCCCCACAGGGGGCCCCAGCATGACTCTGGGTTAAAAGTGCCAGCGACTGGCCTGACAGGACGAGGCAAAGGAGAGACGCCGAGGTCAGGCCCAGGCCCGACCCCCACCCGGTCTCCCCGCACTCTGCGGGGCACGCGAAGGAGAAGCAGGCCCGGTAAGGCCACTGGCTGTTGAGGCGCGGGCCTCTACCCGAGACGGGACTCGGCCGCTCTAGGAGAAACCACGAGACCGTCCTTAGTTCAGCCCGTCCCCATCAACCTCCCGCAGGTTCCCGGCCCCAGCGCTTCCCAGCACCCCTCGCCGCGGCTGAGTCCCGGCCCCCGCGCGCCGCGTCCAGTCAGCCAGTCGGCCTGTTCAGTCCTCGCGCGGGCCCCGCACCGCGGATCCAGGAGGCCGCCCGCCTGCCCGTGCCCACGGCAGTGCCCCTCCCGGCGCGGCCCGGCCGTGACAGCTGGGTGCCCAAAGGGTTAAGCCGGCAGCGCCGCGGCCGGTGTCCCCCGCGCTCAGCCAGCCCGCCGCGAGCCGGCCCCAGCGCGCACGCGCCCGCCAGTTACCTGCGATCGCGTTCGCGCTCCTCCTCCACCTGGCGGCTCTCTCCCGGGGGCCGCCCCTCAGCCCGCCCCCTCGGCTCGGCGCCGCGTACCCAGCTGGCTACTCGGACGCAGTCGGGAGAGGAGGGGCGTGAGGGTGATTACCATATATTAGCATACTAGAGCGCATCACGTGGCCTCTGTAGCCAATGGTCATTCTGGAAAGGCGGGGATTGGGCTGAACACGCCTCCGAGCTGCTCCGGGCCTGAACCAGTAACCTTGGCAACGGCCGGCAGGGGAGGGGAATGGGGAGGCACCAGAGCCCTGTGGTCCCCCGGGAGCGTCTCCCTTACCTGAGTTGCGCGTGGCAGAGCTACGTACTTTTTCCACCCCTCCAATGGAAAATCAGCCAGATTCATCTACGGCAAACATATTGAGCGTTCACCACGTAACTAACGCTTTTCCGTGGTAACTCTGTAGTTGCAGTGCGTACTATTAAATTCCCTCGAGAAGGGAATACGGAGGCTCAGAGAGGTTAGGTCACTCGCCCAAAGTCACACAGTCATAGTGAATGGCCAAAATGGGGATCTGACTTCAGGCCCAGAACTCTCCCGAGCTGTTTCTCCAGCAGGGGTCTCCCAGCACCTCTTCACAATTCCAAGTCTACTAAGCAGAAGAGAAAAATCCTTGCACATAATTGGTATAGTAGTTTGCTGTTTCCTCACAATGGCCTTTGAGAGCAGTAGGAAGAACAGATGAGGGAAAATAAGGCCCAGAGACATGAGGTCACCTGCTCTGGGTCAAACAGCTATTAAGAACTTGCACTTAAATCCTATAATTTACAATCAAGTTCACTACTTTATAAACCTTTTAAATCAATAGTTTCAATACAGTGGGTAATGGTATGATCATTTTACAGATTAAAAAACTGAGGCAGATTTTGCGTTCAAATCCAGGCTCCAAAGGTTTGTCTCAAGGAGTCTCAGTGTATAAGGTTCATTTTAATTTAGGCTTGGGCTTTAGTTTTCGCTAATAGAACTTTTCTTCTCAAGATGTGACAGTGTTATCTCTTAATATGAGCAATATGTCTCATAACATGTGATATGTGTTAAGGTCACAGGGGCTAAGTATTAAAAGAAAATAGAGTCAACCCTACAGGCAGGCAGGGGCACTACAGAATTCTTCGCTACTTCATCTTTACTTTAAGGATAGTTCACTTAAAGGTGTAGTACTTTAAAAGTACAAACATTTCCATAAAAACTTTCCTTCTGCTCTTTCCTTTAGTGTAGCTTAGTGGTTCTCTAATTTTAACGAATATAAGAATTACCGAACAGCGACCTATACTTCAAACTAAATATGCTAAACTTTATGGGCATTTTAAAGGATTAAGAAAGGTAACTTTGAAGGTACGTAAATGTCACCCTCCTAACCCCTGAGTGGTACTTAAGAATGCAAACTTAAAAGTAGACCTACTTGGCTTAAAATCCTGACTTAGACGCTACTAGTTGTGTGACCTTGGGCAAATTATTTAACCTCTCTGTTCTTCAGTTTCCTCATTTGTAAAATAGAATAGGAATGTTATGAGAATTAAGTGTATTAATGTATATAAAGCATTCAGTACAGGCTGTGGCCCAGAGGTAAACCCTCCTTAATTGTTAGCTATTGCCATTTCAGTTATTGTCCCAGAAGCTTTCATAGGAACTGACATGTACAGAATCTCTCAAGATTTCCTTGCTGGCTTTGGAATTCTGAATCTGCCTCCATCCCTGGTGGCATATTGAGCAACCAGTTGTGCTGGTGAAGTCTTGTTATCACTTCAATTGACATTCTCTCTTCTTGGGATCATAAATAATTCCTAGACTCAAAGGAGCTGGTTTCCCCTGCACATCTCCCAGCACCAAATTAATGGAGTGGCTCCTTGCCGAAGGGGATCTGCGGAAGGGGATCTCCACAAACAGCGGAGCCATAAGTCAGGCTCCTTGAAACACTTTTATGAGCGCCTTAATGAGGGAGATGAGCTGTCATCAGGAACTCATCCCATCCTTCCTGGCCACAGGAAATGAGCTCTTTGTGCTCAAAAGGTTTCCAAAGCTGAGGCGCAAAAGAGTTTTCAGGAAGTGGGCCAGGGATGAGAAACTGTTGATTCAGAGACTCCCAGGGCTAAACAGCCCCCACTTCATCCTGCCATTCACCCTTTGGATCAAATTACTCATGGTCTTATTGTAGCAGTGGCACCAAAGGGTGTTTTGCAGGGGAGGAGGCAGTTCTCTCTCTTTCTCCTCCCCCTCCCCTATCTGCACACTTTAACAGTCACCCTCCTCCAAACTATCTCCCAAAGGCATTGCCATATAGACTAACGGTGAAGAGGACTGTCTCTGGAGCCAGAGAAACAGGTGTGAATGTGTAAATTCTATTTCCATAACTCACTATCTGTGTGACCACCAGAAAGTTGCTTAACCTCTTCTGCCTCAGTTTCCATATCTGTAAAATGGGAATAATAGCAGTTGCCTCTTCATAGTGCTTAGACCACCCTGTAGTTAGCACTGGAGATGTATTTGCTAATTAAACAAAATAAACATACAAATTCAGTACAAACAATATACTTTCTTAGTAGTAATTATGACCTCAAAACGTGTCCTGGGTTTGCCCTTAAAACCCTTCTGACTTGCATATAAACTTTGCCTAGGAATAGGAAGAACATGTGCTTGGGAGCTCTAGTTTGAATCCTGGCTCTGCCCCATTCCTTGCTATGTGAACTTGGCCAAATTATTTCACCTCTTTGAGCCACATTTCTTTATTAGTAAATAATGACTTAACTTCCTCCTGGAGCTGTTCTGGGGATTGAATCAGATAGTGCCTGGCAAGAGGTGGTGAGGTCCTGAATGGACAGTGATTCTGCTTGATCTTGACCACCCCTTCCCCCTTGCTCCTTTGCTGAGATGTTTTAAGTGCACATCTTCACTATCCAGTAATAAAAATACCTAACATTTACTGAGCAATTATCCTGACCCCATGCATACTTAAACACAGCTAATCCTCACAAGAAATCTAAGTCTCAGAAACATTAAGTAACTTGTCCAAGATTGCAAAGGAAGTTAGTGGCAGAGCCAGGACTCAAACTCAGGACTATCTGATTCCAAAGTGCATGCGATCACCCCACCATGCTACAGGCCCCCCCCCAACTCCAGCCTGGCTAACAGAATTCTGGGAATATATGTCATGTTTCTTTAGCATTCCTTCCCCCATCCCCACACATTCTCTCCACTCTGCCAGCAGCACTTAGCACAGTAAATGCTTCCCACATATTTACTGAATGAGTGGAAATAAATGACTGACATCCCCTCATAGTCAAGAAAATTATTTTTTTTCTTAGGCTGTCCCTGATGGAGCAGAAAAGCAGCTGGCAAACCTCCTCCTCACCCTTTAGCATTCTCTTCTTGCTAAATAATCATATGAGAGAGTGTCTCTCTTTTCTCCCACTAGGGAATCAGGCTTCTTAGTTTCAGAGAGCCACAATAGTGATGAGTCACCTTCAGTGCACATTTGGAGAGATGTCAGGACCACTGGAGCTTTTCAGGGCTCTGTTAACATGCATCAGTGGAGTGATTTCTGAATAATGGCTTTGGATAGGTTTGAGGTAGAAGGATGTGTAGAGGAGATGGAAAATGAAGGAAGGGGATGATGAGAAGGGGAGGTGGTCCACGAGAGGCAGATCACACTGACAAAATGGAGTGTGGTCTAGGGTCCCTAGCGACCAAACTTTTTCTTAGCCAACTCCATTTTTCCCAAAGATGTCTCACCTTATAGCCTGACAGTATCAGAGCTGGAAGGGACTTCAGAGAATCATTCATTCATTCAATAAGCATTTAGCAACCCCCTACTATATGCCAGGCACTGTGAGACTGAGTATTCAGAGAGAAAAAGGCATGGTTCAAGGAAACTGAGGCCCAGAGAGAGGAAGTGAGCTGTTTAAAATCACACTTCAAGTTAGAGTACAGCCGGGAGCAAAAGAGAGTATCCTGAGTCTCAATCCTGAGTCTTTTTTGATGCCTACAAGGAAGGCTTCTCACAACCCCCCGCCATACCTGAACTGGCACACAGGCCGATCAAAGCTTTTTAAAGGTATATGCATTTTGAGGCTCATTACCAACTTCACGAAGCTTCCATAGTCAGAAGGGTCCAGTATTTGAGGGAGTTTGGAGCCTAGGACAAAGGTAGAACCATACTCTTTCTGAAAGTGCAGTCCTGTAGCATATCTTACTGGCCCAATTGCCTAAACTTTGAAGCATCATCTTCTCTGGATGCAGTAGCAGAATTGGGGATAAAGGAGTTCTTTAGGAGCAGAGACAAAGTCTTGTTCATCTTTTTTTTGCCCTCAGCTAACCAAAAACAATCAACAATGAAAGAACATTGCTCCAGTTAGCACCAACGGATATTTATTTTCTCACTGTTTCTACATCCTATGCTAAGTGACAGTGCATAGTTGGTTTAAGATACCTGAATTTCACCCCAAAAGTCACAGTTCTTTTGACATGAATATTCCATTTGTCACTTCATCATTAGAAAACATGGTGTCTTCATCCCAGTATTGGTGACCAACACGAATACAGTCCTGGCTCAAATTGTCATGATGTGAGATATCAGCCTGGAGCAGCAAAGTTGAAAACTGGGGCAGGCTGGGGTCAGAGGTGGGGTCAACCCAGCAGGAGTTGTTAGATCAGAGCAGGGGTGAGAAGGAGGTCAGATGAGAGATCAAAGCCCAGGAACTAGGGCAGGTACACAGTCAATCTAGACTCTCCTGAGGATGGTAGCTTGCAGGCTAGAGTCCCTTATAAAAATATCTCATAGGAAGGTCCTCTGAGCAGGCCTTCTGCCTGCAGGTCCCCAGAGGGGTTTTTGTAATTGATCTGGGTTTGAGTTCCCTCCTCACAAAGGGGATACAATCAGTCAACATTATTCCACAGGCCTTATGTTCACAAAATCAGATAACCTTTAAAATCCTGGATACAGTCTTGTTTGTTTTAGCCATGTGGCTCCAGGCTTAGTGCTAACTTTTAGAATCACAGTTTTAGATCTGATCCTGGCTGTGCATCAGAATCACCTGGGTAGTTGTTCAAATACAGATTCCCAAGTCCTACCTCCAGAGATTCTGATCCCCTGGGTCTGGGGTGGGCTGCCAGCATCTTGAGCAGCTGTAGGGTTCAGTGATTAAGTATAAAGTTTATGCAGTCAGGCTGCTTAGATTTGTAATGGTTCTGTCACTAGCCATTTGTAATGGTGAACCTGGGTGAATTTCTTAATCTTTCTGCATCTCAGCCTCTTCTCTATAAAAGGGAATAATATTTAGCACATCAAACATTGGTTTGATGTGATTATTTACTGCATGCAAAGTCTCATAATACACAGTGCTCAATAAATGTTATCTGCTATCAGTACATATATATTTTTTTTCATGGGCAGGCACCGGGAATCGAACTCAGGTCTTGGCATCACAGGTGAGAACTCTGCTACTGAGCCAACGTTGCCTGCCCAGCATCTTTTATTTTTAACCAAGCTCTACAACTGATTTCTTCAGTTCACTCATTCATTCATTCAACAAGTAATTGGAACCGATCAAAAGCAGTTCTTTGCCTGATGCGCTCAAATGATCAATTCCTGAGACATCAGGTTTCCAAAAAGAGAAAGTTTATTGCCATGTACAAAGCAGGAGATCAGATGGCCTATCAGCCTAAAATTCTGTCTCCCTGAACTACAGTAATTCTGATAGTTTTATAGTAGCAAATGATGGGCAGATTTTGGGATAATGAACACAATGGCTCTAGATGATGTGATTAGAGGTGGTCTAATTATTGAGCATGCATAGATTTACTGCATGCTTAGACACAGAACATATGTAAGAAAATGGCAGCCTTAATATGGTGATGGGTGTGATTTTAAGTATTTTAATGAGGTATAGGTCACTTATAGATTAAAGTCTAAGCTATTGTGCATGTCAAGTGGGCCCATTTTGGTTAGATCCAGTTTTGGTTATCAAGATAATTTTGAAATTGGGGTGGATTAGTTCTGGGCTGACCTAAGACCCTTCATTAATAACCATTAGAGGCTATCTTTAATGATCAAAAGACTCTAAAGTTGAAAAACCAGATAAAATGAGTACAAGTGAGGGTCAATCACAAAGTTTTTATAAGCACAAGGGAGCAAGATAAAGGCTATATAATTATTATCAGAGATCAAGGCAGCTGGATTTCTGTTCAGAGATTTCAGGTATTTCCCTCTTTCTAATATATCAGAAAGTAAAAAAGGAATATCTATATAACGATTCAGTAATCATAATCATCCCTTAAGTTCTAACTTCTCCATTACATAATTACTGAATACCTCTACCTGCCAGGACCCATGCCAGACACGTGATTCTACCCTTTTTGGGAAGTGTTGCTCCACTCACTGCCTTCAGCTACCTGAATCCTTGTCAGATTCTGAGGCTCCGGGTTTCCCCTCGGGCGTCCCTCAGGCACAAGGACTTCCATTTCACAACATCCGCTTAGGAGTCATCTGGACTTGATTGCCATTTTCTGGCTGTGTAACCTTGGACAAATCATGGTAGAAGGTATCTTCTGTCTACTGCCTTCCCGAGAGCCCTGTCGTAATAGCCTTGCTCTTCTTGCATTCGTCCTGACATCACCCAGGTGGTTCTGCCTTTCACTTCAGGCCACAAATGATTGGTCCAAGGTGAGCACCTGACTCAAGATGAGCCAATCATATTCCATCTCCAGGAGCCTGTCACAGAAATGAACAGTTTCTGCCTGACTCCGCCTGCTCTTTTGAATGTTGGCGACGCAAACGCAGGAACTGTTGGCAATGGACATTTTTGACCGTACATACCAAGAAGGAAAAAAAAAGTCAGGGCGTCAGTTGGCAGTGAGAAAGAAAAGTAAAACAATGCTCGGATATCTCAGGGTGCTAAGATTCTTGATTACCATCCTATGAGGGTTCAGTTCCATTCCCACCCTTGGATTCTGTGACACAGTGAAGCTCTTCTTTGTGTTTAGGTCACATAAATAGCAGGCATCTATTGTTTTTACCTGGTTAAAAGTCAGACTTTTCCTCCAGAAACTCACCCTCCCAGGCTCAGAAGGTCCCCCACCCTAAGGCTATTGGAGGAAGAAGCAAATCTAAAACTCGTCTGGAGTTTTGAGAGGAAAACTCCCTTGCACAGTTTCAGAGTCTTCTACCCCTACTTTGAATGAGCTTTTGGGCCAGAGAACTTTAGGAGCACAGAGAGGAGGATATAGCCTAAAGTTCCCATAAGTTTAAAATGCTCGTGGAATCCCTGGTCAGGCCTTGCTTGGGAGGGACGGCTATTTCTAACTTTGATCCTTAATTGAGGAGGAATCTCCTGGAAAATCACAGACTCCTGTCACCATTCATGCCCAGTATGTTCTGCTTCTTCATATTCGCAACTCCTCAGACACTGATACCCTTTCCAAATTGAGCAGGAATTTCCCCCACATCCCTGGAACAGGTTAATAGGACTTGTCTTTCTCCTTCTGGTGTGGGGTTTAGGGTGGCGAGCAGAGAGGTGAAGTGCATCCATCTCAGGCCTAGCATCATCTAAAGTTATTATCTGCCCTTGCCTTACTAGTAAGGAATTTTAAATACTTTCCCTTGTTTACAGTTAAGACTTACAGAAGTCAACTACTTAATTCATTCTTTTATTCATTCACTCAACAAGTTTTTATTGAGTGACAGCTTGTGCCAGGCACTGGGCTAAATGTTGAGGACGCAATACTGAACAAAAGCAACATGGAGGATCCAGAATGGTGTGGAGACAGATGAAAAATAAAGAAGAACGTGGATATATGTATATATAGTAAACTCTGAGTATTATAAAGGTAAAGGCCAGGTGCGGTGAGAAAACCATACAGAGACCTACTTTAGAAAGAATTGGCCAGATAAAGAGAGGGTAGAACTGCTCTGGCACAGACGAATGGCAGGTGTGAAGAACACAGAATCAGATGAACTTGCCCAAGGTCAACCAGTGTGCTGTTTGAAAGGATGTATGTACCCTAGAAAAGCCATGTTTTAATCCTGTTCTAGTTTGCTAGCTGCCGGAATGCAACATACCAGAAACAGAATGGCTTTTTAAAAGGGGAATTTAATAAGTTGCTAGTTTACAGTTCTAAGGCCGAGATAATGTCACAATTACAACAAGTCTATAGACATATTCAAAGGTATCCAGGGAAAGATACCTTGGTTCAAGAAGGCCGATGAAGTTCAGGGTCTCTCTCTCATCTGAGAAGGCACATGGTGAACACAGTCACGGTTTCTCTCTCGGCTGGAAGGGCACATGGCGAACACAGCATCATCTGCTAGCTTTCTCTCCTGGCTTCCTGTTTCATGAAGCTCCCCCGGAGGTATTTTCCTTCTTCATCTCCAAAGGCTGCTGGCTTGTGGGCTCTCGTGGCTATGTCATTCTTCTCTGGCTCTCTCTGAATCTCATTTATTCTCCAAGATATTTCCTCTTTTATAGGACTCCAGAAACTCATCAAGCCCCACCCAAATGGGTAGAAACATGTCGTCACCTAATCCAGTTTAACAACCACTCTTGATTAAATCACATCTCCAGGGAGATGATCTGATTACAGTTTCAAACATACAGTATTGAATAGGGATTATTCTGCCTTTATGAAATGGGATTTAGATTAAAACCTGGCTTTTCTAGGGGACATACATCCTTTCAAACCAGCACAAATCCTAATCCCATTTTGTAAAGGCAGCCATTTCTTCTAATCCCTATTCAGTACTGTATGTCTGAAACTGTAATTAGATCATCTCCCTAGGGATGTGATTTAATCAGGAGTAGTTGTTAAACTGGATTAGGTGGAAGCGGGTCTCCACCCATCTGGGTGGGTCTTGATTAGTTTCTGGAGTCCTATGAAAGAGGAAACATTTTGGAGAATGAAGGAGATTCAGAGAGAGTAGAGCAGAATGATGTAACCACAAGAAGCAGAGTCCACCAGCCAGCGACCTTTGGAGAGGAAGAAGAAAAATGCCTCCCGGGGAGCTTCATAAAACAGGAAGCCAGGAGGGAAAGCTAGCAGATGACGCCGTGTTTGCCATGTGCCCTTCCAGCGTAGAGAAAAACCCTGACTGTGTTCACTATGTGCCGTCTCACTTGAGAGAGAAACCCTGAACTTCATCGGCCTTCTTGAACCAAGGTATCTTTCCCTGGATGCCTTTGATTGGACATTTCTATAGACTTGTTTTAAATGGAATATTGTCTCAGTCTTAGAACTGTAAACCAGCAACTTATTAAATTCCCATTTTAAAAGCCATTCCATTTCTGTTATATTGCATTCCGGTAGCTGGCAACTAGAACACCCAGCAACAGGGACAGGGCCAGATTCTAGGCTCAGGTATGCCTGATTCTGAATTTCTGCTCTTTCTTACCTCCTGAGTTGTCTTGCCCTTGATCATTCAGCCACGTGTCCTGGATCCTTGAGTGAAGACCTTAATTCTCCTGCAAATCACTCTGCCGTGTCTGTATCACAAAAACCTGCCCTTCTAACACAGGGTATGGCCAGGCCTTGGCTGGAGGCCCCCTTCCACCTCAGTGAGTCCATCTTTCACCAAACCAAGCCGTCTGGTCACAAGAATATACAAAAATAATATTAGCAGAACTGCATAAGGAGAGTCTCCTAAAAGCCAAACCCTACCTAGGGGTGGGAAAAAGCTTTCTTTCCTTAGTTGCCTATAGCTTTAGCTCCTGTGAAGGCAGTTTTATATATAATCCTGACACAGTTTCCACCCCTGGGCATAGCAGAATAGCCCAAGTGTGGGCACCTGGTCCAGGGTAGGCAAGCAAGATGCAGGAACAGATGAGCTGCACTATGAATCTGAGCCAAGAAGGAATGCTTTAGCAGAAAGCGAGACCAGTCAGAAGTGAGAGAAAGGAGCAGAGGCACAAGATATGTGGTCCAGCTATGCAGAGATGCTCATTGCTTCCCAGCATCTAATACCCCAATGCTGGCAAATGTTTAACAACTGTCTCTCAAGAGAGTGTGGGGGAGTCCAGATTTGTGATGTTTGTTGATTCCTGTGGGGTAAATACTTCCACCAAGGCCAATTTCAAAGGATGTCACTAAATTGGGAGTTGGAAAAATAACCACGCAATTGACTTTTTTGAGCCTATGTGAGCTGGCTCCAGTGCTTTGACTAACAGGCAGCCCCTCTGTGAGTTTCGTCAGGGCACACGGCCACCTGATTAGAAATTACATCTACAAGTTTCCTTATAATTAGATGTGGCCATATGAGTAAGATTTGGCCAATGCGCCTGAACAGAAGTGATGTGGGGGACTTCTTTGGGACATCCTTAAAAGTGTGTTGCATCAACTTTCTCTCCTTTTTCCTTTCTATAGTTTGGAAGGTGGGTGTGCTGGTCTGAAACTGCTATGCACACCAGAAAGCCCTTGTTCTTCTAATCCATTTTTGTGGGTGTGGTATATTGTGGGCAGGGTGTTTTGATCAGGTTGTTTCCATGCAGATGGGTCACATCCAATTCAAAGTGGGTCTTAATCCTCTTAACTGGAGTCCTTTTTGAAAGGATAAAAAGATACTAAAAGCTGAGAGAGCCCAGAAACATTTAGAAAGAGAAGAGAAATGCCCAGAGACATTCTGGAGAGAGCTGATACAGAACCTGGAGAGGAGAAACAAGCAAGTACCCACAGAAGCCCAGAGACGTTTTGGAGAGAAGGACCAGCAGAGGTTGCCATGTGCCTTTCCATGTGACAGAGGAACCCCAGATGCCACCAGTCTTTCTTTAGTGAAGGTATCCTCTTGTTGATGCCTCAATTTAGACATTTCCATGGCCTTAGAATTGTAATTTGTAACTGAATAAATCCCCATTGTTAAAAGCCAACTCATTTCTGGTATATTACATTTTGTCAACGTTAGCAAACCCAAACAGTAGGCGTACTGTAGATGAGATTAATATCATAGGGGATAGCATGAGGAGCAAGTTGGAGAAGGTGACCTCATGGAACAGTTCTATCTAACAGCCCTGGACCACTCACTTACCTCTGTACTAATTCACGAGAGAAAAATAAATGTGTATATTATTTAAGACTTGTATTTTGGATTCTCTTTATTATGGCAGCTGTGCCAGTTGAAAATATTATATACCCCAGAAAAGCCATGTTTTAATCCTGATCAAATCTTTTGGGAACAGCTGTTTCTTTTAATCCCTATTCAGCACTGTAGGTTAGAAACTTGATTAGATTATCTCCACAAAGATATGACTGCCCAATTGTAGGTGTAACTTTTGATTAGATGGAGATGTGACTCCACTCATTCCAGATAGGCCTTGATTAGTTTACAGAATCCTTTACAAGAGGAAACATTTTGGAGAAACCTCAGAAATGACAGGAGTCTACAGAAACAACAGAAGCCTCAGAGCTAACAGAAACTTTGCAGCAGAGCTGACACAGGTGTGGACACATGTTCGGAGATGGTTGGAGCCCAGCAGACGTCACCATGAGATGTTAGGCAAGTCAGAACCTGGAGAGAGCCAAGGGAAGCCAGGAGAGGAAGGCCAGCCCTGGAAAGACAAAGTGACAAACCCCCACAGGAACAGAGGCTAAAAGCAATGGAGCCCAGGAACAAAGGACCAGCAGGTGCCAGCCATGTGACTTCCCAGCTGACAGAGATGTTTTACACCCATCGGCCTTTCTTGCGTGAAGCCGTACCAGTTCTGGTATATTGCATTCCAGCAGTGCACAAACTAACACAGCAGCTTTGTCTTCATATTAATACTTGGTCCTAGAGCTACTGGGGATTTGATGTATTTTATGGATATTCCTAGCACCTTCCTTTTAAGGTGTCCTGAATGAGACTCTCTACACCAGAACCAGAAGTTGATGAGTCAGTACTTGCTAGGCTATGCTATAGAAATCACTGCAGCATATTAATTTTCCAGTCACATTGCATGACAGCTACAAGTTATTTGAACTTTTCACTCTATGTGTCTTCACATTCTGGCACATTCTGGATCTCAGACTGAAGGAGAAGCTCCTATCTCAGTCTCAAAATAGAAGGACAAGTGGCTCCTGAAACTTCTGCTGGGTTGTAACATATGTCAGTTCCATTGGCCAAAGGAGGTCAATGGCCTAGGCTGACACTGAGGGGACAGTGAGGTATACTCCTCTCACGAGAGGCACTCAGTGGCACTGCAATGGCAGGAATGGATAATCATTTTACCAAGAGTTCGGAAATAGTTGGGAATAATTAGCAGTTTGCCACACAAGAACCTAAAATGAAAATCATGCATTATGTCAGGGCAAGTGCTACTATTATCCCCATTTTACAGGTAAGGAAACAGGCTTAGAGAGGATAAGAGCCACACAGTTATTTGGCTTTTTACTTGCTCTTAGAAGTGGAAATTTCTGAGATGTTTGCCTCAGTTCTTCCACTATGGATCAAGTTATTATTAATAAAAATTTGGAGAGTATCCAGAGAACCCTCTGCTTTTTATAATTTGTTTTTGGAAGCTGAGCTCCAGGGTCTGTGAAGGGCTCACTTAAGTTCAGTGCGGTAGAGAGGAAAGGGCCATGGGGTGCGAAATTAGGAGATCTGAATTATGTTTCAGGGTCTGCCACTAAATCACTGTTCCGCCTCAACTGATCATTTACCCACTCTGAGTATCAGTCATCTGTACATTGAAGGGCTCAGAGCCCACAATTAATAAAGTCCTTTTTGGCTCTAAGATGGTACTAGAACTGTGAGTGCCTCTTAGAAAGTACTGACTTCTACTTGAAAACTATTTTTGAAGGAAACTCTTGATAAACTGCCTCTTTGTCCATTAATTCACTAATTATTTCATCCATTCACTCCTTCGTTCATCAAAAGTTTATGGCAGGTCCTCTCTGTCATGCTCTGCTCTAGGCCTTGGAGGTGCAGAGAGAAGTCAGATCCAGTTCTTAATTTCCAGGAGTTCACAGAAAATTGGAAGAAACAGATAGAGATGTAGATAATGGTAAAAACTGATGAGTTGTCCTCATTACAAAGCAGGGTGATCAGAGGTATAGGAGAAGTGTGTGAAAATACTGCGGCAGGTCAAGGAAGAATCAGCATCCCCAGCCTGGGTGTTGTGCTGATCAGTGAGGGGAAACACAGGGAGAGGAGCAAGAAGAGGAGTGGAGATGATGAGTTTGGGCAGGGGACTGTGGGACACACGAGATGGCATCTAGCAGGCCACTGGATACCTTGGTCTGAGGCTGGGGGAGGTATAGATTCAGGATGTGTGTAGGGAGTCATTCACCACCAGAGGGTCACTGAATCCATAAAAGCATTTGTGACTGTGAGTTTTCTTCTGTACACTGTCCCTGGACATTGGGCCAAGTACAGGGCATTGAAGTCCAAGCCAGTCTCATTGCACAGAATGGCCACACACACACCAATATTTCTGAAAGAGGGTCCTATAGGGGATTGACCAAAGTTTGGTGCAACAGTGTACAAGTTGGCCCTGAGTAGTACAAATGTGCAACACCAATTTCCATTTTATGGCCTTGTCTGAAGCTGGAACATATAAAAGGGCATCAGGTCATCCCTGGAACAGCAGAGACATAAATCAGGCAGTGCTCTACTTCCTGAGGCCCCCAGCCAAGGAAGGCAGAGGCTGCCCAGCTCTAACTGGGATCAATTACAGGCCATTTCTCTGCCCTGCTGAGCTTACATCCACAGACTCTTGCAGGCCTGGCCCCATGAGACCCTGTGGAGTAGAAGCTCTTAGGTTGTGTTTGTGACAAGATGCAGAGCTCAAACTTGGACAGGGAAGAGGAAGGAAAGGCACTGGTCTAAATTAGGAGGGTACTAATAATGATAACAAAAGAATATCTACCTTCATGGAATGTGATGGGCCAGACACTATGCCAAGTATTTTACGTACATTATTTCATTTCAACCTCACAATAATTCTCCAAGGTAAGTATTGTTGCTGCCATTTTACAGATAAGGAAATTGAGGCTTAGTAAAGTTGAGTGACTTATACAGGTTCATGTACTTAGGAAGTGTAGTACTGAATTCAGACTCAAGTCTGTCTGCTTCCAGAGACTGAGTTCTAAAATAATGGCAAATAAAGAAGGTGTAAACAGCCTGTCCTTCAGACCCAAATAGGCTTGGAATCAAATCTTGGCTCTTTCACTTCCTAGCCATGATCTGAAACAAGTTACTGAACTCCTAAAACCTTGGTTTTCTCATTTGTAAAAGATTGGAGAAACAGAGCCCATCTGTGTCATTATGAAGATTAGAGATAATATATAAAACGTATATATGGATGCTCAATAAATGGTGGTGTTATCATCATCACTATTTTCATCCCTGTCTCTTACTTTTGCTTACCACATTCAAGAAGATTCAAGAGTGGAAGAACGTACATAAACGCTTCTAAGCAGAAGGGAGAACAGCACATTTGGAGACCTGAGAGTGACTTGGTATGGCTGGAAGTGAAGGGAGGGGAGAAATAACTGAGAATTGAGGCTCCAGAGGCAGCCAGGGGACTGGTTTATGCAAGTCTGCCTTATAAACCACAATAAGGCCTATTTTGACGTCAGTTAGGAGCCATTGGAGAATTTTAAGCAGGATAGGAGTGATGTGGTTGATTGCACTCCTCAGAGAAATATCTAAGGCAATTCATCTTGTTCTCCCTAGTACTCTAGTACTTAGGAAATAGTAGCTGTCAAAAAAATATTAGTTGAATAAATTTGCTCAAGGTTACCGTTGTTTCCAGGCTTGGTTGGTTATGAGAAACAAGTGTGCACTATTGCTAGCTGAGGTAGGTTGGAGCTATATACCTCAGAAAAACATTCTTAAACTCAATCCATTCCTGAGTGTGTGTGTGCTGGTTTGAAAGGATGTATGTACCCTTGAAAAGCCATGTTTTAATCAAAATCCCATTTCATAAAGGCAGAATAATCCCTATTCGATACTGTATGTTTGAATCTGTTGTTAGATCATCTCCCTGCAGATATAACCCAATCAAGAATGGTTGTTAAGCTGGATATGACATGTGTATACCCATTTGGGTGGGTTTTGATTAGTTTACTGGAGTCCTATAAAAGAGGAAACATTTTGGAGAATGAGGGATTCAGAGAGAGTAGAGAATACTACAGCACCACTAAGCAGAGAGTTCACAAGCCAGTGGCTTTTGGAGATGAAGAAGGAAAATGCCTTCCAGGGAGCTTCATGAAACAGGAAGGCAGGAGATGAAACTAGCAGATGATGCTGTATTCACCATGTGCCCTTCCAGATGAAAGAGGAGCCTGACCATGTTCAACATGTGCCTTTCCAGATGAGAAAGAAACTCTGTGCTTACCATTTTCCCTCCCACTTAAGAGAGAAACCCTAAACTTCATCGGCCTTTTTGAATCAAGGTATCTGTCCCTGGATACCTTAGATTGGACATTTCTATAGACTTGTTTTAATTGGGACATTTTCCTGGCCTTAGAACTGTAAACTAGCAACTTATTAAATTCCTCTTTTAGAAGCCATTCTGTTTCTGGTGTATTGCATTCTGGCAGCTAGCAAACTAGAACAGTGTGTAACCATTGTAAGTAGGACCTTTTGATGAGATTACTTCAGTTATGGTGTGGCTCAATCAGGACAGGTCTTAATCTTATTACTGGAATCCTTAATAAGCAGAATGACATTCAAACAGATAGAGAAAAAGCCACAGAGAGCGCGGCCAGAAGATGAAAATCAATTGAACCTGGAAGACAAGGGTATGAACCTGGAAGACAAGGGTAAGGACAGGAGAGGCCACCATGTGTATTGCCATGTGCCAGAGGAGCCCAAGACCAATGTTATATTACTTAGAGAACAGATTAGGTTGCTGTAACAAGGAGTCCCATAATACAGTTGCTTAAATCAGATATATATTTATTTCTCTCACATGAATAGTCCAGAGATGAATAGTCCATGGCTGGCAGGGCCAGCTCTGCTCCAAGGAGTCATCTGGAACCCAGGTTGGGCAATTCATGTTACTATTCTTGACATGAGGTTGCCACCTCTGGAATCACAGACTCAAGAACAGGACCAAGGAGTTGCCACATCACTTCTGCCTACATCCTATTGGAAGAACTCAGTCACATCTAACTGCAGGGGAGGCTGGGAAGTACAGATTCCAGCTGGGAAGCTATGTACCATGTTAAAGCTTTGGGTGTAGTAAAAAAAAGAAGAAAGTTGCCCATTGAGGGCAACTCAAAGTCTCTACTATAGGTACCCTGCTTTTGGGGGAGAAGATGGAAGAGTCAAGTGGTACTGAGCACTTTAATGCAGTAGGGAAGTCCAGTTATGGAGGGCTAAAAAGGTATCTCTGGATTATGACTTCAGAAGGGTAGAAGTCAGATCGCAGGGGTTTAATGATGAGAAATGAGGATATGGAGCCGGAAGTATAAAGCAATCCTTTTGAACAACTTGGAGAAGGGTAGGAAAGGCAGAGATAACAGGATCCATGTGCTGGTTTGAAAGGATTATGTGCTCTACAAAAGCCATATTTCAATCCTGATCCAATCTTGTGGGAGCAACTGTTTCTTTTAATCTCTATTCAATAATGTGGGTTGGAATATTTTGATTAGATTATTTCCATGGAGATGTGACTGTACCCATTTCAGATTGGTCTTGATTAGTCTACTGGAATTCTTTAAAAGAAGCATTTTGAAGAGAGCCACAGAGTCTACCAGTCAGTGACCTTTGGAGATGAAGCAGGAGAACAGCTCTGGGAGTAGCATCATGAAACAAAAGGCCGAGAGCAAGCTAGTAAATGTCACCATGTTTGCCATGTATCTTTCCAGTTGAGAAAGAAACCCTGAACTTCATTGGCCTTTCTTGAGTGAAGGTAATTTCTTCTTGGTGCCTTCATTTGGACATCTTTATAGACTTGCTTTAATTGGGATATTTTCTCGGTCTTAGAACTGTAAACTAACAACTTATTAAATTTCCCTTTTTAAAAAGACATTCCATTTCTGGTATGTTGCATTTCAGCAGCTAACAAACCAGAACAACCTAGAACAAAGGAAGGCTTTTTTTTTCTTTATAAGTTGGGAGAACTTTGACAATATTTACAGACAAAGAGGAATGTTCCAGTAGAGGAGAGCTTGAATATGTGAGAAAGACAGAAGTTGGCACCCTCAGAGCAGATGGGAGGGGGTGGGATTAAGCACACAGATGCTGATATAAGCCTTGAACGGAAAGAGAAATATTCCTTCTGAAGACAAGAGAGGAGGTAAATATGCTTGCAGAAATGGCAATATTTGTAGATGTAGGGTGGGGTGGGGAATTGAACAATTCCTGCCTAATGGCTCAGTTTTCTCGATGAACCAGGAGGGAGGGATTTCCTGGCTCAGAAGAGATATTAGCAAAGATTTTTTTTTAAAAAAATCCATGCACCCATATATGGATTAAGTCAGGTTCAGTGTCATGGAACTTTGACTCATATATTCACAGCCTATCAAAGCCAGCTCAATCCAGTTTAGGTAAAAACACTGGGGTGACTTATAGCTCCAAAGGCAAGAGGCAGCTGAACTTCAGGAAGAACTCAAATCCAAGGAATTAGGAAGCCCTAGTCCCTCCATGGTGACTTATCCATGGCATGGACCTAGGAGAAGTTGAGGGAATGTGAGGAGTGGCTTGGATTGAATCATCAACAATTTTGAGATATCCCTGGGGTGTCAGGAATGCTAGAACTGCTGTGATTCAGATACAGTGTTATTGAACTACCAACATTTAGATCTAATTTATATTATGATTTCACTTACATCCACAAGCCAGTAAAGCTTGAGAGACATCCACGTTACATTTTTGGGGGTATAATAGTCAGGATCCCATCAGAAAACAGTTGACACACTCACATTGGATAATTTCAGAAAAGTTCAATGAAGTATCTTTACACAGGTGTGGTCAGGGTTTATGGAAGCCACAAGGGAGAGCGCAGAACCTGGGGCAAGGGACAGCAAAGCTGTTACCAACCCTAGGCCTGAAGGACTGAGAGGAAGAGCAATCACCTCAATTGAACCCCAAACAGAGGAAGCTGTGTGGAGAGTGCCACCCACAGGAGTTGAGACCTTCAGTTGAGGGATGCAGTGGCCCATGGCACTTCCACAAGGAGGAAGTCAGGGGAACACATACCCCTACCCTCACTTTTCTCCAGCCTTCCAACTCCAGCCAGGGCTCTCATTGACTCAACTCAACAGAAAACTAGAGGACAGGAGAATTCACTGATGTTTCTCATAGAGGTCAGCTTCCTGGTGCACAGAGTAGGATGGAAAAGGATCTGGAGGGACAAACAGAAGAGATCCAGCATAGTATCCTAGTATCCAGATCCAGGAATATCTGTATCACAGACTCAGGTTCCTTACTGGAATATCTGAGCGCTCTCTCTAATACTAAAAAGAGAGCCAGAGGCTTTATTTACCTCTGAGGATGGAAGGTCTCCATATTCAGGGGGGTATATTCTCATCCTGATTTATAGGGTGGCTGAGGAGGAAGTTCCTGTGAACTTGAACTATGTCTATGTTAGGATTCAGGTGTGAAGAAGAGTGTTTGATTGGAAAACTGAGAGGATAGGGGGTGATGGAAGGCAATTATAGGACAGGACCATGTGTTCCTGAGGTGGAATCCATTCAGAATAATGCCCCCCTCAAAGATTTCCTTGTCCTCATCCCTGAAACCTATGAATATATTACTTTACATGGCAAAAGAAACTTTGCAGATGTGAATAAGTTGAGGATTTTGAGGGAGAGATTATCTTGGATTAGCCAAGTGGGCCCAATGTAAGAAGAGGTAGGAGGATCAGTGTCAGTGTCATCTTCCATGGAAGATGGAAGCAGAGATTAGAGTGATGTGGGGTGATGAGCCAAGGAAAATGGGTAGCCTCGAGAAGTTGAAAAAGGCAAGGAAGTGGATTCTCCCTTAGAGCCTTTAGAGAAACATAGCCCTACTGGCCCATTTTAGACGTCTAACCTCCATAACACAACACAAATATGTTGATAATTTGTTACAATACATCCAGTTATTAGTTTTCAATTGAAAAGCCATTTAGCAAAAATGTTTATACATTCCTTTCAATTATGTCCATAAAAACTTTAAATTCACAAATCACAACCCAAAACCCCAAAGAATTTTTCTAAACAAATGAAACACATAGACAAATTCAAATCATTAAAAATGCTTTTTAAATCACAGCAAATAATATATATATATTTTTTAGCTTTATTTATGTATTTTATTATTTTTTTGTATGCATTATGGCAGGGTGGGGGGGGTCACATTTCATTCTTTTCCATCTGAGTATCCCCTTATTGCAACACCATTTGCTGAATTTTTGTTTGTTTGCTTGCTTGTTTGTTTTTGTTTTAGGAAGTGCATGGGCCGGGAATCGAACCCGGGAATCCCGCATGGCAGGTGGAATTCTACCACTGAACTATTCTCGTACCTCCCAACAAATAATATTTTGTAACAAGAAATGAAACACAAAAAAAATAGCTATATATAATAATGTTTTAAAAAGCTCAATGACGAAGTGGTGTCATACTTTATTTAAATGTACTGTTCATTAATGCTTGTATAATATACCTACTTTAGTTTTCTGTTAAATAATAGATTTAAAAAACAAAATGCTGAAAACCAAAAAACTGAATTATATTTATTCTCAAAGCTTCTTAATTTTGCCCATGTGTCCAAAGTTGTGAATTACAGTAATAGCCCTCAGAAAAGTCTGTTTTTTGGTGAAACAAGTCACAGATGACCAGATTTTGATAATGGTGCATTTTCTTTGTCCTGTAATTACTTTAAATATGCTATATAACCTGGGGATCCTTAAAGATGATTTTCTAAAGAAATAAATAACTTTCATACATTTTTTTACATAAAGTATACCACCCTATATAATTAAACAGCATCACAAAATTGAAAGTATAAATAAAATGAGTGATACTAAAGCCTGTTAAAAAAGCAAAACTCAGTTGAATGACTATACATGACATTTTAAAAGTCCAATAATTTGATATGTAGGAAAAGTGCAGTAATTCCCAAGAATAGTCAGTATTACACTAAGTGTACAGATAAGCACAAAGTCAAAGTTTCTTTCAGATTCTAATTCCTTAAAATCTAGGTTAGATATCAAACTACCCTTCCTTCATTGAAATTCTGTGACAGTCATAATAAATCGATGTAAACATTTAAATTTTGCATCTCTAAGCTACGTTTCTGCCACAGAATAGCCTATAACTTCTCTAAAATTCCTATGAAAGATTGATACTACTGTTGAAGCATCTACTTGTTGCATTTAAAACTTTTCTTCCCAAATACCGTGTTCTTAATTTTTCTTAGGGCTATCAATCAGCACATTTTCACAAAGAACAAAATAGTTGGGAGATAAGCTTGTAAAAAGCACAGTAATTTAAAGAATCAAGGAGTCATCATTATAAAAGATTGATATAGTTAGGACCTTGGAGGTTAAATAGGTTATTAAAACATACCATATATATAAGCAAATGGCATCACCTGTATGTATGACATGATCTAGGCCACAGGTCCACCTTCCCAAATATCATTATACCTTCATAAACTAAAATTTATGACTGGGGTGCACAAGTGGCTCAGTGGTAGAATGCTCGCCTTCCATATAGGAGACCTGGGTTCGATTCCCAGACCATGCACCTAAAAAAAAAAAAAAAAAATTACGACCAGCAGCAGTTCACTTTAAATTGCTTTCAGCAGTTTCAAGCACTAGAAGGTCTTACGATGTATATACAGAGATAGATGTGTCTATCTCTCTACATTAAATTTAAGAATTTTATTCTCTAAGTCAAAACAGACCATTATCTTATGAATTTTATGTAGTTTAACAAATAACCTTTAGAAATCCTTTGTTTAGTAATCATTTGTATAAATACAAAAATATCAGATGTGAAAATGATTTTTCAAATCATACCTATTTCTATTTCTTCACAATTCTATATGTAATTACAGCTTTCAAATTTTTCTGTGATTTGATATATCTGTACAAGAAGAGTAAGATAAAAATGTTTAAACAATTAAGTAAATCTGATTTGCCAAAATTGATATCTGACATTTATGTGCTCTTGCAAAGAGTGCACAGGACATTTCTGCAGCAATTAAAAGGGTAAAATCTTTTAAAACTCAGATTCAAGTTTTCTCTCATTAATATATTCTCTTCCCCAGGAAGAACATTTCAAATTTTGATTTCTGGACATAATAGGTATTTTTAATAGCAAACATGTTTTTTTCTTTAAACTTTTATAATTTCAAACCATTTGAACAATACAATCAGATTCAGCATGATGATATCTTCCCAGAATCTGTAGAAGTCCTCTGTGCAGGATTAACGGCGAGATTTCTAGTGTCATCTTGAAAAGCCAGTTTAAGATAGCATACTGCTGTGCTTTAAGGGGATTTCCTGCAGGTTTAGGATCATAACCATATGTAAAGTAGCTGCTATTACAAGGATGGCTTCAAGAAAAGAAACACTGGCGGGCACAAAATCCTGTAGCCCCAAATAGTTTATCAGTGTTGATAATATTATGACTAGCGAAGTTGCAAATTTTAAAATATCATCAGCATACTTAATAACAGCAGGTATTACCAGCAGTCCAAGTGCCTGGAAAACTACTACAATCTAGATCAGTTGGTTACATCCCTGAAAATATCTTTCTTTGATACTAATTCTCCATCCTAAATGTATACACCATCAATTCAAACATACTTCCAAAGAAACCAAGTTGAATATTTCTTATCCACACTGATGGTTTGGTTTCTTTTAAAATTTTGTCAACGTAACCCCTGGCAAAACTGCCTGGAAAGCACTCTGCGAGAACTGCCACGTGTCCCACAAATTGAGAGTCAGCTGAAAGATCCTTAGAAATAAGTTCTTGAGAATCTGAGGGCCACTGAACAAAAGCAGCCTCCTGTCATGAAAATTACAAGGGAGAGCCGCTGGCATACACCTAATTTTTCACTAAGTATAGACAAAGAAAATAATGCCGTTATAAGAACTTTCAGTTGATATGTGACCTGATAAGTAGCTGCATCTAGATTTGACATCCTGGGTTGGGAGTGAGGCTAGCAAAGTGTGGGTCCAAATGATATTGTGATTTCATTTGCACCTACAGGCTGGTGAGGCTTGTGGGATCCATGTTACCCCTGAAACATGAAATGGAAGAAGCCATTCTTCCTCGTGTCAGCTAGGAGACACACAGAACTGCTGAGACTGGGGGTCATGCAAAGGACCAGCGCAGCAGATGGGGCAGCAGGGAGTGGCAGCTGTGCATGTAATGCCCAGCAAATCAAGCAGGGGAGCAGGGGAGCAGGGGAGGGGAGCAATGGCTCTGCCCACGCTGCCTAGCAGCATGGCTGCAGGCACCTGCAGAAGCTCTCCCTGGCGGAGCAGCTAAGTAAAATCAAGAGGATGGGTAAGTTCAGCAGAGGAATGTGGAGAGATCCAGGTGTCTGCAAAGTGCAGGCCTACTGTGGGTGTGGACTCGTTCTTTTTTTTAATCTTTTTTTTTATTGTATAGTATAACATATATACAAAGCAAAGAAATAAAGCAATAGTTTTCAAAGCACTTTTCAATAAGCAGTTACAGGACAGATCCCAGAGTTTGTCATGGGCTACCATATGGTCTGCTCAGATTTTTCCTTCTAGCTGCTCCAGAATATAGGAGGCTAGAGGGCTTAAATACCTTTTTATCACCACAATTGACTTTTTTCCCTTCTTTTTTGTGAAAAATAACACATATATAAAAAAGCTATAAATTTCAAAGCACAGCACCACAATTAGTTGTAGAACATATTTCAGACTTTGACATGGGTTACAGTTTCACAATTTTAGGTTTTTACTTCTAGCTGCTCTAAAATTCTGGAGACTAAAAGAGATATCAATTTAATGATTCAGTATTCATATTCATTTGTTAAATCCTATCTTCTCTGTATAACTCTGCCATCACCTTTTATTTTTCCATCCCTCTCCTTAGGGGTGTTTGGGCTATGGCAATTCTAAATTTTTTTTAAATTTATGATACATAGCCAACATACAAACACATTCTTATCATATGATCATTCCATTATTGTTATATAATCAATAATAACACTATCATCACATAGTTGTATATTCATCATGATCATTTCTTAGAACAGCTGCATCAATTCAGAAAAAACAATAAAAAGAAAACAGAAAAAAATTCATACATACATAATTTCCCTTACCCCTCCCTTTCATCGACCACTAGCATTTCAATCTAATAAATTTATTTTAACATTTGTTCCCCCTATTATATTTTTTAATCCATATGTTTTACTTGTCCGTCGATAAGGTAGACAAAAGGAGCATCATACACAAGGCTCTCACAACCACACAGTCACTCTGTGACAGCCATATCATCATACAATTATCTTCAAGAAACATGGCCACGAGAGCACAGCTTCACATTTTCAGGCAGTTCCCTCCAGCCTCTCCATTACACCTTAACTAAACAGGTGATATTTATTTAATGTTGAAGGATAACCTCCAGGATAACCTCTCGACTCTGTTTGGAATCTCTCAGCCATTGACACTTTATTTTGTCTCATTTCCGTCGAGAAGATTTTCTCAATCCCTTGATGCTGAGTTTCAGCTCATTCTAGGATTTCTGTCCCACGGCAATTCTAAATTTTTTATATTGGAAGGGTCTGTCACTAATATGGGGTAGGGAGATGGAACTATCTGATGCTCTGGAGAGGCTGGGCTAGATTTCAGGACCTACCTGGATCAGAGAATCTTCTGGAGGTTGTAGGCTTCCAGAAAGTTACTCTAGTGCCTGGAACACTTGTGGAATCTTATATAATGCCCTAGGTGTTCTTTAGGATTGGCTGGAATAGTCCTGGTTGGGGGTTGGCAGGTTATGATAGGTAGCAAGGTTTACCTGGAGCTTGTGTAAGAGCTGCCTCCAGAGTAGCCTCTCGATTCTATGTGAACTCTGTCTGCCACTGATACTTTATTAATTACACTTCTTTTCCTCCTTTTGGTCAGGATGGAATTGCTGATCCCATGGTACCAGGTCTGGATTCATCTGTGGGAGTCATCTCCAATGTCATCAGGGAGACTTTCACTCATGAATGTCATGTCCCACGTAGAGGGGAAGGGCAACGATTTCACTTTCAGAGTTGGCTTAGAGAGACTAAGGTCACATCTGAGCCACAACAGAGGTCCTCCAGAAGTAGCTCTTAGGCATGCCTATAGGTAGTCTAAGCTTCTCCGCTATCTACATAAGCTTCACAAGAATAAGCCTCATGATCGAACGCATAGCCTATTGATTTAGAAATCCCTAAAGTTTGACACAGTATCAGGGGATCCCCTGATGGTAAGGTTTAATAGTTCCATATTCTTTCTCCCCTCCCTCAGGGGACTTTGCTAATACTTTTTGATTATCTGCTTAATTTACTCTAGGATGTATCCAGGCATTACAATAACCTATATAGGATTAAAGGACAACCTTCTTATTCCGTACTCCCTGTGTTTCAGTTGTTCAAATGAGCTATACAGATAGGTTGAATTAGATTATGCACTACAGAAAATTTCAGTTCCAGACCAAATATACCTTTCTTCCATTGGTCTCAAAAAGTACGCGTGGTTCTAAAATATAGACACTGTCTTCCTTACCCTATGTTCTGAATTACTTTAAACCCAACCTATTTGGCTTTGTTCTTATCTGTAAATATCAGGTTACATATATAAAACAGCCTCTCAAAATCCAGAAATACTAATCACCACTCTGGACTTAATGTGTCTGCTCTAAAAGCTTATAATCTAGGCCCCTGTTTTCTTATAAGCATTTTCTAAAGTGACCATACCACTGTTGTTTTTTGTTTCTGGCTTATTTTGTCCCACCAAATGTCCCACATTTTATTCACATTGTTTCACGCCTCACGACATTGTTCCTTTAGTAGCAGCACAACCTTTGTTCATAAGTATACACCATTGTTCACCAATCTACTTCTCCGTCAGTGCATCCTTCAGCCACCTGCATTCATCAGGCATCATGTAGAGGTCCCAAAGTCCACAGTCCATCAACATTCTCAATTTTAAATAATTTCATTGTTCCTAAGAGAAAGAAAACCAATGAACACCCTCGTCAAATAGGAAATCTAAACCTCCTCTTACCACTTGTCCCTCACCCCATTATTTACCTCTGCTGTTGCTGTGGTAGTGCTGATCGTTTCCTTTTGAACATAGTTTATAAAATGCAATAGCAGTTTCCCCCCGTACCCTTGACTTAAGCACTCTTTATACAAGAATCATGTCATTGAAGTAATTCTTATGAGAACGCATTCATATTTCTAATGTGAATCAGTGGGACACATAGGCCTATACAACCCCTTTCAATCTTTTTCTTCTTCAATATGGTAATATTACTTATAGACCCACTAGAGAATCCCCTTCACTCCTATCTATTCCCTTACATTGGAATTCAACCTCATTAGCTAACGGTTCACCTATCTCTAGCTTCTATGTTATTTCTATGTCCCCTATATTCTGTATTATAAGCCTCTGATTATACCTTTATGCTAGTCATAAAAGTGGAATCGTACAGTATCTATCCTTTTGTATCTGGCTAATTTCGCTCAGCATTATGTCCTCAAGGCTCATCCATCTTGTCATGTGCTTCAGGATGTCATTTTGTCTTACTGCTACATAATATTCCATCGTGTATATATACCACATCTTGTTGATCCAATCGTCTGTTGATGGGCATTTGGTTTACTTCCATCTTTCGGCGACTGTGAATAATGCTGCTATGAACATCGGTGTGCAAATGTCTGTTTGTGTCTTTGGTTTCAGCTCTTCTGGGTATATACCAAATAGTGCTATAGCTGGGTCATGGGGCAATGCGATATTTAGTTTCCTGAGAAACCACCAGTCTTCCATAGTGGCTGTACCATTATACATTCCCACCAGCAGTGCCTAAGTGTCTCAGTTTCTCCACATTCTCTCCAACATTTATAGTTTCCTGTTTAATAGCAGCCATTATTGTAGGTGTGAGGTGGTATCTCATTTTAGTCTTGATCTGCATTTCCCTGATAGCCAGTCTCTTCACGTACTTTTGAGCCATCTGTATTTGCTCTTCAGAAAATGCCTATTCATATCTTTACCCATTTTATAATTGAGTTGTTTGTTCTTTTGTTGTTGAATTGTATGATTTCTTTGTATATACAGGAAATCAAACCTTTGTCTGATATGTAATTTCCAAATATTTTCTCCCATTGAGTTGGCTGCCTCTTCACCTTTTTGACAAAGTATTTTGAGGTGCAGAAGCATTTGATTTTGAGGAGTTCCCATTTATCTATTTTTTCTTTTGTTGCTTGTGCTTTGGGTGTAAAGTTTAGGAAGCTACCTCCCATTACTAGGTCTTGAAGATGTTTCCCTACATTTTCTTTTAGAAGCTTTATGGTATCAGTTCTTATATTTAGATGTTTGATTCACTTTGAGTTAATTTTTGTGTAGGATGTAAGATGGGGTCCTCTTTCATTCTCTTGGCTATTGATATCCAGTTCTTCCATGCCCAATTATTGAAAAGACTATTTTGTCCCAGTTCAGAGGATTTGGGGTCCTTGTCAAAAATCAGTTGACCATAGATTTGGTGGTCTATTTCTTCCCTTTTGATTTGATTCCATTGGTCAATGCTTCTGTTTTTGTGCCAGTACCATGCTGTTTTGACCACTGTGGCTTTATAGTAGGGTTTAAAGTCAGGGAGTGTTAATCCTCTCACTTTGTTCTTCTTCCTTAGGTTGCTTTTAGCTGTTTGGGGTCTCTTTCCCTTCCAGATGAATTTGCTAAATTAGCTTTCCCAAATCTTCAAAGTAGGTTTTGGAATTGTGATTGGTACTGTGTTGACTCTGTAGATCAATTTGGGGAGAATTGTCATCTTACCTATATTTAGCCTTCCTATCCATGAGCAGGGAATATCTTTCCACCTATTTAGATTTCCTTTGATTTCTTTTAGCAATGTTATGTAGTTTTCTGTGTACAAGTCCTTTACATCCCTAGTTAAGTTCTTTCCTAAGTATTTGATTCTTTTAGTTGCTATTTTGAATGGAATTTCTTCCTTAACTGACTCCACACCTGGGTCATTGCTTGTGTATAGGAACGTAACTGATTTTTGCACATTAATTTTATATCCTGCCATTTTGCTGAATTTGCTTATTAGCTCAAGTAACTTTGCTGTAGATTTCTCAGGATCTTCCAAGTACAGTATCATATCACCTGCAAATAATGAGAGTTTTACTTCTTCCTTTCCAATTTGGATGTCTTTTATTTGTTTGTCCTTCCTGAATGCTCTAGCTAGAACTTCTAGCACAATGTTGAATAATAGTGGTGAGAGTGGGCATCCTTGCCTTGTACCTGATCTTAGGGAGAAGGCTTTTAGTCTCCATTGCGTACGATGCTGGCTATCGGTTTTTCATATATTCCCTTCAGCATATTGAGGTAGTTATCTTTGATTCCTATCTTCTGGAGTGTTTTTATCAGAAAAGGATGTTGAATTTTGTCGAACGCTTTTTCTGGACTCGTTCTTAAGCAAAGGTGAATTTGTTCCCTGGGAACATATAAAACTTGGTGGGGACACTTTACAGAGGGCTGGAGACCATCTGACTACTCAAAATTACATTAACAAACTCAGACTATCCACATTCCTTCTCCCCTCTCTGTTAGTAGCTGAGATTTCCAGCAATCAGTAGTAGTCTTTCCACTTCACTCTCCCATATTGTGTGTCTTCATTTTCAGAGACGTGGTGTTCTGCCCATTTCTGGGAATTGCCCCTCAGATCTCAAGCCTTTGGGGAAGTGGGAAACTCTTCCCCACTGGAAGGTATTGCATCCTACCTTATATAAGATTGTGTAAAGTATACCTCTGAGAAGATGGAAGGAGCTGCCTGGGAGTCATTGGTGCCTGGGGTCCAGGGAGGGAAGGGTAGTTCTGACAGAAGGAACAGAATGAGAAAAAAACAGAGAGATATAAAAAAAAAGTTGAACAACTGCTGTGGGATGGTAACAGATCCCACCAGAATAGCTTTGGCTATTCAAAACCCCTACCCTTCCATATACCTTTGAGAATTTGCTTTTCCATTTCTGAAAAGAAACCTGCTGGAATTTTGATTGAGATTTTTTTGAATCAATAAATTGCTTTGAGTAGAATTGATGTCTTAACAACATCTGGTCTTTCAATATATGAACATATTTCTATGTGGTTGGTAGTACTATCTTCTTTTTCATTTCTTATTTCTGTCTTTTCTGTTTTTTTCTTTGTCAGTCTAGCTAGAGGTTTGTCAATTTTATTGATCTTTTCAAAGAACCAGTATTTAGTTTTGTTAATTCTATTGTTTTTTCCCTCTATTATATTTATCTTCACTCTATTCTGTCATTCCTTCCTTCTGCTTGCTTTGGGTTTAGTCTGTGTTTCTGTTTTTTAGAACCTCCAGTTTTGAGTTAAGTTTCTGATTTGTGATTTTTTTTTTAATGTAAGTATTTAGAGGTATAAATACTTACATTATAGAATGGGTTAGGTAGTGTTTCCTCCTTTTTAATGTTTTGGAAGCTTTTGAAGAAGATTAGTGTTAATTCTTCTTGGAATGTTTGATAAAATTCCTCTGTGAAGGCATCTGTCCTTAGTTTTTCTTTTTTCTATTTATTTAGGCCTTCTTTGATATTCAGCAGTGTTTTGTAGTTTTCCATGTATAACTCCTTTACATCCTTGATTAGATTTATTTTCCTAAATATTTTATTCTTTAATTGCGATTATAAACAGAATTTTTCTTGATTTCTTGTGCAGATTGTTCATTATTGGTGTATAGAAACACTACTGATTTTTTTGGGTATTGATATTGTTCCTGTCATTTTAGCTGAATTCATTTATTAGATTATGAACTTTGTTGTGTTTTTTTCAGGATTTTCTGTATACTTGATTATGTCATCTGCAAATAGGAAAGGTTTTACTTCTTCCTTCCATTTTGGATGCCTTTTATTTATTTTTCTTGCCTAAATGCTCTGGCTAAAACTTCCAGTACAATGTTGAATAAAGTGACAGTGGGCATTCTTTGTTCTTGATACTAGAGGGAAAGCTTTCTGTCTTTCACTTTTGTGTATAATGTTAGCTGTGGAATTTTCATATATGTCCTTATGTTGAGAAAGTTTCCTTCTATTCCTAGTTTTCTAAGTGTTTTTTTTCTTTTAAGAAGGAGTTCTGGATTTTGTCTAATGCTTTTATGTGTTAATTTAGATGATCATGTGTTCTTTTTTCCTTCTTTCTGTTAACGTGGGGTATTATTTTAATTGATTTTCTTATGATGAACCAATCTTGCAGAACAGCGATAAATCCCACTTGATCATGGTGTACAATTCTTTTAGTGTCCTGCTGGGTTTGGTTTGCTAGTATTTTGTTGAGGATTTTTCATCCATGTTTGTAAGAGATGTTGTCTCTAATTTTATTTTCTTGTGGTATCTTTATTTGGCTTTGGTGCGGCCTTATAGAATGGGTTAGGTAGTATTTCCTCCTTTTTAATGTTTTGGAAGCTTTTGAAGAGGATTAGTGTTAATTTTTCTTGGAATGTTTGATAAAATTCCCCTGTGAAGGCATCTGTCCTTAGTTTTTCTTTGTTGGGAGGTGTTTGATGATTAATTCAATCTCCTTACTAGCTATTGATTTGCTGAGATCTTCTGTTTGTTCTTGAATCAGTGTAGGTAGCTTGTGTATTTCTAGGAATTTGTCCATTTAATCCAGGTTATCTAATATGTTGGCATGGATTTGTTCATAGTATCCTCTTAAAGTTTTTATTTCTATGTGGCTGGTAGTACTATCTTCTTTTTCATTTCTTATTTCTGTCTTTTCTGTTTTTGTCTTTGTCAGTCTAGCTAGAGGTTTGTCAATTTTATTGATCTTTTCAAAGAACCAGTATTTAGTTTTGTTAATTCTATTGTTTTTTCCCTCTATTATATTTATCTTCACTCTATTCTGTCATTCCTTCCTTCTGCTTGCTTTGTGTTTAGTCTGTGCTTCTGTTTTTTAGAACCTCCAGTTTTGAGTTAAGTTTCTGATTTGTGATTTTTTTTTTAAATTTAAGTATTTAGAGGTATAAATTTCCCTCTCTGCCCCGCCTTTGCTGCATCCCATACATTTTGGTATGTTGTGTTTTCATTTTCATTCACCTCAAAATTTCCTAATTGTGATTTCTTATTTGAACATATATTGTTTAAGAGTACATCATTTAACTTCCACATATTTATGTATTTTTTCATTTCTCCCTCTGTTATGGATTTCTAGTTTCATTCCATTGTGGGTAGGGAACATACATTGCATGATTTCAATATTTTTGAACTTATTGTGACTTGTTTTGTGACTTAAGATATGGTCTAACTTGGAGAACAATCTATGTGTACTAGAGAAGAATGTATTCTGTGTTGCTGTTGGGTGAAAGTGTTCCATATATGTCTGCTAGGTCTAGTTGGTTTACAGTATCGTTCAAGTCTTCTTTTTCCTTATTGATTTTCTATTTAGATGTTCTATGTATCATTGAAAGTGGTGTATTAAGATATCTTACTGTTAATGTAGAATTGTTTATTTCTCCCTTCAAATCTGTCAATATTTGCTTCATACATTTTAAGGCTCTGCTGTTAGGTGCATATATATTTATAACGGTAATGACTTCTTGTTGAACTGACCCCTTTATCAATACATAATGACCTTCTTTGAATCTCATAAGAGTTTTTGCTTAAAGTCTATTTTATCTGATATTAGTATAACTATCCTCAGCTCTCTTTTGGTTACTATTTGCACGGTATATATTTTTTCCCATTTCACTTTCAACCTACTTATGTCTTTGAATTTCAAGTGATTCTCTAGTAAACACCATACAGTTGGGTCATGCTTTTTTATCCATTCTGCCAATCTCTGTCTTTTGACTGGACAGTTTTATACATTTACATTTAAGTTAATACTGATAATGCAGGGCTTATTCTGTCATTTTGCTATTTTTTTTTGTCTTATGTCTTTTGTCTACCTTCCATCAATGCTTACTTTCATATTTATTCAATTTTTTTGTATTGTGCCATGTTAAGGCCCTTTTCATTTCTTTCTGGATATGTTTTTTCATATATCTTCTTTGTAGCTTTCATGGGGTTAAAATTTAACATCCTAAATCTATAGCAATCATTTTTTATTTTTTACCAACTTAACTTCATTAGCATATACATACACTATTCGCATACCCCTGTCTCTCTGTTTTGTTTTTTGTTCTTGTAACACATTATATTTTGTACATTGTATGTCCCAAACCATAGCTTTATCATTACTTTTTGTGCATTTGCATTTTAACACCTGTAAGAAGAAGGAAGTGGAGTTAAACACCAAAAGATAAAATACAATAGTATTGGCACTTCTAACTATCCTCCTTTACCAGAGCCCTTTATTTCCTTATGCCACTTTGATCCACTGTCTAGTGCCCTTTCTTTTCAGTCTTAAGAATTCCCTTTAGCATTGCTTGTAGGACAGGACAGTTCTAGCAGTAATGAAATCCCTCAGTTTTTGTTTATCTGGGAGTGTCTTAATCTCGCCCTCATTTTTGAAACAAAGTTTTGCCAACTATAAAATTCTTTGTTGCCATTTATTTCTCTCAGCACTTTAAATATTTCATCCCACTGCTTTCTTGCTCCCATGGTTTCTGATGAGAAATTGGCACTTAATCTAATTGGGGCTTCCTTGCACATAACATGTTCCTTTTCTCTTGCAGCTTTCAGAACTCTCTCGTCCTTTGTATTTGATGTTTGACTACTATGTGTCTCAGTATATTCTCTTCAAGTATATCCTGTTTGGTGTTCACTGGGTTTTTTTAATGTGCATATTCACATCCTTTGGTAAGGTAGGGAAGTTTGCTGTCATTATTCTTTGTATATTCCATCTGCCTTTTACTCTCTTCTTCTGACACCCTTAAATGAACATACTGATTTCTCTAGAGAAACAGAACCAACAGAAGAGATCTGTAAATATGATATTTATAAAGGTGTCCCATACAACCGTGGGAATGGAACAGTCCCAAATCTGTAGGGCAGGCTGTGAAGTTGGTGGCTCTGATGAACAGTCTGGATGATTTACACAGGAGAAGCTCGCTGGTTGAAGAAGCAGTAAAAGAGTCTCTCTTTTTTCCTTAAAAGGCTTCAACTGATTAGACTATCTCATTGTGGGAGACACACCTTAGTTGATCATAGATCTAATCAGTCACAGATGCAATCAACTGATTGATGATTTAATACACCAGCCTTTCAGTATATCAGCCAACCTCAAAATATCCTTGCAGCAACAGTCAGGCCAGTGCTTGCCTGACCAGAGAACTGGGCATAATCATTTGGCCAAGATGACACCAGAACCTAACCTGGTGTACTTGACAGTGTCCCACAGGGTTAAGACTATTTTTGCCTAATTCTCTTTTATTTCTGCTCCTCAGCCTGATTAATTTCAATGATCTGTCTTGACATTCAATGACTCTTTTTTTTTTCCTGGAAGCCCCAGTCTGCCATTGAAACCCTCCTGGGAATTTTTCATTGCAGTTATTGTTGTCTTCAAATCCAGTAGTTCTGTTTGGTTCCTTTTTAAAATTCTTATTTCTTTATTGAGATTCTCATATTATTCAATCATTGTTTTCCTGATACCCTTAGTTCTTTCCCTGTATTTTGCCTCATCTCCTTAAACATATCGAAGATAATCTTTAAAAAGTTTTTTCTGTATGTCCATTGTTTGGTCTTTATTGATGTTTTTTTGATTTTTATTCTCTTCCTTTGGATGGCTCATAATTTCCTTTTTCTTTGTCCTATACTCTTTTGATGAACATTGTCTATTTTAATATTTAAAAATGTTAACTCTGGGATTTAGCCTGTGAGTTGTTTCTTCAGTTTGTATTCAGCTAGTGATATCACGAGATTATTCATGAATGCCAGGAGTTAACAAAACCAAACAAACCAATGCATAAAACACCTTTCGTAGTCTTTGCAGATTGGCTTTGCATTGGCCAGTGCTCTCTTTCAGAATTCAGCCCTCCCATTAAGAAGATCATCCCAAGGTGAATGCAAAGTGCAAGTACTTCATTTTCTTTTCTGAGCCTGTGTCTTGTCCTGGGCTTGTGCTTGCTAGTGGCCTTAGGAGTTCTCCTGTTTCCAGGAACTTGAATGCCCCCTCTACAGCCTTGGAAACAGAAATTCTCTCTCTCTGGTTGTTCCCCTGCAGGATTTAAAGCAGGTAAATCTTTGCCGTAGGCTGTTCAATTCAATTGTCTCTTATATTGCTTTCACAGTCCCAAGATGTTTTTGCCTGGAGGGCAAATTTTGGGAAAGGGTGAGCTGAAGAGGAGTTTCCTAGGTCAGTCTTTCCTAGCCACAAAGAAGCCAGGGACTCACAAAAGGTATGGAAGCCAGGGACTCACAAAAGGTATGCTGGCCAGCTCCACACTCTTCTGGAGAGGAAGTGAGAGAGGGGCCAGCAAGGGTGCCAGGAGCTTGTCCTATGGCTCTCTGAAGGTACATTTTCTTGATTCAGCTCTTGCCTGGTAAATGCAGCTCTTTAACATTTTCCGTAGTTCTGAGGAAGTCTTTAAGACTCCTCTGCCACCTTTGCCTGAGGTGGGTTGGAACAATGGCTGCATTCAGAGCCAGGCCCCCAGCAATGTATAGTAGCTGATTAAAAGCAGTGATCAGCAGAATGCAAACCCCTGGATCTTAGTGAGCTAGGTCCTGGCACCAGCAAATTATACCAGGAGCCAGGGTGAGGATCTCAATGCTGCCTGCCAAGAGGCTGGAGGTGGGAATGGTAGCTGCTACACAGAGAGTGAAATTTGCCAGTATTTACCCCAATTCACCAGTCTCTTTCTCCCATCTTCCCTGGATGCTGCAAAGTGTTCTATTAGACTAGTGTTTCAAATTAGCTGATTCACACAGTTCCTACCTGTTTAATATTTGTTCTGGTGGAAGGACGGATTTCTCTACTTCCTAGTCTGATATCTCCTCATCCAGATCAATTCTATTACAGCATAAATCAGATAACATCACTCTACTCAAAACTTTTAAGGATGCCCCATCTCAGAGCAGTAGCCAAGGTCCTTGTGAAGGTCTACAGGACCCACCCTGAGCTGTCTGTGGACCTTCATTCCCCTCACCGCCTACACTCTCTTGACTTGCTCCACTTCAGCCACCCTGGCCTCTTGATTTTTTTCCAAACATGCCAGGCACACTCTGCCTCATGCCTTTTGCACTTGCTGTTTCCTTTGCCTTGAGTGTTCTTTTTCCAGAGAGAAATGTGGCTTTTGCTTTCACTTTCTTTACACTTCTACTCCAATGTCACTTTGTGAGAGAAGCCTTTCTTGACCACACTATCTAAAATTGTAACTCCACATCCACCCCAATTTCTCTCCATTCTCTTTCATTGCTTTATTTTTCTTCATAACTTATATTACATATTATATATGTATGTATCTTATTATATTACATACATGTATATATATATATGAACATATAACTTGTATATTACATATATATGTGTGTGCATATATATATATGTAATCATATATAAATTTGTCTGTTTTCTGTCATTAAAAGCAAGATCCAAAATCTCAGGGATTTTATATGTTTTGTTTGCTGCTTATTTCTTACCGCATAGAACAATGTCTAGCACATGGAATCAACTAAGCTACCTGCTGGAGGTGAGCAAAGAGAGGAATCAGAATGACTTTCAGGCTTCTGGAATGAGTAACTAATTAGGTGGTGTCAAGATTTGTACTGGGACTTCCCCCGAAATGGGGACAACTTGGTGGGTTGCAGTTTGGGGAGTGCATGGCAGGGCAGGAAATTAAATTTGTTTTGGTTAAGTTAAAATGAACTTAGCCTATTTGGTTTGCAAGTGAAGTTGACAAGTAGGCAGTTGGATATAAGAGGTGGAAGCTCAGGAGAGGTCAGTGCTGGTGATATAGATTTGTAAGTCACTGGCAAACAGATGGTATTTAGAAGCTATGAGACCAAATAAGATCACTAGGGAAGAGAATGCTGAGGAGAGGAGGGTTTCCAGGGGTAGGTTATGTGCCCATTTTTAGGCACTTAGATGGCAAGCAGGAGCTTGGAGAAAGCAGATCTCTAGAGGACAGGTCCTGCTGAAATCTAGACCAGGGGCCCAGTGGGGCAATTAGAGGTGACAAATGACAACAAAAATGAATTGTCAGACCATAAGTACATGGAACCTTGAGTAAGGCATGAGATTTTGTTGGTTTGCCCAGAGTGATGCCCCAATAAATCCCAGAGTGACTTGAACAGTGAATAAAAAAGTGTTTGCAAAGTCCCCTTCGGGGAATGGTGAGAAAGGGGGAAAATTCAACTACTTCAAGTTGAATTCTTGATATTTTCACAAGCAGTGCAGACAACCAAAGCTGTAGGCTGAGCCCTCAGTCTTGGGGTTTGTTCATATGATACTTAACCCCACAAAGGATAAGTCAAGCCTACTTAAAATTAGGCCTAAGAGTCACCTCCAAGAGAACCTCTTTTGTTGCTCAGACATGGCCTCTCCCTCTCCAGCTATCACAACAAGCAAACTCGCTGTCCCTTCCCCTGTCTACGTGCGACATGACTCCCAGGGGTGTGGACCTTCCTGGCAATATGGGACAGAAATCCTAGAATGAGCTGAGACTCAGCATCAAGGGATTGAGAAAACCCCTAGAATGAGCTGAGACTCAGCATGAAGGGATTGAGAAAACCCCTAGAATGAGCTGAGACTCAGCATGAAGGGATTGAGAAAACCTTCTCGACCAAGAGAGGGAACTGCCTGAAAATGTAGAGCTGTGTTCCAGTAGCCATGTTTCTTGAAGATGATTGTATAATGATATAGCTTTCACAATGTGACTGTGTGATTGTGAAAACCTTGTGTCTGATGCTCCTTTTATCTACCTTATCAACAGAGGAGTAAAACATATGGAATAAAAATAAATAACAGGGGAAACAAATGCTAAAATGAATTTAGTTTGAAATGCTAGTGATCAGTAAAAGGGAGGGGTAAGGGGTATGGTATGTATGAATTTTTTTCTGTTGTCTTTTTATTTCTTTTTCTGAATTGGTGCAAATGTTCTAAGAAATGATCATGATGATGAATATGCAACTATGTGATAATAGTGTGAATTACTGATTATGCATGTAGAATGGAATGATCAAAAGTTAATGTTTGCATTTGTTTGGTGTTATATATTTTTTAAAAAATTAAACAATTAAAAAAAATGAATTGTTGGAACATAGAATTCTGTGAAAAGGAACCTGGTAAGAGATTGGATTTTCTGAAATCTTTCAGGTTGAGGGCTAAGACTGCTGCTATTTGAGCATTAGAGGGAAGTGTGGCCTGTGGCATAAGAAACGGGGTGGGACGGGCCTCTGGGTTTCTCTCCCTACCATGAAGGTGGAACTTTGACTCCTAAGTCTCTGTGCTGTGACTTGAATGAGGGAATAGACTGAATGACTAACAGGCCTTGTGCCCATTGTTTCGGGAGATCTGAATAATGTAATCTGCAGGCCAAAAACAAAGGTGGCATGGAGAAATTAGGACTGGACCACTCCTTAGAATCCAGCCTGCCAACTCTCTATTGGTTTGACATGTGGTGTGCTTTGCTGCTTCCTGGAGCAAGAGAACAGTTTGCAACTCTCCCAAGAACTGGGGAGAAATTCTGTCACCCTCAAGCATAGCTTCCCAGCAAGTTCACAACATAGACAGGTTTCCATATGGAGGGGGATTTCTAAGAAATCCCCAAGGAAGGAAGATACTGGCTTTTCTTCCCCTTGGAGCTCCAAAGGTAGATCCCTGGGGAGAAGAGCTTCAGTACCACAGGGGAGGAGGGGCCTTGAACAGGTGTGGGTAGTGGTGGTGGGCGGGTGGTGGGCAGGTGGCAGGGTAAAAATGGCTCAAAGCAGGGATGGGAGGAACTTCTATATCTTCCAAAGCTGGCCTTTGGTTTTAGTTCATCCTGGTTGTTCCTTCAACATAGGGTGGCCATCATCAGCCATAATAACACCGAGGTGGGAATCACTGTACAGGGGAGCAGGGAAAGCTGAAGCAGAGATGAGAAAGGAATTGACTACTGGCAGGTCTCTGACGGCATCACACCCTGGCTTCAGACCTCTCCCGGGCCTGGCTGATTGGGGTTCCATGAGATATCCCCAAATTCCCTCCCCAAATTCTGCTTGGGCTAGTCTGAGTTGGTTTCTGTTTCTTGACACAAAGTGAACCCCAATTAAGACCAAAAGAGTAGTCTGGCCTCTTTCACTTCTCCCCTAGGGCTGATACTGCTGCTACCCGGCAGGACTACAAGGAATTCTCTGAAGGCTCTGCCCAGCTTCCCCTGGCTGGATTCCCATTTGTTCCATGCATCAATTAAAATATCTCCTTTTTCTATGGCCTTTGTTTAGACTCCTCTGTTTGTTCTTGTGATGTTTGAAATAACAGGAAACAAAGGTATTCTTTACTTGAAGCTGTCTGAAAATTACATCTGGAAACACCAAAGCTATAAAGGTAAAAACAACAAAGGAACTCACAGTCAAACCTCAACTGTCCCCCTGGAAACCAAATGGGGAAGTAGTAACTAAGACTTTCTTATCTTTTACAGAGGAAGAAACTAACTACCCCTGGGACCTTGGGCCGGACAAAACTTCCTATAGCCCTTCTTTTTCATTTGACATATGGAGGTGTATGTGTGTGTGTGCACGCGTGCACCATGTGTGTGGGACACATCCAAACCAGGTTGTGAGAAAATGGATATAAAGCATAGTACCTGTCATATACTATGCTCTCAACAATAATTATTAGCTTTTTTTTTTAATTATTAAAAGTATTTTGGGGTAGCTAAAAAAGAGCGAGGGATTTTGGGAAAAAACATTTCTGGGTTTATGTTGTTTAAAGTGCTTATCAGAATGCCTGGCACATAGGAAGGTGCAAAAAATGGAAGTTATATAAAAAGTGTTAAATGTATGGACAAGAATTGACGCAAACTCAGGCAAGTGAAGGCCAATATTTTAGTAGAGGAATTGTGGAGGAAGTGTTTTTTTCTTTTTATTTAGAATTCTGTTTACCCTAATATGCTTAGGTAATGAAATTGCTGAAACTTGTTATAATTAGGTATGATATTTACTAACCAGTTAACAAAAAATAGTGAATAGTGAGGGTGGCCATCTGGATTTGTCAGAACTCTGTCTTCCAGGTGGAAAGGAATGCCTAGGCAGAGTTTGGGAGCACTGAGTGTCAGGAAAAGGAGGTGTAATGTATTCCCCACTCCCTAAATATATTTCCAGAATGCCCAGAAGACAATTCCTTGGTGAAGGCATTGAGAAATATATCAGAGAAGGAAGCACTGTCATGTTTGAGAAACACTAAGGTGGCTATTCTCTGTAAGACTGGAGATAGTGGTAGAAGTTTGAAGTTAAAATATCAATAGGGGGCAGGCAATGGTGCCGCAGAGGCAGGGTCTCCTGCAGCGCTGGAGACCTGGCTTCATTTCCCGGTGCCTGCCCATGTAAAAAAAAAAAAAAAATCACTAGGGATACTACTTCCAATAGCAGCCCTCAAACACTGAGACAATGTGTCATGGTCATCAAATAGGCATAGGAAAGGAGTTCAGATAACAGATGAAAAACAAATGCCTACTACAGTCTACCTGTTTGGCTGTCTATCAACATACCCCCTTCCTTTCATACTTACATTTTAAAATAAAGCTTCCACTAACAATAAAATAACTGACCAACTTTTGAACATCTGATAATGCATTCAACCTACGTGAAGGAATCAACCTAAATCTTAAGTAGCTATATCCCTATATCCAGCTGCAAGTTCAGGATCTATGGGTGACGGTCATTTCTGTAGTAATAGAACTATCAAGTCTCAAAATTCTATAATCAATGCAAAAAATTATAAAATTAACTACCATGAACACCATATTAGGTAATAATAAGAGAAAAGGAAAGGAAAGGAGAAAAAAATAGTTTATTAGTTTAAAAGAGTTAAATGATTGCATTTAATTGAATCTAAGAATCAATTGTAAAATAAATCATTATTTTATGTACCATTAAAGAAAATGATCTAGTTTTAGAATGACACAATGCTTTCTCATTTTTTAGAATTTAGAGATTTATTTTATTTTAGCTTTCTTTAGACATAGACATAGATTTTAATCTTAATAACTTTGTGCATACATAAAAATTAAAATATAAGAAAAATATATTTATTAAGGTGTTCCCCAAACTTCTTCATATTTGGTGTCTAACTCTAAATTCCTCCAACATGAGTTTTCAAAAAAATATTTGTCTCATTGCTCTGTTTCCATGCCTTTTTGCATATACAGTAATTTTTCAATTCAATGTGAAATTATACTATTACAGTTTTAAGACATTTTAAGTGATGATTAAACTAAAATGTGTATATAATTAGACACATACAACAATATAGATAACTCAATTGAAGAGAAAACATAACAATACAAACAGCTATGGCCATGTAAGCCTACCTTCAGGCAATAGTAATTATATTACGAATGTTGCCTAGTTACTAGCAATAACAAGGTACTTTTAATTATGGGACTCAGTCCCATTTCAAAGGTGTTAAAATATGAAAAAAAATGAGCATCATAGAATTGATGAAATATAATAGTTAATATTAAATATACATGACAGTCCTCCATAGCACCTAGTAAATAGCCAGGATGTCATAGAACAACTGCTTGGGCTACATAAGTGACCAGACACACGGCATACACCAGTCTGAACCAGGTGGAATGGCTGAGATCTCACACAGAACTGTAAATCCTCTAAGTTGCGGAGGCCAGCATTCCCCATGGGCATGGCAGGCTGGTTCCCCAAGGGGAAAGGAAATGGACTTTGCTAGCAGCAAGGGCTTAGCTCAACCAAGCTCCAACTGTGGAATTAATCAACAAATTCTGGCTACTGAAATTAGGCCCCCAGAACAGATAAACCTGAAATAAGCACTAAAGAAACTAGGAATTTTTGTCCTGGCAGAGAGGGGGTGGGGCTGATATTAACAAAAGAAAAGAAAACCAGAGGCTTTTTAAGTTGGATTATAGCCCAAAATATTGGAAAAGGGCTGGACCCCAAGAAGAGAGGGCACATCGAGCCTGGAGATACATAGAGCCAAGTATCAACTTAAGCTCTTGATTGACAAACCTGAGGAGCAGGGCTCTGAAAGGGCTTTTTTCTTGTTTTATTTTCTACTTCTTAATAGCTCATTAGATAGAACTGGAAGCACTCTCAGGCTCCAGCACTGCCCCAGGCAAGGGTGGAATTAAGCTCATCTGAGAGACAAACTAATTAGGTGAAAGGAGGTAATTCCCTAAAGGGTGTATCTTCCCCAAGAGAAAAGCACAGCTCAAGTGGAATCCCTCCTTCAAGGAATTCAGGCCCCAGGGACTGGAAAAGTGAAGCAATTAAAGCCGTGGTACTACCTCTCCTTTGTCCTTACTACATCCCTGACAGGGAGAGTGCTGAAATGAAAGGCACCACATCATTTTAAGCTGGTGAAAGCCATGGGCAGATTAGCACCATATACTGGGCAGGATAGGAAAAGCACAGATTCTAGATGCTTCATAGGAAAGTCTAACAACCTACTAGGTCTCACCCTCAGGGAAAACTGATGCTGGCTACTATTTCCTCCTGAGACTTGTGCCTGTCTGGTCTGGGAAAATATGACAGGGGTCTATAATATCTGCAGAGATCCTACTCAAAACAAACACAAACACAAAAACAAAACAGAACAACAAAAAAACAGGTCTCCATTTAGGCAGGGCAAGAAATAGTAAAACAAGAACTGAAAACTTCTGATCAGTTAAACAGAAGCTATGTTGGAGGTCTAGAATAAGTTGAACTGAATATCAAAGAATGGATAAAGAATAAAGCCATCCAGCAAGAAAATCTTGAGTGAAAGAGTGAAAACAAACTCCAGAATAAACTAATTAAGGAAATTAAATGCCTAGATGCCAGCAAAAATAACCAGTCACACTAGGAAAATTAAAGATATGGCTCAGTCAAAGGAACAAACCAAAAAATCAAATGAAATATAGGAGTTGGAACAACTAATTCAGGATATTAAAACAGACATGGACTTCTGGGAAGATGGCCGAACAGTGTAGCTTGAGATTAGCCTTGATCCAAGGAAAGGTTATAGAAGGGACAGGAGAGTGACTGAGGTGGCGAATCGGGAGTACTGCTGACCTGGGAGAGCCTTCTGCACCACATGGGGCAGCCCTGGTTGCAGAGGCCAAGGAACTGAAAGGGCAGAAAGCTAGAACCTGGTGCGGAGGTGCGGAGCTGCAGAGCCTGCAGGAGTGCATGGATGGGAGCTGGAGACTAGGAAGTGAGCCAGACCATGTTCCTTGGGTGCACTACTCTCACCAGCACAGACCCATGACTGGCGGCTCACCCCTCACCCCATGCACCTGAACCCCATCACCCCCTCCCATTCCCCGTGCTCCAGGTGCCCCCACCCCTACACCCACAGTGCAGGTACCTGCCCCACACCCTGCCCCAAGTGCAGCCCAACCCACCACTCCTGCACCCCTCCTGAGCTCTACCTCCCCTTCCCTGTTCACTGCAGGCTGTTGCCAGTACATAAAGGCTGTGGGCACTAACCTCCATATCTAGGCTACCCCTGCCCCCTGGCCCATAGTGTTGCACAGTCTCACCCTGACCCCCTTGAGCTCTGCACATCAGTTTATGGCACTCCTAGGCCGTGCATGTGCACAGCCCTAATCCACACTTCCCAGCTCTGAGAAAGTGCTGATCTGTGCAGCTGGGTCACATCTGCCCCCAGTCCATGAAGGCATAATGCTGACCTGGTGCCACAGCTCTATGCATATGTACAAAGGGTCCTCTGTCTTAGACTAGTGCACACCAGAGTTACACCCCTCAGACGAGTGCACCCTCATAGCTACATCTTCCTTGGCCGCTGGGTACCCATGTTCACAAGCATCAGCATAACAACCTCAACCTGTACCTATACCTGCACTGAAACAAATCACCACACTGAGCGTCCCACCCTGTACCCTGCTCCCTGCTCCCTGCTGTACAACCATCCTGCAAACACAAGGCCTTATACTACTGAAAAAAATCAACTCCTGAAGTAAATCAATCAAGATATTTACATGTGATGAAAACAACAGAAGATCACTAAGCATATCACAATGCAGACAGATATAGCCCTGCCTAATGACCAAATTAAAACACCAGAGGAGACACAGACTTTGGAACAACTAATCAATGATGTTCATACAACTTTACTTAATAAAATAAGTAGGATAGCAAATGACATAAAGGAGATCAAGAAGACAGTAGAAGAGCATAAAGAGGAATTTGAAAGAATAAATAGAAAAATAGCAGCTATCACAGAGATTAAAGATGCTGTTGACCAAATAAAAAACATACTAGAGGCACACAACACCAGATCTGAAGAGACAGAAGAAGGACATAGAGGACAGGATAACTGACTTTGAAGACTCAAAACAGCAAATAACAAAAAAGATAGAAAAAAATTGAATTGGATCTCAGGGAAATGATAGACAAAACAAAGTGCATAAATATAAGAATCACTGGTATTCCAGAAGAAGAGAGGAGTAAAGGGCTAGGAAGAGTAGTTGAGGATATAATGGAGAAAAACTTCCCAATCCTCACAAAAGACATAAATATACAAGTTAAAGAAGCCCAACAAACTCCAAACAGAATAAGTCCAAATAGGCCTTCCCTAAGGCACATACTAATCAGTCTGTCAAATGGTGAAGAGAAGCAGAAAATACTGAAAGTGGCAAGAGAAAAACTATCTACTACATACAAGGGAAACCAAATAAGACTGAGTTCAGACTACTCAACTAGCACCCTGGAGGTGAGAAGGCAGTGGTATGACATATTCAAGATCCTGAAAGAGAAAGACTTTCAACCAAGAATTCTGTACCCAGCCAAATTGTCCTTCAAAATTGAGGGAGTAATTAAAGTTTTCACAGACAAAGAAGTCCTGAAAGAATTTGTCAAAAAGAAACTGGACCTACAAGAAATACTAAAAGGAGTTCTGCCAGCTGAAAAAAAAGAAAAAAAAAAGATAGTAGAAGGAGGTCTGGAGGAGGGCATAGAATTGAAAAGTACCACTAAGGGCAGTTTAAATAACACAAAGAGGAAGAGGAAAAAGAATATACAGATCTGACAAATAAAATTAAAAAGATAAGATGGTGGAATCTAGAAATGCCTTTTCAGTAATAACTTTGAATATTAACAGACTAAATTTACCAATTAAAAGATACAGATTGGCAGAATGGATTAAGAAACATAATCCAGGAATATACTGCTTACAAGAGACTCATTTTAGACACAAGGATACAAATAGACTGTAAGTGAAAGGATGGAAAAAAATTTTCCAGGCAAGTTGTAACCAAAAGAAAGCAGGAGCAGCTATACTAATATTGGACAAAATAGATTTTAAATGTAAAGACATCATAAGAGACAAAGAAAGACACTATATACTAATTAAAGGATCAATTCACCAAGAAGATATAACAATTATAAATGTTTATGCTCCCAACCAAGGAGACCCAAAGTACATGAGACAGATATTGGCAAAACTGAAGGGAGTGATAGATGTTTCAACAATAATAGTATGAGACTTCAATACATCACTCTCCTCTATAGTTAGAACATCCAGACAGAAGAGCAACAAGGAAATAGAGAAGTTAAATAACTTAATAAATGAATTAGACTTAACAGACATATATACATTAATACCACAAAGCACAAAAATATACATTCTTCTCTAGTGCTCATGGAACATTCTTCAGGATAGATCATATGCTGGGGCAAAAAAGGGTCTTTATAAATTTAAAAACATTGAAATTATTCAAAGCACTTTCTCTGATCACATATTGAAGCTCGATCTCAATAACCACCAAAGAATGAAAACATTCACAAATATATGGAGATTAAATAACACACTCTTAAGCAACCAGTGGGTCAAAGAAGAAGTTGCTGGAGAAATAAGTATCTATCTGGAGATGAATGAAAATGAGAATATAACTTATCAGAACCTATGGGATGTCGCGAGGCATGCAACAATGTAAATAAACATGTGGGACATTTGGTGAGACAAAATAAGACTGAAACAAAAGAACAAGAATGGTATGGTCACCTTTAGAAAATGCTTATAAGAAAACAGGGGCTAGATTGTAAACTTTTAGAGCAAACACATTAAGTCCAGAGTGGTGATTAGTATTTTTGGATTTTGAGAGGTTGTAATATATATAACATATTTATATAAATATAACCTATATTTAGAGTTAAGAATGAAGCTGAACAGGTTGGAGCTAAAGTAATTCAGAATAGGGGTAAGGAAGACAGTGTCTATATTTTAGAACCACACATACTCTTTCAGACCAATGGAAGAAAGGTTTATTTGGTCTGGAACTGAAATTTTCTGTAGTGCATAACCTAATTCAACCTATCTGTATGGCCCATTCAAACAATTGAAACACAGGGAGTACAGAATAAGAAAGATGTCCTTTAATCCTGTATAGGTTATTGTAATGCCTGGATACATCCTAGAGTAAGCAGATAGTCAAAAAGTATTGGTAAAGTCTCCTGAGGGGGAGAAGGAAGAATATGGAACTAGCAAACCTTACCATCAGGGAATCCCCTGATACTGTGCCAAATTTTAGGGACATCAAAATCAATAGGCCATGCCCTCAATTATGAGGTGTACTCTTGTGAAGCTTATGTAGGTAGTGGAGAAGCTTAGACTACCTACAGGCATGCATAAGAGTTACTTCTGGAGGACCTCTTTTTTTGCTCAGATGCGGCCTCAGTCTCTCTAAGCCCAACTCTGCAAGTGAAATCATTGCTCTCTCCCCTACATGGGACATGACATCCAGGGGTGAAAGTCTCCCTGGAGATGTGGGAGATGAATCCCAGGGATGAATCCAGATCTGGCACTGTGGAATCAACAATTCCGTCCTGACCAAAAGGGGGGAAAGAAGTGTAATTAATAAAGTATCAGTGGCAGAGAGAGTTCAAATAAAGTCGAGAAGATACTCTGGAGGTTGCTGTTATACAAACTTCAATTTGACCTTGCTACCTATCATTACCTGCCAACTCCCAACCAGGGGGTTCCAGCCAATCCTAAAGAACACCTAGGGCATTATATAAGATTCCACAATGGTTCTAGGCACTAGAGTAACTTTCCAGAAACATACAACCTCCAGATGGGTCCGTGGTCCAGATAAGTCCTGAAACCTTGCCCAGCCTCTCCAGAGCATCAGATAGTTCCATCTCCCTACCCCATATTAGTGACAGACCCTTTCAATATGAAAAATTTAGAATTGCCATACCCCAAACAACCCTAAAGGGAGAGATGGAAAGATCAAAGGTGATGGTGGCATTATACAGAGAAGATAGGATTTAACAAATGAATATGACTGCTGAGTCATTAAACTGATATCTCTTTTAGTCTCCAGTATTTTAGAGCAGCTAGAAGTAAAAACTTAAAATTGTGAAAGTGTAACCCATGTCAAAGTCTGAAATATGTTCTACAACTAATTGCGGTGTTGTGCTTTGAAATTTATAGCTTTTTTGTATACATGTTATTTTTCACAAAAAAAGAAGGAATAAAAGTCGATTGTGATGATAAAGAAATATTTAAGCCTTCTAGCCTCCTATATTCTGGAGCAGCTAGAAGGAAAAATCTGAGAGGATCATATGTTAACCCATGACAAACTCTGGGATCTGTCCTATACCTACTTGTTGAAGAGTGCTTTGAAAACTATTGCTTGTTTTTTCTGCACTTTGTATATATGTTATGCTATACAATAAAAAAATTAAAAAAAAGTTATTCTGAAACCAATCTTTAAACTACACCATTATCACTCTTATTTCTCACCACACCTAATTTTTTCTATCACTTTATTGTTGAGATGAATTTATCCATGCATTACTAACATAATTTTTAAAAATTTATTTTAACATTTGTTCCCCCTATTATTTATTTTTATTCCATATGTTCTACTCATCTGTTGACAAGGTAGATAAAAGGAGCATCAGATATAACATTTTCTTATCACACAGTCACACTGTGAAAGCAATATCATTATACAATCATCTTCAAGAAACATGGCTACTGGAACACAGCTCTACATTTTCAGGCAGTTCCCTCCAGCCTCTCCACTACATATTTTTATTTTTATTTTTTTAAAATTTATTTATTTGTTAATTAAAAAAATTTAACAACAAATGAACTAAAATATTAATATGTGATCATTCAGTTCTACTTATATAATCAGTAATTCACAATATCATCACTTAGTTGTATATTCATAATTTCTTAGAACATTTGCACCAATTCAGAGAAAGAAATAAAAAGTCAACAGAAAGAGAAATAAAACGAAAATAGAAAAAAAAGATTATACATACCATACCCCTTACCCCTCGCTTTCATTGATCACTAGCACTTCAAACTAAATTTATTTTAACATTTGTTCCCCCTATTATTCATTTTTATTCCATATGTTCTACTCAACTGTTGACAAAGTAGATGAAAGGAGCATCAGACCCAAGGTTTTCACAATCACACAGTCACATTGTGAAAGCTACATCATTATAAAATCATCTTCAAGAAACATGGCTACTGGAACACAGCTCTACACTTTCAGGCCGTTCCCTCCAGCCTCTCCATTACATCTTGACTAACAAGGTGATAGCTACTTAATACATAAGAATAACCTCCAGGATAACCTCTCAACTCTGTTTGGAATCTCTCAGCCATTGATACTTTGTCTTCTTTCACTCCTCCCCTTTTGGTCGAGAAGGTTTTCTCAATCCCTTGATGCCGAGTCTCAGCTCATTCTAGGATTTCTGTCCCACATTGCCAGGAAGGTTCACACCACTGGGAGTCATGTCCCATGTAGACAGGGGGAGGGTGGTGAGACTGCTCATCGTGTTGGCTGGAGAGAGAGGCCACATCTGAGCAACAGAAGAGGCTCTCTTGGGGGTGACTCTTAGGCCTAAATTTTAAGTAGACTTGACCTATCCTTTGTGGGGTTAAGTTTCAAATGAACAAACCCCAAGACTGGGGGCTCAGCCTATAGCTTTGGTTGTCCACACTGCTTGTGAGAATATCAAGAATTCAACTTGAGGAAGTTGAATTTCTCCCCTTTCTCACCATTCCCCAAAGGGGACATTGCAAATACTTTTCCACTCACTGATCAAATCACTCTGCGATTCATTGGGGCATCACTCTGGACAAATCAACAAAATCTCATGTCCCACCCAAGATTCCAAGTACTTATGGTGTTCAATCAAGCTATCTACATAAGTTATATTAGGAAATGCACTAGTTAAAATACTAATTTTGTACCAAATAAACCTCTTTCACTTTAGTCTCACACACAAGGTGAAATTTTAAAATATTAATTACCTTCTATTATCAGCATCCTGCAGTAATGACTTCCTTTGTTCTTCCTCATGCACAAACACTTTTAAAATTTGTACATTTAGTCACTATTATTATACACTCTAGGCATTCCTAGATTATACCATCTCAATCTTTAACGTCCATCTTTCTTTCTGATTTCATTTATGCCCCCAGCCCTCCTCCCTCTATCATTCTCACATGCAGCTTCATTCAGTGTTTTAACATAATTGTATTACAGTTAGGTAGTATTGTGCTGTCCATTTCTGAGTTTTTATATTCAGTCCTGTTGCACAATCTGTATCCCTTCGGCTCCAATTACCCAATATCTTACCCTATTTCTATCTCCTGATGGTCTCTGTTACCAACGAAATATTCCAAATTTATTCACTAATGTCAGTTCATATCAGTGAGACCATACAGTATTTGTCTTTTTGTTTTGGCTAATCTCACTCAGCATAATGTTCTGAAGGTCCATTCATGTTGTTACATACTTCATAACTTTATTCTGTCTTAAAGTTGCATAATATTCCATCATATGTATATACCACAGTTTGTTTAGCCACTAGTCTGTTGACAGACATTTTGGCTGTTTCCATCTCTTTGCAATTGTAAATAATGCTGCTATAAACGTTGGTGTGCAAATGTCTGTTTATGTCTTTGCCCTTATGTCCTTTGAGTAGATACCTAGCAATGGTATTGCCAGATCATATGGTAATTCCATATTCAGTTTTTTGAGGAACCGCTAAACTGCCTTCCAAAGCAGTTGCACTATTTGACATTCCCACCAACAGTGAATAAGTGTGCCTCTTTCTCCACACCCTCTCCAGCACTTGTAATTTTCTGTTTTGTTGATAATGGCCATTCTGGTGGGTGTGAGATGATATCTCACTGTGGTTTTGATTTGCATTTCTGTAATGGCCAGGGACGTTGAGCATCTCTTCATGCGCCTTTTGGCCATTTGTATTTCCTCTTCTGAGAAGTGTCTGTTCAAGTCTTTTGCCCATTTTGTAATTGGATTGGCTGTCTTTTTGTTGTTGAGTTGAACAATCTCTTTATAAATTATGGATACTAGACCTTTATCTGATATGTCATTTCCAAATATTGTCTCCCATTGTGTAGGCTGTGTTTTTACCTTCTTAATGAAATTCTTTGACGTGCAAAAGTGTTTAATTTTGAGGAGTTCCCATTTCTTTCTTTCTTTCTTCAGTGCTCTTGCTTTGGGTGTAAGGTCTATAAAACCACCTCCAAGTATAAGATTTATAAGATATTTCCCTACATTTTCTTCTAACTGTTTTATGGTCTTAGACCTAATGCTTAGGTCTTTGATACATTTTGAGTTAACTTTTGTATAGGGTGTGAGATATGGGTCCTCTTTCATTCTTTTGCATATGGATATCCAGTTCTCTAGGCACCATTTATTGAAGAGACTGTTCTGTCCCAGGTGAGTTGGCTTGACTGCCTTATCAAAGATCAATTGTCCATAGATGAGAGGGTCTATATCTGAACACTCTATTCGATTCCATTGGTCAATATATCTATCTACCATGCTGTTTTGACCACCAGCTTCATAAAATGCCTTAAAGTCAGGAAGCGTGAGACTTCTGACTTCATTTTTTTCCTCAGAATACTTTTAGGTATTTGGGGCACCCTGCCCTTCCAGACAAATTTGGTTATTGGTTTTTCTATTTCTGAAAAGTAAGTTGTTGGGATTTTGATTGGTATTGCATTGAATCTGTAAATCAATTTAGGTAGAATTGACATCTTAACTATATTTAGTCTTCCAATCCATGAACATGGTATGCCCTTCCATCTATTCAGTCTTCTGTGATTTCTTTTAACAATTCCTTGTAGTTTTCTTTGTATAGGTCTTTTGTCTCTTTAGTTAAATTTATTCCTAAATATTTTATTCTTTTGGTTGCAATTGTAAATGGAATTCATTTCTTGATTTCCCCCTCAGATTGTTCATTACTAGTGTATAGAAAAACTACAGATTTTTGAGTGTTGGTCTTGTAACCTGCCACTTTGCTGTACTTGTTTATTTGCTCTAGTAGCTTTGCTGTGGATTTTTCAGGGTTTTCAACATATAGTATCATCTGCAAACAGTGAGAGTTTACTTCTTCCTTTACAATTTTGATGCCTTGTATTTCTTTTTCTTGTCTAATTGCTCTGGCTAGAACTTCCAACACAATGCTGAATAACAGTAGTGATAGTGGACATCCTTGTCTTGTTCCTGATCTTAGGGGGAAAGTTTTCAGTTTTTCCCCATTGAGGATGATATTAGCTGTGGGTTTTTCATATATTCCCTTTATCATTTTGAGGAAGTTCCCTTCTATTCCTATCCTTTGACATGTTTTCAACAGGAAAGGATGTTGAATTTTGTCAAATGCCTTTTCCGCATCAATCGAGATGATCATGTGGTTTTTCTGCTTTGATTTGTTGATATGGTGTATTACAGTAATTGATTTTCTATGTTGAACCACCCTTGCATACCTGGGATTAATCCTACTTGGTCATGATGTATAATTCTTTTAATGTGTTGCTGGATTTGATTTGCTAGAATTTTGTTGAGGATTTTTGCATCTGTATTCATTAGAGAGATTGGTCTGTAGTTTTCTTTTTTATAACATCTTTCTCTGGCTTTGGTCTGAGGGTAATGTTGGCTTCATAGAATGAATTAGGTAGCTTTCCCTCCTCTTCAGTTGTTTTGAAGAGTTTGAGCAGGATTGGTACTAATTTTTTCTGGAATGTTCGGTAGAATTCACATGTAAAGCCATCTGATCCTGGACTTTTCTTTTTGGGAAGCTTTTGAATGACTGATTCAATTCCTTTACTTGTGATTGGTTTGTTGAGGTCATCTGTTTCTTAAGTCAAAGTTGGTTGTTCATGCTTTTAGGAAGTTGTCCATTTTATCTACATTGTTGCATTTATTAGCATAAGGTTGTTCATAGTATCCTCTTATTACTTCCTTTATTTCTGTGAGGTCATTGGTTATGTCTCCTCTTCCATTTCTGATCTTATTTATTTGCATGCTCTCTCTTCTTTTTGTCAATTTTGCTAAGGGTCCATCAATCTTACTGATTTTCTCATAGAACCAGCTTCTGGTTTTATTGATTTTCTCAATTGCTTTCATGTTCTCAATTTCATTTATTTCTGCTCTAATCTTTGATATTTCTTTCCTTTTGCTAGCTTTGGGGTTAGTTTGCTATTCTTTCTCTAGCTCTTCCAAGTGGACAGTTAATTCCTTGATTTTTGCCCTTTCTTCTTTTTTTTGATATAGGCATTTAGGGCAATAAATTTCCCTCTTAGCATGGCCTTTCCTGCATCCCATAAGCTTTGATATGTTGTGTCTTTATTTTCATTTGCTTTGAGATATTTACTGATTTCTCTTGTTATTTCTTCCTTGACCCACTGGTTGTTTAAGAGTGTGTTGTTGAGTGTCCACATATTTGTGAATTTTCTGGCACTTTGCCTATTATTAATTCCAACTTAATTCCTTTATGATCTGAGAAAGTATTTTGTATGATTTCAATCTTTTTAAACTTATTGAGACTTGCTTTGTGACCCAGTATATGGTCTAGCTTTGAGAATGATCCATGAGCACTTGAGAAAAAGGTGTATCCTGCTGCTGTGGGCACATCTAATTTTTTTTTTTTTTTTTTTTTTTTTTTTTTTTTAAGGAAAGACAGAGAGAAGGAAGGAAGGATAGAAGGAAGGAAGGAAGGAAGAAAGGGAAACATTTTTAAACATTTTCTTGTTTTATTGTATTCTGTTTCTCCGTTTTTGTTACATGGGCTGGGGCCGGGAATCGAACCGAGGTCCTCCGGCATAGCAGGCAAGCACTTTGCCCGCTGAGCCACCGCGGCCCGCCCACATCTAATTTTTAAACTGGAAGAGTAATAAGGTGAGTAGTCAAGCTAGGCTATTGCTTGACTTAGTTCCAAATTATTTTTGGCCATTAAAAATAAAAATCAAATATCATCTGCCCTCATAGTCACAAGATCTGAATGGAGTTTTAAAAGGGGAGCACCCAAAACATGAAGTTATCACTGAATTAAGAGTTTAGTCTTTTCAGATTATTTCTTTGTCCAGGACCATATGCTAGTGGATGTATAAGTTATAGTGTGTTGTTTAAGTTGACTCTGATCAAGTAACCACAACTTGCATATAATGTTCATCCACCCGCATTTTTATTTACAGAACATTTAAATACATACAAGTTAAACTAAACTGTGTATGTCTATCTATATTAACACCTATATGTTACATGCACTACAAAACTCACATTTTTATTAATAAGTCTGATGATGTATACAAGTCTTGGACAAATACATTCCTTCCTTACTCCCACCACTGACCTTGGGGACATGATTTCATAATTTCATGTTTTCACCTTTCAGACCTGGGGTCCCAGATAATCTTAAAGTCAAACAAGGATCTGTCTGGTAACTACTTGCTGAAGAGCACTTTGAAAACTAATGCTTTTTTCTTTCTTTGCTTTGTATATATGTTATATTATAGAATAAAAAAGTAAAAAAAAAAAGACATGGAAAATCTCATCAAAAATCAAATCAATGAGTTGAGGGGAGGTATAAAGAAGACCTTAGGCAAACAAAAAGAAGAAATCGAAAGTTTGAAAAAACAAATCACAGATGGCAGGCCATGATGGTAAGGCAGGCAGAGTTCTCACTGGTCATGCCAGAGACCCGGGTTCAATTCCTGGTGCCTGCCCATGCAAAAAACAACAACAACCACAACAAAAACAAATCGCAGAACTTATGGGACTGAAAAGCACAACAAAAGAGGCAAAAAAAAAAAAAAAAAGGAAACCTACAACAATAGAATAGATTTGAAAAGGTAGAAGAAAGGATTAGTGAACTAGAGGATGCTTTAGATTGGACATTTCTATAGACTAGTTTAATTGGGACATTTTCTCAGCCTTAGAACTGTACACTAGCAATGTATTAAATTCCCCTTTTGAACGCCATTTTGTTTCTGGTATATTGCAATCTAGCAGCTAGCAAACTAGAACACTACCTTATTCATTATATGAAGCCAAATCACCCTAATTCTAAAGCCAGACAAAGACACTACAAGAAAAGAAAATTACAGACTAATCTCTTTAATGAATATATATGTAAAAATCCTCAACAAAGAACTTGCAAATTCAATGCAACAGCACATCAAAAGAATTATACACCATGACCAAGCGGGATTTATTCCAGGTATGCAAGGATGCACTGAGCTAGAGTGCTCCAAAGAACACACTGAACCATAAGAAAATCAATTAATGTAATACACCATTTCAACAAATGAAAGCAAAAAACCATATGATCATTTAAATTGATGCAGAAAAGGCATTTGATAAAATTAAACATCCTTTCTTGAGAAAAACACTGCAAAGGATAGGAATAGAAGAGAACTTCCTCAATATGATAAAGGGAATATACGAAAAAAAAACCACAGCTAACATCATCTTCAATGGGGAAAGACTGAATGCTTTCCTTCTAAGATCAGGAACAAGACAAAGATCTCTACTGTCACCATTGTTATTCAACATTATGCTGGAAGTTTTAACCAGAGCAATTAAACAAGAAAAAGAAATAAAAGCCATCCAAATTGGAAAGGAAGAAGTAAAACCCTCACTGTTTACAGATCATATTATATATCAAAAATCCTGAAAAATTAGGAGCAAAGTTACTAGAACCAATAAATGAGTATTGCAAAGTGTCAGGATACAAGATGAACACCCCCAAATCAGTAGTGTTTCTATACACTAGTGATGAACAATCTGAGGAGGAAATCAAGAAACAAAATCCATTTAAAATAGCAACCAAAAGAATAAAATATTTAGGAATTAATTTAAGGATACAAAAGACCTATACACAGAAAACTACAAGAAATTGCTAAAAGAAATAATGGAAGACCTAAATAAATGGAAGGGCATATCGTGTTCATGATTGAAAGACTAAGTATAAGTAACATGTCAATTTTACCCAAATTGATTTATAGAATCCATGAATACCAATTAAAATTTCAATAACCTACTTTGCAGAAATAGAAAAACCAATAACTAAATTTATTTGGAAGGACAGAGAGCCCCAAAACCTAAAAATGTCTTGAGAGAGAAAAATGAAGTCAGAGGTCTCATCCTATCTGACTTTAAAGCAATCACAAAATAACAGTGGTCAAAACAGCATTGTATTGGCATAAAGATATATTAACCAATGGTATTGAATTGAGTGTTCAGAACTAGACCTTCTCAGCGATGGACAATTGATATTTGATAAAGCAGTCAAACCAACCCACCTGGGACAGAGCAGCTCCTTCAATAAATGATGCTTGGATAACTGGATACCCATAGGTAAAGGAATGAAAGAGGATCCATATCCCACACCTTATACAAAAATTAACTCAAAACGGATCAAAGACCTAAATCTTAGAGCTAAAACCATAAAACTGTTAGAAGAAGATGTAGGGAAATACATTACAAATCTTGTAACAGTAGGGGTTTCCTAGATCTTACACCCAAAGCATGAGCATTGAAAAAAGAAATAGTTAAGTGGGAACTCCTCAAAATTAATCATTTTTGTGTATCAAAGAACTTTGTCAGGAAAGTAAAAAGGCAGCCTATGCAATGGGAGACAATATTTGGAAACCACTTCATGAGATAAGGGATATAGTATTCAAAATATATAAAGAGATTCTTCGACTCAACAACAAAAAGACAAACAATCCAATTAAAAAATGGGGAAAAGAGATGAACAGACACTTCTCAGAAGAGGAAATACAAACGGCTAAAGGGCACCTGAAAAGATGCTCAATTTTACTGACCATTAGGGAAATGCAAGTCAAAACCACAATGAGATATCATCTGACATCCACTAGAATAGCCATATCAAAAACAAAACAAACAAACAAACAAAAAAACTAAACAGAAAGCAACAGGTGCAGGAGAGGATGTGGAGAAAGAGGCACACTTATCCACTGTTGGTGGGAATGTAAAATGGTACAACTGCTCTGGAAGGCAGTTTGGTGGTTCTTCAGTAAGTTAAGTATAGAATTGTGATATGATCCAACAATCCCACTACAAGGTATATATTCAGAGGAACTGAAGGCAAGAACATAAATGCACATTTGCACACCAGCGTTTGTAACTGCATTATTTGTGATTGCCAAGAGATGGGAAAGCCCAAATGTCAATCAACGTATGAGTGGCTAAAGAAGCTGTGGGATGAACATACGATGGAATATTATGCAGCTGTAAGACAGAATAAAGTCATGAAGCACATAAAAACCTGGATGACCCTTGAGGACATTATACTGAGTGAAATTAGCCAGAAACAAAAGGATAAATACTGTATGGTCTCATTAATATAAACTAACATTAATGGGTGAACTTTTAGAGTTGAAGTTAAGAACACAAGTTATCAGGAAAAATGAAAGAGGGTAGAAATTGGGCATTTGGTGCTGAAGAAATGCAGACTGTGCAACAGGACTGACCGTAAAAATTCAGAAATGGATAGCACAATACTATCTGATGGTAGCACAATAATACAAGTACACTGAATGAAGATGAATGTATGATTGAGGGAGAAGGGCTGGAGGCATTTATGAAACCAACAGGAAAGAGAGAGGATAAAGAGAGAGACAGTATACTTAGGAAGGCCTAAAGTGGACAATGATGGTGATTAATGTACAAATAAAAAAAGCTTTTGCATGAGGGAGAACAAATGAATGTCAACATTTCAAGGTGTTGAACATGGATGGTATACAGGGTGAGGGGGAGTACAACCAATGCAAACTATGGTCTAGAATCAACAGTAACATTGTAATATACTTCCACCGAATGCAACAAAGGTATTATGCCAAAACTAAGTGTCAACGGAGGGTGGGGGTAAGGGGGAGGGATATGGATTATTTGTGGAAGAAAAGGAAATGTCTTTATATAGATTATGGTGGCAAAGGCATGTCTTTATACTCAGGTTGGATTATATAATGTGTGGATAAAACTGTTTAAAAATGAATAGAGAGAAAAAATCCTAGAGAAAATGTGGAGAAAGAGCTGTACCTATTCACTGTCCGTAGGGAAACTGAAAAGTGCAGCCTCTGGGAGGGCAGTGTGGTGGTTCTACAGGACGCTAGAGGTGGGCTTGCCATATGATCCTGAAACCCTCTTGCTCAGTATATACTGGAGGAACTGATTGTGGGGACATGAATGGACATTTGCACACTGATGTTTATGGCTGAAGAGTTCACAATTCACACTGGATGGAGGTGGCCTCAGGGTACAATAACTGAGGAATGGAAGGGGTAACATGGTGTATACATACAACAGACTAATGAGCTGCTGCAAGAAGGAATGAAATTGTGAGGCATGCAACTAGGTGAATGAAACTTAAGGACTGTATGTTGAATGAAATGTCAGAAACAAAAAGACAAATAATATCACGTCTCACTCATATGGACTAACTACAATATAAGAACTCGGTGAACTGAAGTGGAGAGCATGGATTATACGGTTGGGGCCTATTGTAAAGGGTCCTAGATTGTAAGCTATTATATTGGTCACATATATTCAGGAGTTGTAACTGTTATTTCTAAATTATGAGATACTGAGCTGTTCTTATATAACCTCGTTGTTCCCAGAAACTTTGGGTATTTATGTGACCTGAGACTCAGAGTTCGAGCTCTGAAGCTATGAAAGTTAGCAGTACCCCATTCAGGAATTATTTTAAAAGCTGAAAAAGCAATCAGACTTTGACTAGAGATTTGAAGGAAGCTGATTTGGATAGGACTAAGTAGAGCAGAATACAGGGTAAAGGATGATCTCGTCCATATTTTAAAACTTCAACTACTTTGTAAAACCAAAGGGAGAGATTTTTTTTGGTGCAAATTTATATTTTGGTTAGCGCATTACTTAGTTGAACTTGTATGGTCAGTTAACTTGAACACCATAAATACATGGAATCTTGAATAGGGAATGAGATCTTGTTGGTTTGTCCAGATTAGTGTGATACCCCGATTATCCCAGAGTAATTTGGGTAGTGAATAAAGAAGTATTTGCAAAGTACCCTTGGGGGAATGGGAAGAAAGGAGGAAATATTCAACTTCCCCATTTGGAGAATTTCTGATATTCTCACAAACAGTGGGAACAACCAAATCAATTGGCTGAGCTCTTGATCTTGGGGTTTACCCCTATGAAATTTATCCCTGCAAAGGATAGGCTAAGCCTACTTAAAACTATGTGTAAGAGTCACACCCAGAGAACCTCTTGTGTTGCTTAGATGTGGCCTCTCTCTCTCTAAGCCAACTCAGCAGGTGAATTCATTGCCGTCCCCGTTACTGAGACATGATTCCAGAGGTATAAATATCCCCGACAGCATGGAAGAGAAACTTCAGGATGAGCTGGGACCCAGCATCAAGTGATTGAGAAAGACCTCTCGGCCAAAAAGAGGAAGAGAGAAATAAGACAAAATAAAGTTTCAATGGCTGAGAGATTTCAAACAGAGTCAAGAGGTTATCCTGGAGGTTATTCTTATGCATTATATAGATATCCATTTTTAGTTGATGGTGTATTGTAGTGGCTAGAGGGAAGTACCTGAAACTCTTGAGCTGTGTTCCAGTAGACTTGATTCTTGAAGACAATTGTATAAAGATACAACTTTTACAATGTGACTGTGTGATTGTGAAAACCCTGTGCTTAATGCTCCTTTTATCCAGGGTATGGGCAAATGAGTAAAAAATATGGATAAAAATAAATAATAAGGGGTAAAATGAATTGGGTAGATGGAAATATTAGTGGTCAATGAGAGGGAGGGATAAGGGGCACGGGATGTATGAGTTTTTTCTTTTTATTTCTTTTTCTGGAGTGACGTACATGTTCTAAAATGATCATGGTGATGAATACACAACTATGTGATGATATTGTAAGCCACAGATTGTACATCATGTATGGACTGTATGTGTGAAGATTTGTGAATAAAAATATTTAAAAAAAAACATGCATGACACAACAAAGAAGAAAATACTGATATATGCAGTCTCTGAAGCTTTATTTTACTTCTGTCCTCCAAGAACTATTTCACTTTCCATTTGACTTAATGTAGCATCTCAATTGTTTTAATCTATGTTTGTTGTTGTTTGTTCTTTTTACCAGGTAGAGTAACCAAAACCTTTATTCTTGGGGAATTTCAGTCATTGATAGTTCTAGCAATATAGGGTACTGGTAACTCATGTCTTTTTCCTTGTTTATGTAATAGGCCATTTCCCTGTAACTATTCTTAAGATTTTCTCTTTACAAATGATTTTCGGCATTTTGATTATGATATTCCTTGCTGTGGTTTTCTTTGTGTTTGTCCACCTTGGGATTTCTTGAAATTCTTGGCTCTGTAAGTTTATAGCTTACAGAATTTGAAGAAAAATTTGTCTCATTTGTTCACAATCTCTCCCACTTCTTTTTATCCCCTCCAGGATTCCAATTAAACAGATGTGAGACTATTTGATTTTGTCAAACAGGTAAGTGTATTCAATATTCCATTGTCTTTATTTTTTCTACACTACACTTAGATTGAGTTTCTATTTCTAAGTCTTCAAGTTCACTTATGATTTTCTTCTGCATTAAGGAATGCTATCAATCCCATCCAGTGAAATCATCACTTCAGATATTGAAATTTTCGGTTCTACAAGTTCCATTTAGTTTTTCATATCTTTCCTTTCTATCTTCATTATGTTCATGTTTTCATTTAAATCTTTGATCATATTTAGTGTATTTATAATATATTGCTTAACATCTTTGTCTGCTAATTCTATCTGTGTCATTTGTGGATGTGTTTCTCCTGAATGATTTTTCTCTTGGTTATGAGGTCTCATCTTCTTGATTCTTTATACAACTTGAATTTTTTAACTGGATACTAGACATTGTAAATGTTACATCATGACTAGATGGATTTTGTCATATCCCTTTATAGAGTGTTGAGTTTGTTTGTTTAGTCAGGCAGTTTATTTTTGGATCATCTTTGCCTTTTCAAAATTTGTGTTTAAGCTTATATTCCAGGGTAGTTTAACCCATTACTAAAGTGTGACCTGTTTGGGATCTCTAGTGAATGCGCTGGGTGTTCAACAAGGTTCCTCCTAACTGGCTTGTCAGAATTCAAAATCTCACAACCCTGTGAATAATCTGGAAATTATTCAGTTTATACCTATCCAAGTCATTGTTTGTCTAGCCTTGTGAAGTTTCATCCTATACATTCCCAACGTAGTATCAGCCAAAGATCCAAGAGAACTCCATGCAGATTCTAGAGCTCTTTCTCAGTGCAGCTCCCTCCTCTCCTATACGTTGTTTCACAAATTCCAATTTATATGATCTTCTGTTTTCTCACCTCACTAAGACTGCTGCACTCAGCTTGTGTTCACTACCTCTGCTGCTCTAGCAAATTCTTGTAGGTAGAAAGCGAGGGCAACTGTAGAGTTCACCGAATTTGTTTCCCCTCTTTTAGGGATTGCTGCCCTAAATGGCCAGCTTGTCTATGTCTGAAAACAGTCATTTCATATATTTAGCCCAGTTTTCCAGTTGCTTATGGTGGGAGAGTTAGCCTGGTACCAGTTACTCTATAAAGGTGGAAGTGGAACTCTTCTTTTTTTTTTTTTTAACTGTTTCTTTTCTAATTCCTGAGGTTGTTGCCCCATTAATTTTCAGCTTTTGGTGTTTCTTTTATAATATAGAACCTTAAGGCTATATATTTCCTCACAGATATTGCTTAAGCATCATCTCACAAGTTTTGATATGTAATATTTTCATTATCATTTGATTAAATATATTTTCTAACTTTCACTGTGGTTCCTTCTCTGACCCATGGGTTATTCAAACATATCTTTCTTATGTTCCACTATGATTCCTCTGTTGAACATACGTATTGCAAATATATTCTAGTGGTACATGGCTTGAGTTTTCAGTTTCTTAATTATGCATTTAATGAACAGAATTTCATAATTTTAATGATTAAAATCTAATTTATATTGGCAGATATTCTAGTTTGCTGCCTGCTGGAATGTAATATACAGAAACAAAATGGCTTTAAAAAAGGGGAATTTAATAAGCTGCTAGTTTACAGTTCTAAGGCTGAGAAAATGTCCCAATTAAAACAAGTCTATAGAAATGTCCAATTTAAGGCATCTGGGGAAAGATATCTTGGTTCAAGAAGGCCAATGACAGCCAACGTTTCTCTCTCAGCTAGAAGGGCACATGGCAAACATGGTGGCATCTGCTGGCTTTCTTGTGGCTCTATCAAAAGGTACTCTCTCCAGAATGTTTCCTCTTTTAAAGGATTCCAGCAAGCAACTCTACCTTCAATGGGTGGAGACAAACCTCCATGGAAATCATCTAATCAAAAGTTACCACCCACAATTGGGTGGGTCACATCTCCATGGGAACAATCAAAATGCTCCCATCCAGCAATATTGAATGGGGATTAAAGGACATAGCTTTTCTGGGGTCTACCATAGATTCAAACCAGCACAGCAGGGTTCTCGCCTGCCATGCCAGAGACCCGGGTATGATTCCCAGTGCCTGCCTATGCAAAATAAATAAATAAATAAAAAATAAAAGAATAAAATCTAATTTATGAAATTTTTATGACTAATGCTTTTGTGTTATATTTAGGAATATTTTGTTTATCCCAAGACCATGAAGATATTTTCCTATGTTTTCTTCTAAAATATTTATTGCTTTATTTTTCACATTTAGTCTCATGATATATCTGAAATCATTTTTATGAAGATAAATAGAATTGAACAAGTGCCTTTCTATAAATCAGGTGACTGGATATGTTTATTATTTCTGAATTCTACTATGTTCAATTTACCTATATATTCTCTTCTAATGCAATATTATTGAGATATATTCAAACACCATAAATCCATCCAGAGTATATAATCAAGGGTTCCCAGTATCATCACATAGTTGTGAAATAATCACCACAATCACCTAGGAATCAATTTTAGAACTTTTCATTACTCCAAATAATAATAATAAGATAAAATAAAAATATTAAAAAAACCCCAAACATCCCATATTCTTTTATTCCCCCTATTGCTGACTCCAAGTATTGATGTGGTACATTAGTTACTGTTGATGAAAGAATATTCAGATATTACTGTTAAAGATAGTCCAGAGTGAGCAACAGGTACATTTTCTAACCTATGCCACTTACAAATAATTCCTTGTAATAGTGTCATACATTTGTTCTAGTTCATGAAAGAACTTCTTAATATTTGTACTTAATCATAGTCATTATCTACCACAAGATTCACTGTATTATACATTCCCATGTTTTCACTTCCAGCTTTCCTTCTGGTGACATACATAACTAAACTACCCCTTTCAACCACATTCATTCCCAATTCAGGACTAATTATACTCACAATGACATGCCACTGTCACCTCTGTTTCCAAATTTTTAACTTCTACCTAGAAAAATATTCTGTGTATATTAAGCAACCACTCCCCATTCTCTAGCCTCATTCTATCCCCTGGTGCTTCGGTTTGCTAAAAATTAGGCCTAAAAGTGACTCCCAACAGAACCTCTTTCGTTGCTCAGATGTGGCCTCTGTCTCCAGCCAATACAACAAGCACACTCACTACCCTACCCCTGTCTACATGGGACATGACTCCCAGGGGTGTGGACCTTCCTGGCAACATGGGACAGAAATCCTAGAATGAGCTGGGACTCAGCACCAAGGGATTGAGAAAACCTTCTCAACCAAAAGGGGGAAGAGAGAAATGAGACAAAATACAGTGTCAATGGCTGAGAGAGTCCAGACAGAGTCAAGAGGTTATTCTGGAGATTATTCTTATGCATTAAATAGGTATCACCTTTTTAGTTAAGGCATAACAGAGAGGCTGGAGAGAACTGTCTGAAAATGTAAAGCTGTGTTCCAGTAGCCACGTTTCCTGAAGATGATTGTATAATGATATAGCTTTCGCAATGTGACTATGTGATTGTGAAAGCCTTGTGTCTGATGCCTCTTTTATCTACCTTATGGACAGATGAGTAAAACATATGGATTAAAAATAAATAAATAACAGGGAGAACAAATGTCAAAATAAATTTAGATTGAAATGCTAGTGATTGGTGAATGGGAGGAGTCAGGGGTATGGTATGTATGAACTTTTTTTTTTTCTTTTTTTTAATTTCTTTTTCTGAATTGATGCAAATGTTCTAAGAAATGATCATGATGATGAATGTACAATTATGTGATAAAAAAAGAATGTTCATCTTGTTTGTTGATTGGTTTTATTAATAAAAGTTAAAAAAAAAGAAAAGGAAAAAGGGGGCCAGAAAAACAATAAATGTGTCAAAAACTGCTTAAGTCCTGCAAAAGCCAGACAAAGCCCCTGGTCAGTTCCAAGAGTGCCTCTGTGAAGCCTTTAGATTGTATACTCCTTTTGACCCTGAGGTGCCAGAAAACCAGCAACTTGTTAATGCTATGTTTATTGGGCAAGCCCAACCTGATATCCAGAGAAAGCTGCAGAAATTAGAAGGGTTTTCCGGAATGAATATATCCCAGCTCCCTGAAGTGGCTACAAAAGTCTACATGAACCGAGACCAAGAGACACAGAGAGAAGCAGACTGATAACTAAAGAAAAAAGCAGACCTGCTTGCGGTGACGCTCATGCAGGGCACCAGGAAGCCCCCATTCTCGAAACCCTGAACCTTCAAGCGTTCAGGGCCAGAAAATAAAACATCCACTTACTGGGGGCCGCCCAGAAGACCGAGGAGAGCAGCTCCACTGGGAAGAAACCGCGGTGCTTCCTGTAAAGAGGAGGGACACAGGAAGGCAGAATGCCCCCAACAAAAAGATAGGAAAAGGAAAGCAAGCACTCCACTAGCCACGAGGAGCCCATAGCTACTAATTTTTTAGGACTAACAGGCCTTGAAGACAGTTTGGACTGAGGCAGACAGGGCCCCTTCATACTCAGCTCCGGGGAGCCCGTGGTCACGATGACAGTAGGGGGCCAAAAAATGGACTTTATGGTAAACACCAGCATAAAACATTCTGTTGTCATGCAGCAAATTGGGCCTAAAACCAAAAGGCAAACCACCATCATTGGGACTACGGGCATCTCAGCTCAACATCCCTTCTTAACAGCCCGCAAGTGTCTGCTGGGATCTCGTGAAGTTTTTCATCCATTTCTTCACCTTCCTGACTGCTCAGTACCCCTGCTGGGCTGAGACCTCCTGACAAAGCTCCAGGCCCAGATAAGTTTCAGTGCAGAAGAGGAATGTTTCCTGATGCTAAAAAACCCAGAGAGAAAAATCATGGTGACCCTGACAGCCCCCCAAACAGAAGAGTGGTGACTCTTTCTCACCAAAGAAAACCAAAACCAGCCTGACCATCCACAAATGCCAGGAGTTGATCCTTCTGTTTGTGCAGAAAACAGTCCACCAGGGCTAGCAAAGAATGCCCCTCCGGTCCTCATGGAACTTCATCTAGAAGTTGCCTCAGTGTGTCTTAAATAATATCCAGTCTCCCAGGAAGCCCAGGTGGGAATTCAGGCACACATCGACTGCCTGCTTGTTCATCCCGGCCTGCCAGGTCTGGGGAATAATTGTCTTTTTCTTACTCTTTGCATTTGTTTTTCACTTAGCAGTCTTAGCCCTTCTAGAAGTAGGTCACCTGCAATACTTTCCAAACACTAATTTTACCTTGATTTGGTGGGACCCTTCATATCCAGGTAACTCAAACTAAAAATACCTCTAAGATGATAATCCTCCTTTGTCTCCTGGGCACTCTCTGGCAAGTAACTGCTGCCCTAACTTCCATCACTGTCACTGAAGGAGGTAACTCTCAGGTCATTCAGCTGGACTTCTGTGCACTTGAGGGAATTTCCTGTGGAAATCTGGGCAATCAGCAAGCATTAAGCTCATCAGAAAAATATCTGTGCTCTCAAGCTAGGAAAAAAAGGATGGGAAAGAAGCCCATGCTGGTCACAGCAGGATGTTTGGTGGACGACACAGTTTAGGGGTTGAACTTCACTCCAACAACAGTGGTGTCCCGAGGGCACCTGGAATTTCCGTTTCGGATCTGTAGGTGAAACTTCACTTGAAAATTGCAAATCACTAAAGCCATTAACATTCGTTATGGGGCATGTAAAGGATGAATGCCAGATAAACAACTGTAATCCCCTCGTTACTGTCCTGCCAGGGCCAGTAGACATAAAGTATAACCTCACTTTTGGAATTGGGGTGGACGTTACTACCAACCAGCCGTTTCCAGATCCTGGTGGTCCTGCCTGTTCCCCCTTCTAGACCCACTCAGTCCACATCACCAGCAAATGCCCTAAGCCTGCCGACCCAGTCTGAGCCACAGGCAAATGCCCCAAGCCCGTCATCCCACCTAGTTCTAAATCTCCCAGCAGTAAAAGTCATCATGATCAAAGACGCAAAAAAAAAAAAAATTTGACAGCAATAATAGGATATAGTGAAACCAATATCTGATGGGAATGGGTGAGATACACTGTGCACAGTTTGGGAGAAAGAGATTGCTACACCTGTACTACTGGCCATCCTAGTGCCCAGGTAGTCCCTTTTCCTTTAGGACCTGATAAATATGAGGCAGAATTTAAGTGGGTGGTTTTTCTCTTAAACTCCACAGGGAACAATAACTGCAGTGCCATGGCTGCACTGTTTCCTCTGGCCAAAAGGGCAAAAGAAAAGGAATACAAGGAGGCCACTGAAATCACACGGTGTGTATCTCATGACTTTTAAACAAAACAAAAAGGGGACCTCAGGTAACTTGTACCCAGACCTGGAATGTCACTGGGGATCTGAAATACTGTAACCTGACAGTGCCCAGGGCAGAACTTTGGTGGTTGTGTGGAGGAAACTTTCTAAAACGAACTCTGCAGGACTGGGAGGGGACCTTTGCCTCAGTGTAGTTTGCCATCCCATTTACTGCCTCATACCTAAACCAAACTCAAGAACATGGGCCAGCATCCAGGTCTATAGAAAAGCAGGAAGCCCTGGAGGGCTCTTTTGACCCTTTGACCCTAATATATATATGGATGCAATTGGAGTCCCGAGAGGAGTTCCTGACCAATATAAGGCTCGCAACCAAATAGGCTGGGTTTGAGTCCTTCCTGTTTTGATGGATAACGGTAAATAAAAATGTAGACTGGATTAATTACATTTATTACAATCAGTGAAGGTTCATAAACTATACTGAAGATGCTGTTAGAGGCCTGTCCCAGCAGTTAGCTGCTACCAAAAAGGTAGCCTGGGAAAACAGGTTGGCATTAGACATGATGTTGGCAGAAAAAGGAGGGGTCTGTGTAATATTAGGTGGAAGGTGCTATACCTACATCCCCAACAATATGGCCCCAGATGGGTCAGTCACAAGGGCCCTAAAAGGACTCATGACTCTCTCTGAAGAATTAGCTAGAAATTCGGGAGTAGACAACTCTTGGACCTCATGGCTTGACTCATTGTTTTCGAGACCATGGTCCAAGATTGCAACAATGATAATAGGAGTTGTAAGTGCTATACTTTACCTTGCCTAGTCCCCTACTTGTTAAGAAATGTAAATCAAACAATAGAGACCATAATAGACAGAAAACTGCCTCCTGCTTAACTCATCTCAGGAACCTGAGCCCTACAAATTATCATGGATGTGAGTTGGTCTCTACAAATGAAAATGGTGCTGGTTTATAAAATAAAATGTGATGAATAATATCATCAAAAGGGGGGAATGAGGCAGTTTACAAGACTGACCTCAGTATTTTTGTATAACTTTATAAATTTGTGTGTATTACCTTATGAATTTATGTAAGAAATTATGTACTCCTAAAGCATGTAAAAAGCAGGGAGTAAAACAAAATGTCTGCGGCATCTGTCTGCCCCTGGTCACGTCTGCAGACCTTGCCTTGGGTCAAGTCTGCAAAACAGGGGTCCTCTGTGCATGTCCTATCTCAGACAAAAGAAATTCCCTACCTTTCAGTGTTTATTGTCTGTTCCCATAGTGACTCCCGCCTTGCTTACTAGCCTATATAATCTGGAAACCAAGAATATTCAGGACTCAGGCTTTGGACGGAGTCTTTTGGGCCTGCTGGCAATAAAGTTTTGGACACTTCTTAGAGGCTTAGGTGCTTTCTTGGGAAAACAGAGTTTTCTCTACTTCAGGGGGACTCATGATTCTGTGTGGGATCACAGCTGGTTCAGCTTGTCCAGACTGATGTACGCTGTGTGTCCGGTCACCGATGTGGCCCCAGCAGTTGTTCTGTACTGTTCCTGGTTACTTACTAGGTGCTCTGGAGGATGAACTAAATTCCACACTTCACTAAGCCACCATCTTGGCTCATTTCTCTAGTAAATTCTTGTATGTAGAAAGCCAGGGCAACTATAGAGCTCACCTCATTTGTTTCCCCTCTTTTAGGGATTGCTGCCATATATGTCCAGTTTGTCTAATGTCTGAAAACAGTTATTTCATATATTTAGCTCAGTTTTCCAGTTGCTTATGGTGGGAAGGCTAGCCTGGTTCCAGTTACTCTATAAAGTGGGAAACAGAACTTTTTTTTTTTTTAACTGTTGCTTTTCTAATTTCTGACTTTGTTGCCTCATTAATCTTCAGCTTTTGCTGTTTTTTTTTTTTTTAATAATATAGACACAGATATTTCCCCACAGATATTGCTGGCATCATCTCACAAGTTTTGATATGCAGTATTATCATTATCATTCAGTTAAAAATATTATACTCACAATGACATGCCACTGTCACCTCTGTTTCCAAATGTTTAATTTCAACCTAGATAAATATTCTGTGTATATTAAGCAACTACTCCCCATTCTCTAGCCTCATTCTATCCCCTCATGTTTCAGTTTGCTAAAGCTGCCAGAATGTAATATACCAGAAAAGGGTTGACTTCTACAATGGGATTTATTATTTTACAAATTTACAGTGCTCAGGCTGTGAAAATGTCCAAATTAAAGCATCAACAGGACAATACCTTCTCTGAAGAAAGGCCACCAGCATCAAGAATACTCCGTCATATAGGAAGGCACATGGCTGGCATATGCTGGGCTTTCTCCCTTGGATTTCATTGTTTTCAGCCTTTGGCTTCAGTGGCTTCCTCTCTCATTTCCTCTGGGGGCTTTTTCTCTGTATATTATCTCTTGGCTTCTTCTGTGTGCCTTTTATCCACTTATAAAGTTCTCCAGGAAGGGGAATAAGATCCACCTTGAATGGGTTTGGCCATATCTCAATTGAAATAACCTAACCAAAAGTCCTACCCACAATATGTCTGCACCCACAGGAATGAGTTCAAAGAACATGGTCTTTTCTGGGGTACACAACAGCTTCAAACTACCACACCTGGTAACCTATACTCTACATTTTACGTCTATGAATTTACATATTTAATTAGTTCATATTAGTGAGATCATAAAATATCTAACCTTTAGTATCTGACATTTCACTCACCATAATATCCTCAAGGTTCATCCATGTTGCTTGGTGTTTCAGGACTTCATTCTTTCTTACTGCTGAATAATATTCCAGTGTATGTATATACCACATTTTATTTATCCATTCATCTGTTGATGGGAACTTGGATTGTTTCCGTCTTTTGGCAATTGTGAATAATGCTGCTATGGGCATCAATGTGCAAGTGTCTGTTTACATCCCTGCTTTCAGATCTGGGTTTATACCAAGTAGCAGGATTACCGGATTGTAGGGCAACTCTATACTTAGCTTTCTGAGGAACCCCCAAACCATCTTCCATGCAAGTGTACCATTTACATTCCCACCAGCAGTGAATAAGTGTTCCTATCCACATCCTCTCCAGCACTTGTGGTTTCCTGTGTAATAGCAGCCATTCTAGTAGATATGAAATGATATCTCACTGCGGTTTTGATTTGCATTTTCCTAATAGTGAAGATGAGCACCTTTTCATGTGCTTTTTAGCCATGTGTATTTCCTCTTCTGAAAAATGTTCATGTCTTTTGTCCATTTCTAATTGAACTGTCTTTTCATTGTTGAGTTGTAGCTAAATATTCTTTTGTCTCCTTCTTCTTAAAAAAATGTTAAGCACATATTCTAATCATCTGTTATACTCCATTTCTTTAGTTTGTTCCTCTAGGTCTACTCTGTGTCCTTCTCACCTTGCTCTTTTCTCAGGAAAGCTTACCTCAATGGATTACACTATGAATTTCCCCCCTCTGATTCTGGGGTCAATGGAGAATCCTTATAGCATATCAGAGGGAGGGAGGAGAGAGAGGTCAGGGGTATAAAAATCATTTTTACCCCTGATTTCTGCCCTGTTAAAATCTCCTCAGGTTAGCTTTGTGACTTTACAGAAAGTTACTGCTCCTCCTAAGGCATCTGATTCTGCAAAACTCTCTCTCCTTCCAAGTTCTGGTAACTTCTCCCAAGACTTTTCCCTTCAATCCTAGGAGTAATGACAGCTTCTGTAGTTGTTAGCCCCAGATTTCTATTCCCTCGTGGTATCCCACTCACATCTCTATGATTAATAATTTTGCTATATACCTTTGAGAAAAATCCTAAGTTGAATGTGGCATCAGTTCCCTACTGAGACTAACATACTTGTATACTAGAAAGCTTAAAAATGTATCTAGTATCCAGCATCTCTGCCAAACTCTCTTTAGTTTTAATAGTTTGATTTTAGAAATTCTTGAATGTTCTACATAGACAATCACGTTGTTCTACTTTGCTAGCTGCCAGAATGCAATATACCAGAAACAGAACGGCTTTTAAAAAGGGGAATTTAATAAGTTGCTAGTTCTAAGGCCAAGAAAATGTTCTATTTGAAGCAAGTCTATAGAAAAGTCCAATCTAAGGCATCCAGGGAGCGATACCTTGGTTCAAGAAGGCTGATGAAGTTCAGGGTTTCTCTCTCAAATGGAAGGTCACATGGCAAACACAGTCAGAGTTTCTCCCTCAACTGGAAAGGCACATGGTAAACACGGTCAGGGTTTCTCTCTCTTCTGGAAGGGGCACATGGTGAACATGGTGTCATCTGCTAGCTTCCTCTCCTGGCTTCCTGTTTCATGAAGCTCCCCAGGATGCATCTTCTTTCTTCATTTCCAAAGGTCGCTGGCTGGTGGTTCTTGTGACTATGTTGTTCTCCTCTCTCAGAATCTCCCTCATTTTACCAAAATGTTTCTTTTTTTATAGGACTTCAGAAACTATTCAAGACCTACCCAAATGGGTGGAGACATGCCTCCACCTAATCCAGCTTAACAACCACTCTTGATTAAATCACATCTGCAGGGAGATGATCTAATTACAGTTTCAAACACACAATGCTGAATAGGGATTAGAAGAAATGGCTGCCTTTACAAAATGGGATTAGGATTAAAACATGGCTTTTCTAGGGTACATACATCATTTCAAACTGGCACACATACCATCTTGTAAATGAGAACATTTTGTTTCTTCCTTTAAAATATTTATAATTTCTTCTTCTCTCTTGTTCTCCTCACTAAGGCCTCCAGTATAATATTGAAAAGAAGTAACTATAGTTGCCCTATTCCTGACTTTAAATCAGATGCAATGGATGGTTCACCACTAACAATTGTATTGGTTGTAAATTTGGGGTAGATGCCATTCTTCAAGTCAAACAATCTATCTTCCGTATTTATTATTTCTTAAAATCAGAAACTCATATTTAATTGTATTGAATTGTTCATTGCATTGTTTGAGTAATCATAAAGCTCCTTTCCTGTTTTTCCCTCCCTTAGCTCCAACATGATAGTGCACCTCAAGGCCATAGGGGACTATCTTCCCCTGCTCCATCCTGGAAGGGCAGGAATGGATCCCTACATGGCTCTGGATGAAGCTTGAACCTTTTGAAATTTTCAGTGTGGATCATCATCAGAAGCCATGATGTCATAATTCAATGTATTGATCTGCTTACAAAACATCTGCTTTTTTAAATCGTGATTCACCCAAGACTTCTCTTCTATTAGAAGTAACAAGAGGAAGTAGTAAAGAAGATGATAAAGAGAGACGCCCCATTTAGCCAACCATGTGTAATCTGCAGTAATTCTATGAAGCAGATATTAATGTGCTTATTTTTTTTAACTTTTTAAATCATATAACATATACAAAGCAAAGACAGAAAAAAGCAATAGTTTTCAAAGCATTCTTCAACAAGTAGTTATAGGATAGCTCCCACAGTTTGTCATGGGCTACCATAGCATCATCTCAGATTTTGCCTTCTAGCTTCTTCAGAACATTGGAGGCTAGGAGGAATATATATTTTTTATCATCACCTTTTTCTCTTTTCTATGAGAAATAACATATACAAAAAAGTAATAAATTTCAAAGCACAGTACAACAATTAGTTGTAGAACAGATTTCAGAGTTTGAATGGGTTACAATTCCACAATTTTAGGTTTTTACTCCTAGCTGCTCTAAGATACTGGAGACTAAAAGAAATATCAATATAATGACTTAGCAATCATACTCATTTGTTAAACCCTACCTTCTCTGTATAACTCCATCGTTACCTTTGATCTTTCTCCTACTCTTTAGGGGTATTTTGGCTATGCCCATTCTGTCTTTTACAGGTTGGAAGCGCTTTCAATAATAAGGGGTCCGGAGATGAAACTAGCTGATGTTCTGAAAAGGCTGGTGCCCCTAGGTTTCAGGACTTATCTGATCAACAGAAACCTTTGGAGATTGTAGGTTTCTGGAAAGTTACTCTAGTGCATGGAAACTTTGTAGAATCTTATATATTACCCTAGGTGTTCTTTAGGAATGGCTGGAATGGTTTTGGTTGGGGCTTGGTAAGTTAAGATAGGTAGCGCTGTTTAACTGAAGTTTGCATAAGAGCAACCTCCAAAGTAACCTGTCAACTCTATTTGAACTCTCTTAGCCATGGATACCTTATTTGTTACACTTCTTTTCCCCATTTTGGTCAGGATGTCATTGGTGGTCCCACAGTATCAGGGCCAGACTCATCTCCTGGAGTTATCTTCCATGCTGCCATGGAGACTTTTACACCTGGATGTCATGTCCCGTGGTGGTGGTGGGGCAATGCTTTCACTTGCAGAGCTGCACTTAGAGAGGGCAAGTTCACTTCTGAGCAACAAAAGAGGCCCTCTGGAGGTGACCCTTAGGCGTACTTACATAGCCGAAGCTTCTCTGTTACTTACATAGCCGAAGCTTCTCTGTTACTTACATAAGCCTCACAAAAGCAATGCTCAGGATCAAGGGCTTGGCTTATTGATTTGGGTGTTCCTAATGCTTGATACAGTAATAGGGGTTCCCCCGTGGTAAAGTTTAATAGTTTCATATTTTTTCTCCCATCCCTCAAGGAACTTCGCCAATACCTTTTGGTTATCTGTTTAATATATTCTGGGATATATCCAGGCATTATTAATGTACTTATTTTACAGATGTGCAAGCTGAAGCTCAGAGAGGCGAAGCGCCCAGCTCTGCAAAATGGCAGAGTGAGATCCTGGCCTCTAATCTTGTGCTCAGAAACACTGCTTGCTTCCACATATGAGAGAAGTGAGACTTAGTGGTTCCTCCTCAGCACTAGAATTCTTCCTCTTTTCCCTGACCCTTGGATCCTCAGCTATAATAAGCATCTTCTATCTGGCCCATGCTTCCTTTCAGTTTCCCTGCTGTTCTGCAGCTTGGAAGTGTGTGGCACTCTGACCCTGCTTCCAGATTTTCCAGGGCTCATTTGGAGCTATTGCTGCTGTGAGTATTGTATAAATGTGTGTGGAGGGGGTGTATAGGGTCTGGGTCCCTCCCCTGGAAAAGCGAGGGGTTCTGATTTTGTCTCTCTATGCCTCAGCCTTGGCGCCGTGATGGGCAGGCATTTGCTACTGCTTGCTCTGCTCCTGTCCCTTCCTCTGACTGTGGCCTGGACAGCTTTCAACTGCCTAGTGAGTGAAGGCTCCCGACTGCCTCTGGCCTCTCGTTTCTTTGGGATCTGCCCTATCGATTCCAGCCTGCCTCTCTTTGCCTGGTGTTCCTCGGTAACCAACCTGACACAGGCTTTGGAGGCTGTGCCGAGGGGTGTGGAGGGACTCTGTCTTACCAGCTCCATTTCTGTCCTGCCCCCAGATGCTTTCTCCCATTTCCCTCGGCTTAAGCTCCTGGGGCTGAGCCTGAGGCTCACCCAGCTCCAGCTGGGAGCTTTTCAGGGTTTGGGGCAGCTGTGGCAGCTTTCCTTCCTAAGCAGCCAAATGGATTACCTTTACCTAACCCCTGATGCCTTTGGCAACCTGAGCTCCCTCCATCACCTTTCTTTCTGGCATCTCTGTCTGGAGGGGAGCATTGGTGTCCGGTTGCCTCCCAGTCTACAATGGCTGTCTATACAGCACAGCTGCCTTCAGAATGTGAGTATGCTGGCCAACATCTTCCCAGATCTAGTGCTCGGTGCCTCCTCTGGGAATGGCTGGACCCTGGATATGTTGGGCCTCTCGTTCAACAAAAAGCTGAATTTGGCCAGCCCTGGGGCCCTCCAGGGTCTCAAGCTGGGGACTCTGCGTATGGATCACACAAACGTGGAGGCCTCGGAAGCGGTGGGACTGGGGCTGCAGAGGCTGGATATACTGTCTGTGGTGCGAACGGCCACGGCCACCCTGCCCACCAAGGTAATTGCATACTTTGAGCTGCAGGAACTGAATATGGTACTAACTCAGATAAGGCACATAACTCCAGAGGCCCTGGCTTCTTGCCATAGCTTGAAGAGTTTGGTTCTTAACAATGGTGGTTTGACTGACCTGCCCCTAGTTTTCCTGTCTGCGATGCCCAGACTTCAGAGACTGAGTCTGAGAAGCAACAAATTGCAGAGTGCCATGCTCTGCACAAATGAGATGGGGGCTAAGTCAGGACTGCAGGCCCTGGATCTGTCTGAAAACAGGCTGCATACCCTGCCCCCAGCCACTTTCTCCTGCTTGCCCCATTTGTGGGAGTTGCTACTTTGGAAAAACCAGTTGGTGTCCTTGGAAAGCCAGGTGTTCAACGGCCTGAGGCATCTGGAGATACTGGACTTGAGCATGAATCCACTGGTGGCCCTGGGCAATGACTGGCTGGCTCCTCTGCCTGCACTGACCACCCTAAACTTGCTAGACACCCAGATGGTACTGGGCCCCACCTGGGATTTCTGGGGCCGAGAGAATCTGCAAAACTTGGGACTGAAGTTTCCCTCTGGCCCTTCTGGGCTGGTGTTGTCCCTGCCCATGAGTCTGACCAGCCTGGAGCTTCAAGCAGTCACAGACATGGCACCTTGGAAGCTGGCTCCTAATGTTTTTCCAGTCTTGCAGTCCCTGACTCTAAAAGGCTGAGGGCTGCAGCTGGGGGCCCAGAATGTGTCCAAGATCTTCCCTGCTCTTCGCCAACTCTCCCTGCTTGGCAACAGCTTTGAGGCTCTCTGCTCCCAGAACCAAACTTCCAGCTTCTTTCTCTGGCAGCTCCCCAGGCTTGAACAACTGAGTGTGATCGGGAATGGGTGTAGCCCCTGGCCCTGCTGCATCAGGGGGCTACCTAGCTTGCGGGTGCTAAAGCTGCAGGCACTGCAGTCTAAAATCCAGCCCCGCCCAGTGCTGCTTGAGTAGCTGGTAGGTGAGCTTCCCAGGCTTGAGGGGCTGCAGTTGAGCAACACAGGGTTGGAGACACTGTCTGCTGTTGCCTTCCAGGGCCTGGGCAGCCTCCAGGTCTTAGTGCTGGATATGGAGAATGGCCTTGTGCTAGATAGCAGCCTCCAGGAGTACAGTCCCCAGATGCCTCAGTACATGTATTTTCTGTCAGTGTCTTTGGCCTGCCAATGTGCCAATGCATGGGTGGGGACCTGGTTTGAGTGGGCCCCAAGAACATACATGTATATAGTATCACACCAGCTGTGCAAGCCAGAAGGTAGGACCCATGCCAAGAATCTCCTTTTCCCCTTTCTCTGGAGCCACTGCCCCAAGACTTTGGAACTGGAACTCTTTTGGGGCAGCTCTGCCCTGCTGCTTCTGTTGATCTCCTTGCCCTTCCTACAGGAAGCCAGGAACTCCTGGATCCTGTATCTCCAGGCCTTGTTCAGGGCTTGCCTCCAGGGTCTGAAGGGCCGGAAGGGTGAGGGCAAGAAGTTTCTCTACGACGTGTTCGTGTCTCACTGCAGGCAAGACCAGGGCTGGGTGGTGTGGGAGCTTCTTCCTGCTCTGGAGGGCAGCTGTCCTGCTGGCCGGGGGCTGCGCCTCTGCCTCCCTGAGCAGGATTTTGAGCCAGGCAAGGATGTGGCAGACAATGTGGTGGACAGCATGGCGAGCAGCCGGGTCATGCTCTGCGTGCTGAGTCACCAGGCTCTGCAGAACCCCCGCTGCCGCCTGGAGCTCTATCTGGCCACCTGCCTCCTGCTGGCTGGCCCCCAGCCCCCAGTACTGCTGCTGGTCTTCCTGGAGCCTGTCTCCCGCCACCAGCTCCCCCGTTACCATAGGCTGGCCCGTCTGCTCCGCCGTGGAGACTACCGAGTATGGCCTAAGGAAGGTGAAAGAAAGGATTACTTCTGGGCTTGGCTGTGGAGCAGACTGAAGCAGTGTGGGTTATGGTAGTGTGGGTGCATGTGTGATGGAGGTTGGGGGTAGGAAAAACAAGCAGACTGGCAGGAGATAATGGGTATGTATGAGTGCGTGTGACCAAACTCAGCTTCAGGTAGGAGGTGAGGGTGCTGTACATGCAGGGAGGGTCAATGGTTGTGAACACAGGATTTAGGAAGGCTCTGGAGGATGAATGAGAAAGTTTGGGAGATGGTTGGAGGCTGTTAGATGTGATGTGATCCTGAAGACCTCCAATCCTCATTAAATTTACTATGTCCACAACATACTTGGCTTGATTGGATTTTTTAGATGGAAACCCACATGCTGTGAGCAGAAGGCACATAGGAACCGAAGCCCAAAACAAATAAAGCTGGGAATTCATGAAAAAAGTAAGGATAGAGGGAAGATTGGGACAGTCCTAACCTGTGGAATGGGGACCAGGCAAAGTTCAACCAGATCTTCAAGGGGTAGAGGGGCCCCTTTTGCCATCTGGGCTGTAGAGGGATAGAGAGCTGAGCAGTTGGGACTCTGCCCAGGAGGCAGCAGACTGGTTGCTTATTCACACAATCAAAACATGAAGGCATGTTCATATCAATGGACTCATTTGATTCTCAGAGCAAATGGAAGAGAAACCCAATCTCCTTGGCACTCTGTGCTGTAGCCATGCTAAGCTCCTTGTAACTCCCAGAAGTCCACACTCTCTTCTTGTCTCTGGGCCTTCGTATGTGTTGCTCCTTCTCCTAAGAACATCCTTTCTTCATCCTGGGGAACTTCAATTTATCTTTTAAGATTTAGCTGAACCACCAGTTTCTCCAGAAATTTCTCCAGAAGCCCTCACTGACCCCCCAGCCTGGGTAAGGTGCTACCTCTGGCCTCCACAACTTCCTGTCCTTTACTTCCCTTTCTCAAAGTACTGATCACACTGTACCTTCTTTCACATGACGGGTAGGTCCTAGAGTGGTATGCAGAAGATGGTCCACTGGAGTTGAGGAAGAAAATGTTATAAGTTCTATTTCAATATATATTTTTTTATCTCAGCTTACTCTGAAGCCAGCCTGCCTGCTTTTTACCTATGTGCCTTTGGCATATTATTTAAACTTTCTGAAACACAGTTTTCTCTTATGGGATAGTATTAGACCCTCCCTCAAAGGGTTTTATGAGTATTAAATGAGTTAATGCACTCAAATGGGACCTACTGTACTATAAATATTCAATAAAAGTTAGCTATAGTTTTTACATGTATTTAAAGCACTGCGAATGGGACCTACTGTACCATAAATACATGTATGTTGGGAGTGTGTGCTCAAAAATGTTTAACTCATAGGGGTGTTTGATAAGAAAAGTTTGGAGAGCAGGCCTTGGGGGCAGGAACCAGGTTTGATTCACTTCTGCATCCTTAGACCCTAGAGCTAGCCCAGCTCAACAAGGCTCTTGACAGTCAATTCTGGACAGAATGCTCACTAATCAATCCTGGTAGATGCTGAGAACCGGGGTCAGTTTCGGGCTCTGCCACTTATCCTTATATGACACTGGGCTGGGCACTTGGTCTCTTGGGCCTTAGTTTACTCTTCTGCAAAATGCATGGCTTTAAAGGCTAAAGGGAACCAAAGAACAATTTCAGGCTGGATTTAGGGTAAAGGGTGCCCTCTTGTGTCCTAATGGGTTTTTCCCTTTCTGTGCACTCACCTTCATACCTTCATTCCTCCTTTCTGAGCGGATGATCCTGGAGTGGATGTCCTTCCCTGGCCCTTCAAAGCTGCCTTTCCAGCTTCAGGTTCTGACACTCTCTCAAATGTCTCCTCGGTCTGCTTTCTAATCCCCCCATAGCCCCCAAATTGCCATATCATATCCCCACTCCCAGCCCTGTGGTCTCTTCCTGATATAGCATGGGGCGAAGAAGAGATCTTTAGTGTTACCTGTCGACAGATTCAAATCCCAGCCCTGGTATTTTTTGGCCATGTGATCTTGAACATGTCAATTCATCTTTCTAAACTCCGATTTCTTCCTTATAAATTGGAGATAATAAGATTAATCTCATAGGGCTCTTAATGAGACTTCAAAAATAAGTGGTACTTACATGTTGGTCTTATGTCTACTGAATAAAACTGCACATATTGTTATAAATAAGGCAGCACAGAGGAGGAATTTGAACTGGATCTCCAAAACCAAGATACAGAATTTCCCTAATTTTGACACCAGCTAACATGTGCTAAGCACTTAGCATGTGCTAGGTCCTGTTAATTTGCCTGTCATAATCATAAGTGAAAAGAATAATAGCTAATAATTATTAGATTCTTTCTGTGTGACAGACTTCCCAAATGCTTTACATATTGTTCTCCATTTATTCCTTTCAACAATCCTTTCAGATTGTTATCTCATTATTGTTATTCCCATTTTACAGATGAGGAACCTGAGGTACAAAGAGGCTAATTAATTTGCCCTAGGTTTCTCAACTGGTGAGTGGCATAGCCTGCATCCTGCATTTTAAAGTAATTAGTTTCAGACACAATTCGCCTCCAGAGACCATCTCTTACCTGCATCATCTCATTTAGATTCTATTACTCACTTTTACAAATGAAAAAATTTGTGCACAAAAGAGGTGCAGTAATTCGTTTAAGGTCACACAGCCACGAAGTAGTTGGTTGGGTTTTGGAATCATGTCTGAGTATAAAACCCACATTCTCGACCTTACATTATATTGGTCACGCCTCACAGAATTTATAATGGCACAAGGCAACTGAGTTGATATTAAGATTATTCTGTAATGATGATTAACATTCTTCTGACACCCGCGAGGTGGCAAGCTCTGTTGTCACTGACATAATAATAGTTAACGGTCCTTGTGCATCTTCAGGACTCAGGCATCCTTAATCGTGTTACGTGTATGAGCTCATTAAGGTTTCACAAAAACCCAGTGACGTGGATGCTATTATCTCCATTTTATAAGTGCAGAAAGCGAGGTTCAGAATTCACTCAAAGTCACGCACCTTGGCAGTGTGTTGGAAACTGAACTGCTCAACTGACCCCCGGCCAACAGTCTAGTCATCTCTACTCACCCTCCCTTCTATTTCCTATCATTTCTGTTTTGATCTCTAGTGAGCCTGCGCTTCCTCCTTCGCTCCTTCCGCAGGCCCGGCTCCGCCCCCTTCGGCTCGAGTGCCTGCTCATTGGGCGGTGCCGTTAGTCCGGAGCCTACGGAAAGGCCTGGATCGCAGCAGGCCCTGCCTCCCTTCTCTCCCGCATTGAACCTGTTCCTATTTTTTCCGGTGCCAGGGGCCGGGAGAAGATGATTTATTTACTGGGTGACGACACATGAAAGGCCGCAAATGGAGGGGCCGCACTCCCGTGCTCGCGCGGTGCCTTCTGGGAATTGTAGTCTCAAGGGTCCATTACCCGGTGGCGCTGTTCGGACTCCCGGTCCCAGCATTCCCGCGCAAACCCTGGGAGCACTTCCGCCCTGTTGTGAAGTGAGTGCCTCGGTGGGTGAGTCTGGGTGGAGGGACGCGGGCAGCTGAGACTCGGGCTCTGGGTTGGAGACTTAGGAGGAGGTGGTGTCACAGGGGACCGGGGAAGGTGAGAGGAGAGAAAGAAGCTTTTCTGTGCGTGTGTGTTTCGGGGGGGTGGGGTGGGGGGAGGGTGGCGGTGAGGGGGGAGTGGACGGGGAAGGGCGGTCAGAGGATGAAGCGTCCGGAATGGGAATGGTGATAGAGTGGACCGGGATGAGAATAGGAGATAGATGGCACTGGGAGTGAGGAGGGTTTTAGAAAGATTTGTAGGTGAAGAGGCGGAGAGAGGTTTTGGAGGTGGGGGAGTTATAGAAAGGTCTGGAGGCCACAGAGCGGAGGGTAGAGGGCTTTGGGGCCCTGGCAAGAAGTGAAGATAAGAAAGCCTGAGCTTGAAGCCCAGCATTAAAAGTAATGTTCACCCTCTGCTTACCACCTAGAATAAACATGTCTGAATTTGGAACGTCTTTACAGTTTCTCAAGTAATTGTTACTTCTGGAACCTAGTGGGTGGGAGTGGCTATTGTGTTCTGCCCCATCGCTACATCTCTTTTCTTATGCGATGATGGAAGTGAATGCCGCTATCATCTCACTTTACCCTGTTGCTCTCTCTGATTCCTCTTGCATTCCATCATATCTAGGGTTCTTAATCCTTTCACTTTCTTGAATATGTCTTGAATCTACTGGTTCTTTGCCAGGGCTTTGGTAGAAGCCTTCACTTCCCTACCTTTCTAATGTGGGCTCACACATTACAGCTAGTGTGATTATTTAATCCAGAAATCTGATTATGCCTTCTCCTGTTTAAAACCTTTCATTGGTTCCCATCGTCTATAGAGTTAAGTCCAAAGCCTTAGCCTGACATCAAAACCCTTCATAAACTGCCTTCAACTCCTTTAGTACTTCATTTTCTGTTATGGCCCCTATATGCAGCCCATATTCCAGGTTGTCAAGGTTCTCCCCATTTCCTGGGTAGGCTATTTTCTTCACTCTGCTTGGAATATTCTTTTCTCCCATTCTATGCCAAGAGAACCGCTCTTCCTTCAAGAATCAGCTAAATTTTATTTTGTTCAATTCAGTTAGTCAGAGTAGGTCATCCCCCACCGCCCAGGTTCCCACAGATTCTTTTTTACTGCATTTAGCATGTTAGATCATAATTATCTTTGACTTGTCTCTTCCACTAGACTATGAACCTGTGGTATACGCGATTGGAACAGTGTCTTAGTCACTTCCATTTCCTCAGTGCCCAGTCCAGAGCAGGCATCAGTAAATATATGGTAAATGTATGAGTTAAGACTATCAGGGGTGAGCTTTGCTATACCAACTTTAAGACTGCTGCTTCCAGTGGATTTCCAGCGTCATGAACTGTAGTTTTTTCCTACAGCTGTCAGGATTGTCTTTTCAGGAAGCTCAGGTTGGTTCAGTGCTTATGAAAGTTAAGCCAGGAGTGGCAAATATATGGTATGTGCGCTGCCACTGCCACTTCCTCTTCCCCTTTGTCCCTGGTAATGATGGCTATTGGTTATAGCACACATTTCACCAGGGTAGCTCACTACTCTAGGCAGCCACTTCAAGTTGATTGAAGTTGGCACTTTAATTGAAAGTTATTTGCTCTCCTTTGTTTAAGCCCTTAAGCAAGAGGTCAGGCTGCTTTAAAGCTTATCCTCAACCATTAGCCTAGTGGGCCTGACAGCCTCTGGAAACTTCCAGTTTCTTTCTCTTTGGATCAGTCCTGGCCTTTCCCGCTCCACCGTTCATTGGTTGGGCTTTTTTTTTTTTTTGTCCGTATCCATATTCAATACCCTAGGAGTCAGGATACCACTCAGCTTCTTTGTGTTTATAAAGGGATCCCCATATTGACAGGCGTCAAAATATATCCCTGATGGCTTAAAGGAATCTGTACTGTTTCTAGGTCTTCCTGGATATTGAAAGAGATGTTTAAGATCATTTAACTCAAATATGGCCAAGGGAGAGCATGTTGAATGAAGCCCACGATTTTGCTTTATTTAGTTTTCATGGTGTTAGAAACATTTTTAAATTGGTTGTTCACGTTAAAAGCTCCAGAGCTCTAGCTTCTCTTTAAAAAATTCGAGGCCTGGAAACACTGTACCCATGTTCAATCACAATCCCTACTCAGTCCACTTTACTCATTCACATTGTTTGCTTGGCCTCTGCAGCCGTTTAAATTTGTAGACACAGATTCTAGTTTCCCTGTTGCCTTGTTTTGCAGTTACTAATGGGATGACTGGGGCAACTGCTGCATAGGGTCAGCCTGTAAGCTGCAGCCTAAATAGGTAGCTGTGGGGACTACATGGCTTTTTCAAACTCATGTGGCTGATAGATGGTAGGAGACACGCTAGAACTGTAATCTCCTCATTCTTGCTTTAATATTATTTTCATCCCCCCATACCATCTTCTCCAGAGTTTATATGACTAACAGACCTAAAGGAAGCTACATGGTATGAAAAATGACCATATAAAATGGATTTGGGTTTCAATTCTGACTTTGCCACTTGCTGGTTGTATAAAGAAGCGATTCTTCTTCATAGATGCTCAGTTTCCCAATGTGTAAGTCAAGGGCATAGTAGAGTCATACTTTACAGGATGATTATATTCTAAAATCAGTGCAAAAGGTAAAAATCACATATAATAAAAAAATCACATTTAGCTTGAAAATTCTTTGATAAGGAGCCATTTCAGAAAACTACATAGTGAAAGGTTTAGGGGGCGAAAGGGTGAGAAAGAAGAAAGGTACACCAGGAAATTTAAAGTGTGGGGGGTTATTTCTGCACTCCCGGGCAGAACTCACCAAACCCAAGATGGTGGGAGGTGAGTGCGCACGTGGGCTTCAGCGCGGGCAGCTTTTAAGGATGGAGGTCAGGTGACATCTGGAAGGGGCGGTTCATTAGTTCTGGAAGTCAGGTTGGGAAGGGTGACACAGCCTCTGCAGTTCCAGTTGTAGTGCCTTTCCCCATTCCCCCAACCTAACATTCCAGCCTTTTTGTGATAATAGGGCGCCGAGACCTTTCTGGCTACTTCCTGCTGTAATGGGGTGGCGTGGGGTCATAGGCCGGAACCGTCATGGCCAGGGGAGTGGGGAGGAAGGCAGGTGATGATAATGATGCAGGAGCATTTGGTTGACTGCTACCTGGGATAGTTCCTTTATGCGTCCCTGAAGGAAATTGAGGAGGCAGGGAGCTAGGAGTAAAAAGAGACAGATTAGGATAACTGGTCCTAGTAGTGGGAGGAGCCATGTCACCAGAGAAGAAAAAAAACAGCTTAATGCAGAGTTGGTTCCTTGTTTTCTGTGGTAGAGATCGTCTCTTAGTTTGTTTAGGGTTTGAATATTTTGTTGCACCAGACCCGACTCGTTGATATAATAGCAGCATTCCTGTTGGAGGAATATGCACGTTCCTCCTTTTTCGGCTGTCGGCAGGTTAAGGCCCATCGATTTTGAAGAGTTACCTGGGCTAGTGAGGTGAGTTGGCATTGTAGAGAGGAAACGGATTCTGATGGTGATTCCAGGGCTACCTGTAGTCGAGTTTCGAAGTTTTGAGAGGTTAAAATATTGTGTCCCAGCGCCCCTCCTGCTATGGCTGAGGCTGCAACTGAAGCGGTTCGACTGACACCTACTAGGATAGGAAGAAAGGCAGCCCTTTTTGAGCGAGGAGAGGGCAGTAGCCAAGTTAGTTCGGACTCCCCATAGAGGGTTAATTGAGGAACAATAGTTACCAGGAAGCATGGTCCCGGGGCAGTGGAGTTAAGGTACTTGGTAAAAGTTCCATTACACCAAAAATATTGTCCCTTTGGGGGCATGGGTGGTGTTGTGGATAATGACATTAGTCTGGCATTTGCTATGAAGTTTTGTTTCAGGGTTTTTTCCAGTGTAGTGAGACTCTTAATTTGGCAAGAAGATCTTGCCCCATTAGTGGGCTGGGGCAAGAAGGTATTACTAAGAAATAATGTGTAATGGGGTACCCTTCTATTAAACATGTAAGTGGCCCAGTAGTTAAGGGGCGTGAAGGATGGCCGTCTATGCCCATAACCGTGACCTGGGAAGGAAGGAGTTGACCTGAGTAAGAGGGGAGGACAGAAAAGGTAGCCTCTGTGTCCATTAAAAGGGAGGTGGACTTACCCCCTACCTTAATTGTTACCCTGGGCTCGATGAGGGTGATTGGGGTTGCTGAGGCTGGGCGTCGTCAGTCATCGGTGGCCAGGCCCAGGACTGCTAGCGGTGGGTTAGGGGTTGGAAGGACGCCCCCCCTCCCATGGCCAGGCGCTGAGGGGCAGTCACTTTTCCAATGTCCCTTTGTACCACAGAGAGGGCACGGTCCCTTGGGCGGTTGAGGATTGGGGCACTGGCAGGACCAGTGTCCGTCGAGGCCACATTTGAAGCACTTTCCTGGTGGTGGATTAGTCATAGCCGGCTTCTTCTCCATTGAAGTGGGCCGCAGAGCCACAATCAGGGGTTGGGTTTGTAAATTCGCCTTTTGGCGGTCCCGGGATTCCTTTTCTGCCCTCTCTAGTTCATCACGAGTATTAAAAATTTTAAAGGCCAGGTTTACCAGGTCACAGATAGGGGCCTGAGGACCATCCTCAATTTTTCTAAGTTTACACCTTATATCTGGTGCCAATTGGGATATAAAGTGTGTGACTAAAACAGTTTTACCAGCCTCCGAGTTGGGATCTAGGTGGGTATATTGGGAGAGGGCTTCTGTGAGCTGGTGTAGAAAAGCAGCCGGGTTTTCATCAGGACCCTGGGTAATTTCCCTTAGCTTATGGAAGTTTACTACTTTATGTGAAGCTTTCTGCATGCCGGCTATGAGGCATATAAGCATTTTGTCCCATCTAGTCCACCCGTTCCTCCCCGCTGGAGTATCAACCTAATATTCCCACCCGGGCTCTTGGCCTGGCACTGCCTCAGCCCCTGCCAGCAAGTTGTGGTCAGTTATATGCACCTGGTTAGCATGAGCCCTGATTGCATTGAAAATGCAGTCCATTTCATCTGTAGTTAGGGAAGAAGAGCAGATTACAGGAATGTTATGCCAGGTTAGATTGTAGACATTAGATAGATACTGAAATTCCTTAGTATAGGCGATCGGGTGGCTGGAGAATGAACCTAGCTTTTCCTCAGTATTAGAGAGGTCAGCTAGGGAGAAAGGGGTGTGTACTCGAACTAACCCCTCAGGTCCCGCCACTTCCCATAGTGGACAGTAAAGAGTTCTTTGAGCAGGTATGAGAGCTTATAGGTGAGGAGGGCAAGGCTGTTGAGGACAGTGGGGGACTGGATGGAGATGGAAGGGGAGGATAAGATGACGGCTGGAACGCTGCCGGAGCAGGGGGAGGAAGAGGGGGGTAAGATGGCAGCTGGAGCACCGCCAGCGGAGAAGGAGGAAGAGAAAGGCAAGATGGCGGTGGAAGTGCCGCCTGCGCAGAGGGGAGAGAGGATATGCTACCCATACTGATGGGTCTCAAAGGAAAAAGGACTGGCCCAGGGGGTGTCGGCGTCCCAACACCCTGAGAGAGTCCTTGGAGCTCTTACGAGCGGGGGCTCGTCTCCCCAGGGGACGTCTCACCCTGGTTTGAGGCCTTTCAGGTCCTGGACCTGAATTTGGGAGGGAAATGAGAAGCGGGGCATCCCCACAGCTTTTCGAGTCCCGGGAAAGGGTATGAGGCTTGTGGGCGTCCCCGTTCACCTCAGGCCTCGGAAGAGAACCTGACGTGAATTCACGATTTTTGGAGAGTGATTAACGGACAGGCTCGCTCGGAACTGTGAGACCCGGCAGCAGGGCTAGGAGGAAGGGACTTACCCAATCTGTGGTGGATGCAGTGGCAGGCCGAAGGATCCCTTGTCGCTGGCTATGTGGAGGAAGGAGGAGAGAGGAAGCCAGGGCGCCTCTGGCCAGGCAGGCAGCACCCACGCTCCTCTCCCGGGTTTCCGGCACCAGATGAAAGGTTTAGGAGGCGAAAGGGTGAGAAAGAGGAAAGGTACACCAGGAAATTTAAAGTGGGGAGGGGGGTTTATTTCTGCGCTCCCGGGCAGAACTCACCGAACCCAAGATGGTGGGAGGTGAGTGCGCATGTGGGCTTCAGCGGGCAGCTTTTAAGGATGGAGGTCAGGTGACATCTGGAAGGGGCGGTTCATTAGTTCCGGAAGTCAGGTTGGGAGGGGTGACACAGCCTCTGCAGCTCCATTTGTAGTGCCTTTCCCCATTCCCCCGACCTAACACATAGTGTTTGTCAGTAAGCTAACCAGCACAGCTGGCTTTTCTGGGTTGAACTTTGTATGAAAGAGTTGGCTTATGTTTAGGGCCTCTGCTGCATGAAAAGAGTCAACTCACCCTCAGTGGGAGGGAAGTCTTGAGGGAATTAAGACAATTTAGTCAACAGTAGCATTATGGATATTTTCATCATATACTTACTTTGGGATAGACACATGGTAGATGGAAGTGACTGTATTATTTGAATTATGCTTTCTCTCTTTTCAGTCATTGTAGTAGTTGATTATGCTTAAGTTATAGGCCAGTGTAATGCAACTCAACATGAATAATACTTGCCTGGAGAGCTCAGTGAGATCATACATGTAAAGCACCCAGTATGGGGGCCTGGCATTTGGTGGGCACTCAGTAAGTGGGTACCATTTGAGGTTGCTGATCCTAATGGGGTTCCAGGATTCCTTGTACTCTCAGGTCTGAGGAACGCTCCTGTCCATTTTCCTTCTGTCAGCTATGTGAAGTCACCCTGCTGTTGGCTGACTGTTGACCCCTCTCTCTCTAATAGGCTGCTGTTCATATCTATCTAAGAGAGGAGTGGAAAAAGCTGTGGTGTTATATGGTCCCTGGGACTTTCTGATTTCTATTTGAAACTAACCTTTGGGACTTTCAGGTCTTTCTAGAAGAAAATACCCATTATCTGAGACTGTGAGTTTTGGCCCTGATATAACTGTTAATTGCCTATTTGTTCTCTCTGTGCAGAGCACATACCTCTTTACTTATTTATTGACCATCTCTCTGACTAGATTATAGCTTCTGTGAAGGTGGGGATTGTCTATCTTAGACACTGTTCGATCCCACTACAGGGCATATAATGGACACTCAGTAAATGACTGTTGAATTAGTCCTTGTGAGAGAGAGACACAAATGTGCTTGCACTAGTGCATCAGTAAGACTGTGTTTAAAAAAGAAATTTCATGAAAGGTTAATTCTTTAATATAAATGATGGCCCCTACATAGCCCATTAGAAATGTATACATATAATTGGTAAAATACATGTAACACAAGTCTCATTTTAACCATTTTTCAGTGTACAGTTCTGCGACATTACATACATTGGAAATGTTGTGCAACCTTTACCACTATTTAGTTCCAAAGCATTTTAATCTAAGAGAAATTTGTATCCAGTGAGCAATAGCTGTCTATTCACTTCCCCATAGCCTTTGGTAACCACTGTTCTGCCTGCTTTTTAAAATGTTTGATAGAATTCAGCAGTTAAGCCATCCATGCTACTTTGAACTTCTTTGTTGGGAGATTTTTGATTACTGATTCAATTTCTTTATTTGTTATTTAGATTTTCTATTTATTTTTGAGTCAATTAGGTAACTTGTGTATTTCTAGGAATCTGCCCATTTCATCTAGGTTATCTAATTTGTTGGCATATAATTGTTCATAGTAGTCTCTTATAATCCTCTTTATTTCTGTAAGGCCAGTAGTAATGTCTCCATTTTCATACCTGTTTTAGTTCTTTGTGTCTTCTCTCTCTGTCTCTCTTTTTTAAAAATTTTTATTAGTAAAGCCAATCAGCACACAACACGAACATTCTTTTTTTCATCACATAGTATATTCATCATCATGATCATTTCTTGGAACATTTGTATCAATTCAGAAAAAGAAAAAAAAAATCATACATACCATACCCCTTACTCCTCCCTTTCATTGATCACTAGCATTTCAATCTACTAAATTTATTTTAACATTTGTTCCCTGTATTATTTATTTTTAATCCATGTGTTTTACGCATCTGTCCATAAGGTAGATGAAAGAAGCATAAGACACAAGGTTTTCACAATCACACAGTGACGTTGCGAAAACTATGTCATTATACAATCATCTTCAAGAAACATGGCTGCTGGAACACAGCCCTACATGTTCATGCAGTTCCCTCCATCCTCTCTGTTATGCCTTAACTGAAAAGGTGGTATCTAGTGCATAAGAATAACCTCCAGGATAAGCTCTCAACTCTGTTTGGAATCTCTCAGCCATTGACATTTTATTTTGTCTCATTTCTCTCTTCTTCCTTTCAGTAGAGAAGGTTTTCTCAATCCCTTGGTGCTGAGTCCCAGCTCATTCTAGGATTTCTGTCCCACCTTGCCAAGGACGGTCCACACCCCTGGGGGTCATGTCCCACGTAGAGAGGGGGAGGGCAGTGAGTTTGCATGTCATGTTGGCTGAGAGGGAGGCCAACAAAAGAGGTTCTCTTGCGGGTGACTCTTAGGCCTAATTTTAAGTAGGCTTAGCCTATCCTTTGCAGGATTAAGTTTCATATGAACAAACCTCAAGATTGGGGGCTCAGCCTATTGTTGTCCCCACTGCTTGTGAGAATATCAGGAATTCTCCACATGGGGAAGTTGAATTTTCCCCCTTTCTCACCATTCCCCCAAGGGGACTTTGCAAATACTTCATTATTCACTGTTTAAATTGTCCTGGGATTTGTTGAGTCATCACTCTGGACAAACCTACAAGATCTCATGCCCTATTCAAGGTTCCATATACTTATGGTGTTCAATTAAGCTGTCCACATAAGTTATATTAGGAAATGTACTAGTCAAAATATAAGTTTTGTACCAAATAAATATTTTTTGCTTTAGTCTCACACATAAGTTAAAATTTTAAAATATTAATTACCATCTGTTTTCAACACCCTGCATAATTGAAATTCCTTTGTTCTTCCTCATGCAAAACATTTTTAAATTTGTACCTTTAGTCACTATCATTATACGCTCTAGGCATTCTTAGATTATACCATCTTAGACTTTATCATCTATCTTTAATTCTGATTTCATTTGTGCCCCCAGGCCTCCTCCCTCTATCATTCTCACATTCAGCTTCATTCAGTGTTCTAATATTACTGTATTACAGTTAGGTAGTATTGTGCTACACATGTCTGAATTTTTACAATCAGTCCCATTGCACAATCTGTATCCCTTCAGTTCCAATTACCCAATATCTACCCTATTTCTATCTCCTCATGATCTCTGTTCTTAACTGAAATTATCCCAGTTTATTCATTAATGTTAGTTCATATTGGTGAGACCAAACAGTATTTGTCCTTTTTGTTTCTAGCTAATCTCACTCAGCATAATATCCTTAAGGTCCATCCATGTTGTTACATACTTCATAACTTTATTCTGTCTTATGCTGCATAATACTCCATCGTATGTATATACCACAGCTTGTTTAGCCACTTGTCTGTTGATGGACATTTGGGCTGTTTCCATCTCTTGGCAATTATAAATAATGCTGCTATAAACATTGGTGTGCAATTGTCCGTTTGTGTCTTTGCCCTCATGTCCTCTGAGTAGATACCTAGCAATTGTATTGCCGGATCATATGGAAATTCTATACTTAGCTTCCTGAGGACCCACCAAACTGCCTTCCACAGCCATTGTACCAATTGATGTTCCCACCAACAGTGGATAAGTGTGCCTCTTTCTTCACATCCTCTCTAGCACTTGCTGTTTTCTGTTTTATTGATAATGGCCATTCTGGTGGGTGTGAGATGATATCTCATTGTGATTTTGATTTGCATTTCCTTAATAGCCAGGGAAGTTGAGCATCTTTTCATGCGCCTTTTGGTCATTTGTATTTGCTCTTCTGAGAAGTGTCTATTCAAGTCTTTTGCCCATTTTGTAATTGAGTTTTCTGTCTTTTTGTTGTTGAGTTGAACAATCTCTTTATATATTCTGGATACTATACCTCTATCTGATATATTGTTTCCAAATATTGTCTCCCATTGTTTAGGCTGTCTTTTTACTTTCTTGATGAAGTTCTTTGGTGCACTAAAGTGTTTAATTTTGAAGAGTTCCCATTTCTTTCTTCAGTGCTCGTGCTTTGGGTGTAAGGTCTTGGAAACTGCCTCCTAGAATAAGATTTATAAGATATTTTCCTACATTTTCTTCTAACAGTTTTATGGTCTTAGGTCTAATGTTTAGGTCTTTGTTCCATTTTGAGTTAATTTTTGTATAGAATGTGAGATACGGGTCCACTTCCATTCTTTTGCATGTGGATATCCAGTTCTCTAGGCACCATTTATTGAAGAGACTATTCTGTCCCAGGTGAGTTGGCTTGACTGCCTTATCAAAGATCAATTGTCCAGGAATGAGAGGGTCTATATCTGAACACTCTATTCTATTCCATTGGTCAGTACATCTATCTTTATGCCAGTACCATGCTGTTTTGACCACTGTAGCTTCATAACATGCCTTAAAGTCAGGTAGTGTGAGACCTCTGACTTCATTTTTTTCCCTCAGGATACTTTTAGCTATTCGGGGCACCCTGCCCTTCTAGATAAATTTGGTTATTGGTTTTTCTGTTTCTGAAAAGTAAGTTGTTGGGATTTTGATTGGTATTGCATTGAATCAGTAAATCAATTTAGGTAGAATTGACATCTTAACTATATTTGGTCTTCCAATCCATGAACACAGTATGCCCTTCCATCTATTCAGGTCTTCTGTGATTTCTTTTAACAATTTCTTATAGTTTTTTTTAGTATAGGTCTTTTGTCTCTTTAGTTAAATTTATTCCTAAATATTTTATTCTTTTGGTTGCAGTTGTAAATTGAACTCTTTACTTGATTTCCCCCTCAGATTGTTCATTACCAGTGTATAGAAACACTACAGATTTTTGAGTGTTGATCTTGTAACCTGCCACTTTACTGTACTCATTTATTAGCTCTAGGAGTTTTGCTGTGGATTTTTTGGGGTTTTCAACATGTGGTATCTTATCATCTGCAAACAGTTAGAGTTTAACTTCTTCCTTTACAATTTTGATGCCTTATATTTCTTTTTCTTGTCTAATTGCTCTGGCTAGACCTTCCAACACAATGTTGAATAACAGTAGTGATAGTGGACATCCTTGTCTTGTTCCTGATCTTAGGGGCAATGTTTCCAGTTTTTCCCCATTGAGGATGATGTTAGCTGTGGGTTTTTCATATATTCCCTTTATCATTTTGAGGAAGTTCCCTTCTATTCCTATCCTTTGAAGTGTTTTCAACAGGAAAGGATGTTGAATTTTGTCAGATGCCTTTTCTGCATCAATCGAGATGATCATGTGGTTTTCTGCTTTGATTTGTTGATATGGTGTATTACAGTAATTGATTTTCTTATGTTGAACCATCCTTGCATACCTGGGATGAATCCTACTTGGTCATGATTTATAATTCTTTTAATGTGTTGCTGGATTCGATTTGCTAGAATTTTGTTGAGAATTTTTGCATCTACATTCATTAGAGAGATTGGTCTGTAGTTTTCTTTCTTTGTAATATCTTTCTCTGGCTTTGGTCTGAGGGTGATGTTGGCTTTGTAGAATGAGTTAGGTCGCTTTGCCTCCTCTTCAATTGTCTTGAAAAGTTTGAGCAGGATTGGTACTAATTTTTTCTGGAATGTTTGGTAGAATTCACATGTGAAGCCGCCTGGTCCTAGACTTTTCTTTTTGGAGGGTTTTTTTTTTTTTTTTTACATGGGCAGGCACCGGGAATCGAACCCGGGTTCTCGGGCATGGCAGGCAAATGGCAGGCAAGCACTCTTACCTGCTGAGCCACCATGGCCCACCCTTTGGGGAGCTTCTTAATGACTGATTCAATTTCTTTACTTGTGATTGGTTTGTTGAGGTCATCTGTTTCTTCTTAAGTCAATGTTGGTTGTTCCTGCCTTTCTAGGAAGTTGTCCATTTCATCTTCATTGTTGAGTGTATTATCATAAAGTTGTTCATAGTATCCTCTTATTACTTCCTTTATTTCTGTGAGGTCATTGGTTATGTCTCCTCTTCCATTTCTAATTTTATTTATTTCCATCCTCTCTCTTCTTCTTTTTGTCAACCTTGCTAAGGGTCAATTAATCTTACTGTTTTTCTCACAGAACCAACCTCTGGTTTTGTTGATTTTCTCAATTGTTTTCAGTTTCATTTATTTCTGCTCTAACCTTCATTATTTCTTTCCTTTTGCTTGGTTTGAAGTTAATTTGCTGTTCTTTCTCTAGTTCTTCTAAGTGGACAGTTAATTCCTTGATTTTTGCTCTTTCTTCCTTTTTGATACAGGCATTTAGGGCAATAAATTTCCCTCTTAGCACTGCCTTTGCTGCATCCCATAAATTTTAATATGTTATATTTTCATTTTCATTTGCCTTGAGATATTTACTGATTTGTCTTGCAATTCCTTCCTTAACCCACTGGTTGTTTAAGAGTGTATTGTTGAGCCTCCACGTATTTGTGAATTTTCTTGCACTCTGCCTGTTGTTGATTTCCAACTTCATTTCTTTATGATCTGAGAAAGTGTTGTGTATGATTTCAATCTTTTTAAATTTGTTAAGACTTGCTTTGTGACACAGAATATGGTCTATCCTTGAGAGTGATTCTTGAGCACTTGAGAAAAAGGTATGTCCTTCTGTTGTGGGGTGTAATAGTCTAGAAATGTCTGTTAAGTGTACCTCATTTATTGTATTATTGAAATTCTCTGTTTCTTTATTGATCCTCTGTCTAGATATTCTGTTCGTTGATGAGAGTGGGGAATTGAAGTCTCCAACTATTATGGTAGATGTATCTGTTTCTCTTTTCAGTGTTTGCCTCATTTGTTTTGAACACTCTGGCTTGGTGCATAAATATTTATGATTGTTATGTCTTCTTGTTGAATTTTTCCTTTTATTAATACATAGTGTCTTTCTTTGTCTCTTTTAATAGTTTTACCTTTGAAGTCTAATTTGTTAGATATTAGTATAGCTACTCCTGCTCTTTTCTGATTGTTATTTACATGAAATATCTTTTCCCAGCCTTTCACTTTCAACCCATGTTTATCCTTGCGTTTAAAATGCATTTCCTGTAGACAGCATGTAGATTGGTCCTGTTTTTTATTCCATTATGCCAGTCTTTGTCTTTTGGTTGGGGAGTTTAATCCATTAACATTTAGTATTATTACTGTATGGGTCAGTATTTTCTTTTACCATTTTGCCTTTTGGATTTTATATGTCATAAGTACTTTTCCTTCTTTTTACCTTTACTGATAGTCTTCATTTCTACACTCTTCTCCACACCTCTCTCTCCTGTCTTTTCACATCTGTCTCTAGTGCTCCCTTCAGTATTTCTTGCAGAGCTGGTCTCTTGGTCACAAATTCTCTCAGTGATTTTTTGCTGAAAATGTTTTAATTTCCGCCTCATTTTTGAAGGACAATTTTGCTGGATATAGAATTCTTGGTTGGCAGTTTTTCTGTTTTAGTAATTTAAATATATCATCCCACTGTCTTCTCGCCTCCATGGTTTCTGTTGAGAAATGTGTGCATAGTCTTATTGGGCTTCCCTTGTATGTGATGGATTACTTTTCTCTTACCGCTTTCAAGATTTCCTCCATAAGTTTTTTTTTTCCATTGTTCATTGTTTATTTGGTGTTTTAGATAGTATGAACCTTGGATAGTTGGTTGCATTGTTTATAGTTAGACATTGTTTTTTTTTACATTACATGGAAGTGTACACAACTTTAATACATTTGGTACAGAAAATAAGATCCTTTAGAACAGTTATGCACAAGACATGCTATGTTGGATTTACACATTGGAGTCCAGGATGTGATTAATTGGGGGAAAGAAGTTGGACTAGGCATGTTGGATATATAACAAACAGTAATCATGAATTCTTCTGGTTTGAAAGGCAACTGCAGCATGTGCAACATTTGTACTGGTGCCTCAGAGGTGAACTATTTTAAACTAACCAGTTTGGAAGTACCCAAGATAAGTATCATCTCCGACATCAGGATATAGCTGTAAGGTTTTATGAACCATTCTTATTTCTAACTTTAAGAATTCATGTTTTCCTTAGGTCATCTTAATAGTACTGCTTTAATCAAAGATCAGATAAAAAGGACACATGCACAACCCCCAACTAAAATCCCGTTGTAACCTAGACAGTGAAGTAGTACAGCATCACAAGACTTTAAAATTGCAGCTCTTTTTGGATCCCCCAAAGTGTATCTGCACTCTTCTTCAATCGGGCCTCTTCTTCAGGAGTCAGAGTCACCCTGACAACATCTGAGATTCCATTCTGTCCCAAGATGCAAGGAGCACCAAGGAAGACATCATCTTTTATTCCATAGAGACCCTTAATCATCGTAGAGACTGGATGTACCCACCTAAGAACCTCCATTTCAAAATGGAACCTCCATTTCAAAATGGAGAAGAACCTCCATTTTTCTCCTCCTTTTTCCTTCTTTTCTCCTTTTGGGACACCACAACATGTGTATTTGTGTGCTTCATCTTGTCATTCCATTCCCTGAGTCCCAGCTCATATTTTTCTATTCGTTTTATATTTTCTTTTCCTTTTCAGATTTCAGATGTCCTGTCCTCCAGTTCACTAATCCTATCTTCTACCTCTTGAAACCTAACATTGTAGGTTTCCATTGTTTTCTTCATCTCTTCTACTGTGCCTTTCATTCCCATGAGTTGTGAGATTTGTTTTTTTCAGACTTTTGATTTCTTCTTCTTGTTCATTCCTTGCCTTCTTTATATCCTCCTTCAATTCACTGATTTGATTTTTGATTAGGTTTTCCATATCTGTTCGAACATTCTGAATTAAGTGTTTCAGCTCCTGTATCTCATTTGAATTGTTGGTTTGTTCCTTTCACTGGGCCATATTTTCAATTTTTGCATATGATTCGTTATTTTTTGCTGATGTCTAGGCATGTAATTACCTTAATAAGTTTATTCTGGAGATTGTTTTCACTTTTTTTACCTAGGATTTTCTTGCTGAATGACTTTGTTGTCTGTCTGTTCTTTGACATTCAGTTCAGCTTATTCCGGGCCTCTGGCTTAGGTTTTGTTTAGCAGATCAGAATTTTTCAGTTCTTGTTTTCTTATTTCTTGCTCTGTCTGTATGGTGCCTTTGTCTCCTCCCTTAGGAGGGTCTACTTAGGTATTATAGACCCCACACAGATTTTTTTAGACCAAACTGGCTTCCTGTGAGGAGGAAAGAGTCACCTGCATCAGTTTTCCCTGAGAGTGAGACCCAGCAGATTGAAAGGCTTTCCTGTGAAGCCTCTGGGCTCTTCATTTTTCCTGTCCTGACTATTATGTGGCACTTGTCTGCCTTCAGGTCCCACCAGCATAAGGTGATGCAGTACCTTTAACTTCAGCAGACTTTCCCTGCTGCGGGTGTAGTGGAGACAGAGGAAGGTTTGTAGTCTGGTTTTAATTGCTTCACTTTTCCTGATCCTGTGGTCTGAACTCCTTGAGGTAGGGATTCCACCTGAGCTGGGCCCCACCCCTCTCCTGGGGAAGGCCCAGGCTCCAGACAAACACTCAAACAAGCTCAATTGTGCCTGTGCCTGGGGCAGTGGAGCCCGAGAAGCCTTGCAGCTGTATCCAAACAGCAGTGAAGCTGTAGAAACACAGCCACCAAAATGAAGGAGAAAAATCCTTTCAGAGCAGGACCCCCATTCCTCGGGTTTGCCAATTAAGAGCTTCAGTTGGTACGTTGCTCTGTGTTTTTCCAGGTCCTATGTGCCCCTTCCTTTCCTTCAGGGTCCAGACCTTTTCAAATTCAATCAAAACCTTTTTTATCTTTTTCTTTTTCCATCAATCCTGTCCCCTCTCTGCCGGGGCAAAAACCAGCGATCTCCGCTTTTACTCAAGGTTCAGCTGAGCTGGGGGCCTATTTTTAGTACTCAGAATTTGCTAATTAATTCCACAATTGGAGTTTAGTTGCGTTCAGCCCCTGCTGCTGGTAAACTCACTTTCCTTTCCCCTCTGGGAATCAGCATGTGGCGGAGGGTGCTGGCTACCGCAGCTTGGGGAACTCACAGTTTCTGGTTGGGCTCGCAGCTGGCCCAGACTTGGGGTATGGTGTGTGTCTGGTCACTGACATGGCCCCAGCAGTTTTTCTGTACTGTTCCTGGCTATTTGTTAGCTGTTCTAGAGGACGAACTAAATCCCACACCTCACTAAGCCGCCATCTTGGCCTGCTGTCCTCTCTCTTTTTTCCTTACCCGACTGGCTTAAGTTTTGTTGATTTTTTTTTAATTTTTGGTTTTATTGATGTTTAAAATTATTTTTCTGTTCTGTATTTCATTAATCTCCACTCTAACCTTCACTATTTCCTTCCTTCTGCTGCTTTTGGGCTTAGTTTGCTTTTCTTGTTCTAGTTCCTGTATGTATAAAGCTAGATTATTGACTACAAATTTTTTAAAATGTAGGCATTTACAGCTTAAATTTCCCTTTCAACACTGATTCTAGTGCATCCTGTAAATGTTGGTATGCTGTGTTTTCATTTTTGTTTGTCTCTATATTCTAGTTTCCCTTGAGATTTCTCATTTGACTCATTGGTTGTTTAAGTGTTGTTCTAGTTTGCCAGCTGCTGGAATGCTATATACCGGAAAGAGAATGACTTTTAAAAAGGGGGAATTTAATAAGTTGCTAGTTAGCAGTTTTTTGGCCCCAACATGCCAGAAGCTGTTTACCTTGGAGACCTGCTGTGGATGTGTGTATGGACTGGAGCAAGATTTACATCCTCTCCCCTGGATTTTCAAGGGCCAGCGACAGCACACCAAATGCCTCTGGAACCGCAATGCTTTCCAAGGCACGGGCCCTCTCTTGGGGTGAACCCATTCCAAGGTACCCTGCCCTTCACAAAGAAAAGAGAACTCTCCCCGGGGCTCCTGCTTGTTTCTCCTAGATTGGTTGTGTTACCACAGTGGACACCTCATGTCGTCCGTCTCAGCCACTCTGGATTTGGGGATCTGAACCCAACTCCCTTTCGATTGGCTGAGGGCAATGGGAGCCATCACCCGTCCTTTTGGAATGGCGCTCACCCATCTCTCAGGACCCACTGACCCAGTTCAACTGCTGTTCACATGGAACCATTCTCCATGTTGTGGAAATGTCCCAATTAAAGCACGCCTATAGAAATGTCCAATCTAAGGCATCCAGGGAGAGATACCTTGGTTCAAGAAGGCTGATGAAGTTCATGGTTTCTCTCTCATCTAGATGGGCACATTCTGAACACAGCATCATCTGCTAGCTTCTTCTCCTGGCTTCCTGTTTCATGAAGCTCCCTGGGAGGCATTTTCCTTCTTCACCTTCAAAGGTCGCTGGCTGGTGGACTCTGCTTCTCGTGGCTATGTTGTTCTGCCCTGCTCTCTCTGAATCTCTCATTCTCCAAAATGATTCCTCTTTTATAGGACTCCAGAAACTTATCAAGACCCACCCAAACAGATGGAGACATGTTGTCACCTAATCCAGCTTAACAGCCACTCTTGATTAAATCACATCTCCAGGGAGATGATCTGATTACCGTTTCAAACATACAGTCTTGAAATAGGGATTATTCTGTCTTTATGAAATGGGATTTAGATTGAAACATGGCTTTTCTAGGGGACATACATCTTTTCAAACCACAGTCATGGTGTATAATTCTTCTAATATGCTGCTGTATTCGATTTGTAAAAATTTTGTTGAGGGTTTTTGCATCTGTATTTATTAGAGAGATGTGTCTGTAATTTTCTTTTCCTGTAGTATTTTTGTTTGGCTTTGGTATGAGGGTGATGTTGGCTTCATAGAATGAGTTAGATAGCCTTCCCTCCTCTTCAATTGTTTTGAAGAGTTTGAGCAGGATTGGTACTAATTCTTTCTTGCATGTTTGGTAGAATTCACATGTGAAGCCATCTGGCCCTGGACTTTTCTTTTTTGGGAGCTTCTTGATGACTGATTGAATTTCTTTACTTGTGATTGGTTTGTTGAGATTGTCTGTTTCTTCTTGAGTCAGTGTTGGTTGTTCATGCCTTTCTAGGAAATTGTCCATTTCATCTACATTGTCTAGTTTATTAGCATAAAGTTGTTCATAGTATCCCCTCATTACCTCCTTTATTTCTGCAGGGTCAGTGGTTATGTCCTCTCTTCTATTTCTAATTTTATTTATTTGCATCCTCTCTCTGTGTCTTTATATTTTGTCACCCTTGCTAAGGGTCCATCCGTTTTATCGATTTTCTCAAAGAACCAACTTCTGGTTTCGTTGATTCTCGTGATTGTTTTCATGTTTTCGATTTCATTTATTTCTGCTCTAATCATCGTTATTTCTTTCCTTTTGCTTGCTTGCTTTGGGGTTAGTTTGCTGTTCTTTCTCTAGTTCTTCCAAGTGAACAGTTAATTCCTCGATTTTTGCTCTTTCTTCTTTTATGATATAGGCATTTAAGGCAATAAATTTTCCTCTTAGGACTACCTTTGCTGCATCCCATAAATTTTGATATGTTATGTTTTCATTTTCATTTGCCTTGAGCTATTCACTGATTTCTCTTGTAATTTCTTCCTTGACCCCACTGGTTGTTTAAGAGTGTGTTGTTTATAATTGTAAAGTCCCCTTGCGGGTATGGTGAGAAATGGGGAAAATTCAACTTCCCTATTTGGAGAATTTTTGATATTCTTGCAAGCAGTGGGGACAACCAAATCAATAGACTGAGCCCTCAGTCTTGGAGTTTGTTCGTATGAAACTTATCCCCACAAAGGATAGGCTCAGCCTACTTAAAATTAGGCCTAAGAGTCACTCCCACAAAACCTCTTTTGTTGCTCAGTTGTGGCCTGTCTTTCAGCCAACATGGCAAGCAAAGTCACTGCCTCTCCTCCTCCACATGGGACACGTGCCAGGGTTGTAAACCTCCCTGGCAATGTGGGACAGAAATCCTAGAATGAGCTGAGACTCAGCATCAAGGATTGAGAAAACCTTCTTGACTGAAAGGGGAAAGAGAGAAAATGAGACAAAATAAGGTGTCAGTGCTGAGAGATTTCGAACACAGTCGAGAGGTTATCCTGGAGGTTATTCTTACATATTATATAGATATCTTGATTTTAGTTTAAGGTTTATTAGAGAGGCTAACAGGAAGTACCTGAGACTGTAGAGCTGTGTTACAGTAGCCATATTTCTTAAAGATGATTGTATAATGATCAATCTGGATCAGTTCTGTTTGGGGTATGCTGTACTTCTTGGGTCTGTAATTTAAGTCTTTCATCAAAGTTGGGAAGTTTTCAGTGATAATTTCCTCCATTAGTTATTTCCTTCTTTTCCCTTCTCTTCTCCTTCTGGGACTCCCACAACATGTATATTTGTGCGCTTCATATTGTTATTCAATTCCCTGAGTCCCTGGTCATATTTTTCCTTTCTTTTCCCTATATTTTCTTTTGCTTTTTGGATTTCAGATGTCCCATCCTCCAGTTCACTAATCCTATCTTCTACCTCTAGAAATCTAACATTGTAGATTTCCATTTTTTTTCATCACTTCTGCTGTGCCTTTCATTGCCATAACTTTTGTGATTTGTTTTTGAGACTTTAGATTTCTATTTTTCATTTGTCCCTTGCCTTCTTTGATTTGGTTTTTGATGAGATTTTCCATAAAACGTCTTGTTGAACATCCTGAATTAATTGTTTCAACTCCTGAATTGAACAAATTTAATTCATTTGAATTGTTGGTTTGTTCCTTTGTCTGGTCCATATTTTCAGTTTTCCTAGTATGATTCATTATTTTTTGCTAGACATTCAGTTTCCTTAATTAGTTTATTTTGGAGATTGTTTTCACTTTTTTACCCAGGATTTTCTTGCTGGATGACTTTGTTTTGTATCTGTTCTTTGACATTCAGTTCAGCTTATTCTAGATCTCTAGCTTAGGTTTTGTTTAAGAGATAAGAATTTTTCAGTACTTGTTTTCTTGTTTCTTGCCCTACATGTATGATGCCTTTTTTTTTCCCTTAGGAGGGTCTGCTTAGGTATTATAGACCTCAGTCAGACTTTCCCAGACCAGACTGGTCTCCTCTGAGGAGTAAAGAGTCACCTGTGTCAGTTTTCTCTGAGGATGAGACCCAGCAGCTTGAAAGACTTTCTTTGAAGCCTCTGAACTGTGTTTTTCCTATCTTCCCCAGTCTGCTTTCGGTTCCTACCAGCATAAAGTGATGTGGTACCTTTAACTTCAGCAGACTCTTCCTGCAGGGGGCATGGTTGAGACAGAGGAGAGGTTGTATGGTGGCTTTAATTGCTTCAGTTTCCCAGTCCCTGGGGTGTGAGTTCCTTGAAGAAGGCATTCCACCTGGGCTGGGCCCCACCCCTCTCCTGGGGAAGGCAAAGCCTCTATGGAATTACTTCCTTTTACCTGACTAGCCTCTTTGTCTCTCAGACAAGCTTAATTCTGCCCTTGCCTGGGGAAAATTGGAGCCTGAGAAGCCTTGCAATTGTATGTAAAGAGCAGCCAAGCCATAGAAACAGCCACAAAAAAGAAAAGAAAAAAAAATCCTTTTTAGAGCTGGATCCCCATTCTTCAGGTTTGCTAATCGAGAGCTTAAGTTGGTACGGTTGCTCTGTGTATCTCCAGGTCCTCTGTGCCCCCTCCTTTCCTTCTGGACCCAGACCTTTTCAAGTATTTTGTGTTATCTGATCCGAAAAAACTTCTTTGTTTTTTCTTTTTCCGTCTGCACTTGGGCAAAAACCAGCAACCTAAGCTTTCATTCGAGCCTCACCTGAGCTGGGCTTGTTTTTCCTAGTCAGAATTTGTTAATTCGTTCCATAATTGGAGCTTGATTGCTCTCAGCCTCTTACTGTTAGTCAAGTCTCTTTCCTTTCCTTCTGGGAAGCAGTCTGTGGGGGAGTAGTGCTGGCCTCCATGGCTTATGGACTCACAGTTCTGGGTGGGATCATAGCTAGTCCAGCTGGTCCAGACTGGTGTTTACTGTGTGTCCAGTCACTAATGTGGCACCAGCAGTTGTTCTGTATTATTCCTGGCTATTTACTAGCTTCTTTGGAGGACGAACTAAATTCCACACCTCACTAAGCCATCATCTTGGACCCTCCTGCATAGGCTATCTTTTTCCATCCTTTTAAACTTTGAACCTCTTTCTGTTTTTCTATGTTAAGTGAATTCCTTATAGACAGTATATATATATATATATATATATGAATCATGTTTTTTTCATATAAAATGCCAATCTCTATGTTTTAATATGAGAGTTTTATCTGTTTACATTTAGGGTAATAAGTGATAAAGGATTTACTTGTGCCATTTACTTATTTGCTTCTGTATGTCTTGTATGTTTTTGTTACTCAGTTACTCTATTAATGTTCTTTTTTTGTATTTCAGTATTTTTGGTATACCTTTTGATTCCCTTCTTGCCTTTTCACTTATTTTTTTAGTTATTTTCTTAGTAGTTACCTTTGTGGTTACAATTATCTTAAACTAATAACCTTGTTTGGATAATACCAAATTAGTTTCAGTAGTATACAAGTGATCTATACCTGTACTTCCCACTTTATAATGGTATTGGCTCAGATTACACCTTTATACATTGTATGCCCATTAACATGAATTTAATTATTGCTTTTATTGATTTACAACTTGAATCATATATAGATTAAAAAGTTACAAACCAGAAGTACAGTATTATAGGATTTTATATTCAGTTATGTAGTTACCTTTGCCACTGTCCTTCATCTTTATGGTTTTAGGTTATTCTCTAGTTTCCTTTTACTTCAGCCTCAAGGACTTCCTTTAGCAATTCCTGTAAGGCAGATTTTCTGGTAATGAACTTCAGCTTTTGTTTATCTGAAAATGCTTTCATTTCTCCTTCATTCTTGAAGGATAGTTTTGCTGGATATAAAATTTTTGGGTAACAGGTTTTTTTCTTTAAGGACTTTGATTAACTATGTCATTCCACTGCCTTCTTGTCTCCATAGTTTCTGATGAGAAAGTAGCTGTTAATCTTGAGAATCTCTTTCATGTGACAAGTTGCTTCTCTTTTGCTGCTTTCAAAATTCTCTCTGTCTCTGGATTTGACATTTTCATTATAATTTGTCTTGGTGTGGATATCTTTGAGATTACCTAGTTTAGAGTTTGTTGAGGTTCCTAGATGTGTATATTCGTGTTTTTCATTAGATTTGGGAGGTTTTTGGCCCTTATTTCTTCAGATACTTTTTCTGCTCATTACTCTCTTTTCCTTCGAGAACTCTAATCAGTGATGTGTGTGTTGATATGCTTGAAGATGTGCTACAGGTACCTCAGGCTCTTTTCATTTTTATTCATTCTTTTTTATTTCTGCTCCTCACACTGGATGATTTAAGTTGTTTTGTCTTCAAGTTGCTAGTCTTTTCTTCTGCCTCTTCATATCTGTTCTTTAATCCTTCTAGTGAGTTTTTCATTTTTCATTTCAGTTATTTGACCTTTCAGCTCCAGAATTTCTTTTTAGTTATTTATAATTTCTGTCTATTTTGTTCAGACATTGATTTCCTAATTTTTCATTCTTTGTCCATGGTTTCCTTTAGCTCATTAAACATATTTAATATTTCTGATTAATGTCTTTGACTAATACTTCCTGTGTGTGAGCTTCCTCAGGTATGCTTTCTGTTAAATTCTTTTTTTCTTGGAATGGGTCATAATTTCTTGTTTCTTTGTATTTCTATAATTTTTTGTTGAGAACTGGGCATTCTGAATATTACGTTGTTGTAACTCTGGAACCCTAATTCTTCTCTTCTGTGATTGTTGTTTTTTCTGCTTGTTAATCACTTAGACCACCAGTTTGTGAACTTTTCACACTTTTTAAGCTCCCAAACAGGGAAAGGAAAGAGGAAGAAGAAAGAAAAAGAGTTCTGTCTCTTTAAGACTCTCTTCCACTTCTGGCTATTGGGTTGAAACAATTTCTGGCCTTCCTGTTAGGCCCTCAGGTGCTCAAAAGCAATCATCAGGCTGCATGCCCTTATAGTTTGGAGACAAGGTCCTTATTGCCCAAACTAGCATCAGTATGCCACACCAGGACTTAGGTAGTAGTCCCCACATATTCCTGCCATGCAGTTGGGGGATGAAGGATGGTAGTCACTGCATAGATGGTAGAATTCACTAATCTTTACCACAAACCACTGACCTCTTCATCCATCTCTTCCCTAGATTCTGCATCTCTTTCCCTAGACTTCAGAGTTTTAAAGTAGTTGATTCAGACAGGTCCTAAAATAGTTCAGGAGTTGTTGTTGTAGAAGGACCAATTCCTGAAGGTTCCTATTCTCCCATCTTCCCTCAATCTTCTCTCCCCACTAAACTGTTTTTTTTCACTTTTTTAAATTGTTTACTATAACATATATATAAAGCAAAGAAAGAAAAAAACTATGGTTTTCAGAGGACTCTTCAGCAGGTAGTTATAGGACAGATTCCAGAGTTCGTCCTGGGCTACCATACCATTATTTCAGATTTTTCCTTCTAGCTGCTCCAGAACATTGGAAACTAGAAGGAATAAATACTTTTTTATCATTGCAATCGACTTTTCTTCTTCTTTTTTAAAATTTTTTTTTAATTTTTTTGTGAAAAACAATATATATATACAAAAAGCAATAAATTTCAAAGCACAGTGCAACTTTTAGTTGTAGAACAGATTTTATAGTTTGGTATCCCCATGAAACTTTTGATATACTATATTTACAGTAGTATAGGATAAGACCTTTGTTAAAGGTATGTACCATTAGCTTTGGGAATACAGTCTGGGGAGGCAGTTCTTGGGAAGTAGGTGTGTCATGTGGTACATGACCAGAGCTTGTCAAGGAACTCTCAAGAGAGGTGTCATTTGGGCTGCTAACTGAAGAATAACTAGGAAGTTACCAGGTAGTCATAAGTTATATTTCCAGCCAATTCCTATGTATGTAGTGGTCTTTAGAACAAGCCTTTACTTTTGATCACCCTTGCTTTGCTTCCTGACAGTCCAGCCAGATGGCCTAAAATTCAAAGTACCACCCTCCCTCCATTCTCAATTCAGCTGTGTTATTCCCACTTAAAATAAGCTGATAGCTTGCTTTGGCTAACTTTTTTTTTTTTTTTATATTACCTAGATTTGTTGGGAGTGACACAAAGAGATAATTTTTTTTTTTTTTTTGGATAGCCCAGCTTGGGTATCATCAGGGTCTTCATTGTGCAAAGGAGGCAGGCCCATATGTTCACTCAATAAGCATTTATGAAGAAACTCCTGTGTTTAGTGCACCATGTTTATTGCTGAGGAGTGATAATAAGAGGATAATCCTCTAAGACCCCCACATTGAATTCATCACCAAGCTGTGCCCAGTAGCCTTCAAAACACTTATATCCCTAATGCCAACACTTCAGTCCAATTATCAAGATAATTCCCTGGACTGAGGTATTGGCATTAGGAATATAGGTTTTGGAGAAGGATGATGACCAGGTTTCTGGCATGGGTAACCTGATGGAAGGTAGTACTTTCACTGAATGGGGAATGCCAAAGAAGGACAGATTTGTAGGAAAACTGATGAATTTAGGTTTTGACCTAGTGGGTTTGAGGTACCTACCTAAAGATTATTCATTGTCCTGTAGATGGTTGGATATGGCAGTCTGGAGGTCAGGAGTTAGGTTCTAGCTGGAGTTTTAGAGTCATTAGCATAGAGATGTTGGAAAAAGCCAGTGGGTGGGATGACCAAGGGTAGTGTAGAGTGAGAGAGGAATTTTGCCAACAACACACACTGAGAGCAAAACCAAGCTTTAAGGGTTAGGAAGAAAGGCCTTATGGAGAGGGTGACATTTGGAACCCAATTTGAGGGCAGGTTAAACTTTGGACATGTCTAGAAGGGAGGAAGGCTACTTGTAGCCAGTGTGTAGAGGCCTCAGATGTTAGGCTAAGGTGTTTAGGAATGTCCCCAGATGATTTAATACTGTACTGTCTTTCTGCAAGGTGTCCTGGTTGCTGCCTTTGGGGCTAGGTTGTGATCTAACTTCCTATCGGAAAAGAGCCTCTCTTAGGACCCTCTCCCTGCCACCCCCCTTCTTGCATAGATGGAAGGTAGGTATGGGAGAAGTGGAGAAAGAGGCTCCTGGGTTCTCTTGTTCACTATGGCCTTTGTCTTTCTACCTTCAGAGCCTTGGGGAGCAGTTCCTCTCTGAGGAGCCCCTTTGAAAGACGCATCACAGATGCACAAAGAAGTCAGAGGAGGATAATCCAGCTGAAGTGAGGCATCTAGGCTAGACCATGGCTGTGGCCCTGGAATCCCAGGCTCAGACCTCTCCTCCATCAGACCCTGAAGGATTTCTGATTGTGAAACTAGAGGAGGACTCATGGGGATCAGAATCTAAATCCCAGGAGGAGGACCATGACCTTGTCCCTGTTACTGAGGCTTCCCGCCGGCGCTTCAGGCAGTTCCAGTACAGGGATGCAGCTGGACCCCACGAGGTCTTCAGCCAGCTCTGGGAGCTCTGCTGTCGCTGGCTGAGACCAGAGATCCATCTCAAGGAGCAGATCCTGGAGCTGCTGGTGCTGGAGCAGTTCCTGACTATCTTACCCAGGGAGGTCCAGACCTGGGTACAGGCACGCCACCCAGAGAGCGGGGAGGAGGCGGTGGCCCTGGTGGAGGATTGGCATCGAGAGGCGCGGACTGTGGGACAGTCGGTGAGGCAGAGTCTGTTCTCCAATGAGTGGGTTGGGCAAAGCAGGGGGCTGTGACTATTCTAATAATTGCCAAAATCACAATAATAATAACAATAATAGCTGACATTTATTGAGCACTTATGTACCAAGCATTGTTCTAAGTGCTTGTATTAACTTACTTAATCTTCTCAACGCTTTAATGAGGTGGGTGCTGTTATCCTAATTTTACCAATAGGACACTGAGACAGAGAGAAGATAGGTAATCTCGAAGTCACACAGCTACTAGATGATAGAGTTAGGATTTGAACTCATGCAGTCTGACTGTAAAGCTAGTGGTCATAACCACCACTCTAACAGCCTTCTGGTACCATACTCACACTCTGGTTAATTTGTATTGTGTTTTATACTTAACCAAATTTTTTTGCATATGTGAATCTGCTTGCCTGCTTATAGCAGTAATATAGGTAGACAAAATAGTATTGTTCCCATTTTAGAGATGAAACAAAGGCCCCAAAAGGTGAAATGGCTCACAAAACTCACTCAGCTAGTGAACCAGAGCTTAAACCCAGATCTTTAGGTTCCAAGTCCGTTGTTCTCTCAACTGTGCAAAAGATGGCCTATTTGTAATCCATGGCAATTAAAATATCTCAAATGAGATGTTAACTGACGTTTATTGCATTTATTGCATACTTACTGTGTTAGATAATTTGCTAAGCTTTTATGTTTCATTCATTTAACCAACCCAGCAACCCAGTAAGATACTGTGATCACTATTTTCAAATGGGTAAACAGAGACAGAGACAGGTAAGTAACTTGCCCAAATTTATGTAGTTATCTCTTCCATATCACAGCGCCACCAAGATCTGTAAAATCCAAGTAAAAAAATTTTTTTTAGGGTTTCAGGAAACTACTTTGCTGCCTTTTGATCCACAGACACAGCCTCTCCCTCTCTCTTTACTTTCACATTGTGTAGGCTAAACCTTTTTTCAAAAATTCCAAACCAGCCCTTGCTGTCCTGAAAATCCACAACTGTAGACCATTCACCTTCATTTTCTTTTAGGGATTCGTAAAAGAACTTAGCCTTTTCTCCTATGATTTGAGTCTCCTGGAATGCCTTTTTTATGGCCATCCTGCACTCAAAAGAGATGTGCATCTCATGGTTTATGCAAATGCTTTTAGTCAGCTCATTAACATTGTAATGGTGACCAACTGCAGCAGCCCTTTTGCCTAAACAAAAGCAAGAATATGTAACAATTCTACTTTTTCCTTCAAGTTCATTTTCCTCTGTCGCTTATTTTTTTATGCTGATTTGTGATACATTGAAACTGTATTGGGGAAGTTGTGATGTGAAAGTGATAACTATAATTAAGTGGCAGAGCTGAGATAGGGGAGTGAAAGTATTCTGGCTTTAACATTCACAATTTCAACAATTTGCAGATGACCCTGAAGGTCCATGACCTAATTTTGCTGTAATACAAATTTGGAATCCTGTATTTATAGAACAAGTCCTTTAGCGGCTGTGGGCTGAGCCAGTCACCCAAAACCCTCACCCCAGCCTAATTTTATTGCTCTCCTCTTGACATATAGTCAATAATACTCTAGATTTTATACTTAACCACATTTTGTTGTAGCAAATTGTAAGTTTGAGAATCTCCCTTGCAAATGTGGTTGTTATATTTATATTTTGGGGTTTTATGGTCAGGAAATAACACCTTGATCCCTACTTCTGAATTCAGTATCAACTGAGAGATAGAGATCAATCAGCTTTATTATTGATAAAGTTGAATTGGTTTTTGTGGCTTCCTTACTCCTTGGACTGAACCTTCAGCTCCCCCACACCCTGTTCCCACTCTCTCTTCAGGTTCCCCCTTCATGATCAGAGGCTGCCTTGCCAAACAAGTATGTATCCTGAGGGCCTGCTGTGGCCCAAGAGAAAGAAGGCTGATTGGGTTGTGCTCAGCTCTTTCTCCTGATCTCAAGAATCCATCAAGCAATCTCTCTCCCTCAGGGAAGAGGAAATGAGTGGGGAGAGGGGAAGAAGGCAATCCTAGTCTTGGTAGAAGTTCCGGTATGGAAAGATAAGGCCAGGGGAATGGAAATTCTTCCCTATATGTGTGGCTTATAAAGTGGCCCATGAAGCCATTGACAAAGAGGAATCTAGAAATCTTTCTGTTGGGAATGTTGTTGTCACCTAGGTTTTAAAAGTGTTGTCATAGGATACAAAATGTAATCATTCCTTTTAGGTAATTGCATTATTGTATTCTTGGTTATTATTATAATTTTAATCTACTTCACTCATGTGGGTTGATATAGTGGCTTAAGAAAGTCATAAATTTGGCTTAAGTCCATCTCTTTCTGTGTTTCCAATAATTTTTGTTTTATAGATTTTTAAGTTTTAGAGCACAGAAAAGTTTAATCATGTTATATCTTAATTGTTGCCTTTTATCTTAAATAACTTTTCTACATTTCTGAATACTTTTTTGCTTAAATTTACACTGAAATTAAAATGGGCACTTTTGCTTTCCTTTTAATTAGCATGCTTTATCTTATCCAGTTTTTAGGATTAGATGTGTTCTTAGCAGCACATACTTTTTTTTTTTTTTTTTTAACATGGGCAAGCACTGAGAATCGAACCCAGGTCTCTGGCATGGCAGGTGAGAATTCTGCCCCTGAGCCACCATTGCCTGCCCACTTTTTTTATATTTTAAAATTCCATCTTTAATTCTTTTTCCTTTCTTTTAAAAATATTTATTTTTAAATATCTTTGCCTTTCAGAAGGGAGATTTAGAGCAATTACATTTAGTGTTTGTGTTTATTTCTGTTTTTATGCTTCTCTTTACCTTTTAATGTATACTTTATTTCTTTTACCTGTTTTGGTAATTTAAAAGATAATCTGTTTTTGATGCTTAGGGATTATATTTTTATGCTACAAATATTTTACATAATTTATTTCTTTATGATTCAAAAATGTTTTGAACATTGGCAGCCTCTTTGAAACACTTGAAGCCTTCCTTTGTTGAGCAACACAGCACTCATTTGGTAGTATAAAATCTGGTCCATTTTGTGGAAGTCGTTCTGATGGCTTTATTGTTATACTTTAAGCTATCTTTAGATCTTCAAAGAGGCTGTTAGCCACAGTTGTACTCCAGTAAACATTTCCTGCCCTACCAAAGGTGGACCTTATAGAACTGATGATTGGGACTTTTGGCCTTCTATATATAGGAACTGGAAGTGTGTGCAGAAAAGACCAGGGTCTTAAAGACAATGCAGGGATCTCAGAGCTTCCAGCTGCAGCCGGCAGATCACTGCTTCACCCAGAAGCAGGGGGTGAAGAACCCATGCCCTGACATTCCCAAGCATCTAAACTCCAAGGTGGCGCCACAGTCCTTGAAAGAGAATGGTGAGTATAAAGAGCCCGGGGGGAGCATCAGGGAATGGAGCCTTCTCCCTCAGGGTAAGGAGGGTTGTGTGGGAAGGAAGCATGTGCAGAATTCAAGGCAAGGGATGGATAGTGTCTGATGGACACACTGAGAAGCAGGTGAGTAAGCAATGTGAAAAAAATGATGTGCCTAATGTTCCCAGTGTGCCCCACTGTACTGGAGTCATGCAGCAGAACAGGCTGGGGCTAGGGCGGTTGGTGGTTGTAGGAGTTCAGGATTGGCCTCTCGTACACAGCGTACCAATTAAGGTAGCTTGGGGCTGGACTCCAGAGGAGGAGTAAAAGGGAAAATCTACACTTGTCACAGAGATAGTCTTAATTTGATCCAAGCATAACTTTTAGAAGGCTGGACCTGAGAGGATGTGATTCTTTGAAGAACCAGAGGTTGGGTTTCAGAGCTTTTTTTCCTTCTCTTTAGCTGTCCTCACTCCCCGGGTCCCTACCCTTCCAAAGATGGGGAGCATTGGAGATTGGGAGGTGGCAGCTGAGTCCCAGGTAAGCTGTGGTGTGTTCTTCTTTCCCTGTCATCACTACTCCTGTGCTCTTATCCCCAGTACTCCTTCTCTCTCTCTAGGGCCTCCCTTTAGCAAAGGATATAGAGCAGAAGGACTGCCCACCTGTCAACTTGTGCCCAAACCCCACCCCCACCCCCACAATTCCCTGGGCCTCCCTCTCATTGGTCATGCTGGTTCTATGATGCTTGCTTTACTCTGTGTTCCCATTTTCTTTCCTGGAGTCTGGTAGGGTTCTCAGACAGTTTTCAAGGGCCAGTGACTTTTCAGGCCCTTCTCATGTGCTTCACACAGGAAGCCCTGGGCCCTGGAAAACGTGCTGAGAAGGACTTCTGCAAGGAACACCCAGGAGAAGACTGTGGGTACAGCGTGTCCTTGGGTAAGGAAATAATACCTTGAGAAGAAGATGCTGTTATGTTTCTAGGACATTCCTTTCCCAAAGATTTTAGACAATTCTGTCTCTACCTTAAGACTCAAGGCTTTGTGGAATTTCAGAAATAGGAAGATAAGTTGCTCTTTGCAAAGCCATCACTGGTGATATGAAGAGCATGTGGGAAGTGAAGTCTGCATGGATAGAGGGTGGTGGGATGGCATCTAAGAACCAGTCCTCTAAGGGCTTGTTATCTCTATTACCTCAGTACATTCATCAGAGTCCAGACCTGGGCCCCAGTTATCTCAGAAGTCTGATCTTGTCAGCATCAAAATGAAAGCTGTTTAAAAAAGAAAAAGAAAAAAAAAAAGAAAAAAAAAAAAGAAAGCCATTTTAGTTTGCTAATGCTGCTGGAATGTAATATATCAGAAATGGGTTGCCTTTTATAAAGGGGTTTATTAAGTTACAAATTTACAGTTCTAAGGCCATAAAAAATGTCCAAACTAAGGCATTCAGAGAAATATACCTTGACTCAAGAAAGACCAAGAGGCAGCTGGCTTTTATCTGTTAGCTGGGAAGGCACATGGCTGGCGTCTGAGGTCCTTGCTTCCAGCTGGAAGAAAGGCTAATGTTGTCTGTCATGTGATAAGGCACATGGCTGGTGTTTGCTGGTCCTTTCCTAGCATCTCTGGGGCAACTGGATTTTTTGTCTTAGCTTCTCTTGGCCCTCTCCAGTTTCTGGCTTGCTTAGCATCTCATGGAAAGGTACATGGTGACATCTTCAGGGCTTTGGTTCCCATCTAGCTTCTGTTGGCTCTCTCAACTCCTGGTGTCACCTGGGGCTTCTGCATTTCCAAACACCTGCATCTTAGCTTTCTCTTTGAAACACTCTAAGCATCTCCATATGTCTGTGTCTGTGTTGCTTCTGAACTCTTTCATTCTCCATAAAGAATCCAGTAAACTAATCAAGACCGCCTTAAATGGGTGGGGTTACATCTCCATCTACTTGAAATCTCACACCCACAATTGGGCATTCCACATCTCCATGGAAATAATCTAAGCAAAGCTTCCACCCTAAACAATGGGTCTGTCCCTACAAAATTGGATTAAGAAAGAGGACATGTCTTTTCTAGGATACATGACAATTTTTGACCAACACAAAAGTGATCTCAGGGGTAGACTCGAATGAACTAAGCCCATGAAACTGATGTATTAAATCACCATGAGATCCTGGGGTGAAAATCTCCCTGGTGGCATGGGAGATGACGCCTGGGGAGAAGCCTGGCCCTGGCACCATGGGATCGACAATGCCATCCTGACCAAAAGAGGGAAGAGAAGTGTAACAAATAAGATATAAGTGCTGAGAGAGTTCAAATCGAGTTGAGAGGCTATTCTGGAGGCCATTTTTAGGCAAGTTTCAGTTGGACGTTGCCACCTATCATAGTTTGCCAAACCCCAATCCAAACCATTCCTGCCAGCCCTAAAGAATATACAGTGTTATATGAGATTCTGCAAATGTTCCATGTACTAGGGATACTTTCCAGAAACCTACAATCTCGAGATGGGTCCCTAGACCAGATCAGTCCTGACTCAGAGGGGTCAGCCTCTCCAGAGCATCAACTAGTTCCATCCCCCATCCCATATTATTGACAGTCCCTTCCAACATGAAAAAGTTAGAATGGGCACCCTAAAGAGTGGGAGAATGATCAAAGGTGATGGTAGGGTTATAAGAAAAGGTAGGGGTTAACAAATGAGTATGATTGCTGAATCATTATATTGATATTTCTTTTAGTCTCCAGTGTCTTGGAGCTGCTAGTAGTAAAAACCTAAAATTGTGGGTTTGTAACCCATACCAGATTCTGAAATCTGTTCTACAACTAGTTGTTTTGGTGTGCTTTGAAATTTATTGCTTTTTTGTATATATGGTGTTTTTCACAAAAAGAAAAAAAGTCAATTGTGATGATAAATACATAGCTATATGATGATTTTGTGAACCATTGATTGTATACTTTGGATGATTACATGGTATGTGAATGATTACACAGTATGTGAATATATAATATATATCGATAAAAAAATCACTTCAAAAAAATCACCATGAGAATTAAATATCACAGGGCTCAAAATACGAAGTCCACAAGACCAACACTGCCTCTCTCTCTATAAACACACCTAACATAGGAAGCCAAATAATAATAAGCATGGGAGCAGCATGAGGGGAGTTAAGAGACCTCAGTGGGATAAAATGTGAGACTATGATATGTCTGACTCATGGTGAGGTAAGATTTTAGAAGCTTGTTGGCTAGAAGTCCCTATAATCATGTTGCATTATGGATAGCCCTGGGAATAAAGGCAGAAGAGGCAAAGTTCATTGTGAGGTTTTATTCTCTTCTGGGCAGGGCTTGGTCGAACATAATGTGCTGCCTCTGCATCCAGCTTCCCTTTTTTTTTTTTTGATTTAATAAACAATTTATTCATTTCTCTTTATGGTCTTACAACATATTTTAGTTTATGTAGGTTTTTTAACTAACTTCATAAATAATGGTAAGGCTTTGTATTACATATTTTATGTATGTAGGGTTTTTAAAATTTTATTTATTAATTAAAAAAATTAACAACAAACGAACTAAAACATTAACGTACGATCATTCCGTTTTACGTATATAATCAGTAATTCACAATATCACTACATAGTTGCATATTCATTTCTTAGAACATTTGCATCAATTCAGAAAAAGAAATAAAAACCATAGAAAAAGAAATAAAACGAGAACAGAAAAAAAAGATTATACATACCATACCCCTTACCCCTCGCGTTCATTGATCCCTAGCATTTCAAACTAAATTTATTTTAACATTTGTTCCGCCTATTATTTATTTTTATTCCATATATTCTACTCGTCTGTTGACAAGGTAGATAAAAGGAGCATCAGACACAAGGTTTTCACAATCACACAGTCACATTGTGAAAGCTATATAACTATACAATCATCATCAAGAAACACAGCTCTACATTTTCAGGCAGTTCCCCAGCTTCCTTTTTGATGGAGACATTTCTTCTCAAGTTGTAATAATGTTTTCAATCGGGACACTGTGTCTTATAAACATGAGAATCATTCTCACTTTTTGAAGGCAGGGACTCCACAATTTTTCCACTTGATATACCAGTACAGGGGTTAAGAGCTTTGATTCTCAACCTTAGTTTTCTTTTTTATGTAATTTTTTTGAGATAAAGTCACACATCATACAGTCCATCCAAAGTATATTATTAGTGGTTCACAGTATCATCACATAGTTGTGCATTCATCTCCATGATCATTTTTTGAACATTTGTATTACTGCAGAAAAAGAAATAAGTAGAAAAAAGAAAATCCCAAACATCCTGTACCCCTTTCCCCACCCTCTTATTGACCACTAGTATTGGACTCTTTTACAATTTACAATTTTAAGACTTACAATAGGGGTAGGTTAACTAAGACAATGTAGTATTGTCAGGAATACATATGTATCAGTGGAACAGAACAAAACATTCAGAAATAGGTACACACAAAAATGGGCAAGTGACTTTTTTTTTCCTTTTTTTCTATATTTAGTTTTATGATCATTATCAAAGAACAATGCTACTGGATTACAGTTCAACATCTTCAGGTATTTCCATCTGGCTATTCTAAAACACTAGACAGGCTATAATGAGTCAGTAGTCATAGTCATTTGTTACATCCTAATTTCTCAGTTACACCTCCCCCCTCTCATTTGATCTTCCTTTCAATCTTCAGGGAAAAATAAACTTACTAAGAAAAACTTTTACAGAGACTTAGAACCTAGAGCACCCTTAGGACCTTTAGGAATACTGTTGGTTGGGACTTGGCACACTGTGTTAGTTGGCAATATCTAGCTGGAGCTCACATAACAGTAACCTTTAGAATGACCTCTTGACGCTATTTGAAATTTCTTACCCAACTTTATTTTCATCCATTTCTCTTCCCCCTTTTGGTCAAGAAGGTATTCTCCATCCCACAGTGCCAGGGCCAGGCTCATCCCTGGGAATCATGTCCCACATTGTCAGGGAGGCTTGTATTCCTGGGAGTCATTTCCCACATAGGGGGGTGGCAAGTGAGTTTATTTGTAGAGTTGGCTAAGGACAGAGGCTGCATCTGAGCAACAAAGAGGCTTTCTGTAGGGACTCTTAGGAGTAATTACAAATAGACCCAGCTTTGCCATCACAGAAGTAAGTTTCATAAGGGCAAGCCTTAAGATTAAGTGTTTGGCTTATTAAATTGGGAGACCCCTAATGCATGAGAAAGTATCAGGAATTCTCCAGGTGGGAAAGTTTAATAGTTCCTTATTATTTAAAAAAAGACCCCAGTCCCTCATGGGGTCTTTTCAAATACTTTTTTATTATCTGCCTACACTGCTCTAGAATGTGTCTGGGTATTACATTAACCTGTACAGAATAATAAGATTTCATTCCCTATTCTAGATTCCATGTAATTAGTTTGTTTAAGTAAACTGATCAGACAAGTTAAATTATACAGTGTGCTAGAGAAAGTTTAAATTTTGTGCCAAATAACCATCTCTTCCTTTGATCTCATTTAGAAGTTGATGTTTTAAAATACAGACAATATCATCCTTTATCCTGCATTCTGATTCACCCTAGTCCAAACGAGATCCATTTCATTCTCATCTCCAACTGTAGTCTGAACTCTCCTTTGACCTCTTTAACAGTTGCTGTATGGAGCAATGTTGATTTTAAGATAATCAATGTTCCAGGGAACCAGCAGGTCACATACCAAGAACATAGCATCTTATAATTTAGAAACAACAGAACTCAGGAACAGATGTGACTTTTTCTTTTTCTTTTTCTTGTGTAATTGCTCTGGCTAGAACTTCTAACGCAATGTTGAATAAAAGTGGTGATAGTGGACATCCTTGTCTTGTTCCTGATCTTAGGGGTACGTTTTCAGTTTTTCACCATTGAGGATGATAGTAGCTGTGGGTTTTTCATATATTCCCTTTATCATTTTGAGGAGTTCCCTTCTATTCCTATCCTTTGAAGTGTTTTCAACAGGAAAGGATGTTGAATTTTGTCAAATGCTTTTTCTGCGTCAATCGAGATATCATGTGGTTTTTCTGCTTTGATTTGTCGATATGGTGTATTACATTAATTGATTTTCTTATGTTGAACCATCCTTGCATACCTGGGATGAATCCTACTTGGTCATGAGTATAATTCTTTTAATGTGTTGCTGGATTCGATGTGCTAGGATTTTGTTGAGGATTTTTGCATCTATATTCATTAGAGAGACTGGTCTGTAATTTTCTCTTTTTATAGTATCTTTGTCTGACTTTGGTCTGAGGGTGATGTTAGCTTCGTAGAATGAATTAAGTAGCTTTCCCTCCTCTTCAGTTGTTTTGAAGAGTTTGAGCAGGATTGGTACTAATTTTTTCTGGAATGTTTGGTAGAATTCACATGTAAAGCCATCTGGTCCTGGACTTTTCTTTTTGGGGAGCTTCTTAATGACTGATTCAATTTCTTTACTTGTGATTGGTTTGTTGAGGTTGTCTGTTTCTTCTCAAGTCAAAGTTGGTTGTTCATGCCTTTTTAGGAAGTTGTCCATTTCATCTACATTGTTGCATTTATTAGCATAAAGTTGTTCATAGTATCCTGTCATTACTTCCTTTATTTCTGTGGGGTCAGTGGTTATGTCTCCTCTTCCATTTCTGATCTTATTTATTTGCATGCTCTCTCTTCTTTTTGTCAATCTTGCTAAGGGTCCATCAATCTTACTGATTTTCTCATAGAACCAGCTTCTGGTTTTATTGATTTTCTCAATTGTTTTCATGTTCTCAATTTCATTTATTTCTGCTCTAATCATTTTTTTTTTTTTTTACATGGGCAGGCGCCAGGAATCGAACCCGGGTCCTCTGGCATGGCAGGCATGAGCCACCGTGGCCCTCTGCTCTAATCTTTGATATTTCTTTCCTTTTGCTTGCTTTGGGGTTAGTTTGCTGTTCTTTCTCTAGTTCTTCCGAGTGGACAGTTAATTTCTTGATTTTTGCTCTTTCTTCTTTTTTGATACAGGCATTTAGGGCAATAAATTTTCCTCTTAGCATGGCCTTTGCTGCGTCCCATAAGTTTTGATATGTTGTGTTTTCATTTTCATTTGCCTTGCATATTTACTGATTTCTCTTGTGATTTCTTCCTTGACCCACTAGTTGTTTAAGAGTGTGTTGTTGAGCCTCCACATATTTATGAATTTTCTGGCACTCTTCCTATTACTGATTTCCAGCATCATTCCTTTAGGATCTGAGAAAGTGTTTTGTATGATTTCAATCTTTTTAAATTTATTGAGACTAGCTTTGTGACCCAGCATATGGTCTATCTTTGAGAATGATCCATGAGCACTTGGGAAAAGGTGTATCCTGCTGTTGTGGGGTGTAATGTTCTATAAATGTCTGTTAAGTCTAGCTCATTTATTGTATTATTCAAATTCTCTGTTTCTTTACTGATCTTCTGTCTAGATGTTTTGTCCATTGATGAGAGTGGGGAATTAAAGTCTCCAACTATTATGGTAGATGTGTCTGTTTCTCTTTTCAGTGTTTTCAGTGTTTGCCACATGTATTTTGGAGCATTCTGGTTTGGTGCATAAATATTTATGATTGTTATGTCTTTGGGCTGAATTGTTCCTTTTATTAATCCATAGTATCCATCTTTGTCTCTTTTACTGTTTTACATTTGAAGTCTAATTTGTTGGATATTAGTATAGCTACTCCTGTTCTTTTCTGGTTGTTATTTGCATGAAATATCTTTTCCCAACATTTCACTTTCAACCTATGTTTATCTTTGGGTCTAAGATGTGTTTCCTGTAGACAGCGTGTAGATAGGTCCTGTTTTTTAATCCATTCTGCTAGTCTGTGTCTTTTGATTGGGAAGTTTAATCCACTAACAGTGTTATTACTGTATGGGTAGTACTTTCTTCTACCATTTTGCCTATTGGATTTTATATGTCATATCTAATTTTCCTTCTTTTTACCTTTACTGATAGTCTTCATTTCTACACTCTTCTCCACACCTCTCTCTCTTTTTTTTTTACATGGGCAGGCACCAGGAATCAAACCTGGGTCCTCTGGCATGGCAGGCAAGCTTTCTTGCCTGCTGAGCCACTGTGGCCCACCCTCTCTTTTGTCTTTTCATATCTGTCTCTAGTGCTCCCTGTAGTATTTCTTGCAGAGCTAGTCTCTTGGTCACAAATTCTCTCAGTGATTTTTTTGTCTGAAAATGTTTTAATTTCTCCCTCATTTTTGAAGGACAATTTTGCTGGACATAGAATTCTTGGTTGGCAGTTTTCCTCTTTTAGTAATTTAAATATATCATCCCGCTGTCTTCTTGCTTCCATGGTTTCTGCTGAGAAATCTATACATAGTCTTATTGTGCTTCCCTTGTATGTGATGGATTGCTTTTCTCTTGCTGCTTTCAAGATCCTTTCTTTCTCTTTGACCTCTGACATTCTGATTATAAGTGTCTTGGAGTATGTCTATTTGGATCTATTCTGTTTGGGGTACGCTGCACTTCTTGGATGTGTAAGTTTTTCATAAGAGTTGGGAAATTTTCAGTGATAATTTCTCCATTAGTTTTTCTCCTCCTTTTCCCTTCTCTTCTCCTTCTGGGACACCCACAACATGTATATTTGTGCGCTTTATATTGTCATTCAATTCCCTGAGTCCCTGCTCATATTTTTCCATTTTTTCCCCTATAATTTCTGTTTCTTGTTGGGTTTCAGATGTTCCGTCCTCCAGTTCACTAATCCTATCTTCTGCCTTCAAAACCTACCATTGTAGGTTTCCATTGTTTTTTCATCTCTTCTCCTGTGCCTTTCATTTCCATAAGTTCTCTGATTTGTTTTTTCAGACTTTTGATTTCTTCTTTTTGTTCATTCCTTGCTTTCCTTATATCCTCCCTGAATTAATTGATTTGGTTTTTGATGAGGTTTTCCATGTCTGTTCGTATATTCTGAATTAATTGTTTCAGCTCCTGTATCTCATTTGAATTGTTGGTTTGTTCCTTTGACTGGGCCATATCTTCAATTTTCCTGGTGTGATTTGTTATTTTTTGCTGGCGTCTAGACATTTAATTACCTTAATTACTTTATTCTGGAGATTGCTTTCACTTCTTTTACCTAGGGTTTTCTTGCTGCATGAATTTGTTGCCTATCTGTTCTTTGACAATTCAGTTTAGCTTTTTTTTGACCTCTGGCTTAGGTTTTGTTTAACAGAGGAGAATTTTTCAGTTCTTGTTTTCTTGTTTCTTGCTCTGCTTGTATGGTGCATTTCCCCCCCTCCCTTAGGAAGGTCTATGTAGGTATTATAGACCCCAGCTGGATTTTCCCAGACCAAACTGGCCTCCTCTCAAGAGGCAAGAGTCACCTGCATCGGTTTTCCCTGAGGGTGAGACCCAGCAGGTTCAAAGACTTTCCTGTGAAGTCTCTGGACTCTGTTTTTCTTATGCTGCCCAGTATGTGGTGCTTGTCTGCCTGCAGGTCCCACCAGCATAAGATGATGTGGTACCTTTAATTTTGGCAGACTCTCCCTGCTGGGGGCATGGTGGAGACAGAGGAGAGGTTGTAGGCTGTTTTTAATTACTTCAAATTACCAAGCCCTGGTGTCTGAATTCCTTAAGGGAGTGACTCCACCCGAGTTGGGCTTCACCCCTCCCCTGGGGAAGGCACAGGCTCCAGACAAGCCCTCAAACGAGCTTGTTTCTGCCTATGCCTGGGGCAATTGCAGCCTGAGAAGTCCTTCCACTGTATCCAAAGGCAGTCAAGCCTTTGTAGAAATACAGCCACAAAAACCTGTTTCTTTTCTTTTTTTCTTTTTCCATCAGCCCTGCCCCCTTGACACCAGGGCAAAAATGAGTGACCTCTGCTTTGACCAGGTTCACCTGAGCTGGGGGCCTATTTTTAGTAGTCAGAATTTGTTAATTAATTCCACAGTTGGCGTTTGGTTGGGCTCAGCCCCTGCTGCTGGTAAAGTCTCTTTCCTTTCCCCTCTGGGAAGCAGCCTGTAGGGGGAGGGGCGCCGGCTGCCACGGCTTGGGGAGCTCATGTTCTGGGGAGGCTCACAGCCGATCCAGCTGGTCCAGACTGGGGTACGCTGTGTGTCCGGTCACTGACGTGGCCCCAGGAGCTGTTCTGTACTGTTTGTGGTTATTTAGTAGTTGTTCTGGAGGATGAACTAAAACATGTACATTGCTAAGCTGCCATCTTGGCCCCACCCTTTTGCATATTTTTTAATTGGGTTATTTGTCTTTTTGTTGTTGAGTTGAAGAATCTCTTTATATATTCTGAGTATTAGACCTTTATCTGATATGTGGTTTCCAAATATTGTCTCCCATTGCATAGATTTCCCTTCTACTGTCTTGACAAAGTTCTTTGATGTACAAAAGTGTTTATTTTTGAGGAGTTTCCATTCAACTATTTTTTTCTTCAGTGCCCATGCTTTGGGTGTAAGATCTAGGAAACCGTCTTCTATTACCAGATTTATAAGATATTTCCCTACATTTTCTTCTAAAAGTCTTATGGTCTCAGCTCATGTTTAGGTCTTTGATCCATTTTGAGTTAATTTTTGTATAAGGTGTGAGATATGGATCTACTTTCATTCTTTTGTATATGAATATCCAGTTCTCCAGGCACCATTTATTGAAGAGACTGCTCTCTCCTGGATGAGTTGGCTTGACTGCCTCATCAAAGATCAGTTGTCCATAGATGAGAGGGTTTATATCTGAACACTCTTGTTTGATTCCATTGGTCAGTATATATATCTTGATGCCAGTACCAAGGTGTTTTGACCACTGTAGTTTCATAATATGCCTTAAAAAGTCAGGTAGTGTGACACCTCTGACTTCATTTTTCTTTCTCAGGATATTTTTAGGTATTCAGGGCAACTGGCCCTTTCAGATAAATTTGGTTATTAATTTTTCTATTTCTGCAAAGTAAGTTTTTGAGATTTTAATTGGTGTTGCATTGAATCCCAAATCAATTTAGGTAGAATTGACATCTTAATGTCAAATATAAGACTATATTTCGTCTTGCAACCCATGAACATGGTATGCCCTTCCATTTATTTATGCCTTCTGTGATTTCTTTTAGCAATTTCTTGTAGTTTTCTTTGTGTAGGTCTTCTGTATCCTTAGTTAAATTTATTCCTAAACATTTTATTCTTTTGGTTGCTGTGCTGGTTTGAAATGATGTATGTACAGAAAAGCCATGTTTTAATCCTAATCCCATTTTGTAAAGGCAGCATTTCTTCTAATCCCTATTCAGTAATGCATGTTTGAAACTGTAATTAGATCATCTCCCTGGAGATGTGATTTAATCAAGAGTGGTTGTTGAACTGGATTAAGTAGAGGCATGTCTCCACCTATTTGGTAGAGTCTTGATTAGTATACTGGAATCCTATTAAAGAGGAAACATTTTGGAGAATGAAAGAGATTCTGAGAGAGCAGAACAACGCAGCCATGAGAAGCAGAGTCCACTAGCCAGTGACCTTTGGAGATGAAGTAGGAAAATGCCTCCCAGGAAACTTCATGAAACAGGAAGCCAGGAGAGGAAGCTAGCAGATCACTTCATGTTCGCCATGTACCTTTCCAGATGAGAGAGAAACCCTGACTGCATTTACCATGTGCCTTTCCAAATGAGAGAGAAACTTGCTGACTGTGTCCGCGATGTGCCCTTCCACTTGAGAGAGAAACCCTGAACTTTATCGGGCTTCTTGAACCAAGGTATCTTTCCCTGGATGCCTTTGATTGGACATTTCTATATACTGTTTTAATTGGGACATTTTCTCGCCCTTAGAACTGTAAACTAGAAACTTATTAAATTCCCCTTTTTACAAGCCATTCTGTTTCTGGTATATTGCATTCCAGCAGCTAGCATACTAGAACAGTTGCAATTATAAAAGGAATTTTTTCCTCGATTTCCTCCTCAGATTGCTCATTGTTAGTGTATAGAAGCACTACAGATTTTTGAGTGTTGGTCTTGTACCCTGCCGCTTTGCTGGACTCATTTAGTAGCTCTAGTAGTTTTGCTGTGGATTTTTCAGGGTTCTCAACATATAGTATCATATCATCTGCAAACAGTGAGAGTTTTACTTCTTCCTTTCCAATTTGGATGTCTTGTATTTCTTTTTCTTGCCTCATTGCTGGAACTTCCTGGCTAGAATTTCCAACACAATGTTGAATAACAGTGGTGATAGTGGACATCCTTGTCTTTTCTGATCTTAGGTGGAAAACTTTCAGTCTTTCTCCATTGAAGATGATGTTAGCTGTGGGTTTTTCATATATTCCCTTTATCGTGTTGAGAAAGTTCCCTTCTAATTCTATCCTTTTGGATGTTTTTGTCAAGAAAGGATGTTGAATTTTGTCAAATGCCTTTTCTGCATCAATTGAAATGATCATATGGTTTTTCTGCTTTGATTTATTGATATAGTGAAAATCAAGAAAATCAAGAAAATCAATTAATTGATTTTCTTATACTGAACCATCTTTGCATAACTGGGATGAATCCTACTTGGTCATTGTTCTAGTTTGCTAGCTGCCAGAATGCAATATACCAGAGACAGAATGGCTTTTAAAAAGGGGAATTTAATGAGTTTACAGTTTATAGTTTACAATTGCTAGTAAACTGCAGTAACTAGTTTACAGTTCTAAGGCTGAGAAAATGTCCCAATTAGAGCAAGTCTATAGAATTGTCAAATCTAAGGCATCCAGGGAGAGATACCTTGGTTCAAGAAGGCTGATGAAGTTCATGGTTTCTCTCTCATCTAGATGGGCACATTCTGAACACAGCATCATCTGCTAGCTTCTTCTCCTGGCTTCCTGTTTCATGAAGCTCCCTGGGAGGCATTTTCCTTCTTCACCTTCAAAGGTCGCTGGCTGGTGGACTCTGCTTCTCGTGGCTATGTTGTTCTGCCCTGCTCTCTCTGAATCTCTCATTCTCCAAAATGATTCCTCTTTTATAGGACTCCAGAAACTTATCAAGACCCACCCAAACAGATGGAGACATGTTGTCACCTAATCCAGCTTAACAGCCACTCTTGATTAAATCACATCTCCAGGGAGATGATCTGATTACCGTTTCAAACATACAGTCTTGAAATAGGGATTATTCTGTCTTTATGAAATGGGATTTAGATTGAAACATGGCTTTTCTAGGGGACATACATCTTTTCAAACCACAGTCATGGTGTATAATTCTTCTAATATGCTGCTGTATTCGATTTGTAAAAATTTTGTTGAGGGTTTTTGCATCTGTATTTATTAGAGAGATGTGTCTGTAATTTTCTTTTCCTGTAGTATTTTTGTTTGGCTTTGGTATGAGGGTGATGTTGGCTTCATAGAATGAGTTAGATAGCCTTCCCTCCTCTTCAATTGTTTTGAAGAGTTTGAGCAGGATTGGTACTAATTCTTTCTTGCATGTTTGGTAGAATTCACATGTGAAGCCATCTGGCCCTGGACTTTTCTTTTTTGGGAGCTTCTTGATGACTGATTGAATTTCTTTACTTGTGATTGGTTTGTTGAGATTGTCTGTTTCTTCTTGAGTCAGTGTTGGTTGTTCATGCCTTTCTAGGAAATTGTCCATTTCATCTACATTGTCTAGTTTATTAGCATAAAGTTGTTCATAGTATCCCCTCATTACCTCCTTTATTTCTGCAGGGTCAGTGGTTATGTCCTCTCTTCTATTTCTAATTTTATTTATTTGCATCCTCTCTCTGTGTCTTTATATTTTGTCACCCTTGCTAAGGGTCCATCCGTTTTATCGATTTTCTCAAAGAACCAACTTCTGGTTTCGTTGATTCTCGTGATTGTTTTCATGTTTTCGATTTCATTTATTTCTGCTCTAATCATCGTTATTTCTTTCCTTTTGCTTGCTTGCTTTGGGGTGAGTTTGCTGTTCTTTCTCTAGTTCTTCCAAGTGAACAGTTAATTCCTCGATTTTTGCTCTTTCTTCTTTTATGATATAGGCATTTAAGGCAATAAATTTTCCTCTTAGGACTACCTTTGCTGCATCCCATAAATTTTGATATGTTATGTTTTCATTTTCATTTGCCTTGAGCTATTCACTGATTTCTCTTGTAATTTCTTCCTTGACTCCACTGGTTGTTTAAGAGCATGTTGTTTATAATTGTAAAGTCCCCTTGCGGGTGTGGTGAGAAATGGGGAAAATTCAACTTCCCCATTTGGAGAATTTTTGATATTCTTGCAAGCAGTGGGGACAACCAAATCAATAGACTGAGCCCTCAGTCTTGGAGTTTGTTCATATGAAACTTATCCCCACAAAGGATAGGCTCAGCCTACTTAAAATTAGGCCTAAGAGTCACTCCCACAAAACCTCTTTTGTTGCTCAGTTGTGGCCTGTCTTTCAGCCAACATGGCAAGCAAAGTCACTGCCTCTCCTCCTCCACACTGGGCATGACTCCCAGGGATGTAAACCTCCCTGGCAATGTGGGACAGAAATCCTAGAATGAGCTGAGACTCAGCATCAAGGATTGAGAAAACCTTCTTGACTGAAAAGGGAAAGAGAGAAAATGAGACAAAATAAGGTGTCAGTGGCTGAGAGATTTTGAACACAGTCGAGAGGTTATCCTGGAGGTTATTCTTACACATTATATAGATATCCTGATTTTAGTTTACGCTTTAGTAGAGAGACTAGCAGGAAGTACCTGAGACTGTAGAGCTGTGTTACAGTAGCCATGTTTCTTAAAGATGATTGTATAATGATATAACTTTTGCGATGTGACTGTATGATTGAGAAAACCTTGTGTCTGATGCTCCCTTTTTCTACTGTATGGACTAATGAATAAAAAGTATGGATTAAAAATAAATAAATTATGGGGGAAGAAATGTTAAAATAAATTGAGTAGATTGAAATACTAATGATCAGTAAGAGGGAAGGATAATGGGTTTGCTATGTATGAATTGTTTCTTTTTTCCTTTTGTTTCTTTTTCTGGAATGATGCTAATATTCTAAGAAATGATCATTGTGAGGAATATATAACTATGTGATGAAATTGTGAGTCATTGAGTATACACCAAGAATGGAATGTTCATATGTTAAGAATGTTCATGTTTGTATGTTGTTTTGTTTTGTCAATAAAAATATATTTAAAAAAGTGTTTTTTGCCTCCATATATTTGTGAATTTTCTGGCATCTGCCTGTTACTGATTTCCAACTTCATTCCTTTATGATTTGAGAAAGCGTTTCATAATTTCATATGATTTCAGTCTTTCTAAATTTATTGAGACTTGCTTTGTGACCCAGCATGTGGTCTTATCCATGAGAATGATTCATGAGCACTTGAGAAAACGATACATCCTGCTATAGTGGGATGTAATGGCCTATAAATGTCTAGTTTATTTATAGACAATTATAGTTTTAGTCTAGTTAATTTATTGTATTATTCAAATTCTCTGTTTCTTTACTGATCCTCTGTGTAGATATTTTATCCATTGATGAGAGCAGGGAATTGAAGTCTCCAACTATTATCATTGTTTTCACTGTTTGCCTCTAGTTTTTTTGGAGCACTGTGGCTCAGTGCATACATATTTATGATTGTTATATCTTCTCGTTAGTTGTTCCTGTTATTAATACATAGTGTCCTTCTTTATCTCTTTTAATTGTTTTACATTTTAAGTATAATCGGTTGGATATTAGTATAGCTACTCCTGCTCTTTTCTGATTGCTTGCATGGAATATCTTTCCCCAACCTTTCACTTTCAACCTGTGTTTAGCCTTGGGTCTAAAATGAGTCTCCTGTAGACAGTGTGTAGATGGGTCCCATTTTTAATCCATTCTGCCTGTCTTTTGATTAGGGATTTAATCCGTTAACATTTAAAGTAAGGGCAGTACTTTCTTCTACTATTTTGTCTCTTTGATTTTATGTCATATCTATTTTTTTTCTCTTTAACTTTACTATCGTTTTCATTTCTATACTCTTCTCTGCATCTCTCTGTCCTGTCTTTTCCTATCTTTTTCTAGTGCTCCCTTTAGTATTTCTTGCACAGCTGATCTCTTGGTCACAAATTCTCTCAGTGATTTTTTTTTTTGTCTGAAAATGGTTTAATTTCACCCTCATTTTTGAAGGACAGTTTTGCTGGGTATATAATTCTTTGTTGGCAGTTTTTCTCTTTTAGGATCTTAAATATATCATCCCATTGTCTTCTCACTTGCATGGTTTTTGCTGAGAAATCTACACATAGTCTTACTGGGTTTCCCTTGTATGTGATAGATTGCTTTTCTCTTCCTGCTTTCAAAATTCTCTCTTTCTCTTTGACATCTGACATTCTGATTATAATTGTCTTGGAGTATGTCTATTTGGATCTATTCTGTTTGGGGTGCACTGCACTTCTTGGATTTGTAATTTTATGTCTTTCATAAGAGTTAGGATATTTCCAGTGATAATTTCCTCCATTAGTCTTTCACCTCCTTTTCCCTTCTCTTTTCCACTGGGATACCCATAACATGTATATTTATATGCTTCATGTTGTTATTCAATTCCCTGAGTCCCTGCTCATGTTTTTCCATTCTTTTCCCTATGTTTTCTTTTGTGTGTCATATTCCAGATGTCCAGTCCTCCAGTCCACTCATCCTTTCTTTTGCCTCTTCAAATCTAATGTAATAGGTTTCTGTTGTTTTCTTCTTCTATGCCTTTCATTCCTATAAGTTCTGTGATTTGTTTTTTCAGACTTTCTATTCTTTTTTATCTTTTTGCCCATTGTCTTCTTTATATCCTCCCTCAACTGATTGATTTGATTTTTAATGAGATTTTCTACATCTATTAGAACATCCTGAATTAGTTTTTTCAACTCCATATCTCATTTGAATTGTTGGTTTGTTCCTTTGACTGGGCCATATCTTCAATTTTCTTAATATGAACTGTTATTTTTTGCTGGCATCTAGGCATTTGATTTCCTTAATTAGTTTATTCTGCAGATTGTTTTCACTCTTTTACCTAGGATTTTCTTGTGGATGGCTTTGGTCTCTGTGGGTTCTTCGATACTCAGTTCAGCTTATTCTTGACCTCTAGCAGAGGTTTTGTTTAACAGGTCAAAATTTTTCAGTTTTTGTTTTTCTTTTTCTTGCTCTACCTGTATGGACCCTTTTTTAAAAAAATGATGGTCTACTTAGATATTATACACTCCAGTCAGATTTTCCCAGACCGGACTTGGCCTCCTATCAGGAGGAAAGAGTCACCTGCATCAGTTTTCCCTGTGGGTTAGACCTAGCAGGTTGAAAGACTTTCCTATGAAGCCTCTAGACTCTGTTTTTCCTGTCCTGCCCAGTATATGGTGCTTCTCTGACTGTGGTTTCCCACCAGTGTAAAGTGATGTGGTGCCTCTAACTTTAGCAGACTCTCCCTGTTCGATGTGGTTGAGACAAGGGAGATATTGTAGGCTGGCGTTAATTGCTTCAGTTTTCTAGTCCCTAGGGTTTGAATTCCTTGAGGGAGGAATTCCACCTGAGCTGGGCCCCACCACTCTCCTGGGGAAAGCATAGCCTCCTGGAAATTAACCCCATTTGCCTGACCAGTCACTTTCATCTCTTAGACATGCTTAATTCCGCCCTTGCTTGGGGCAATTGGAGTCTGAGAAGCCTTGCAATTCTATCTAATGAGTTGTTAAGTAGTAGAAACAAAGCAAAAAAAAAAAATCCTTTTCAGAGTAGGGCCCTTGTTCCTCGGTTTGTTAATCAAGAGCTTAAGTTGGTATGTTGCTCTGTGTATCTGTAGGTTCTATGTGCCCTCCTTTATTTTTTTTTTAGGGTCCAGCCCTTTTCAAGTATTTTGTGTTGTCCAGACCAATAAGCCTCTGTTTTTTTCCTTCCCACATCAGGCCTACCCCCTCCATGCCGGGGCAAAAACTCTTAGTAACTTTAGCACTTTTTTGAGGTTTGTCTGAGCTGGGGGCCTATTTTCAGTAGTCATGATTTGCTAATTCTGCAATTGGAGCTTGGTTGAGTTAAGCCCCTGCTGCTAGTAAACTCTCTTTCCTTTCCCCTCCCGGAATCAGCCTGTTGGGGAGGGGCACTGGCCTCTGCAGTTTGGGGGACTTACAGTTCTGGGTGGCATCGCAGCTGGTGCAGCTTGTCCAGACTAGTGTATGCTGTGTGTCTGGTCACTGATGTGGCCCCAGCAGTTAAAAATTCCACACCTCACTAAGCTCCATCTTGAAACTCCTCCCATATATTTCTTTTAATGTGTATTAGAAAAATTTTACCTAGTGCACCAGACTGATTTCACAGATAGTAAATTTGGGTAACGATATCTAGTTTCAGGGATATTTGGGGCAAAACACTCTGCTCATCATTTCTACTCAGTCATTTATCTTCTTCCTTTTGTGTAGGAGTTCCAGTTTCAAAACCAAATATCACTTCCCAACAAGAGCAAGGACCAGAATTTTGGGGTCTAAGCCCTATAAATTCTGGTAAAAGGAACACAGCGGGAGATTACAGCCTGGATAATGAGGAAGCCAGACCAGCTCAGGCATTGGCCTGGAAGGACTCAAGAACCTGGGAACAGCAATACCAATGGGATGTGGAGGATATGAAAGTATCGGGTGTTCACTGGGGCTATGAGGAGACCAAGACTTTCCTGGCGATTTTGAGTGAGTCTCCTTTCTCTGAAAAACTCCGGACTTGTCACCAAAACCGCCAGGTATACCAGGCTATCGCAGAGCGGCTGAGGGCACGGGGCTTCCTGCGGACACTAGAGCAGTGTCGCTACAGGGTTAAAAACCTCTTACGAAATTACCGGAAAGCCAAAAGTAGCCACCCACCAGGGACCTGTCCCTTCTACGAGGAGCTAGAGGCTCTGGTGAGGGCTCGAACAGCCATCAGAGTCACAGACAGCCCAGGAGAGGCTGTGACACTCCCCAGGCTGGGAGATAGTGATGCAGAGGAGGATGAGCAAGAGGAAGGAGGCTGGGAGCCCGAGGAAACAGACTGTAATGGTGTTGATCTGGCCACTGATGAGTCCGTCCAGGAGCCCAGGACACTAAGGGGCCCACCTCTGTTCCAGAGTCGTATTGGTAAGACCATGGGGATTTAATCCCTTCCAGATTCCAACACTACTGTCAAGCCAAATTTCCACTCTTTGAGGTCAGAACACAGACTCTAAGCCTGGATTGATGCTGCTGGACTGAGGTGTTCAGTTCCTTAGGTCATCCTCAAATTTTTACTCTCTTCTGCTATGATAAAATCTCTGAGTTTTGCTATTATAGAAGTTTATAATTTTAAAACCTTAAGGGACATTCAAGAGCTAAATCCCTGGTAGTTTGGAGATAATCTTAGGTGTTATATGAGCGACCTTTTAATTTTGTGTTTTCCTTCATGTATTGAAAAATATATATATAGCTAGCACATCTGCCTGTGATTTTCATAGATAGTAAATTAGGGAAAGATATCAAGTGAAATATTTGACAGATATGATAGAAATCATGATAGTGTATACTTGAACAATTGATGTTTGGGAACTACCCAGATATTATAAAGGTGAAAACACAAAAGCCCATGAGGTGAAGAGCCTTGTCCAAAGACATACAGTGATACAGGGGTAGAGGCAGGATCAGAACCCAGGACTCCTTCCTGCCAGTTTTTCGTGGCCTCCCTCTACCATGCTTCCTCCCTGCGGTGCATTACTGACCTGCAGGGGAACCAAGAATAGACCATGCCCTTTTTCATTTCTCCATGAAAGAGGAAAGGACATCCTCATTTGGACTCTGTTGCATCATTATTTGAAACCCCCTTGTGTGTCTTAAGGTTTGATCCTGCATTGTCCTTAAAAAAAAATGTTCTTTAAGTTTTATTTTTATTTTCATCTTACATGAATGTCTTCATCAAAACTATGAGGCATCATGGCATAGTATTTAAGAACACAGGCCCTGAAGCTGGAGTACCTACCTTCAAATTATGGCTCCATCACTTAAAAATTTTTTTTTTAATTTTTATTTATTTTTTATTCATCACCTTTTATTTTGAAATAATTATAGACTCAGAATTGTAAGGATATTTTTAAAGAGGGCTTATGCACACTTCACTCAGCCTCCCTCAGTGCTAACATCTTGTATAGCTATAGTACAATAACAAAGCCAGGAAATTGACATTTGTACAATTCATAGAACTTATTCAAATTTCACTAGTTAGATAAGCATTCATTTGTGAATGTGTGTATGTAGCTGTATGTAATTTTATCACTTGTATAGTATTGTTTAGCCACCACTACAATCAAGGTACTTAACTGTACCATCATCACAAGGCAACTTCGTACTATCCTTTATCATCACATGCACCCCTTCCCCTTGATTTGGGCTTATTATAATAGAACAACAACAGATAAAAAGCAGATGATGTTCCTGGTTTCCTGGTTCCAATAAAAAATGTCATAGGGGTGCGTGGGTGGTTCAGTGTTAGAATGCTCACCTTTCATATGGAAGACCCGGGTTCGAATCCTGGAACATGCATCCCCCCCCCCAAAAAAAAATGTCATAGCACAAAGAAAGAAGGGGTTTGAGGATAACTTCAGAATCTTATAACCTCTGGGCCCATGTCCTATATACAGATTTCCACTGACAGCCTAGACCTTGACTAAGGAGAAAGAGCAAATCAGAGAGTATTAGATTTGGAAAGGATGTTGGAGGCTGTATTAGCAACTACCCATGTTTATGGATAGAGGAAATAAGACCCAGAGGGAGTGGATAGTGTCTCCAAAGTCTCTTTGTTAGTAGCAGTCAAGCCAAGACTAGAATCCAGGTGTCCTTATTCTAATCTGGGACTCTTTAACACAGAACTGAGGGTTCCTGTATGTTGAACTAATCTTAAATCTTTCCTAATAATGTAGCTGAAGGCATTAGACTAAATTCTGGGCTCCATACATTCCACAGTGTTTGTTAATTATAAATCAGGATTCTAGCTTCTTTCTAAATGGACTATTTGCCCCCTTTAAAAAAAATTTAATACAACAGTAATAGTGAACATCAAAAAATGAAAAAATTATTCAGAATCCTACTATCCAGGACAAACCGTTTCCATTTTGCTGTGTTCCATTCTTGTATTAGTTGTCATACAAACATCCCTTTTACATAACTATAATCATAATACATTAACCGCCACCCTCCCATTAGCACTACACCTTTGTGTGTAACTAGTTTTGAAGGTAGAGACTATGTCCTCTCTTTGCATCCAACATGCTTGCACAGTACCTGGTACAAAGTGAGCACTTGAAAAGTATTTGGTGAGCAGATGAATGAGTGCCTGTCTTAAGCTGTATCAGTAGTCAACAAGAGTCCTGACCCTGGATGGACCAAATTCTTGACCCTGGAGTTGGTCCACGTGTGTTCAACTCCTGGCTTTGCCACTTAATAGCTTTGTGACAGTGACAAGTCTTCATAGTCAGTGTCTCCATAGCATAGTCTTCATAATAGTCTGTTTTATTGGCTGCAGGGTGTTCTATTGATGGTTTACCATATTATCCTTGACCATTCCCCTATTGTTGACCTTGGGGTCAAGAATGCATGGTGTGTATTAGGAGGATAGCAAAGAACAGCTTGGCAAGAGTGAGGGTATGTATTATTTAGGAGTAAGTGATTAGGTCAGATAGCTTAATGGAACCAGATGTTTCAGGGCTTTTAAACATTAGGGAAAATGTTGGGTTTTGTTCTGTAGCCAGTATTGAATCACTTAAGGATCACAACTTTGAAGAATGGAGGAGAGGTGGGAGATACCATATGACCAGGTTTCCTGGATGCAGGAGAGTCAGCTAGGAGACTTCCATAGGAGAGAGAAATATACTCTGGGATCTTGGCTGCTTAAGACCAGACAAGTCTTACTGCATGCCTACTGTGTGCATGACCCCGAGACAGGGTCTGGAGAACATATTGGAAAGGTAAGACCATTCCTTCTTAAAGGCCATTTGGAGAGATGTACACATATGCTGTGGCAGGGGCCTGTGTTAATGTGGTATGTAATATATTTTGAGATTCTGGTATTATACATTCAATGGCTGTTGGCTCATGTAATGCTCACAACAACCTTATGAAGTAGGTAGGCATTATTCTCATTTTACAGCAGAGAAGCCACAGGCTCAGAGAAATTAAGTAGTATTTGCCTAAGGTTATTGATCCTTAATGTAATAGAGCCAGAATTTGAACCCAAGCCTTTCTAACTCAATACTGTATAGGCTTATGGTGGTTGTGGTAGTAGCTGAGTCTGCATAGGAGAGGTGAGGCAAACCCAGAATACCTCAGTTCCAAATGAGGTGTACCCTGAAGAGAAATTTGAAAGTGATCCAGGGAGATATCAGGTATCTTTGAGAGGAAACCCGAATACCTTGGAATATCCAGGAATTTGAAATTGATTTAATGAGTGCTTAATGTTTATTGTCTCTTAGGCAGAGATTTAGTTTTAGTAAGCAGAGGATATTTATTGAACAGATATAAAGATCTCTTAGATTCTAATTTCCCTTTCTCTGAACCAGTCAGCTGAAGCCCCAGGGTAGAGTCATCTGGTGTAATATGACCCCCTAAGCCCTTCCCTTCAGCTGAGAAATTAAATTTTAATTAGAAAGTCTTAGAAGGGAGTGGGGATGGGGAAGCTGTGGTTGTCTTTTCTAGGACCCTCCCTGAAAAGCAAGGGTATATTCTTTGATGATGATCCAGGCACCTGGACAGTTTCTGAGATGTCTGTGTTCTAGGTATTTATCAGGGCAGGTAACCCTGATCCCAGTTGACCTAGGCAGATCTCATTAAGTCTCACAGCTCTGAACTTTTCACTCTTGACAGCAGGTGTGCACTGGGGCTACGAGGAGACCAAGGCTTTCCTGACAATTCTCAGCGAGTCTCCATTCTCTGAAAAGCTTCGCACCTGTCACCAGAATAGCCAGGTGTACCGGGCCATTGCAGAGCGGCTGTGTGCACAGGGCTTCTTGAGGACATTGGAGCAGTGTCGCTACAGATTCAAAAACCTCCTTCGAAGTTACCGGAAAGCCAAGAGCAGCTACCCACCTGGGACATGCCCCTTTTATGAGGAGCTGGATTCTCTAATGAGGGCTCGAACTGCGGTCAGAGCCATAGGGACCTTCAAGGAGACCACAGGTATCCTCAGGACTGGGCAGAGCAGTACTGAGGCTGATAATCAGGAGGCCTGGGATGAGATGGCAGTTGTAGATGGCATCAGATCTCCAACCCCATGTCCTAAAACCCCAGACACTGGTAAGCCTGAGTAATTGAATGCGCACAGTCTGCAGGCACACAGAAAAAAAAAGAGCCAAGCTCACGTTTTGTCACTAAGCTGAAATAGGATTGAATAGGAAAATGTTTTTTCCTTTACTTCTGCCTAGTGTGATCCCCCATGAAACAAGCAGTCAGTTGGTCTAGATTTTTCTGGGCTGCATCTGGACATTATCGAGTACACTCAATCTCATATGATACAGAATATACCAAATACTGTTGACTGGAAGGAGGTGCTTGTTATTGAATAGTGAAAGAGAAGAATTAGCCAGGAAAGCTGGTTAGCTCTTTGCTTGGGCTGGGCCTCATTGCTCCGGTGGTGGAGTCATCATGTCCCAGGCTCTATTCCTCAGCCTTGTAGGTCAGAAATGCCAAAACTTGATCAATTTCATGTTAGCTGCATTTGTAAAATACACGTTCATCTTAATCACATTCACAAGCTGTAAAGCAGATATGAAAATAAATGCTGACTATTCCTACATACAGCAACTATTAAAGAAACTGAAAAAGAGATCAGTCTTCAATTAGAGATAAAAAATGAAGCCGGTCTGGTTCAGACTAAGGTACCCAGAGTACCAGGCAAAGGGTGATATTGTCTGTATTTTAGAACTTTACTTACTATATGAAACCAAGGGAAGAGAAGTTTTTTTTTTCTAATTTAACCTATCTGGCCAATTCAGTTAAACAGCCTAAACACATGGAATCTAGAATTGGGAATGAGGTCATGCAATTCTATATAGCTTAATGTAATACCCAGATATATTCCAGAGACAAACAATTTTAAACTATTGGCAAAATCCCTTCAGGGACGGAAGGAAAAATATGAAACTATTAAACTTTCCCACCTGGGAAATCCCTGATACTTTCTCAAACATAAGGAACTCCCAAGTTAATAGGCCAAGCCCTTGATCTTGAAGCTTGCTCTTATGAAACTTATTTCTGTAATGGGGAAGCTAAACCTACCTATTATTATGTTAAGAGTTACTTTCAGAGAACCTCTTTTGTTGCTCAGTTGTGGCTTCTCTCTCTCTCTAAGCCCAACTCTAGGTGAAATCATTACTCTCCACCGTATGTGGGTCATTAAGTCTCCCTGGCAATATGGGACATGACTCTCAGGGATAAAACTGACCCTGACACTGTATGATTGACAATGCTGACCTGACCAAAAGGGGGAAAAGAAATGTAACAAAATAAGGTACCAATGGCTAAGAAAGTCAAATGGAGGTGAGAGGCTATTCTGGAGGCTACTCTTATGCAAGATTCAGCTAGATATTGCTAATGGCCATGGTTTGCCAAACACCAACCTACATCATTCTTCTTAACTCTAAAGAATACCTAGGGCTCTAACTGAGACTCTATAAAAGTTTCATGCAGTAAGTTTACTTTTCTGAAACTTATAACGTTTAAGGAGTTCCTAGGATAGATAAATCTTGAAATTCAGAGGGGCTAGTCTCTCCAAGAATATCAACTAATCCCATCCCTCTATCCCATATTGTCGACACCCTTTTCAATGTGAAAAAGTCAGAATGGGCATTACCCAAAAGACCCCTGTAGATTGGGACTAGGATCAAAGGAGGAGGAAGAGTTGTAAAAAGAGGATAGAATTTAACAGATCAGTATGACTGCAGAATCACTATATTGATGTTTCTTTCAGTCTCTGGAGTTTTGGAGAGGCTAGACAGCCAAACCTGAAGTTGTGGAATGGTAACCCATACCAGACTTTGAAATCTGTTCTGTAATACTTGTTAAAATGCACTCTGAAAATTATTGCTCCTTTTTAAAATGATCTTTTGCTTTTTGTGTACAAAAAGTATATGTTATATTTTGGGTGGTGCGATGGTGGCTCAGGGGCAGAATTCTTGCCTGTCATGCGAGAGACCTGGGTTCAATTCCCATTGCCTGCCCATACAAAAAAGACAAGACAAGAAAAAAAAGTGTATGTTATATTTCACAATAAAAACGGTTTTTTAAAAAAGCACCAAGTCAAGTTAAAAAAAATAAAAGGTATCAGTGTCTAAGAGATTTCAAATAGAGTTGAGAGGCTATTCAGGAGGTTACTTTTATGCAAGCTTCAGTGAGATATTGCTAGTTGCCATGGTATGCCAAGCCCCAACCAATAGTATTCCTGTAAACCCTAAAGAATACCCAGGGCTGTATCTGAGACTCCATAAAAGTTTCACTCACTAAGTTTACTTTTCAGAAACCTAAAACCTCTAGATGGTTCCTAGGCCAGATAAGCCCTGAAACCCAGAGTTACCAGTCTCTCCAAGAGCATCAACCAGTTGCATCCCTTAGTCTATAATGTTGACATCCCTTTTCAAAATGAAGAAGTTAGAATGATCATTGCCTTAATATCCCTAAAGATTGGGAGAAGGAGGGATTGCAATACAGAAGATAGGATTTAACAAATGAGTGTGACTACTGAATCATTATATTGATATTTCTTTTTAGTCTCCTGTGCCTTAGAGGAGCTAGAAGGAAATATTAAAATTGTGGAGCTGTAACCCATACCATACTTTGAAATTTGTTTTATAACTACTTGTTAAAATGTACTTTGAAATTTATTGCTTTTTTGTATATATGTTATATTTCACAATAAAAAAATGTTAAAAAGCAAAACAAAAATGCTAACTAATGAATGAACAAAACTGCATTTCTGTTCTTTGTTTCAGGTTCTGAGATGAGGCATGAAGATGAAGACTATATTTCAGAGCAGGAAATTTTTGATAATTTGCCTGGAGCATTATCGGAATGCACTGCAGAAGATGTTCACCAATCCCATGATTGGGGGGAAGACAGTGAAAATGAAAATGAGGGTGAAGTGCAGTGGGGAAATCCCACACAGGAACAGTGGGAAAAAAATTCTTCTGAAGAGGAGTTAGAAAAACTTATCGATCACCAAGGCCTGTACCTGGCAGAGAAACCCTACAAGTGTGACATATGTGTGAAAAGCTTCAGTCGGAGCTCACACTTCATTGCCCACCAGCGGATCCACACAGGTGAGAAACCCTACAAATGCTTTGAATGTGGAAAAAGCTTTAGTGACCGCTCCAACCTCAATACCCACCAGAGAATCCACACTGGAGAGAAGCCCTACAAATGCCCTGAATGTGGGAAAAACTTTAGTGACCACTCTAATCTAGTCACTCACCAGAGAATCCACACAGGGGAAAAGCCCTACCAATGTGGGGGATGTTGGAAAAGCTTCAACCAGAGCTCAAACCTTCTGAAACATCAGAGAATCCACTTGGGAGGAAATTCTGACTGCTATAGTGAGTCCAGGAAAAGCTTTGGCCAACATCCATCCTTTAATGCTCACTGGAGGAATTCTATAGAGGAGAAATCTGAACAATCTCAAAGTGGAACCAGTATCAGTAAGAAATTGAATTCTCCTGGACTACACAGCATCAACTCAGGGGAAAAACTTTATCATTGTTTTGAATGTGGAAGAAGTTTCTCTAAGAGCTCTGCTCTCATTAGTCACCAAAGAATCCATATAGGAGAGAAACCGTATGAATGTGCTGAATGTGGGAAAAGCTTCAGTAAGAGCTCTACCCTGGCTAACCACCAGCGAACGCATACTGGTGAGAAGCCTTATAAGTGTGAAGACTGTGGGAAGTGCTTCAGTGAGCGCTCTAAACTGATCACACATCAGAGAGTGCATACAGGAGAGAAGCCCTACAAATGCCTCGTGTGTAGTAAATATTTCCGTGATCGTTCTAACCTCATTACCCACCAGAGGATTCACACGGGAGAGAAACCTTATAAGTGCAGAGAGTGTGGGAAATGCTTCAACCAGAGCTCCAGTCTTATTATTCACCAGAGAATCCACACTGGGGAAAAACCCTACAAATGTACTGAGTGTGGCAAAGACTTCAACAACAGCTCCCACTTTAGTGCCCACCGGAGAACTCATGTGGGAGTGAAAGCATCATAGGAGACATTCTCCTACAACATAAGACATATAAATGTATATTCCAATCTCCCAAGATCTTGAGACATGCTAGAAAGACACTTTCCCAATCTTAACATCCCATGGATGTTATCTTGGTATAATCCAGGTAATTTAGAAGTGAATTACAAATATTAAGGATCCTTATTTCAAGGCATGTTTCTCAATGTGATTTGTTTTTCACCCATACACAATCCCTGGCAGTCCTTACATTTGCTATTGTGAAGAACTTTATCAGTGTTTGAGCCAGACTGTTAACTTAGGGGGCCAGAAGTAACTCAGTGGTCTTGAGTGGTGATTCCAAACCTTTGCTGTGCCTTAACTGTCCATGTGCAAACATCATTCTCATACATGATAGTTTTCAGTTGTGGAGTATCATCATATAAGAACTTTGAGACTGGTGAGAGAGGAGCATAATTGAGGTCAGTGGTCTGAAACAGACCACCATGAGCTCAGCAAAGAGCAGAAACACCAGTAACATCAGCACTGAGTCATTATTAATAATAGCAGAAATACCCAGTATCTATTGAGCATTTGCTTTTTGGCAGGCTCAGCAGTAAGCACTTTATATACATCATCTTATTTAATCCTCTCAACAACCCCAAAATTTGGGTACTAGTATTCTCCCCATTTCTCAGAGGAGGAAATCAAGGCTTGACCAAGTTAACTAACTTACTTGAAGTCACACATCAAAAATGGCACAGCCAGGATTTAATCATACCTGTCTGCTTCCAGTGTCTGAGGTCCTTTTAATGCTATCCTGCATTCCTTTTCATATTAAGGTAGTGTATTGGGTACTAGGATCTCAAGGGATTTTATAGATCACATTTCCTGTTATAATTACTTCATGAATTTTCTTTTAACAAATATGGAAATCAGGAATCCTTAAAGATTAAAGGACTGGGGATATTCAGAATTGCCATAGTGCTTTGAGCAAGGCTGAGCTATATCAAAGCACTTGGTGTGAATTTCTATCTTTAAAATAGTATGGGTAGGAAACATAGGTGGGTTGAGATGAGGGAAAACATGTAGTTGAAGTGATATTTCTTGCATTGAGATACTGCTGTGGCTGAGGAAATGAATTTTCAGTTTCCCTTTTCTCCAGGGGGTCAGTCTTGCTTCTTGATATACTTGGTTAAGTCATATGTTAAGCCTTTTAGAAACCTGGGGTTCCTTGCCAGTGCTTACTCGTCTCTGCATATTTTACCTCCCTGACCCTTTCCATTTTGATATGGCAACAGCTTTGTTTCTGATCTCCATGCCAAGACTGAAGCAGAAGGGAGATGAAAGAAGTTGGTGTGAAGGATACTCTAGTGAGAGGCCTTTGAATACTGTCCTTCATTCCAGGTTCATGGCACCATCTTATCCTGGGCCTACCCAGAGATTTCTAAGGTTGGACATTAAGATCAGGCTTCCACACAGATGGGCTAAATCAAAATGATTAGTACAAGATGGTTTTTAAATGATTAGTACAAGATGGTTAATTTTAAATTAACATTTGGTCCTTCCAGAGTTTCTCCTTAGAATTGTTTAAAAATGTAGACCAAGGACTTGCGTTTCCATAGGATTTTAAAAAAATAATAATATTAATGAATACTATTAATTAATGAATTTAATGAATGGTTAAAACAACAAGCAAACCAATAAACAAAAACAAAAAACTAACATTTTATATATGACTGGTCATCTCCAGACACAGCATTTTTTAGTGAATATAAAAAAATAAATTTTCAGCGGGCCATGTTGGCTCAGCAGGCAGAGTTCTTGCCTGCCACGCCAGAGACCTGAATTTGATTTCCGGTGCCTGCCCAAGCAATAAATACCTAAATAAATGAATTTTATTGTTTTTATCTGCTTTTTCCTCAGCTTTTGACTACATGGATTCTTTCTAGGAAGCTTGAGTCCTTAAAAAAATTCCACAGCTATACCAGCTCCTACAATGCATATGAGTAAGGCTGAATTCCACTGCTATAGGGAAATAAACTTCTATCCTTGGGATTCTGAATAATTAGATTCTCAGGAACTTATAAAACAGATGCTTTCATTAGGATCCTTCTAATGGGGAAAATGTAGCTATTGTCCATTAAAACATGATCAAATTTGGTTAAAGGTACTTTTCAGGCAGTCTTCCAAGATACACCAAAAATGGGATGAACAAAACCAAATATAAAGCATTTTCAATCTTGCTTCCTGGAAATGAGAGGGCTCACTGGACAGGAAGTGTAAGGAGACTGTGTATCAACCTCGCCTTCAAAGCACAGTATTGGTGGGAGGGAAGCTAAATCTATCCAGTGCACACTTGCATTGAATGTACGCTAGTACTTACCTATCCCCATTTGAGGAAGTTAGAGTAAATTAAGTCACTGTGGACCAAGCCCCTCAAAACAAGGGGACATTAGGTGAACAAAGGCCACTGCCTGTGAATATAATCTCAATTCACCTAGGTCCTTTCTCGAACAACCATATGAATCTCCTGATTTAAGAGGCATCTCTGGCCAGGATAGAGGACAGAAGGAAAACATAACTTCAGGGTAGGGCAATGCCACACAGAGTTCAGAGGTTCTGAATTAGTCTATTGCAACATTCCAGTTAAAAGATGAGGGTCCAGACTAGAGCAGCAGCTACTTTGAAGAGGAGATACATTTGAGAGGTTTCATAGGCAGAATCAAGGACAACAGAGGATAGCTCGAATGCCATGAGTGAATGCACATATCATCATTCAGAATTGGATGCACAAGGAGGAGGGGCCGAATATTGTAAGTTGAATTTGAACTTGAGGTGTCTTAAGAGATATAAGGGTGATGATAGGCAGCAGTCATTTGGATATCTGGGCCTGAAGCTAGGGGAGAGATTAGAGAAGAGAGTTATCTGTATATGCCTGGTATTTAAAATCATGAAAAAGGGAGTGTGTAAAAATCAAAGAATAGTAGGCCTAGGACACAACTTGGGAAGCATCAAAATGTAGAGGAAAAAGTCCCTCGGAGATCTAGACCACACTCCACTCTCTTCAGCCCATCCCTACCCCCCATCATCTTTAGGACACTACCCCCATCAATGCTGACGTATGACTTTTCAATGTAGTTCTGAGTTTTCTGGAGCCTTCACTGTAGAAGTCAAGCTGAGCTCTGGGTACAAGTGCAAAGCCATTGTTACCTCTCCTGCCTGAGTACCACCCTTTTCCCTGCTCTCAGAAGTGTGCTAGTGTCTCATGTTTTCAGTGCAAGCTAGGACAGTGTGGGACAGGGCAGAAAACTGGGAGCTCAGATGGTCCCCCCTTCCCATCTACCTGACTCCTTTGGAAGTACTCTTTCAGGTGGCTTCAGTGTGTGATGCCTAACCTATCACCTGTCAGAGCATCAAGATATATCCCAGATGGTCTTGGCCCCACCAGCTTTGGACCTAGCTTTAGCCTGTCAGCCCGCCCTACATGATGTGCTCCAAGCTCCTCAAGCCTCCCACCCACTGTGCAGCCTCTCTGTTTATCCTTTCACACACGTTAACATGCACACTCAGTGATGCACAAACAAGCCTCCACACATCCCCAGGAAGGCTTACACATTCAGACTCATTACAGACTTAGTCCCACAAACATCCTCCCTTTGAAGGTGATTTTCTGATTGGGCTGGGATTACCCAGCTGCCTGGGGAGTCTTCTGAATGGAGTCAGCACCTAAAGTCAAAATTAATCTTATGAAGCATCCCCTTCAGTTTTGAAGATCTGATCCCACCTTACCTTTTGGCATCCCTTAACCCCCTTCCTGTAGCATCAAATATCAATCTTAAACACCTGCCACAACCTGCTAAAGAGATTAATGCTATATATATGTTGGAAGGTATGGGAGGGCTTTGCAAGAGAGATGTGATTCAAGCTGGGGTGATAAACATTTTAGTCTTTTTTATCCCCATAGCTCCCTACATAAGTATTCCCAGTAGCATGTCTTTAGTGCCATTATTCCCTCATCCTGACTTTAGGCAAACCTGTGTTAGTTTACTAGCTACTGGAATGCGATATACCAGAGGTGGAATAGCTTTTACAAAGGGGAATTTAATAAGTTTACAGTTCTAAGTAAGTGGAAGTGTCCAAATTAAGGCACCAACAAGAGGTTACCTTCACTCAAGAAACGCCGATTAGTATGGAACACCTTTGTCAGTTGGGAAGTGAAGTGGCTGGCATCTGTTGATTCCTTGCTCCTGGGCTTCATTGCTTTCAGTCTCTGTCCATGTGGAGGTTCCTCACTTTGCTTCTCTGGGGCTGGCTTTTATCTCTTGGTTTCCCTTGGCTCTCTCCAGGTTTTGGTTTGCTTAACATCTCATAGCAATATTTGCTATGTCCCAGCATCTCCAAACATTTGTCTCTCTGTTCTCCAAGTGTTGGTATCTGTGTCAGCTCTGTCCTGAAGTTTTTGTTGGCATTCTCTCAGCCTGCTCTGTTGCTTTTGTCATTTCTCCAAAATGTTTCCTCTTTTAAAGAATTCCAGTAAGCTGATTAAGACCCACCCATAATGGATGGAGTCACAGCTCCATCTAATCAAAAGCTAACACCCACAATTGGGCATGGCATATCTCCACAGAGATGATCTAATCAAAAGATTCCATCCTACATTACTGAATCAGAATTAAAAGAAACAGTTACCTCTACAAGATTGAGTCAAGATTAAAATATGGCTTTTCTGAGTTACATAATACTTTGAAACCAGTATACCTCTGAATGCACATTTTAGGGAGGGTTAAAGGCACTTTCCTTTCTCACCTCACTGTTGTTTCTCCATGTGTGCTGCAGCTGAACTGATGATCTCTTCCTCTCATTTCCCTCTGATTTAATCTCTCACCTGGTCCTTATCAGGAACTATTGGGGGCGGCCCTAGCAGGAGCTGTGCCCCAGGAACTCCATCCTGTGCTGCTTGAAGGAAGAGGTGGGGAGCTTAAGGGGCCCTTGTTCCCAGTATATAGTCAGTTCTCCCATTTCTTAAAGCCGAGAGCTTCTTTGCTCTGAGGGTCACTTGGTCAAGTCAAAGGCATTAGAATGGTAAAGAGCAGAATCTAATGAAATAATTTTGCTTAAATGCATTGTACAAGTAGAATAAGGATTTTACCCAAACATTGATTTTGTAATTGGTACTGTTAAAGTGCTTCTCTTTATAAGTGAAGATTATTCTGAATCTGTCTGTGGTTACAGTATACTTATTTGTAAAGTCACATTTATTTTTCACATCTCCACTGTAGGAAAATCCTTCATGGATGGGTCAGCTAGAGGGTGAGGGCCAAGGAAAACACTCTATCTCTGAGGTGAGTTTGGTCCTGGGATCTACATTATGGAATCATCTGAGCCCATCCTGGAGAGGCTTCAAGTGGGGGCTGACAGCTGTTGTAACTAAAATCTCTAGAGAATCTTTGGGGTTGAGTGTGGACTTCGGCGCGAGGTGACAAATGTGACATGGAGAAAAAAGGGGCCTTCTTGCTACTTCTGCATAGAACACAGCTTGGCTTCAGTGCTTTGGGGATTCATTGACCACAGAATACCTTCTGCATCTTTAGAGTCAGTGGAGGCCAGCAGGAGGTGGTTTGAGAGTGTATGTTGGAGGTAGTGGTGAGAAGCTTCTTTGAAAACCCTCTGTTGCAAATTTCATCTAGGGAGCCAGGGCAGAAGAGAATGCCTTTGTGGACTGCACTTGGTATATATGATATAGATGAGGTCCTCAACCCAACTCCACTCCTGAAGGTTCCCAGAAATAGATGGAGGAGGGAGTGCTCGAAGGGCTGTAATTCATGGTAAACCCTGGTATGTCCTAGGGAAACAGGAAACACAGGTATTATTTCCAGAGATCTCTGTTGCACAGCTAATTTCTTATGGAAGCTAGACATTTGCGATCAATTTTTGTTCTCTCTTAGTGACTGAAATGAAATTGGATTAAATATTGGTCACCAGCAGGCTTAGATTTAAGGTCCAATTCTAAGAACAGGTCCTATGGGTTTCAATTTGAGCATCAATCTCTGGCTTAATTTTATCTGGCTTTATCTTCACTTAACTATCCTTTACTATTTTACCCTGTGGTTTTATTTTGGGATTAAGATTAATAAATTATGCTAATTGCCCCTGAAAAGGAGCTTGGTTTTATATTTTGCATCTTCCTGGTTATACCAAAAGCATCCAAGAAGGAGGAGGGGAAATCAGTGAGGCACATTGAGGCCCTCAGGGAGGAGTGGGGCCCAGGATCTCTAGCTATTTGTGTTGTACTGGAACCTTTTTCATCACTGTGTATGGTTTTTCAGTCATGGGTAGTTATATACAACTTCAGGGACATTGTCTTTTTTGTTTTGTTTTATTGACAAATCTTCACACGCATACTTTCTTTACATGGTGCCCAATCAGTGGCTCGCAACATCATCACATAGTTGTGCATTCATTGTCACAGTCATCTTTCAGAACATTTGCATCACTTCAGAAAAAGAAACAAAAAGTAAAAAGAAAAACTCATACATGCCATACACCTTACCCCTCCCTCTCATTGACCACTAGTGTTTCCATCTACCCAATTTATTTTACTCTTTGTCTCCCCTATTATTTCTTTCTTTATTTTTATACATACTTTTTTACTCATCTGTCCATACCCTGGCTATAAGGAGCTTCAGACACAAGGTTCTCACAATCATACAGTCACACTGTAAATGTTGTATCATTATACAATAATCTTCAAGAATCTAGGCTACCCAACCAAAGCAATAGGCCTTAAGCCCCAATCTTGGGGTTTGTTCATATGAAACTTAACTCCGCAAAGGATAGTCTAAGCCTACTTAGAATTAGACCTAAGAGTCATCTCCAAGAGAACCTCTTTTGTTGCCCAGATGTGACCTCTCTCTCCAGCCAACACAACAGGCAAACTCTCTGCCCTCCCCCTGTCTACGTGGGACATGACTCCCAGGGGTGTGAACCTTCCTGGCAACATGGGACAGAATTCCTAAAATGAGCTGGGACTCAGCACCAAGGGATTGAGAAAACCTTCTCGACCGAAAAGGGAAAGAGAGAAATGGGACAAAATTAAGTGTCAATGGCTGAGAGATTCCAAACAGAGTCGAGAGGTTATCCTGGAGGTTATTCTTACACATTAAACAGATACCACCTTTTTAGTTAAGGCATAACAGAGAGGCTGGAGGGAACTGCCTGAAAATGTAGAGCTGTGTTCCAGTAGCCATGTTTCTTGAAGATAATTGTATAATGATATAGCTTTCGCAATGTGACTGTGTGATTGTGAAAACCTTGTGTCTAATGCTTCTTTTATCTACCTTATGGACAGATGAGTAAAATATATAGATTAAAAATAAATAATAAGGGGAACAAATGTCAAAACAAATTGAGTAGATTGAAATGCTAGTGATCAATGAATGGGGGGGTAAGGGGTATGGTATGTATGAATTTTTGTTTCTTTTTTCTTTGTATTTTCCTGAATTGATGAAAATGTTCTAAGAAATGATCATGATGATGAATATACAACCATGTGATGAAAAAAAGAATGTTCATATTGTATGTTGATTGGTTTTAATAAAAATTTTTAAAATTAAAAATTAAAAAAAAAAAGAATCTAGGCTACCAAAAAAAAAAAAAGAGCTAAAGGAAAAAAAAGAATCTAAGTTACTGGAACACAGCTCAGCAGTTTCAGGTACTTCCCCTTAGCCATTCCAATATGCCATACACTAAAAAGGGATATCTATGTAATACATAAGAACCTCCAGGATAACCTCTTGACTCTGAAATCTCTCAGCCACTGAGACTTTGTCTCATTTCTCTCTTCCCACTTTTGGTCAAGAGGCTTTCTGAAGCTCTTGGATGGGTCCTGGCTTATCCCAGGCTTTCTGTGCCAAGTTGCCAGGGAGATTTATACCCCTGGGAGTCATGTCCCATGTAGGAGGGAAGGCACTGAGTTCACATGCTGAATTTGCTGAGAAAGAGAGGCCACATCTGAGCAACAAAAGACTCTGGGGGTGACTCTTAGGCATAATTTTAAGTAGGTTTAATCAATCCTTTGCAAGAATAAGTTTCATAGGGGCAAACCCCAAGATTAAGGGCTCGGCCTATTGATTTGGTTGTTTCCATTGCTTTTGAGAGTATTAGAGATTATCCAAATGGGGAAGCTGAATATTTCCTCCTTTCTCCCCATTCCCCCAAGAAGACTTTGCAAATTCTTTATTCACTGCCGAAATTGCTCTGGGATTTATTGGGGTATCGCACTAACCTGGACAAACCAACAAAATCTCACTCCCTATTCAAGATTCCATGTACTTATGCTGTTCAACTTAACTGACCATAAAAGTTAAATTAGGGACTGTACTACCCAAAATATAAATTTTGCACCAAATAAACATCTCTCCCTTTGGTCTCACCCAGAATTTGGTTTTAAAATATGGATGATAGCATCCTTTACCCAGTCTTCTAGTATACCTTCATTCATGTCTCTGGTTTAAGTCTGATCACTTTTTCAACTTTTTAAACAGTTCCAGTATGGGGTATTGCTCACTTTCATAGCTTCAGAGCTCTAACTCTGATTCTCAGGTGTCACATAAGTACCCAAAGTTTTTGGGAAAGACCATGTTATATACAAACAGCTCAATATCTCAGAATTTATAATGAACAGTTATATCTCATGAATCTATGTGATGGCTGTAAGAGCTTACAGTCTAGGACCCTTTACAATAAGCCCCAATCTGATACTCCATGCTCTCGACTTTAGTTTGATATTATAGTTAGTCCATATGATTGAAGCATGATAATATTTGTCTTTTTTTCCTGATATTTCATTCAACATGCAACTCTTAAGTTTCTTTCATCTAGTTGCATGCCTTACAACTTCATCCCTTCTTGTGGCCGCTCAGTAGTCCATTATATGTATACATCATAGTTTTCCTTTCCATTCCTCAATCATTGTACCCTTAGGCCATCTTTATTCATTGTGGATCAGGAACACTGCCACCATAAACACTAGAGTGCAAATGTCCATTAAGGGACATTGTCTTTTGCCCTTAACAAATGATTCTTTGTTCTATTAGCCTTTTCCACGCATCTAGTTTGAGCATAATCCCTGGGATCTCTGTGCTAGAAAATCAACCTCAGTTTTCTGGGATGGATGAATAATATAAGGATGATTATAAATGGAAAGAAGGGAAGGACTTCCTGAAAGGTTGAATTTTACCTCTTCTTACTTCCTTCCTAGTTCAGGAACAGAGCTGACACAGTTGGTACTTGAGAAGGAGGGAGAGCTGCAGATTCTTTCCCCTCTTTGCTTAAGCTGTACCCCTCCTACTGGTGACATTCCGAAGACTTGGTAGCTGAAGGTTGAAGTTTCCTAATAAAATTTCACTCTTTTATCATTGTTGTATAGGATATGAGCATCTCTCTACCTTTTAGACCTTTTTGTCCTCCTCGACTTCTAATCGTAAATCAGTAAAAAGAGATCTTTCAGAGTTTGGCATGGATTTGATCAGAATCCATTGGAAACCTGCTTATTCCTGTAGGAGTCAGAATCTAAAGTCTAGGGAGTCCATAGTGATTGCAATGGACTAATATTTTACATGTCTTGTGACAAAGATGAGATCTGGGAAGAAATGAATCCTGGTCTCCTTGGAGGAGCAAACTCTGGGTATTATATATGTCTTTTTATGAAACATTCTTTCTAGCAGTTGGTCCAATAATTACCAGATCCACAGAGCCTAACTTCCTGGAAGATAGTAGAGAAGCTATGGACTCTACCTTGTCCAAACTTGTGTTGTTAGCCATGGTTTGACCACAGGTACAGAGGTCAGTTACAAATGTCGGGGTCCATTAAATCTGGCCAGCCCAATCAGGCTAGGAATAAGAACTTTGTTAATCTGAAGTTCTATCTATCTATCTAGTCTAAACTAGATAGCAAGAGAGCTGGTCAAAGCCAGTATGACAGTGAAAACCCTACCTGAAGTAGGTTTCCTTGTGAGCTGGGTGCCAGCTATCTGTTGGCTCCATGTCAGGAGGCTGCTGGGTGCCCACATTGCTGGAAGTTCTCAGCTGAACCAGGAATCCCACTGGCAAGAGCACCTAATCCCCAGCTAGGCAGTGGAAATCATAAGGTGTAATGGGGCTCTTTTGGGTTGAGGTCCAAAGAGGAGGAATTAAAGACCTGAGACTTACAGGGCTCAAGGAGCTTAAGGAAGGACAGAGTCAGGGGCAAAGGAAGGATTGAAGGAAGAAGGAGAACGAAGTAGGAAAGGGTGGTGGGTGGATAGGGAGGGAAAAGAAACAGAAAAAGAAAGAGAAGGAGCAAAGGGGCATGTAGGGGAGGAGACAACAAAGATTGGGAGATAGGAAGGATGGGAGGTAGAAATAGGGGTCTGCTGTTCTAAGTGTCTAGTGAGTAAGTTAGGCAGAAGCCAGGATGTGAGGGAAGAGCGGATGTAGCTAGAGTAGACAGAACTGGACCAGGTGGAGGGGGAACTGAAGCAAGAAAAACAGGAGGTGGTTTCCTCATGCTTCCCAATTGAAAATGGGGGTCTGAGCAAATTGGTTCAATACGCTATATCCTTTCCCTGTTCCACTCTCCTGTGACCTGGATGCCATATTAACTAAGAACAAGAATTTAAGACCTATGCTGCCCAATATAGTAGCCACTAGCTACATGTGCTTTTGAGCACTCAAAATATGGCTAGTCTGAAATGAGGTGTGTTGTAAGTATAAGATACATGCTGGATTTTGAAGATTCATGTGAGAAAAAGTAAAATATCTCAGTGTTTTTTATATTGGATATGGTGAAATCATAATATTTTGGATATATTGGATTAAATAAAATATTAAAATTTCACCTGTGTGGTAGATTGACTCATGTACCTCAATTTAGATATGCTCTTAATCTTAATTTGCATTCCTGTAGATGTGACCAGTGTAAATAGGACCTCTTAAAGATGCTACTTTTAGTTAAGGGGTGGCCCAGCTGAATGAGGGTGGGTCTCAATCCATATTACTGGATTGAGAAAAAGACGAAACAAAAAGAAGAAACTGGAAACCAGGAATTGGAGAAGGTCACACAGAAAGTAACTGGAAGTCAGTGGAGACCTGGAAGCCAGTGGAAACCAGAGGAGCTGAAGAAAGGAACCATGAAACGTAAGGTAGAGATAAAAATCAAGGAATCCCAAGGAATTCTGGCAACCAGCACCAGATTGCTACAGATTTGGAGAAAGCAAGCCTTGCTGCTATTTTGATTTTGGGTGTCTTCTATCCTCAAAAATGTGAACCAATAAATTCCCATTGTTTAATTCAACCCATTGTTTGGGATTTGTCATAGCAGCCTGACAAACTAAGACAATCTGTTCTTTTTACTTTTTAATGTGGCTACTAGAAAATTTTAAATTACACATGTGCTTTGCATTACATTTCTATTTAGACATCATGTCCTAGGGCATTTGAATAAGAAAAAAACCTTGAAAGCCTCATTTTATAGATGAGGAGATTAAATCCTACGGACGTATTTATGGTCACTAGGCAAATGTAGCTGCACTTAGACTAGGATCTAGGTCTGCTGATCCCCAGCTCAAACTGACCAGACACAGCAAGACTTGTGCAGAAGCTTAGGATGTAGCTGCCATCCTAGTATCACAGACGCATGGTAGGTGTGGCTGCTGCCTCCACATGTCTCTTATCTCAAGCCCAGTACTTTCAATGGCCCCATTATTGCTCTTGTAGGAACAGCTACTGAATGATGAGTCATGTACATAAGATAAAAGAAATGCTAATCTGACCCGTTCAGCTGACTGTAATTGATCAAAGAGCTGATTCTGGGTGTTGGGAATTGGGGAAGAAGGCTCTGAAACAGGAAAAAGGTGAAAGAGAAAAGTCAAAATTACAATCTTCATCTACTTGTAACACCAGCTTTCAAAGCTCTTTCAGATTTTATCTCATTGAAAGCTAATGTGAAGTTTTGAAGTGAAGATATTATGTTCACTTCAGATAAAGAAACTGAGATGTAGAAAGGAAACAGATGTCCAGAAGTACACGATCCAATGAACCTGTAGAAATATCAGATGCCTTTCAACTAGGCTTTCTGACTGGTGGTTTGGTGTTCTTTCTACTGAATGCTCAAAAGCCAAGTGGCTAGGATAAAGCAGGTTAACATAAGAATCAAGGACCACAGTTGTGCACCTTTCTCACTTTCCTGGCCCCCATGAAGAAATAGATTCTTGTGTGCAAGTCAGGGTGCCTCAACATTGATCAGTCTCTGTGGGATTCTAGGGTATGGAAGAGGGCACATGGATGGATATTGTTGCCCACCCCAGATTTCCAGGGCAATAATTCCCCATTCTGTCTGACTTGTATACTATGTCAGGGCAAAAGTCCACCACAATTCCACTACCTGAGTGCTGAATGACCTGACTCAGTTCTTTTGTTCCTTGCTCATTGCTGTGGCTGCTTCTTCAGGGAGCTACTGCTCCTTATCCTCTCCTAGAGTTTCTCTTGCTGTCCAGAGAAAAATATTTATCTATAGCTGAATTCTATGAGACAAAAATACCCAGCATCAGGACTACCTTCACCACATTGCTGATTCATTGATCATGCCCTCATAATGCTCTGGGTGCTACTTCTTCCTTGACCCACCCTCTTCAGACTTTTCCCCTCCCCAACAACCTGTCCATCCAGCCCTTTTGAAATCCTGCACCACAACTAACCAACCCCCCATCACTTCCATGTGTTCACTTTCCTGCACCACCTGGCCTGATTGAAACCTGGCTTTCTCCTGAGGATCCTGCTTCCCAGGCAATCATCCTCTCAAATAGAGGCTCCTCGTTCTCTCACTGCCGAAGTTCCTCTTGGTGGAGAGGCAGGATTGCTGTTCTCACTTCTTGCTGCTGCCTCCACGCTGTTACTCATTCATTTCACCAATTGTTGAGAGCTAATAGCTATAAAGGCTAACATTTATTAAGTACCTTAGAGCCAGGCACTTTCCTGAGGTCCTTACATGGATGACATAATTTCAGCTTTATCACAACTAAATTAGGTAATATTGTTACCATCCCCATTTTAAAATGGAACCACAGAGGTTCAGGTTAATAATCTGCCTCAGGTCACACATCTAGTTAAGTGGTGATGTCCAGATTCCAGCTCAGGTAGTTTGGCTTCAGGGCTGGCACTCTTCATCACTAAACTCTGCCATCAGATCCTATGAAAGCCCCTGCTTCTTGGATTGTATTGCCATTCACTTAGTTCTTCCAATAGCCCTGTCTGGGTCAGCTCCCACCTCGTGGACCTTCTCCTGCATTCACGAAAAGTTTCTCCCTTCGCTGGCAGTCTTTCTCTGCACCCCAACCCACTCATCTTTCAGATATCAACTTAATTGTTGCCGAAAGGTGTTTCTTAATTCCTGTCCCAACCGATGTTACTCAATTGCTGCTGTTTTTCCTGAGGACACTCAGCACAGTCTGTTAATACATGTTTATTGTTAGTATATGTGGTTGCCTTCCCCCTTCCTAAGAAGACTGCCATTTCTGTTTAGGTAACTAAAGCCCTGTGCCTCAGAGGTACTCCTGTTCCCAGTTCCAGGCATGGACCTGCTTTGTCCAAAGGTAAGATCCCAGTCTCCTTGGCCCATTCTCCATCTAGAAACTAATCAGAGATGACATTCCCACAGTGGGAATGATTCAGGAATGGGTAACCCTATTTAAGCCAATGAGATGATATAACAGGTTGGAGGTTGGATTAAAAAATTAGTTTCCTTACTCTTTAAGAAAGAGCCAAAATACTCCTTTTGGACATGGTGTATGGATATGAACCTGGGACTGTGACAACCATTTTTACTACCTTGAGAAAAGGCTGCCTGGAGCCAAAGCCACACCCAGAGAGCATAGCTGAAGGAATCCAGAGGAATGGAGCTTTAGATTCTGATTTAGCAAATCCCAAAGCCCACTTGGAATTCAGACTTCTTGATGTGCCAATAAATTGTTTTGGTAAGTCCATTTAAGCTGGATTTCCTCTCATATGCTGTTAAGAGAAATATACCAATTACCTTCAGTCTCTGTTCCCCTCTGTTTCTCTATCTTTGCTGTCTTCATATCCGTCCTACCCAGCTAAGGTACCATATCTAGAATTTCAACCATTCTTAACAATATCCTTGCATTTCTTTCCTTTTTTTTCTTTTATTTCTTGTGGTCACTGTTTTATTTTTATTTTTTTTAAATATAATAACATACAAACTCGCACATTCTTAACCGTATGATCATTCCATTCTTGGTATATAATCAATAACTCACAATATCAATATCATCACATAGTTGTATATTCATCACCATGATCATTTCTTTTTTTTAAAAGAATATGTTTTATTGCTTTTGTTTCTAATTAAAAAAACAATATTGTTCTAGTTTGCTAGCTGCCGGAATGCAACACACCAGAGACGGATTGGCTTTTAATAAAAGGGGATTTATTTTGTTGGTTCTTCAGAGGAAAGGCAGCTAACTTTCCACTGAGGCTCTTTTCTTACGTGGAAGGCACAGGATGGTCTCTGCTGGTCTTCTCTCCAGGCCCCTGGGTTCCAACAACTTTCCCCGGGGTGACTTTTCCAAAGGCCTGGGCTGAGCTGCAAGTGCTGAGATGAGAAATGCCGAGCTGCTAGACTGTGCTACATTGCGTTCTCTCATTTAAGCACAAGCCAATTAAGTTAAACGTCACTCATTGCAGCAGACACGCCTCCTAGCCGACTGCGGATGTAATTAGCAACAGATGAGATTCACCTACCATTGGCTCATGTCCACAGCAACAGAACTAGGTGCTTTCACCTGGCCAAGTTGACAACTGAATCTAACTACCACAAATATATATGCCTAGAATGTAAGCTCTTAAAGCAGTCATGTTATTTAGTTCAGAGTGCTAATTATTACTTCTGGATCTTGAGGGGCTGTTTTATATATGTATAACCTGGTATTTAGAGATAAGAACAAAGCCAGTCAGGTCAGGATTAAGGTAGTTCAGAATATAGAATACAGAAGTTATGTATTTTAAAACTTCATCTATTCTTTGAGACTGTGTTGGTTTGAAAATATTATGTACCCCAGAAAAGTCATGTTTTAATCCTGATTTAATTTTGTGGAGGCAGCAGTTCCTTTTAATCTTGATTCAATACTGTAGGTTAGAAACTTTTGATTAGAATATCTCCACAGAGATGTGACACCCAATTGTGGTGTGACCTCTTGATTAGCTGGAGATGTGACTCTGCCCATTGTAGGTGTGTCTTGATTAGTTTACTGGAATCCTTTAAAAGAGAAAACATTTTGGAAAGAGTCAGAACTGACTGAGCCAACAGAAACTTCAGAGCAGACACAGATGCCAACATGTGGAGAACAGAGACAGCAATGTTTGGAGATGCTTGGAGCCCAGCAGGCATTGCCATGCAATGTTAAGCAAGCCAGAACCAGGAAAGAGCCAAGGGAAGCCAAGAGATGAAAACCAGCCCCAAAGAAGCAAAATGAGGAGCCCCTAGAGGAGCAGAGGCTGAAAGCAACAGAGCCCAGAAGCAAGGGACTAGCAGATGCCAGCCATGTGACCACACAGCTAACTGAAGTGTTTCTGAACCATTGGCTTTTCTTTTTTTTCTTTTTAAATTTTTATTTTATTTATTAAACATACCAGGGGCGGGCCGCGGTGGCTCAGCGGGCAAAGTGCTTGCCTGCTATGCCGGAGGACCTCGGTTCGATTCCCGGCCCCAGCCCATGTAACAAATACGGAGAAACAGAATACAATAAAAACAAGAAAATGTTTCCCTTTCTTCCTTCCTTCCTTCCTTCTCTCTGTCTTTCCTTTAAAAAAAAACAAAAAAAAAAACAAAAAAAAAAAACATACCAACATACAAACACAAACATTCTTACCATATGATCATTCCATTTGTTACTCATAATATCATCACATAGTTGTATATTCATCATCATGATCATTTCTTAGAATGTTTGCATCAACTCAGAAAAAGAAATAAAAAGAAAAAAGAAAAAAATTCCTACATACTATACTCCTTACCCCTCCCTCTCATTGATTGCTAGTATTTCCATCTACCCAATATATTTTAGCCTTTGTTTTCCCTATTTTTTTTCTATAGCCCTTATCACTCCCTTTCATTGATCACTAACATTTCACTCTACTAAATTTATTTTAACATTTGTTCCCCCTATTGTTTATTTATTTTTAATCCATATGTTTTACTCATCTGTCCATACTGTAAATAAAAGGAGCATCAGACTCAAGGTTTTCACAATCACACAGTCACATTGCAAAAGCTATATCATTATATAGTCATCTTTAAGAAACATGGCTACTGGAACACAACTCTACATTTTCAGGCACTTCCCTCCAGCCTCTCCAATATACCTTAACTAAAAAGGCGATGTCTATTTAACGCGTAAGAATAACTTCCAGTATAACCTCTTGACTCTGTTTGAAATCTCTCAGCCATTGATACTTTATTTTGTCTCATTTCTGTCTCCCCCCCTTTGGTCAAGAAGGTTTCCTCAACCCCTTGGTGCTGAGTCCCAGCTCATTCTAGGATTTCCATCCCACATTGCCAGGAAGGTTCATACTTCTGGGAGTCATGTCCCACGTAGAGAGGGGGAGGGCAGTGAGTTTGCTTGTTGTGTGGCCTGAGAGAGAGAGGCCACATCTGAGCAACAAAAGAGGTTCTCTTGGGGGTAACTCTTAGGCCTAATTTTAGGTAGACTTAGCCTATATGAACAAACCCCAAGATTGAGGGCTCAGCCTATTGCTTTGGTTGACCCCACTGCTTGTGAGAATATCAAGAATTCTCCACTTGGGAAAGTTGAATTTTCCCCCTTTCTCACCATTCCCCCAAGGGGACTTTGCAAATACTTTTTTATTCACTGTTCAAATCACTCTGGGATTTATCAAGTTCTGGACAAACTTATAAATATCATGCCTTACTCAAGGTTCCATGTACTTATGGTGTTCAATTAAACTGTCCACATAAGTTATATTAGGAAATGCACTAGTCAAATTATAAATTTTGTACCAAATAAACATTTTTTGCTTTAGTCTTACACATAAGTTAAAGTTTTAAAATATGAATTACCATCTATTTTCAACACCCTGCAACACTGACATTCCTTTGTTCTTCCTCATCTTGCATTTCTTGCTATTGTGTTTTGTTACATCTGGGTCACATAATCTTAACCATGAAAATCCAGTAATTTAAACTCTGTTACCAGCATTCACGGTTGTCAACTTTTGCTGGAAAAAAAATCACATAATCAGAGAGATTTATACCATAATAAATTCATGGTCAATTACGTCCTAAACAATGTCCAACAATCATCTTATAATGTTGTTCATGGCAGCAATATGATAAATCATTTCATAATCAAAACATCCAATAAAGGGAGTGGTGATATAAATTACTATACAAACAGGCAATGGAAAACTAAGAAGCCGTTTAAAATGTGAAATAAAAAAATACATATACACAACAGCATGTAAAAATGCCCATAAAGAATTGTCAGCTGAGAGGAGCAATATTACAAAATAGTGTGTGGGTGCAAAAGCACTCTGAAAGTGTTACAGTGGTAATCGTGGAGTGCTGGAATTATAGATTTTTATGGTGTTCTTTGTAATTTTTACATAATGCTTAATATTAATTTTATTTTAAAATTCAAGATTATTTACATTTCTATGATATAAAAGCATGGAACCATACATAGGTGGCCCAGAGTCCTTGTCAGAGTCCTAAAAATCTCCCAACTTCCCTCTCCAACCCTCCTCCCACCCCTGCACCTACATGGCATCTGGGCCTGTGCAGAGTTTTCAGGTAGGGCCAGGCAGACTCAGACCTACTACCAATTGTAATGGTAATGCAATCCAGAAGGTTCAATTCAATGGCCACAGGAGATTTTAATGTATGTTCATATTTTTGTTGCAGAGAAATATGATTGATAGGTTGAGCAATAAAAGACTTTCATGCGTAAAAGGTAATTCGTATGTCATAAATGTAATGTATATATGAGATATGTATAACAATATGTGTATATATATTATATAATATTAAGGTAAAATTCAGTAGGAGAAATAAAATGAAAATATGAGCTCAAAGGAAAAAAGCGAACAATCTTAAATTTCTGAGTATTAAAGAAAATTGTTCACATATTTTAATTTTTAAAATTTATTTCGAGTCTTGATTATGAACAATTGCAGGCATATAGTAATTAAAAAACAGTGCACTGAATGCCTGTGTATCCACCCCTACATTCAACAACTGTTGACATTTTGCCACATATACTTTATCTCTCCAATATATATATATATATTTTGTTGAACCTTCTCAGAGTAAGTTGTAGACATCATGATTCTTCATCTCTAAATACTTAAGCTTTCATTTGCTAAAGTTCAGGATTTTTCCCCCCTACATAACTACAATATCATCATACCTGAGAATTAATAATGCTTCCAAATTTTCAAATATATGACACCAGTCCTTATTAAAATTTCCCAATTCTATATTCAAATTTGTCCAATCAAAATGTCTTTTATTGCTTTTTTTTAAAAAATGAACCAGAATCCAATCAAGTCTCAAGCATTATCTTTGGTTATTCTGTTTCTTTATTCTATTTTATTCTGGAATCATCTCTCAACCTTTTCATTTCATGCTTTTTTTTTTTTTTATTAACGGAAAGAAAAAAAAGAAATTAGCACAACATTTAGAAATCATACCATTCTGCATATGCACTCAGTAGTTCTTAACATCATCACATAGATGCATGATCATCATTTCTTAGTACATTTGCATCGGTTTAGAGGAACTAGCAACACAACAGAAAAAGATATAAAATGTTAATATAGAGAAAAGAAATAAGAGTAGTAATAATAGTAAAAAAAAACAAAAAACAAAAAACAACAACAACAACAAAAAACCCTATAGCTCAGATGCAGCTTCATTCAGTGTTTTAACATGATTACTTTACAATTAGGTATTATTGTGCTGTCCATTTTTGAGTTTTTGCTTTTGACTTTTTGAAAGACTAGTCTAAATGTCGATTTATAGACTATCACACATTCTGGATTTTTCTGATTGTTTCCTAGAAGTGGTGCTTAACTTGATCCATAGCTCTGTGTTTTCTATAAACTGGAAGTTAGATCTAAAGGTTTAATTAGATTCAGGCTAAACATTTTGGCAAATATATTTTATAGGCAGTGCTGTGTATATCACATTGCAGTGCTTTATGATGCACATGCTAGGCTGGCTCCCTGTTGGTCATTTGGTCAACCTAGTGAAGTTAAGAGCTCTTTTTGTAATGGCATGCCCCCCCACCCCCTTCCCTGCCTTTGGAAATAGAAAATAGCCTCTGTGTTAATACTTTGACACTGTGCAAATATCCTGTTCCTCATCAGTTTTTTCACCTAAAGTTTTACCCGTGATATTTGCCCGAATCAGTTATTTTATTGGCACTTGTGCAATGGTAATTTTATATTTATTAGCAGCTTTTCTTTTGAAAAGGAGAGTGTCATTTTCAATTGGGGTAAAATACACTTCCGCCTAAAAAAACAAAGGCAGAATAAGTGTTTAATTCTTTCCTTTTAATTACCAATTTTCAGAGGAAGGAATTGATATAATAGTTACCTCCGGTGATGGCAAATGATTTTTTTGCTTTTTTTCAGGCTCAATAACATATCCCAGGCTTACCTTTTATTTTCTCTGTCTCAGATCTAGAATCAGCCATTTCTCCAAGGAGTTTCAGTAGTGGGAAATGGTATTTAGAAACCAATATTTGGGTCCTTGGGATGCCCATTGTTCCTGAAGTATGATTGCTTCAGTAATCAGATCTAGAAAACATATGTTTTTTTAAAATCAAGAATTCATTCTGAGGAATGGTTTATTTTTTTATATGGATGATGACTACATGAGTGTGTTCATTTTGAGAAAATGTATTAAGCTGAATATTTTTATGCACCTTCCTGTTAAAATTTTAAAAAGTCATCTTATACATAGTTTCAGAACAATAATACCAAGATTTTATTAACAATGAAAATGAATGATGCTTAAAATTCTTTGCATTTCTTTTTGTTCTTATAATACATCCCACCAGAGGTGTATAGACAGAGTACTGTGTCAAAAGTCTTTTGAAATATTTACGAATGTGATATATTGTTAGGCTCATTTATTTAATTTTATTTTCAATTTTAGGGTTTCTTTGCTTTTTTCTAGCCTTATGGGCTTGGAAAGTATACCTTCTTTTTCTGTTCTATGGAACAATTTATATAAGGTATATATGCTCTTTGAAGGTTTGGTGGGATTTCTCTGTAAAATAGGGTAGGCCTGATTTTCTGTCCAACTGTTTATTTTGAAAAGGTTCTAACAGTTAATTTGGGGGATTGATAATGGTATTATCTAATATTCAATCCACACTTACATGCAGGCCCATCTTGTATTTAGTCTGCCCAGAAGTGGAATCAACTATTTCTCCAAGGAGCCCTGGTTCCTGTTAGTGGGGAATGGTGTTTAGAAATCAAGATCTGGATGGTTAGTGTGTTCATTGCTACTGGGATGTCATTGCTTCTGAACACTTTTAATGGACAGAGCTAGGAAATGTATGTTTATTTTAAATTTCATGAATTTATATTAATATTTCTAGTTCAAATATAATTTTACATGATTTTTGTTAACTTATTTTATTTGTTTATTTATATCTCTTTTACAGATAACAGCTTGGTGCTAATTAACAATATTATTTGATTTATCATGTAATACACATACAATTGTTTAAAAATTCCAATATTGCTATTATCACTAAACTAAGTAATGTTTAAGAGTTCTTTGCTGTCCTTTTTGTCCTTAGAATATATATCAGTAAGTCAGCGCTGTGTTTAAAAGTGACTTAAAATAATTATTTACTCTCTGTAGTTAGGTTATCAATTTGATATACTTTTAGGTCACTTGTTGCTGTTGATTTTCAATTTAATGATTTTTTTCCCCTTTTGATTTTTTACATATTTGAATATATGAAACATTTACTTGGTGTAATAAAGTTTAAAGCTCTATAAAGAGATATACTCAAGATTTTTGCTTCCATCCCCATTCTTTCATCCTATTCCCACCTATGACCTGTAGATAATCATGATTAATTTTTCTTGCATTTTTGGCCAGTTATTTATATATGTATATCAATTATTATTTGTCCATCTTTCTTTTTTTATGGAACAATTTCACACATACCCGAAAGTATAATAAATGTCCTGCTTTGATAAATTATCAAGTCATGACCATTTTTGTTTCATGTATATTTTCACTCACTGCCTCTAAATATAGCTGAAAAGCAAATCCCAGAAACTGTATCATTTAATCCACAAATGTTTCCAAATACATCTCTAAAATAAGACACTTTTAATAATAAACAGGTCTATAATACACTTATCACATCTTAAAGTTAAAAATCGTTTATTAATATAATCAAATATCCAGTTAGTGTTCACATTCCATGGATTGTCTCATAATTTCTAAAAAACAATTTGTTTGAATCATGACTAAAGTCATGCATTGCAAGTGGCTGATATCCTTTACTAAAGAGTTCTGGCTCCTTTTATTGGGAAATGATATTTAGAGACCACAATTTGGGGGTTAAATGTGTTCATTGAAACAGGAGTGTTGTTTCTAGGCCTTTTCAGTAGACATAGCTAGGAAATCCATCCATCCATTCATCCATACATCCACCATCCATCCAACCACCTATCCATCCATGTATTTTAAAGATAAAATACATTATGAGATCAAACTGATATTTCCCATTTAAATTTAGGACTTGTGTTTTTACTTAATTTCATCTGTCTAATGTATGAATTTCCTTTCTCCCATGAAAGAAATCCTGGTTCCCAATGACACCAACATTACTCATTTGCCATTTTCTTTAATATACAAAACACTCAAAATAAAATATCAATGCTATCAGCATGAATATGATTTCTGAAAACAGTTTACAAATATTTTTGCAGTACTTTTGTCCTTTAGTTCAACTCCTTAAGAATATAAGGTTAAATTACTGTATTTTAAAAATTGTTTGAAATAGTTCCTCTCTGTGTGGCTATTCCACCAACTCCATAAGAAGGCATATTTGATTCATTTTACTTTTCATTTGTAAATTTAGTCCCCTTCTTTCTCATATTAAATGTAACCAAATCTACACTCTTCTTTCCTTAGTCTTGTTTGTGTAATATTATACCTTGAGACTCACCCCATATTAGTTCCTGGAAATCTTCATTTTTTTTTTAACAACTATATAATGCTTCGTTGCATGGATGTACCCTTATTTATTGAACCAATCGCCTATTGAGACACAATTAGGTTGTTTCTAGTCTTCTGCTTTTGTAAGCAATGCGGTTGTGAGTAACAGTGAGCCTATGTCATTTCATATTTGAAGGGCTGTATCCTCAGACTAAATCCCTACAAATGGGTCAAGGGGTAAATAATTATGAAAATTTGTTATGTATTGCCATATTCTTCTCCATAAGAGTTTGACCAGCAGCATCTGAAAGTGCCAGTTTCCTCAAATCTTTGACAACAGAATGTGTGTTTTACCTTTTGGATTTTTGCTAATCTAATAACTGAGAAATATTATCTCCAAAGAGTGAAACTGAACAACTTTTCATATTTTTAAGGGTCTCTTTTATATCTTTTTCCCCCATAGTTTTTACTATTTGTTATGGTACTTTTAGTCTGTTTCTTCTCAGTTTTTAAGTGTTCTTTATATTGGAGGGAGATTTTCATGAATCTTCCATGTATGCTTCAAAAGTAAGTATGTTTTCTAAAATTGAATTCCAGAGTTTAACGCGTATTTATAATATATTCAATAATATATTATTTCAATAATATTAAAAATATTACTATTATATCTTCTACATCCTGACTTTTATATTATTTTGTTACTGTGTTAGGGTTCTCTAGGGAAACAGATCCAACAGGAGATATCTGTAAATATGAGATTTTATTAAAGTTTCTCATGCAACTGCTGCACAAGGGCTGCACAAGTCCAAACTCTGTAGGGCAGGCCACAAGCTGGCAACTCCAATGAAGGCCTTCAATGAATTCTCCAGGAGAGTTGGCTGGCTGAAGTATAGAGATTTTGTGTCTTCTGACTTCTCCTCTAAAGCTCTCCACTGACTGGATTATATATCTCTCATTGCTGAAGATGCTCTCCTTAATTGATTGTAGATGTAATCAGTCATAGATGCAAGTAACTTACTGATGACTTAAGTCCAGGAAATGTCCTCACAGTAACAGTTAGGCCATTGCTTGCTTGACTGGACAAATGGCCACATTACCTGGTCAAGGTGACATGTAAGCCTAACTATCATGGTTATCTTGATCTATCTTGGACTGACAGTGGTGAGACAAAGCTCTGTGATATTACTGCCACAATTCTATTTCTCTTTGCAGAGCCTAGTTTCTGCTTTGTGAAGGTGGCTGCTTCTTATTTGGCACATAGTGTTAATCTCTATTCTATCTTCAGTGTGGATTGTGGCTTTTAGTGTTATAAAGCATCCTTCTTTGTCTTGTTTAATGCCTTTGCACCTGAATTCTAACTTGTCTGATATCAAGATGGTGACCCCTGCTTTCTTATTGTTTGCATATACCTGCCATTCCTTTGTTTTTAGCTATTTTGAATCACTTTGTTTTAGGTATACCTCTTGCTATAGCAGAGTTGAGTTTTATTTAGTGAGCCAATCTGAAAATTTTTTCCTTTTAATAGATGAATTAAATTGAAATACATTTAATGACATAATGGGTACATTTGGTCTCAGATCTGTCATATTACTTCATTTTGTATTTACTTTGTGTATTTGTCATATTTAGTTGTTCTTTCACCATCTGAATTCTGGAGTATTAAAAGAATTGCATTTGTATTCAGCAAAATTTATAGTTTTATTCAATTGTTGCCTTTATACTTATATATTTATGTAATGCCCTTAGTGCCCTCTTTCTCTACTTAGAGATCAGTGATTCTTAATGGGGTGCCAATTTTGGTTCCCCCAGAGATTTGGCAATGTCTGGAGATATTTTTGGATGTTATGACTGGGGGAGGGGTGCTACTGGTATCTAATGGGTAGAGGCCAGGGATGCCACTAAATATACTATAAGGCACAGGACAGTTGAGCCCTTTGACAAAAAATTATCTTGCCCATATTGTCAATAGTGATCTATTTGAAAAACCCTTCTTTAACTGATTTTTTTGACTCTCATCTGTTCTCCATATGGCAACCAATGGGTTCATTTTGCTTTCCCCTTTTTCTTTATTTTCTCCTCCCATTAAAAATATTATTTCTGTAACTGAGAAGGTAGGATTTAAGGGATAATCATGATTACTAAATTATTATATAAATATTCATGATTACTGAATTATTATATAAATATTCCTTTTTCTTTCTGATATATTGGAATAGATGGAGGAAAATATCTAAAATCTTTAAACTATAATTCAACTGCCTTGATACCTGATAATGATTGTAAAAACCCTGTGCCTTTGTGATTGTAAGAGCTATTTCTTCCTTTATCTGGTCTTTTCCTTAGCGTAACTTGTAGGGGCAAAGGTCCTACTGCAAATAGAAGAACTTGAGTCAGCCATTAACTAGTTCCAATTCCTCCATTACATTTGTGAATTGTTCTTGCTTACACTCCTATTGCAATGGTTACACTAACCTAGTCTCACCCTTGTTTATACTTACTATTGTAATGGTTATTCTAGCCTAGTCGGAGCTTTGTGCATACTTACTATTGAAATGATAACTCTGCCTCCTTTCCTTCTGGTTGTACTTTGGAAATGATAACTCTGTCTCCCTTTTTGCTTAGACTTGATTATTTAAAATTGTAATGACTACATCTCCCCTTGTTAGAATCCATAAAAAACAATGAACCTCCTAAAGTTGGGGAGATAGATTTTGGACTGATAAGCCATCTTATTTTCTGCTTTACCCTAGCAAAACCAATAGATCTTTTCTGTCTTTGAAACCCTGGTGTCTCAGGAATTGGTCATTTGAGCATACAGGCAAAAGAACCCACCATCTTTGTCTGGTAACATTTCCACTCTGTCCAACCACATGACACTACCTACTATTCTTCCATCTTTATCTGCACCTTCATATTGGATTTCAATATATTTGATGCTCAACACCAATCCATTTGTGGAAATTCCCCAATAATTACTTGCTTGATTGGAACTTGTTCTCTCATTAATAGTCGATTCTTCAGGAAGTCCTCCTGAGTTTTGAATATTTAATACTGCTTCTCTACAGTCTTAACGTTTAAAATAACTATTGTGTATAAAATCCTTCGCTCATACTTTCTTTCCTTCAGTTCGTTGGAAATATTGCTCCTCTCTTGTTTTTTGCTTTGTGTGTTGAGAAATCTGATGACAACTTAATTTGCTTTTTTTTGCAAGTCACATATTCTTTTAGCCTGGAGGCCTAGAGAATATCTTCTTTTCTCTTAAGGTCTTATAGTTTTATTAGGATATGTCCTAGAGTTGACCATTCCTGGATAATTTCCCTAGGCACGTGGTAGGCTTTTCAATATGTAGATTAAGTTTTTCTTTTAGTTCTGGAAAGTTTTCTTAGATTATAAGTTTTAATATTAATTCGGATCCATTTATTTAGGTTTCCTTTTGTAAGGACTACTATTGTACAGGAATTGGCTTATCTTTGCCTGTCTTCAATATCTCACTTTCTTCCTGATCCTTTCTACCTTTTAATTTTTGTTCTCTTAGGTGTTTTAATTCCCTCCTGTATGTCCTTCATTATACTTTCTTTTTGTATTTATTTTTCCTTGGACACTTTATAAATTGGTCTTAATTCTAAGATATTTTGTATCTTTTATGTCCATTTGTAGTCTGAGTTTTTAAATTTCTTATTTGTGTTGTACTTTAATAGTTGTAATTGCTTGTTTAATTCATTTAACTCATGTTTAAAAATATTCCCCTACTTTGTTTAATTTTGGAAGAGCATTTTCATTACTCTTTTGTACTACTTATTTTGTTTTATTTTTATAAAAATTTGTAGATAAATTTGTCCTTTTCTGTCCATGATAAAATATATAAGATTTTCCTAGACAACCAATAACAGATAATCCAATTGGGGTGAGGGATGTAGCAGTTTGAGTTGCTCATAAGACTTCTCAGTTCAAGGGAACCCTCTTCTGTTGGTATGGTTTGATCTTATGGGAATGGTATGGCGTTCTAGTTTGCAAAAGCTGCTGGAATGTGATATATCAGAAACAAAATAGTTTTTAAAAAGGGGAATTTATTAAGTTGCAAGGTTACAGTTCTAAGGCTGTAAAAATGTCCAAATTAGGGCACTAATAAGAGGTTACCTTCACTCAAGAAAGGCTGATGAAGTTTGGGGTTTTTCTCTCAGCTGGGAGGGCAAATGGCAACATCTGCTAGCTTTTTCTCCTGGCTTTTGTTTCATGAAGCTCCCTTAGGGGTGGTTTTCCTTCTTCATCTTCAAAGGTCTCTGGTTGTGTGGATTCTGTTGGTTCTGGTGGCTTTCCTGGCTCTTTCCAAAATGGTTCCCTCTTAAAAGGCTCCAGGAAGTAACTCCAACTTGAAGGAGTGGAGACACATCTCCATGGAAACCACTTAATCAAAAGTTACTACCCACAATTGAGTGGGTCACATCTCCATGGAAACAATAAAAAAGATACCACCCAGCAATATTGAATGAGGATTAAAGGACTTGACTTTTCTGGGGTACATAACAGATTCAAACTGGCACATAAGGCTTGTCTCACAAGCATTGTAGTATGAACCTGTCTTTTCAGTCCATGCCCTTACACTTATGAATGCCTGTCCTTGCACAATGTTTGGGAGTCTTTTTCCATCTGAGGGTTATCAGAAGATTGTTTGCTATTATCTTGTAGTGTTTGCATGCTGGGGTGAATTTATAATCTCAACATAGACTTAATATTTACCACTTTGCTCCCCAGACTCCCAACCATCAGGAGCCTGTGTTTTACAACAGTCCAATTCCTGATCCTGAATCCATCTGCCCACCTACCTGAGGTCCTTGACAGGAGAGCTGGGTCCACCTAGCTGGTTCTCTGTGGCCAGTGGGTAAATACCAGAAGTTATGTCCCGGACAAGGCACCTTTATTGTAATTGGGAAAGTTGATTCAAATAAGGTTATTAGGGTAACCAGAGGAAAAGTGGGAGCCAAGGTGCAGTGCAAAAGTAAAGTACATTGGGAGTTGGAGAACGGAAGGTAGTCTAGATGAATTTTCCACATACAATGAGGTACTCTAAACATGTGCATTTAGAGCAGGATACACTCTTGCCAATTTTTTCCTTCTCTCTTCACCTCTTCTTTAGTGGTTGCCATTCTTGATGATCCTCCTTGATTCTGCCTTTTCCTACTACAGAATCCCTGTTGCTTAAGCCCACCTGCCCTTTGAACTGTAGCATTAGATCCTGACCTCAGTACAAACCAAAGCCGGGCTCCATTATCATTTGTGCTGGGACTTTCCAACATGTAGCAGTAGCAAGGTAATATATTTTACGAAAGAGATTTCCACATGTCCACCTTTGGCTTTTAGCCCGAAATGTTGAAACATGTACCCCAATTTAGACATGCTCTTAATCATAATCTGTGTTCCTGTGGATATAAACTTGTATAAATACAACCTTCTGAAGATGTTACTTTTAGGTAAGGTGTGGTCCCACTGAATCAGGGTGAGTCTTAATCCATGTTACTGGAGGCCTCATAAAAAGAAGAAACCTGAAACCAGGAGTCACAGAAGCCCACACAGAAAGAAGGAAGGAGTCAGTGAAAACCAAAAGAGCAGACACAGGGGAGAGAGATGACTGCGTGATGGGAGGTAGAGCTGTAAGCTGAGGAAACCTGAGGATTGTGGTAAACCAGCACCAGGGAGAAAGCATGGCTGGCTAACTCCTAGATTTTGGAAATTTGATCTCCCAAATAATGAGCCAATAAATTTCTGTTGTTAAGCCCACCTATTGTGTGGTATTTGTCATATTAGCCCGACATACCAAGATGCTTCCTTTTCCCCAACAAACACTTGCATCCAGCTATGAAAGAGGCCATAAAAGTGTAAGAAAACCAATGGAAAAATTTATATTTTATTTGAATTCAAAAAATTTAAAATTGCTTTCAAATTCAGGAAAGTACCATAATGCAGGACCCCAGAGGGAAGCCTCATATACAGAGACAGATAAATTAAATGTATATACTGCAGACAAGCCAAGAAGGTGTGTAGATTACATATTTACAGCACTTGATGTTTTCTGAAAACCATATTTATACATTTTATTACATTTACAAAAAAAGGCTTCTACTATCCTTTACCTACAATAATGAAAAAAAATTTACACCTTTTTTTCTTTCTTTTTTGGTACTGTACAAACTTTGTATAATAAAAATATATCTCTGTACAAAAGTTTTTTTTTTTTTTTTACTTTTTTTCCCTTTTGGGATGGTGGTGGGTACATGGTATGAACGGCGGGTGGGTAGATCATCTGCCCCACTCCCTTCCAAGCCACTGGAAGTGGAGAGGAAGTACCAGAGGTGGAAAAAGGGATGCACAGCAGTGTGCTGGGTGCCCCTCCAGCATGTGCTCCTTGGGCATCTTGAGGGACTTCACAAGGAGACACAGGGGAGCGGGGAGCAGACTGGAGGAGGAGTCCACAATTGGTCTGAGAGGAGTATAAGAAGGGGAAGGGAATAGCCAAAGAGCTTTCTGCATTGGTCTCCAGGGACAGAAAAAGGTGGGAGTGGGAGTGTGTGCAGCTGGACTGGCCCTCTCCCACCAAGCCCTCAGGGTTGTGAGCAGGGATGGGCTTCAACCATTGCCAGTCCCTATGGTATCTGCTAGAAATCGACACCTCTCACTTTAGCCAATCTTAACATTGATCAGATCTTTTAATTGTCTCCAACCCAGAATTTGCTTAAGAACCAGGTGTCCCTGCCGCTACACTCTTGCACATTCCTATTCGTTATTTCAATATGTGACATGTCACACATGCATGGGTGCTTAAGCCCATGGAGACCTTCCCAAGGACAGAGAAACAGATGTTTCAGTGATGTGAAACACCATATTTTAATTCCTAAGCTCATTGGCTTCCCAACAATACTTTTACTGAGTTCTTGGATGACCGAAGCATAATGAAACTGTCAAAACTTGCAAGGAGCTGGTGAAAGTATGACTTTCATTTGCTTCATTCTTTTGATTCAGGAATTCCCAGTTCCTTTGCCTGCTGTAGTCAGAGGCTGCTAGGCACCAAGGGGCCTGAGATATTAGGCCCTCGCCCTGCTGCTGCCCAAGAGGAGAGAGCAGAACCCAGACAGGACACAAGTCTCCCACTAGGCCTAGCCACAGTGCTTTTGTAGAGATATGCATTCTCCCCATTGTCTTTGGTGTCCCTTCTAGAACTGGGCTTCTGGCAGCTGGTGTAGTGGACTTTGGAGTCAGACATATCTGGGTTTGCATACTGAATCCGTCCACACTTACTAGGTATGTGGCATAAGTCTCTTTGACCTTTCTGAGCTTCTGTTTTCTTATCTTTAAAACAGAAATAATAATTCCTCCTTTTTGGGAGAAATTAAAGACTAGAAATAATATACCAAAAGGTTTGGAACAGAGAAGGACCTCAATATACAGAAGCCACTATTTTTGGATACGAGGGCAGGCTCGCACTCCTGTCTCTTCTTGTGGCTCTCCACTGTCTCCAGACTTGGTATCTCTGTCTGGGCCACAGACTTGTTTTCTCTTTTCTTTGTCTGTTGACAGCCAGACTTGACCTTGGACTCATAACTAGATTCCTGCCCTGCCCTCCTCTGACTTGCCTTTCTTTCCCAGTGCTGCTCAGTACCCAGCATGGTTTTTTAACTCAATGGGTTTGGAACTCAATGAAACTATGTTTGAAAAATAAAGCAATTGGTTCCCAAACTATTTCTTGAGATTTTTTCTGTCCTTGGGGGTGACCTTTGCTGTCCTTTTGCACATGGGACCATCCATGGGATTCTGTGTACTGATAATCTTCCCCATACAGTCACTTGTGTCCTCACTCATGGGACATGGGACATGGAGGGCATGTTGGTTTCAAGGCTGATAGTGGCTCCCCCTCTTCAACTCTTCTCTGTTTGTGGGGAGCAGGGCATGGGGCATTGTTCACACACATTTCTCTATTTTAAGCTTCTACAGTCTCTTCCAAAGGGGTTAAGTAAAGGGGAAGTGTGCGTGTTTATGTGTGCACAGGCCACTATACACACACATGCACATCCACAAGCTGCTTTGCTATTTTAAGTCCCTAAACTCCTTCCTCCGTCTGCAGCCCCTCGACCTTTCTTGCCCAAAGTCAGGGCAGAGTGGGAGTCCTCTCCAGGGTAGCAGGTGCAGATGGCGGCAGGGTGAGACCCAGTCCCAGCGGTAGCAGACACAGGCGGAGAGACGGACGAGGATGGGCACTGGGCACTGTGCTCAGGGGAGCTCACTTCCTGCCCCTGGAGAACTGGGGACAAACAGATTAGACGAGAGTTTGTAAAACTGGGTGAGCGGTGGGGTGGGGCAGAATAGAGAAAGAGAAAAGAGGCAAAACAAAGAAGAAATAAAGGGAAAAGAATTAAGGCAAGTTAGATGCCCAGATCCTTTTCTTGGCATTTTAATCTTCCTACACTGGGGTGGAGTGTAGGCAGAGGACACACACACACAGCAAAACACAGATTTTTCTAACGTAGACGCCATCCCTTATAGGGCAGACTTCCATTACACATGGTGCCTAGGGCTCACAGATACTTGTAGGGGCCCATGAAAATGTTTTAACTTCTTTCAAAATCAGAAGAAAAATATGAATATAATAGTGGATATATAATAATGAATCTAGCCTGGATTATATCCATATTTATATCAAACAGCTATAAAATATACTTAAAATATTTTTTTTTGGTTTATACTTTTTTATATATATCTTTTTTAATAGAGGAAAAGATCTACAGAGGCAAACGTGCCCAGGACCCACAGAAGTCAGAATTCAGCCTGGCGCCTTTGCCCACTTAACTCAATGACTCCACAAATCTTAATTATTTCCCTATGTAGGGAGACACTGGCTTTGATTTCAGCTGTTCTCATTAGGCATTATTTGAATTTATCACAGAATCACTCATTTGAAATGTCTGTGTGCCTGTTCAGGGTGGTTCTTTACCCATCTCCAACCTAAGCCAGGTGACACTTTTCTTGCTCCAGCTGGGTGCAGGGTAGGGTGGTCAGAGGGGCTTTACTGGAGAGCTGAGTGCCAGGGCAGCATGTTTCAAGGCTCTGGCTGGTGGTGAGTGGACAACACTGAGGGACACCTATTCTTGGAGACACCAACTTCCAGATACCCCACAGGTGGAAGCACCTTGCATCCCGGGTGCCTGTGACCCAGGCGGGCCCAAAGTGTGCAGCATGGCAGGTGATGGCCCATTCTTGTTTCTTTCTTATATAGTTCATCAATTCATGCAGTGACTCAAAGTTCAGATTCATTACTGACCACCTCTAAGTGCTGATTTATGTCATCAGAGGGGATTTTTGTTAGAGTTCTGAGTATGAAAAAGAGTAAAGATTGATCATGAAGATGAAATCTCAAGAATAATTTTGGCATGTTAAAAATGAGCCCACCCCCTCAAAATAAAAGGGTGGGCCATAGTGGCTCGGCAGGCAGAGTTCTTGGCTGCCATACACCTGGATTCAATTCCTGGTCCATGCACTTCACCCCCAAAAAACAGGCAAAACCAACAAACAAAAAACAAACAAAAATTCAACAAATGATGCTGCAACAATGGGATACTCACATGGAAAAATAATGAACCCCGCCATACAGCATACAAAGAAAAAAAAAGATGAGCTCATTGGGGACAATTATAAATTGTTATAATAGTGCAATCATAAAAATGTACTAACATCAATTGAAACAAATGCTTCACACCGAAGCGAGGTGTTACTAGGTTGTGTGTGGGAATCCTGTGTTTTATGTATGATTGTTTTGTAAATGTACTTCTCTAAAAAAAAAAATGAGCCACTGGAATATTTTCTTCCCTTTAACTATTTGTTTGGGGAGATTTAAAAGTATGGTTGTTTGTATTCAACAGTCACCCTTCTATATTCTGAAAATAATTTTGATCTCTTTATGCATAAATTATCTTAATACTTAAAATTTGAAACTCAGACTTATGGTATAGAAATGATGTGGGAAAAAATAGTGGATCCCAAAAGAGGGGAGGATTGGAGGCAGTGCAGCAAAGTGTTTGAAAATACAGGTTTTTGAGTCCCAGCTGTATCACTCACTAGCTGCATGAAGCTGTAAAAATCCTCCTAGTGTTGTGAAGATTTAGTAAATAATGCATGCTAAGTACTGGACACAGTTTGTAGATGGAGACTTTGGTAATTGCTGTCATTACTCCTCTAACTCCCTTGGCATTTATTGTTCCCACCATTTCCGTCAGCCCTTACACTCTCACTTATACCACCTGTTCCCTCATAACTGCCACATGTGCCTGGCCAGGAATGCATGTCACACATGCAGCCATAAATGGGAGCATGAGAAGGGAGAGATCACTTAGCCTTTTGGTTCAACTGATGACCCACCCGATCAATTTTCTCTTGCCCTTTTGAAATCCCCACCTCTCCGGGTCTGTGGCTTTTGTCCCTAGAGCCTTCTAGCCCTGGCAGGGGCTCTCTAAGGTGGGAGAGAGGCCAGCTCCCTGTCTCAGCCAATGGGCTTTGGAGAGGATTATACATTTGCAACTCCCACAGGTTTCCAACTCCCAAAGGAAGAAGGTATCTTATAAAGTGCCTTCATCAAGGGAGAACAGAGAAGAACAGGCAACACCAGTTCCTTTCCAGTGGGAAATGAGAGTGCATGCGTGCATGTGTGTCTATAAGTGTCACAGTGTGAACTTGTGAGCTTCCACGTGCATGTGCATCTGTCCCTGCCCATGGGGTGCACGGGCTCCTCTTTTCAGCCCCAGTGGCAGGGATTGTGCCAGCCCATCTATTATGCTCTGTTTGGAGGTTGTGCCAGGCCCAGTGATAAAAGCAGAGTCTCTAGAGCTAGCCTGCCTGGGATTGGATTCTGATGCTACTACTTATTAGCTGTGTGACTTTGGGTAAGTTAGTTCATTTCTGTACAACTCAGTTTTCTCATCTGTAATGGGGAATAATGTAGTACTTATGGCCCAGGTGTTGCAGAAGTTCAGTTAGATCTGTAAGTTGCTTAGAACAGTGCCTGGCACATGATGGTGCTTAATAAATGTCAGCTATTTTTTGAGTTTTTCCCCAAGTGCCCTGCTCAGTGCCTGGCACACAACATACTCAACACACTGCTATTTTCTTGGTGGAGGTGTCTATATGGATGTGTCTCTGTAGGTTGGAGCACCTGGGCCTCTCTGGGTACATGTCTGTGTGTGTCATGGGAGTGTTGGGTGAGGGCCATCTGCAGGTGCCCTCCCCTCTAGGCCTGTCTGCCTCCCACTCCCCCATCTCACCGGCGGCCGGGGCGGGGCTCTCGGCGGTGGCAGCGGTGGCAGCCAGGCCTGGAGGCTATACCGCTGTGCACACTGTGCTGACGGTGAACTCCGCCTCAGTGGCCATGATGTCTGTGGGCTGGATGTTGCGGTCATACATGGGGTTCTCAAATGTGGCCCGGACATTTGTGTTCTCGTGGCCGGCATAACCATTGAACGGAACTTTGGGTCTTCTTCTGGGAATAAGAGAGAGAGTAGCCAGGACATAAGAAGAGAGAGCAACACAGAGGGATAAAAGGATAGAAAGGGGGTGAGGGAAGTGATTTCTCCTTTTGGAAGGTCATAGTACACCAAAGCCGAGAAGACTCTGGGTGGGAGTTTGGGGTCTTAACCCGTCTTGTCAATCTCCCTGGCCCCCGTGCCTCCTTTTGTCACTGTACCTGTGCTTGTAGAGATAGAGCACAAAGCCCGCGATGATGAGGGCAATGAAAGGCACCAGGATGGCAGCTGCCACGGAGCTGCTGTTGGAAGCAAAGTGGCGGCCGATGGACTCGGGGTCTGACTCCAGCAGCCTGAGGTCTGCAAAGTCCCAAATCATAAAACTCAAGTCACAGAGACCCTGTCTGAGCTGACGGTCCCTGTTGACCACCCTAGCCCACCACATGCTATGGAGAAGAGCAGCTGGGGCTTGGGATGTTGCCCCCTCTGTTAGCCTTGAGGGGCCTCGGTGCCCAGAGCCTACGCCCCTCCTGTCTTCCACACGTGCACACAGACATTGCCCTGGAGGAAGAAGCCCATGTGCTTCTGCCTCCTGCTTGCTAGACTATCCAGAGGGCTTGGCTTGGTCCTGGGGAAGACAGACTGGAAAAGGCCTTGGAACCATGCTTCAGAATAGAATCTTAAGGGATAGAGCCCTTTAGAAGTTTCTAACTCTTTTTGGCCAAACCTTTTAGTAGATGAAAAGTTGTAAGGAAGCAAGAATATAAAACAGATGGAAGTGGAACTGCTGTGGATGGAGAGGGAGAAAGGACCCTAAAGGTTCTACCTCAGCAAACCCCCACCCCTATCAATGAGTAGGAGGGCTTAAAAGAACAAAATTAGTTATGGCACCCTCTGCCAAGGGCCCACCTAACTGAGGGGGCTGAGACCCTGAGTAGAGGACAGGTCTTTCCCAGCAGACAATGACTCAGGTGGGGAGCCAGAACAAGAACCCTGATTTTCTAGGATTTTTTTTTTCCAGTTTGTTATGCTGTGGAAGCCTGGGGAACTGTCTTCAAATATTTGAAGGGCTACTGTATGGAAGAGAGAGTGGTCTTACTCCATGCATCTCAAGAGAGCAAAACTAGAAACAAATCTGGGGGAGCAACAGGGAGGCAGATCTCTACATAATACAGGGAAATGCTTTCTGAAGGTCAGAGATGTAAGAAAATGCAATGGATTGCCTTGGCAGACAGGGCCTTTGGAGACTGGAGGTGCCAGACAGGTCCCTTGGGGACTAGGAGTGTCATGAGTCTCAGGCTCAGCACCCAGACGTTCTGTTTCAAGGTAATATTTGAGGTCAGGATGTTTGACACTGGTGACCTGTAGCATGAAGGGAAAAGATACCAAGGAAGAACGTGGAGGGAAACCACTTTAAGTCTCAGTTTCCTCATCTGTGAAATGAGACAACAATGCCAATCTTCTAGGACTGCTGAGGAGGAAACAGACATCACAAAAAAAGGCATCCCTGAGAAACCCAAGGTTGAATGCATAAGGATGACAATGTACCTTGAGGCAAGTGATGCCTGAGGGCTGGCCAGGTCATGTTGCTGAGAGCTCTGAGACCCAAAGTCTTTCAAACTGGGGCCTCTTAACTTAAGGTCTGAACTGTGAAACTTTTGCAAAGGTTGAGTATATATGTATATGTACTGATTTTGAAGAGAGATTGCCTAGCTTTTTTTTCGGAACTTCAAAAGCATCTCAACCCAGTCTTAGACTGTGGAACTTCATCAATCCTCCTCCCTACTCCAACATACTCAGTTTCTCCTCCATACTCATGAGCTCACACTTCCAAGGGACAAATGCTATTTACCAAGTCTTTGAAATCCGAACTGCCCAAAGCCTTGGCCTTTGACGGAGCCCTGGTAGATGAAAGTGCCTTCAGAGGACTCCGAGGAGACCTGTGATGGTGGGGAGAGGAGAGAACAAGATGGGATGTGGGCAAGAAAGAGTCAAACCTCCTGCAGACCAGGTTAGGCCAGAGATACAATCACAGGTACAGGCTATCAGACAAGCTGATCTCACCACCTGTCACCCCAGATATGCTGAAGGCCCGTGGAAAGGAGCCCAGGGACTGGCTGCCCCAGTTGCTTCTGACTGATTCAGAGCACCATTCTCATCTTGCCCCTGAACTACCCTTTTAGCTCTGCCACTCACTTATTTTTATTTTTTAAAAATATTTTTTAACTTTTTTTGTTATATAACATATATATAAAGCAAAGAAAGAAAAAAGCAATAGTTTTCAAAGCACTCTTCAACAAGTGGTTACAGAAAAGATCCCAGAGTTTGTCATGGGCTACCATACCATCCTCTCAGATTTTTCCTTCTAGCTGCTCCAGAATATAGGAGGCTGGAAGGAACAGATATTTTTTTATAGTCACAATCAACTTTTTCTGTGAAAAATAACATATATACAAAGAAGTAGTAATTTTCAAAGCACAACACAACAATTAGTTGGAGAGACAGGTTTCAGATTTTGGTATGGTTTACAATTCCACAAGTTTAGGTTTTTACTTCTAGCTGCTCTAAGGTACTGGGGACTAAAAGAAATAACAATTTAATGATTCAGCAATCATATTTGTTTGTTAAACCCTATCTTCTCTGTGTAACTCCACCATCACCTTTAATATTTCTATCTCATTCTTTAGGGGTATCTGGGCTATGCTCATTCTAACTTTTTCATGTTGGAAGGGGCTGTCAATAATATGAAGTAGGGGGATGGAACTAGCTGATGTTCCGGAGAGGCTCGTCTAGGTTTCAGGACTTATCTGGACCAGGGACCCATCTAGAGGTTGTAGGCTTCTGGAAAGTTACCCTAGAGCATGGAACCTTTGTAGAATCTTATATATTGCCCTAGATATTCTTTAGGATTGGCTGGAATGGTTTTGGTTGGGGTTTGGCAAGTAGGGGTATATAGCAATGCCTAACTGAAACGTGCATAAGAGTGACTTCCAGAGTAGCCTTTCAACTCTATCTGAACTCTCTTAGTCACTGATACTTTATTAGTTACACTTCTTTTTACCCTTTTGGTCAAGGTGGAATTGTTGATCCCATGGTGCCAGGGCCAGACTCATGCCTGGGAGTCATCTCCCACACTTCCAGGGAGACTTTCACCCCTGAATGTCATGCCCCACATAGGAGGGAGGGCAATGATTTCACTCACAGTGTTGGGCTTAGAGAGAGGGAGGCCACATCTGAGCAACAAAAGATGTCCTCCAGAAGTAACTCTTAGGTATACCTATAGGAAGGCTAAGCTTCTCAGTTACCTATATAAGCTTCACAAGGGTAAGCCTCAAGATCTAGGGCTTGGTCTATTGATCTGCATGTCCCTAATGTTTGACATAGTATCAGGGGATTCCCTGATGGTAAAGTTTAATAGTTCCTTATTTTTTCTCCCATCCCTCAAGGGACTTTGACCATACTTTTTGATTATCTGATTAATATATTCTAGGATGTATCCAGCATTACATTAAGCTATACAGGATTAAAGACCCTCATTCTTATTCTGGGCTCCTTGTGTCTCAGCTGTTCAAACGAGCTATCCAGACAGGTTAAGTTCAATTATGTGCTACAGAAAAATCAGATTCCAAACAAAATAAACCTTCCTTCCTTTGGTTTCAAAGAGTAAGTGCAGTTCTAAAATATAGACAATGTCTTCCTTACCCCTGAATTACCTTAATCCCAACCTGATCAGCTTCATTCTTATCTCTAAATACCAGGTTATAGATATATAAAACAGCCTCTCAAAATTTAGAATTAAAAATTGCCATTCCGGACTAAATCTGTCTGCTATAAACGCTTACAATCTAGGCCCCTGTTTTTCTTATAAGCATTTTCTAAAGGAGACCATACAATAATTGTTTTTTCATTTCTTGCTTATTTGCCTCACCAAATATCCCACGGGTTCATTCACATTGTTGCATACCTCATGACTTCATTCCTTTAAAAAATATATATTTTTTGACAAATCTTCACACACATACAGTCTATACATGGTGTACAATCAGTGTCTCACAATATCATCACATAGTTGTGTATTCGTCACCATGATCATTTTTAGAATATTTCCATCACTCCAAAAAAAAGAAATAGAAAGAAAAAAGAAAAATTCATACATCCCATATCCCTTACCACTCCATCTCATTGATCACTAGTATTTCAATCCACCCAATTTATTTTACCCTTGTCCCTCCTATTATTTATCTATTTTTATCTATATATTTTTACTCATATGTCCTTACCCTGAATAAAAGGAGCATCAAACACAAGATTGTCATAATCACATAGTCACATTGCAAAAGCTTGATCATTGTACAATCATCTTCAAGAAACATGGCTACTGGAACACAGCTCAACAGTTTCTTGTACTTCCCTCCAGCCACTTCAATACACCATAAACTAAAGAGGGGTATTTATATATTGCATTAGAATAACCTCCAGGATACCCTCTCGACTCTGTTTGAAATCTCTTAGCCACTGAAACTTTATTTCGTCTCATTTCTCTCTTCCCCCTTTTGGTCAAGAAGGCTTTCTCAATCCCTTGGTGCTGGGCCCTGGCTTATCCCTGGAGTTCTGTCCCTTGTTGCCAGGAGATTTTCACTCTTGGGAATCATGTCCCACGTAGGGGGGAGGGCAGTAAGTTCACCTGCTGAGTTGGCTTAGAGAGAGAGGCCACATCTGAGCAACAAAAGAGGTTCTCTGTGGGTAACTCGGGTATAATTATATGTAGGCTTAGTCTATCCTTTCCTGCCTTTTGACCCTTGTTCCCTCACATCTGGCAACCCTCCCAGAATGGTAGAGCCTGTTGTTCTTGCAGAGCTTTTGGACTACTACCACTCAGCCTACTTTTGGATACCCAAGGAGATCCATAAGATTCTCTTGGGCATACCAAGCTAAAAACTGTATATGCCAACCCCTCAGGAAGCTACCCGATTCTTCTTGTGTTTTTATAAATCAGTCATTAAAGCTACTCACCTTGTGTCATTCTCCCTGCTATTCCTGTCCATGAGGATGTGCCCTGAGTCCCCACCTCTTAGCTATTCTTGTTTCACCATGACCCCACTTCCTCTCCACCCCCTTTCTCTTCTAGCCCCAACAACCCAAGACAGGAAGACTGTTAGTGTGGTGAGTGAAAAACTGCACTTTACTAGACACTATGCTCAGTTTACCCATGGAATGGGAAGGTCAGGAGCAACACTGGGGACCCAGTTTCCAGTTCAAGAATGCTCTAGAATATAGGAAGTCTTCCCCACAAGCGAATGCAGGAAGCCCTATCTTTCCTCAATGTCTTGCTAAATCACACACAATCCTCATCCTCAAATGTGAGTAGATGTTCAAGGAAGTCATTTGTGAATCACCTTCTCCCAGCTCTCATCCACTTCACTATTCCCTTCAGTTTGTTTGAATCCACTCTTGCTCTCTTCTCTAATTTCAGAATTTATTCCATCTCCCTCAGAAGTGGTGACCCTCTGGATTCAGAGCCTCTTAGCCCTTTTACCTTTGCCCACTCCCTTATCAGATGAGGACTCCTTTGCTTTTCATCTTGTCCCCATGGAAAACCTCCCCCAAGTGCCCCACCATGATCCTGAGAGTTTCCACACACGTCTCCCCTTTTCTTGCCTGTCAGTGATCTTAGAACTGGGTGTGAGGCAGGGGAGGAGGAGGTCAAAGATCAAGAGGAATTTCACTGGACTTACATGCCCATCTAAAGCCCAGTGATCATCTTTAAACTTATTCACAAAGATCTCAACAGGCCCGGTAATCTGGTAAACCTGGAGAAGGAGATGGAAATCTTCTTTCTTGTAAATTCCTAGGAAAAGAAAATTCAGAGGGTACACTTGAAAGATCTAGAAAAATTTAGAAACCCAAATTTGTGGGTAAATGTGAGTGTCTGACTGGAATTTGCTGTCTAGTATGTGCAGCAGATGTTGATATAAGCATCCTCTACATACCTGGAATTTTGTAGAGCTACATGAATGAGACTTATGTGCAAGAATGTGAATATGTGTGTCACTAAACAACGGGATTACTGTTTTGTGATTGTGACCCCATTTATACATGCACGTGTGAGAAAAAAATGAATATGAATTTGTGTATTTTAATGTGTCAGTTAATGTACGAGTATGTTTACAATTCAGTGGGTGCAGAGATGTTTGAGGGCATGTAGATGACAGCATGTGCATGTGTTGATGGCTATGTGTTATAGCAAATAAGTGAATCTGATTGCTCAGTTGTGTTGGTGCATATATGTGTGAATGAGGGGATATAATTATATTAATGTGCTCGTTCATTCATTGATCTACCCATGTAATCCATAAACATTTATTTTCTAAGATATTTCGTTTATCTGCCAGTAAAAAAAATCTGCACATGGAAACTGCAGAGAGGCATGAGGAAAAAGGAAAAAAGTAACCACTTCTGATCCCATTATTAAGAAATAATCACTGTTAATAATTGATGTAAATACTTCCAATTTTCTTTCTTATGAGTATAATTTTTTCTTTTAAAAACCTGGAGACATATTTAAATGCACTATACAGGGTGAAGTTTCCCAAAAATTGACACTTTTCATCCAGCAGACTATAAAAATTAATATACCCACTTCTCCATTTTTGGACATTTGCTACTTCCAATGTGTATGTGATGTTGATATCCTTTATTCATTAATGTTCAATATCCTCCATAATTAATTATTTCTTATGGTAGAAATTCTTAGAAGTATAATTAATGAGTCCATGCATTTTCAAGGATCTTGAGACAATGTTCCAAATCTTTTTCTGTAGCTTCATTATTCTATACTTTGGCCAACACCACATGAGTGCCTTCACTGAACTTTGACCAGAATTAAGATTTAACAGTTAAAAAAATTGTAATTAATGGGATATGTGGAAAATGGCATCTTGTGTTCATTTTTATTTTTTTGATTACTGGTAAAAAGTGTTTTTCTTTTATTAGTTGTTAGTATTTGGCTTTTAGGAGTTCTCTGCCCCTAATTTTGGTTCAATTTTAGGGATCTTGGTCTCTTTCTTCTTTATTTATGAGTTCTTTATTCATTCAAATTATTAACCCTTTGTCATCTGATCACTTATTTCTATTCAGCTGCAGTGCTTTTATCATGTTAACAGGGACAGACAGACTCCTTCCCTTCTTTTGCCCACCAGACAAGTCTGAGCCTTGCATGATAGGACAATGCAATGACACTGGAGTCCTCCTTGCAAAGAGTGTGTGCCTGTTCTACTCGTACCACTCAGTGCTTGTGCCAAGGCAGCTTGCTCCTTACCGGCCAAGTGCAGCTCCACGCCACTGTGGTCAATCATGGTGGCGTTGACTTTGCTGTTGGAGACCTGGAAGCCAGTCACTCTGAGCATGGCTGGCTGCTTCTTCCCCTGGTACTCGTAGGCCCCTTTCCATAGGGAATTCTTAGCAAAAACATCCCCAGGAACTAGAGGAATTCAGAAATAGAAATGAGCGGGACTTTGTGTGTGCTTGTAGAATTGAGGCTACCTGATGACTGATGCCAACTCAGTCGCTGAGATGGTTTCTTTTCCCCAATGTCTATACGGGGAGGGGGGCAGAGGAATCCTGGCCATCTTGGGAACCTCTTGCATCTCAGAGAGATAGGAGGAGGGAAGGAGAGAGAGAGGGATGGTAGATAAGAGCAAAGGAGAAAATGGATAAGAAAGGGAAAGAGAGATGAGAGTAGAAGGAAGAGAGAGAAGAAGAAAAAGGCAAAAAGAGGGGGTGAGGGTTAGAAGATAGAGAAGGAAAAAGAGAAAAGTGAGAGAAAACTAACAAGTCAGTATAGTCTGGTAGATAGGAACATGGGCTATGTCAGACAGATGTGGATTCTAACTTCGGCTTTGTCCCTGATTGGTTTGATCATGTGCAAGAGCCTCAGCGTCCTCAACCGTACAGGCCACACCTGTAGATCTGTAATTGGAGGCAACCACACCTGCCTCATCAGGGCTGTTGTAGAAGTTAAATGCTCTAACGTTGCATAAAATTGTGTCACTTGGTATTGTGCATATTGAAGCACCTAATGAATGATAGCTACTGAAGTTCTTATTTATCCTTATAGTTCTCTGAAGCCAGTACTATAGTCCCATTTTATGAAAAGGTAAACTGAAGCTCAAGAGGTGACACTCATGAGCCCAAGTACATAGCTATCAGTGGCCAAAATGGAACTTGAACTGAGTTAATAATTCTAAATCTAGTCTCCCTCCTATACAGCACAATGCACATGCTAATGTGTTAAATAGAAATAGAAGGTTCAGAAAAGGATATGGTAGTGTATAATCATTTTGCATTAGTCAGGCCACATCTGTAGTTCTGTGTCCAGTTCTGGACATCACACTCTGAATGACACAATGCTTGCTCTAAAAATGAAAGCATTTCTAAGAAGCTCCCTGGGCCGGAGCTGGGTCTGTGTGTCTCTCTCAGATTGGGAGCTCCAGTCAGGGCCTGGTTCTGTATGACTACAAACTGGCTGGTCCTAAGTCAGGGGAGGCTGCAGAAATCACTTTAGAGTTCAAAGCTCTGGACATGCTTCTGGAAGGCCCTAGATCCCTCTTCTGGGAGAGGTTTCTGCCTCTGTGAGGCTTAACTCCTTCTAAAGTCTGCTTGGGGTAGGAAGGTGGATGAGGAAGTCTGTCTGGATTATAGCGCTCATGCCCTTCCACTTTTCATTCGACAACTCATGAGCATGTTGCTGCGTAAACTGGGTGAAAGTTTCACGCCAGCTTCTTGAGTCAAGGGTTAGACGTATATATACCTGAGGCTTGGGTGAGTGGTGGCTCCCGAGCAGTGTTGACTGGTCTCCCACTGGGCCGGACCTCTGCTGGGGAAAGAGAAAAAAAGAAAAGAGGATCAGCCCCTGATCCAGGATCTGTTGGAAAAATATGACCACCGTTCTGACATTAGGTTGATGGGTTCCTTAAGACCTTGCTTCAAACTTATCCTCTTAGACCATGGCTCTTATGCAGCTCTTTTTAGAATAATTAAATACAAAGCACTAGAAGGGAAATCAATGATATCAAGTACAGTTACTGAAATATTAAACAATGAATTAGAGTATACTTCTAGATGTGGTTCTTCATTACTGCATTAAATGATAGGATCTAGAAGTGGTTTTAGCAACTTACTATAATCTTGAAGTAATCGGGAGTATAAGCAATAGTTCATAATATCTGTAACAATTGTAATATAATACAAAAATATCTGTGATTTCTATTGATAAAACAGAAGCCACCAGATATTGCTAACACTACTATGGATTGTTGTCTACATTCAAAATTAAAGGAAACACTAAATTGCAGAAAGAGGTAAAGGAAAATAAAGATGCATGTTTCCCATCTTAGTGCCCTGACTCCAAGTGCCCCTATTGAGAATCTTGGAAGAGAAAGACCTGTTCTAGACTCTACTTTTCTCCCAGAGGCCTTGCATTTGAAAAATGGGAATACTAACATGTACATCATATAATTATACTGATGAAATGAGGCTATGAACTTGAAAATCATGGTCAATAAATTTTAATGTCTTCCTTCCTTGTCACTAAGGGCAGACTCTCCTCACTGTCTCTGTTGGGGGCTATGGAGCTTTCGGAAACCCCTCCAAGCTCTGGAGATTATCTCATGCCTGGATAGACAGTGGGCTGTGAGATGTTTTCTACAGCAACTCCAAGAGGGGAAGCCCACTTCTGGACAGAAAACCTTTATTGTTTTAGGGTTTATAAGATGAAGGGAGAAAAAAGGGTGAAAGCATTTAATGTGCCAGGCACTGTTAGGCACGTTATTAGTGTTATCTCATTTAATATTTTTCTTGAAATTGTGAGGAAGAGATTATTGTCCCTATTTTATAGAAGAAGAAACTGTTGAGAAGCAAAGAGGTGAAGGGCTTGCACAAGGGATTAAAGGATCTAGCTGGGATTCAACTGTGTCTTTAAGATTTTATATTTTAAGAAAGAAGAATCTACCATAGCATCAAAAAAGGAAGAAATACTTTAGAAAAAATTTAAGAAAATAAGTGCAAGACTTGTATACTGAACAATATTGTGGAAAGAAATGAAAGAGAATGTAAATAAATGGCAAGGCATCCCATGTCCACGGATTGGAAGACTTACTATTGTTAAGATGATCTATGTATTTAACATGATCTCTATCACAATCCCAGTTGCCTTTTTTACAGAAATTGGCAAGGTGATCATAAAACTTATATGAAAATGAAAGGAACAAAGAATAGCCAAAACAATTTGAAAAGGTAGAACAAAGTTGGAGGGCTCACAAGTCCTCATATCAAAATTTACTACAAAGCTACAATAATCAAGAGTGTGTAGTATTGCTATAAAGATAGAAATATAGATCAATGGAACAGACATTAGTGTCTAGAAATAAATGCTTACATTTAGGGTCAACTGGCTTTCCCCCTTGTTTTCTTTTTTTCTTATAGCAGTTGTAGGTTTACAAAAAAAATCATACAGAATGTATAGACTTCCCATATATACCCCACTCACACACACAGTTTTCCCTATAATTACATTTTGCATTAGTGTGGAGTCTTTCTTACAATTGATGAAACAATATTATTATACTTATGCCACTAACTATAACCCATAGTTTACATTAGGGCTTACCCTTTGTGTTGTATGGGTCTATATATCAATTTAACTTTTTATTTTTAAATACTTTCAAACTTACAGAATAGTTAAAAAAATAATACAAATCCCCATACAGAGAATGCCAACATTCCCCTACCCCCTACCACCAGATACCTAGATCCACCAATTTTCACATTTGCCTTATCATTCTCTATCTATATCTATCTATCTATCTATCTATCTATCTATCTATCTATCTATCTATCTGTCTGTCTGTCTGTCTGTCTGTCTGTCTGTCTGTCTGTCTGTCTATCTATCTATCTATCTATCATCTATCATCTATCTATCTATCTATCTATCATCTATCTATCTATCTATCTATCTATCTATCTATCTATCTATCTATCTATCTATCTATCATCTATCTATCTATCTATCTATCTATCTATCTATCTATCTATCTATCTATCCATCCGTGCTGGTTTGAAACTGCTATGTATCCCAGAAAAGCCATGTTCTTTAATTCTCATATACTATTGTTGGATGGGATCTTTTCAATTAAGTTGTTTCCATGGAGATGTGGCCCACCAAACTGTGGGTAGGACCTTTTGATTAAGTGGTTTCCTATGGAGATGTGTCTCCACTCATTCAAGGTAAACCATTTTAGAAAAAGCTTCAGAGTCAACAGAGAGAGATACGTTTGGAGAGCCAGAAAGAAAATGCACCTGGGGAAGCTATTTAAAATGAGAAGCTGGGAAAGAAAGCTAACATACACACAACATAAACTTTCCCATTATCAAACACTCCCTCCAAAACCATATAGTGGGATTAACCACATTCGTGATATTGCAGTACCCTCAACATCTCCCATTATTACAATCTTTCCATCTCCACAAACAGAAACCCTACACCCATTACGCATTAATTCCCTGGAGCTGCTCCCTGCCCTGGCAACCTGTACTCTATTTTCTGTCTTAATGAGCTTTCATATTCTCTGATATTTTCTTTGTAGTTATCATGGGGCTTAAATCTAACATCTGGAATCTATAACAATCTCATTTACCAATTTCAATAGCATACACAAACTATATTTCTATACCCCTCTGTTTATACATTATGAGCCAAAAATCATTGACTTATCATTACATTTTATGCATTTGCCTTTTAGATCCTGTAGAAAGCAAAAAGTGGTTATGGACCAAAAATACAGCAGTATTGGTATTTATATTTATCCATGTTGTTATCATCATTGGTGATCTTTATTTCTTAATGTGCCTTCAATTAATTGTTTAGTGTTCTTTCCTTTCAACCTGCAGAACTCTCTTAAGCATCTCTTGGAGGCTGGTCTAGTGGTGACCTCAGCTTTTGTTTATCTGGGAATTTAAACATTTCTTCCTCATTCTTGAAAGAAAGTTTTGCCAGCTGTAGAATTCTTGGTTGAAAAATTTTTACTCTCAGCTTTAAATATGTCTTCCCTCTGCTTCTTGACTCCATGGTTTCTGATGAGAAATTAGCAGTTAATCTTACTGAAGCTCCCTTGAATGTGAGATGGTCCTCCTCTAATGTGGCTTTCAGAATTCTTTCTTTATCTTTGGCATTCGACAGTTTGATTATAATAAGTATGGCATGAGTCCATTTGGTTTTATCCTTTTTGGAGTTCATTTAGTATCTCAGATTTGTATATTCATGTCTTTCATTAAATTTGGAAAGTTATCAGCTATTATGTTTTTGAATATTTTCTCTGCCCCTTTCTCTGTCTTCTCCTTTTGAACTCCCACAATGCACATATTGGTACTCCTGATGGTGTTCAACAAGTTCCTCAGGCTCTATTCACCTTTCTTCATTCTCTCTTCTTTCTGCTTCTCAAAAATATGATTTCAATTGTCTTATCATCAAGTTCACTGATTCTTTCTTCTGCCAGCTCCAATCTGCTGTTGAACTCTCTAGGGAATTTTAAATTTCTGTCAGTGATGTCATCACCTCTGTTTGGTTCATTTCCATAATTTCCTCTTTTTATTACTATTTTCTTTGTGTTTAACTTTTGTTTCCCTGATTTCCATTAGTTTTTCTTGTCCATGTTTTCTTTATGCTCTTTGAGCATATTTAGGAACTTCTTTTTCGTATGCTGTATGGTGGGTTCACATTTCACTCTTTTCCTAGTGACTATTCTGTTATCACAGCACCATTTATGGATTTTTTTGGGGGGGATAGTACATGGGCCAGGAATCAAACCATAGCAGATGAAAATCCTACCACTGAACTATCCTTGCAGTAGGACCATTTTTTAAAGTCTTTGTTATGCCCCAAATATGGTCCTCCACACTGATGGTTTCTAAAGCTCTAATCTTTTTTGCCTAGGCCATTATTTCCTGTTTCTTTGCATGTTTTGTTATCTTTTGTTGAAACCTGGACATTTTGATATTTTAATATGTTGTTGATGGAATTTAGAGTCTGAGGCATCTGCTTCTTAAGCTTATATCCAGCTAGTGTTATGACAGAGCTTTCCTTGAATGCCAAGAGCTAACAACAACAACAAAATAAATAAAAAGGGAAAAAAAAGAAAACACACTTCCCAGATTTTGCAGATTGACCTGTGCAAATGCTCTCCTCTAGGATTTATCCATAGAATGAGTTTGTAGAATAGCTCCAGGCTATTCTAAGCAAAGGACCCTACCCCCTATCCTTCTGGCCATGTGTCTCAGTTGGGTATCTGTATGTGGCCCTGGGAATTTCCCATTTACACAGTGAGTAGTGCCTCCTCTTCCTTTATGTTCTAGTTTGCTAACTGCTGGAATGCAATATACCAGTAGTAAACAACTTTTTTAAAGGGGAATTTATTAAGTTGAAAGTTTGCAGTTCTAAGACCATGAAAATGTCCCAATTAAAGAAAGTCTACAGAAATGTTCAATCTAAGACATCCAGGAAAAGATACCATTGGTTTAGAAGGCCAATGATGTTCAAGGTTTCTCTCTCAGCTGGAAGGGCATATGGCAAAGTCTACTAGCTTTCTCTTCCGGCTTCTTGTTTCATGAAGCTCCCCCATGGGTGTTTTCCTTCTTTATCTCCAAAGGTCTCTGGCTGTGTGGGCTCTGTGGTTCTTTCCAAAACTGTTTTCTCTTGAAGGGCTCAGTGTGCAACCTCACCTTGAATGGGTGGAGGCACCTCCATGGAAATCATCTAATCAAAAGTTACTACCCACAATTGGGTGGGTCACATCTCCATGGAAACAATAAAAAACTTCCAGCCAGCAATACTGAATGAGGACTAAAGGACATGGCTTTTCTGAGGTCCACCACAGATTCAAACCAGCACACCTAGGAAACTATTTTCTCATTGTCCTAGGAACTATACTGTATATCCTACAGCAAACCATCCCTTGCCCCAGAAACATGACCTGACTGCTCTTCCCACAGCACTCTGTAGGCGAGCTCTGTGAACTACCTTCTACATGCAGGGCAAGTTCTGAGAAGGTGGGTTCCTCAGGTCGCCACCAGAGAAATTGGTCTAGACACACATGCTCCCAGTATGTGCAGAAGAGTTATTCTGTTCCCTTCAGAGCTGGGACAAGGGACCTAGATAGGAACATGGCTGGCTCAGTGTTGAGCTGGTGACAGGTGGAGAAGGGACCAGGCAGGCAATACAGGATCCTATAGTTTATTTATTTTTTATTATAGAAGTTGTAGGTTTACAGAAAAATCATGCAGAAAATACAGAGTTCCCATACATGCCCCTTCCCCATATTATTAATACCTTGCATTAATGTGATACATTTGTTAAAATTAATGAAAGAATATTACTTAATTGTACTATAAACTATAGTCCATGGTTTACATCAAGGTTCACTATTTGTGCTATATAATGCTATGTTTTTTTTAAAATTTATTCTAATAACATATATGTATAACTTAAAATTTCCTCCTTTTAACCACATTCAAATATATAATTCAGTGGTTCACAATGTTGTGCTACTATCACCACCATCCACAACCAAAAGTTTACCATAAATAGAAAATCTGTACAATTTAAGCATTAACTCTCCATTCCATACCCCAAGCCCAGCCCCTATAACTTATATTCCAGTTTCTGACTCTATGAAGTTTCTTATGCTTGTGATTTCATAGGTGTGAGATAATTGTCCCTTTATATATGGCTTATTTCACTTAGCATGATGCTTTTAAAGTTCCTCATGTTGTAGCATGCATCACAATGGAATAATATTCCATTGTTTGTATATACCACTTTTTTGTCTATCCATTCATTGGTTGATGGACATTTCAGTTGCTTCTACCTTTTGGTTAATGTAAATATTGGTGTGCAAATATCTGTTTGAGCCTTTGCTTTCAATTCTGTAATATATATATCCAGAAGTGGGATTGCAGGGTCATATGTTAATTTTATACTTAACTTTCTGAGGAACTATCAAACTGTTTTCCACAATGTGGCACCATTTTATATTCCCATCAACAATGAATGAGGGTTCATATTTCTCCATATCTTCTTAAATACTCATTATTTTCCAATTTTTCAATAGTAGTCATTCTAGTGGGTGTGAAATGGTATCTCACTATGGTTTTTATTTACAATGACAATGAACATCTTTTAAGATGCTTACTGGCCATTTGCTTATCTTCTTTTGAGAAATGCTGATTCCTGTCTTTTCCGCATTTTGTGTTGTTTGCTCTTTTCCTGGTTAAGTTGTATAAATTCTTTATGAATTTTAAAATTAAACTTTCTAAGATATATGGTTTCCAAATATTTTCTCCCATCCTGTAGCATGTCTTTTTACTTTCTTGATGAAGACCTTTGATGTAAAGAAGTTTAAAATTATGATTAAGTCCCATTTATCTAATTTTTTTTCTTCTGTTGCTCATGCTTTTGGTGTAAAGCTAAGAAACTATTTCCTAAAACAAGGTCCTGAAGATGTTCCTCATTTTTTTCTAGGAGTTTTATAGTTTTGGTTCTTTTATTTAGGTCTTTGATCCATTTTGAATTGATTTTTGTATATGGTTTGAAGTACACCTCTTGTTTTGCTTATGGTTATGTCAATTGACTTCAGGCAAGGGTGCCATGACAACTTAATGGGGAAAAATAGTGCTGGGACAATGGAGCATCCACATGCAAAAGAATGAAGTTGGATCCCCACCTAACACCATAAAGGTAAATGGAACAGAGACTTAAATGTAAGAGATAAAGCTATGCAATTATTAGAAAAAGAACATAAGTGTAAATATTCTTAACCTTGGATTAGGTGATGGTTTCTTAGACATGACACTAAAAGCACAAGCAACAAAAAAAGAATAATATATTTGACTTTATCAAAATAAAAACTTCTATGTTTCAAAGACTACCATCATGATAGTGTAAAAACAACCACCAAATGGGAAAAAATGTTTGCAAATTATAAAAGGACTTGTATCCTAGACATAAAAAACTCTTACAATGAAAAAATTAGAATGCAAATCACACAATTAAAAAGGAGAAAGACTTGAATAGACATTTCTCCAAAGAAGATATATCTTCTTTGAAAAGGAATTTGAGAAATTGGAATCCTCAAACATTGATGTATGAGGAATGTAAAATGGTGCAGTCACCTTGAAAAACAGTTTGGAAATTCCAAACATTCTATGTTTGAATTAAAGATAGAATTCTCATATGACTCAGCAATTACACTCCCAAGAGAATTGAAAATAATAAGTCCATATGAAAAGTTGTATATGAATGGTCTTGAAAGAACATTCTGCTTAATATCCAAAAAGTAGAAAAAACCCAACTGTCCATCAACAGATGAATAAACAAAATGTAATATATCTATACAATGAACTATTATCCATCCACAAAAACTATTCATGCTACAATATAGATGAGCCTTGAAAACATTATGCTAAGTGAAAGAAGCCAAACATAAAAGGCCACATATTGTATGGCTTCATTTATATGAAATGTCCAGAATAGTCAAATCCATAAAAATAGAAACTAGGTTAGTGGTTGCAGTGGGCTGGGGGAGGGCAATAGGGAATGACTGATAATGGGTATGGAGTTTCTTTTTGGGGTATGAAAATATTCAGCAATTAGATAGTGGTGGTGGATGTACCGTTCTATGAATATATTCAGAACCACTGCATTGTACACTTTAAAAGGGTGAATTTTATGTATATGAATTATATCTCAATAAAGATATTATTTAAAAAAATAAGTATTTGAAACAATACCAGTAACACCAATCTTGGAATTGGCCTCCAGTGGTCAAAGCTTGGCAAATACTTCTGGTTATGGAAAGGAATGCAGGGATCAAGGGATGGAATGGTTTCCTTTTGGGGAAAAGAACCCATGAAGGGGATGGGCTGGAGTAGAGGCCGGAGCCAGGTAATCACTCAGGATGCTCTTCCAGGAGGGTGGCAAGAGATGATGAGGTTTGCACAGGGCCAGTGAGGTGAGGACAGATGGGACAACTAATAGGAGGGAGGAGTATCCGGACTCGATGACTAGGTGGATCTGGAGGATGATGAGAGAGGGCAACTTTTTAAGGATAAAGGCCAAGTTGTGGACTGAGGAGCTGGATAGATTTATGGTGCCGTTTTTAAGGTTAGGATCATAGGAAGAAAAGTAAGCTTGGGGAAAAGATGTTAACGTTGTCTCTGGATACCTTCAGTAAGGGGAGTCAGATAATCACAGCTATGGCGCAGTCCTAGGCATTTTCTACCAAAAAAAAAAAAAAAGGGGTCTAAGGAGGTGTAGGAGGTTTCAGGAAGATTTGTTAAGGTTCTATGAAGTGAGGGAAGGAATCTTTTGGGATGTTCACATTAAATCTTCCCACCCATGAACTTGATATATCTTTTCATTTATTTAGGTGCTTTATGCCTTTCATAAAAGTTTTATAATTTTCTCCATAAAGGGCCTAGATACCTCTTGTTGGACTTATTCCTAAGAACATTATATTTCTCATTGCTACTGCAAATGATGTCTCTAAAATTTACATTTTGTTTTCAGTTTTCCTAATTATTAACATTTTACATTAGTGTGGTACTTTTTTTTATAATTGATGAAACAATAAGATTATAATGATATTGTAAACTATAGTCCACAGTTTATATTAGGTTTCATTCTTTGCATTGTACAGTTCTATGAGTTTTTAAAAAAACTTTCATACTGGTAAAATGTATGCAATCCAAAATTTCCCATTTTAACCACTTTAAAGTATGCAATTTTTCAGAGGTGTTAATTACATTCACAATTTTGTGTTACTGCCACTAAAAATTACATTTCTACACTTTGTTACTGACATATGGGAACATTGTGTATTGAATTTGCAGTCAGCAACTTTCCTGAACTCTCTTAATTATTCTAACAGTTTGCTAGATAGATTCTATTTGGTTTCCTACACAGACAATCGTGTTTTTTGCAAACAATCACGTTTTGCAAACAATGATAATCTTCCTTCCTTTATGGTTCTTACAGCTCTTGTTTCTTTCTCTTGTCTTATTGAGATAGGCCCAACAGTGCAGTGTTTAATAGAAGTGCTGATGGTGGGCATCCTTATTTTATTCCTGAATATAATGGAAAATTTTATAACATTTTACTGTAACATGCAATTAATTATAGGTTTTCTAGTATCATCCTTTTTCAGGTTAAAAGTTTAATAGTTCTCTCAATTGAAACATTTAAAAATGATCTATTTAAATATGAGTTGATTTATAAAAGACTATATAACAGGTATTTGATATAAAGCAAAACAATACCACAAACTCTAGTGAAACACCACCAGTCCCAAGATCTAGAACATTATCTATAATACATGTCAATGAATTGCCCCCCTAACCCATCCCTTGTTTCACCCTCAGAAGTAATCACTGTCCAGTCTCAGAAAAAGAACTTCACTTATAAAAGGGACTTTCTAGCCAGAGGGCCCCTCAGCTTCTTTTGCAGAACCCGATGTGGCAGCAAGATCCCCAGGCACGCAGGTACCGCACCCATCAGAAGGCACTGCACCCATCAGAAGATGACAAACAGCCAGATGGTCAAGACCTGTCCCTGCTTGATGACATTCTCCTCCTAGCATGGTTTTTCCTTTAAAAATACAGCTCTCAGAAAGGGAGCTGGAGCCATTTTCTTTCCTTTTGCTGGCAGGTTTCGCTGGCTCCCACCTGCCTTCTCCCACCTGCTTTCTCCCTTCAATAAATATGTTAAGCTTTGACTTGCTTTCCTGCATGGATTCCTTAACGACTCCATGCCTAACAATTACTACTTTGCTTTTCGTGTGTATCATTTTATCACATATGTTTGTGAGATTAAACTGTGTATTGTTTATTTTTTTTAGTTGTAGAACATATTTCAGAGTTTGACATGGGTTACAATTCCACAAGGTATTGTTTTTTTTTCATTATTGTGTATTTGTTTTGGAGCTGAAGGTTGAATCGTAATATATGCAGTCTTCCAGGAATTGCTTTTGTTCTCTCAACATTTTCTTTCTGTTATGCACATAACTATATTTCTTTTTTTTTTTTTTTTAATTTTTACTGGAGAAGTTGTGGGTTTCCAGAACAATCATGCATAAAATACAAGGTTCCCATAGACCACCCCACTATCAACACTTTGAATGGTGGGGGAACATTTGTTGGAACTGATGACAGCACTTTTTTTTATAATTGCACTATTTATTTTAACAGTAGTGACTTTTGTTACAATTGATGTAAGATTATTAAAAAAATACTATTAACTATCATCTATAGTTTACACATGGCGTTTTTTTAACCATATGCCACCCTATTATTAACACCTGTATTAGTATTGTACATTTGTTATAAACCATAAAAGAACATTCTCGTACTATTTACTATAGCCTATCATCTACAATGGTGTTCACTGTGCTATATAGTCCTACGTTTCATCTTTTAAATTTTTATTTGAGTAACATATGTGACCTGGTTTCCCCTTTTAATCGCATTCACCTATATGATTCCATGCTGTTAATTACACTCACACTAATGTGCTACCATCACCATCATCCATTTCCAAATCTTTTCAATCAACCTAAATAGAAATTCTGTACAAATTAAGCATCAACTCCCCATTCTCTAATCCCAATCTATCCCCTGGTAATCCATATTCTAGATTCTAACCCTATGCATTTGCTTATTATAACCAGTTAATATCAGTGAGATCATACGATATTTGTCCCTTTGTGTCTGGCTCATTTCATTATACTATCAGCATACTTTTCTCAAGTTTCATTTATGTTGTTTCATGCATCAGGATTTCATTTTTATAGCTGAATAATACTCCATGGTATGTATATACCACATTTTGTTTATTCATTCATTGGCTGAAGGACACTTCAGTTGCTTCCATCTTTTGGCAACTGTGAAAAATGCTGCTATGAACATTGTTATGCAAATATCTGTTCAAGATCCTGCTTTCAATTCTTCTGGGTGTATATCTAGTAGTGGGGTTGCTGGGTCATATGGTAATTCTGTACTTAGCTTCCTGAGGAACAGCCAAACTGTCTTCCACAACAGTTGCATTTCTTTTAGCAATGTTTTATAGTTTTCCGTGTATAAGTCCTTTACATTCTTGGTTAAATTTATTCCTAGATATTTGATTCTTTTAGTTGCTATTGTAAATGGAATTGTTTTCTTGATTTCCTCAGATTTCTCAGTGCTAGTGTATTGAAATACTCTGCTTTTTGCCATGTTGATCTTGACTACTGCCACTGCTGAACTCACTTATTAGCTCTACTGGCTTTGTTGTAGATTTTTTGGGAGCATATCATCTACAAATAGTGAAAGTTTTATTTCTTCCTTTCCAATTTTGGATGCTTTTAATTTTTTTTTCTTGCCTAACGGCTCTGGCTAGAACATCCAGCACAATGGTGAATAACAGTGATCACAGTGGGCAACCTCATCTTGTTCCAGATGTTAGAGGGAAAACTTTCATTCTTTCACCATGGAATATGATGCTAGCTGGGGTTTTTTCACAAATGCTCTTTATCGTGTTGAGGAAGTTTCTTTCTATTCCTTGTTTGTTGAGCTTTTTTGTGTGTGTATGAGGCTCTTTTACCTCTTTGGATATTCTGCTTGGGGGAGCCCAGTAGGGTCAATCCAGAAAGGTGGGTCACTCCACAAAAGTCTGTTTTGCATTTAGATGGTCCAGCTGACAGTAATTGGATGGAGTTCTAGCACACTACCTACTTGGCAGTGGCCATGGTCTTTCTTTTTTTCCTTTTATCCTTCCCAGGGCCCTTTTGTATACACCACTTCTTGATGGCTTGTGTTCTACCCTGGGTCTCTGTGGACTTGGGTCCCTGTGCCTGGATATCTGGGGATCTAACTCATTGCTGTAAGCTGCTTACAGTTTGTGTCCCTGGTGGGAGGGACAGATTTGGGCTGCTTGCTGCCTCTGATCAATTCCCCAAGCCGCAAAGAACTGAGTGAGATGGAGGGAAGAGGATCGGTGTGTCAAGATGGAGGTTTCTTCCCTGATATTTTTTTCTTTCCTCATTCAGCATTTGTGGGGTCCTTCTCCAGTCTCCACCATTGTGGTAGTTAGGTTCAGGTGTCAACCTGGCCAGGTGAAGGTGTCTAGTTCTACTGCGGACATGAGCCAATGGCATGTGAACCTCATCTGTTCCTGATTTCATCTGCAGTCCCTAAGAGGTGTGCCTGCTGCAATGAATGATGTTTGATTTAATTGGCTGGTGCTTAAATGAGAGAGCTCAATGTAGCACAGCCAAGCACTCAGCATACCTCATCTCAGCACTCGCAACTCAGCCCAGGCCTTTGGAGGTGCAGAAAAGAATCACCCTGGGGAAAGTTGGTGGAACCCAGCGGCTGGAGAGAAGGCCAGCAGAGATCACCCTGTGCCTTCCTGCATAAGAAAGAACGTCAGTTGAAAGCTGCCTTTCCTCTGAAGAACTAATGAAATAAATCCACTTTTATTAAAAGCCAATCCATCTCTGGTGGTTGCATTCCGGCAGCTAGCAAACTAGAACAACCATCTTCCAGAATTCTAATCAAGTGGGATTTGTCTTTTCATTTGCAGAATCTCTGAGGTGTTTTTTTCCAGGAGATGTCTTATGTCACCATGTTGATAATGTCACCTCTCACATAAGCACATTTCACCTCTTTTTATCACATTTTATTACATTGTATGAATATATCACAAGTAAAAACCCATTTCCATCAATGGGTTGCTTCTAATTTTTTTGCTATATGAACTATACTTCAGTGAACATTCATGTATGTATGTGCATGTCTTCCGGTGAACACCAGGGATGAAATCAATGGGGTTTTGGGCATGTATATGTTAAATTTTACAAGATAATGCCAAATTGGTTGTACTAATGTATACTCTCACCAGGTAAGAAGATAAGATTCCATCTTCTCTAACACTTGGTAATTTTCAGACTTCCTAATTTTTCCATCTAGTTGGCAAAAATGGAAACTAATGTTGACCTTTATTTGCTTTTCCCTGATTGTTAATAAAATTGGGCATCTTTTCACATTTATTGCCACATAGGATTTCTCTTTTCTGAAATTCTATTTCAAATAATTTTACTCATTTTCTGTTTGTTTGTCTTTATTCTTATTAATATGTATGAGTTCTTTATATAGTCTTGTTGATTATATGCATGTTGGCTATGTCTTTCTTCTTTTTCGCCTTCATTTAATTTTTTCTTGGGAAAATTTTAGTAATTTATATAATTGTTAGAAAATTGATCATTTCAATCCAAGTTCTTCATGGTGTCTTCTTATTTTAAGTCTTGACTGTATCTGTACTTCTGCCCCTCTTTTCATTCAGAATATTATCTTTTGTCTTTTTTCTGCAGCAATAATGAAAGAGGTGTTTGTGTAATTTGCCTTTTCAAAGAACTAGCTTTGGGGTCTGTTGGTTCTTTTGATTGTTTGTTTAATGTTTTACTAATTTCTGTTCTTCCTCATTTGCTACTTCAAGAATTAGTAAACCTACACTTAACTCAGTAATTTTCAGTGTTTTCTACTATATGCTTTTAAGATGTAGACCTTTCAGTGACCACTCTTTATGGATCCTGCAAATTTTGATATGTAGTGTTTTTGTTGCTGGTGAGTTCTAACTATTTTTAACTTCTCTTGCAGTTTCTTCTTTGACTTATGACTTATTTAGATGTTTTTCCATTTCCAAAAGTGTGGTTTTTCTTCTTTTTCTCTTTTATTAAGCTATAAAATTATTATTATTTTTTCCTACCAAATATCAGTGCACTGCAGTTGGAGAACATGCTCAGTATGAAATTAATTCTTCAGAATTTCTAATACTTGCCCAGGAGAATCTATTGTTTAATGAAAGGAGGAAGGGCTCTCTTTCTGTTCTTTTAATTAAAATTTTATTGACCAAACTGATATAAACAGTTTAAGAAATTGAACAGAATGACAATATTATCATGAAAAGCAACCCTTCTTTTGTTTTCCCTCTCCCAATTTCTGCTGTCTAGGAGGATTTGCTCTCAATTCTTTTATCCATAATTGTTGAATTTCCAAAATACAGTATTTTTCTGCAATATCCTGATTTCCAACCTTATTGACTTCTTACAAGCTAAGGAATTTTAGGATTTGATTTTCTTACATCCTGCCGCCTTTTGCCCCTTCCCCTCCCTCTATTGTTCCTATGGTGTTACATTGCACTTTTTTTTGTTTCATAAGTATTTGTGATTACATACTGATGACAGTATAAATGTTATTATTCATAGCTAGACCCTGTAGTATATCATGCTTCTTTTTTCAACTTCTTTTTCCCTGGAGTTTGTAACTGCCTTTTGAAAAAATGTTACTTGGTGTCTTATGATCTATCATAGTTCAGACTCAATCTCTCTTCCAAGACTGCAAATGTCCTCTCAATACCAGAAAGTATATCTATTTGGTGATATTCCTCTTGCAGCCCTCCCTTCCTACTTCAGTCAGAACTGTCTGCCCTAAGTATTTGGTCCACATCTATTATTCTGTGACTTCCCTTCATTGTTTTCAAAGCAACCCTATAATCTCTCTTCTGTGCTGGAGTTCTGTTTCTGGATCCATAGCTTCCTCTTACTTTATTCTGTTTCTGGATCCATAGCTTCCTCTTACTTTGGGGCAACACAGCCCCAAATAAGGCAATGGTGCTTTTGTAAAATGGTGCATGGGTGATAAAAATATTTCAGGACTTCTCTTTCTGAAAATATCTTCATTTTATCCTTATACTTGATTGATAGTTTGCTAGTTTTCAATTCCAGGTTGGAGATCATTTCCCTCTAGAATTCTGAGGATAGTGCTCCAATTTCTTTAGGATTCCGGTACTGTTGCTGGAGTCCAGTGCCTTTCTGATTCCCCACATCTGCAGAGACAACTAATTATCCACAAAAATCCATCCTTTCCATCTTTTATAGTAGCAGAGTGGCAGCTAGGAACACGCTTGTCCAGGACTAAGTTTCCCAGCCCCCCTTGCAGCTAGGTATAGCCATAGACAAAGTTTTAATAGAAATTATGAGCACCATTTCCAGTCTTGACCCTAAAATTATTGCCTATGTCCTCCTTTGTGCTCCTTCTCCTTCCTAGGAGGTAGAACTCGGATTACCTGCAATCTAGGACCAAATAATTAGACAAGGAAAATTCCATTGGGGATGACTGAGAAACAAGATGAAAGGAACTCTGGTCCCTGAATGACCTTGAGAAACAGAGTAGCCTGCCTTTCTGTCCAGGATGCTATATGGCAGTTAAATAAACTTTGTTCTCTAAGCCATTATATTGTTGGGTAACTTTGGTAGTTTAGCCTTTTACTTTAACTATTTTCCTACTATCCCTTGTATGTAAACTGTTTTGTACCTTTCTGTAGCTTTTTGGGTTGATGTGCCTTTGGTGGTTTTGTTTTTGTTTTTGTAACTTATCAGGTTGGGAGATACAGTGGCACTTTCAGTATGAAAAACTCAAATCTTTTATTTCTGGAAAGTCTTCACATATTATTTTTTTGATACGCTCCTCCTTATTAGTCGGATGTTGAATCTCCTGGTTTGATCTTTCTTTTTCTTTCTCCTTTTATTTATTTATTTATTTATTTATTTATTTTTTGACTCTTATTTTCATTCCTTTACTTTTTTGTTCTATTTGCTATGAGATTTCTTTGACTTTATCTTCTCAGTGAAGGTTCTAGAATAGCCACTTGAATTTTTCTTAGAGATGCCAATTCTCCAGTAAAATTCTTACAACTATTCTTCTATTTTGCTTATATTAGAGTCATTTTTAGCTAACATCAAAGACACGTACGGATTTATTTCTTTTGTCTGTTTTCTTCCTTGTTTTTCCATTATGTAGTCCTGTTTTTTGGCATGCCAAGCGGTTACGACTGACTGCCAAACATCGTCTATAACACATTTATAGGAGATTTGGATGATTTTGTGGGAGTTCTGAATGCTGTAATCTTCTTACAGTGAGGATTCATCCATCCCTCCCCTAAGCAGATAGTTCTAGGTTGACAATTATTTCATCTCAGTGTTTTGAAGGCCTTTTCCCCTGGTTTTCATGGTTGCTAAGGCTACCCAGGTCAATTTTTTTTTTATTATTAATTTTTGTCACATTTTGTTTTGAGTCCATATTTTATTCATTTTATAATTAAATTCTGCTGAGTTTTTTTGGTCCATTTTTCTCATTTATTTTATTTCTTGCTCTTGTTCAAGGGCTTATTTTCTCATGTGTTTTGCAATTTAGGATTTGGAACTTATTTTCCAGTCGTTAACTGGGAACTTTTTGAAGCATTAAAAATGTAGCCTCCAGAAAAGATGGCATAGTACAGCATGTAACAAACTAAGGACAACTTTATTTCTTGGCTTGGGATATTGTGGAACATTCAGCAGTGTTACAACAAACCCTCCAATCACATAAAGTAGGCTCATAGTTATAAATTCCCAAAGGAGACTTTTTGACCCCAGAATTCAGGTTAAAAAGACAAATGCCCACTTTGTCTCCCTTTTCTGGAAAGCACTGTTTCATTGAGGGCTCGCTCTTTGAGGGTTCTGGCTTTATGTGGAGTCTCTGTTTGAAGCTCCATGTTTCAAGGCCCAAGGCTTTGTCTCATCTCACCCTGTGGGCTGTTAAAGGTAAGGCTCCAGGTCATGGAGATTGGCAAATGCCGTGGTAGCAGCTTTAGCTTCACTGATGTCTAACCACTCAGATTTTCGGTTTCTTCTTTGCTTTAGGCCTTGTTGGCCCCTAAAGATTTCCCTTACATTTCTGAGAACTAAGCTAAGTATTTAACAATGTTTGTCATATTTTACTCAACATTTCTAGGTAACCAGAGAGCTGTATAACATCATCTGCAAAACTGCCAAAGATGAAAGTCCTTGGCTAGGTATATAACATTTTCATTGTTGTTATTGTATATTTATATGTTTGGAGTAGGGAAAAGTGCCACACCAGCTTAGTCGGCGATGCTGCTGGCCCACCTCTACTGTTATTATTAGTTTCATATTTTTCTTTAAATTAAATTACATTTTAAAACTTAATAAATATACTTTAAAAAAGAAAACTTTATATAACTGCTAATGTGGAAAACAAATACTCTTTTCCATAAATGAAATAAATTTATACTAATTCATACAATAGAAATAAAGGATATTGTTCTATTCTAGCTCTGAGAAAGGCCCTGAACCTGAAGCCTGGTTTCTCTTTGTTTGAGGGATAGTGTAGCAAAGTGGCTGAAAGCATGGATTCTGAAGTTAGACTGTCAAATCTTAGCACTTCCGCTTACCAGCTTGGGCATGTTATTTCACCTCTCAGTGCCTCAGTTTACTCATATATTAAATGGAGATAAATAGCATCTGCCTCATAGGATTACTGAGGGAATTAAATGAGTTAATACATCTAAGTGCTTAGAACAATGCTGGGTATTTGGGAAGATCAGCACCTGTAAGAGAGGGTCTAAAACCATCCTATTACCAAGTTGATCCTTTATCCTTGCTGGACAAATTCTTCACATAAACTTCTCCAGGAAGTCTTCTCTGATTGCCCCCACCCCCGCTTCCTCTACATTCCCAAGGCATTCAGTGCATTGTTATGTTCCTCAAGGTACCTTAATATCTGATGATGTGTCTGTCTTCAGCATATGAATGTGAGTTCCTTTAGAGCAGGGTACAAACCTATCACCTCCATATGCCCTGTGCCCAGCAGTGTCACGGCTCAGTGATAATGCTCAATAAATGGAGAACAGATGAATTCAGGAGAGAAGGAGGGAAGTCTGGTATGTCTTATAACCCGAAAGGATTTGTGGGTGAGTGCTATTGTATCAGTTTTAATATGTGTAATAAGTTATTTCACTTCGGTGGAATAGAACTTTTCTCTGCCTTATGCATAAACCTATAAGAGTGTATTTAAGCTCAAGCAGAAAGTTGCAAAATAAAACGTGGGATGACTCTAATACGGGCCTCTTTAGACTCTCTTTGTTTATTCTCCTGCAGATTCAACACTTCAGAAAATCAGAAGCAAGATCTATATTTCTTCAGTCTTTGACTCTCCTTAAGCTCAAACTGAATCGTCACCCTTGGCCTCCTGCCCTGGAGAGGCTCACCTAATTGGGTACACTCACCAAGGCAGATGGGTGGTTTGCCTGTCCAGCTGCCATCTGTTTTGCAGGTACGGTGCTCAGAGCCCCCCTTGAGGGTGAAGCCCTCCTGGCAGGAATAGATGAGAGTATAGCCCATTGTGGGCAAGTCCAGGGCCCCGACATTGGCATGGGTTGGTATCTCTGGCTGCTTGCAGTGATGGGCTGGATGAGAAGAAAGACATTATAGGACCTGGGGAGATTAGGGTCTTCAGGAGACCTTTTTGTCCATTCCTCTATTCCTACAGGAACCATCTTTATATCCCTTCTAGGCCCCTTTCATGCCCAGCCTTCCCCTCCCCATTCTCCATCCTCTCCTACCCCAGTCTTAATGACCATAGGAATGGCCAAGATGGAGATAATGTGGGCATTGGCTGGGAGAATCCAAGCCAGCAACACTTTTCCAGATGGAAGAAGGAGTAATTATGGTCAGAAGCCTGATACCTCCACCCTGTCATCTGGTCTTCACCTGGCCTTGTACTACTTTTTGCTGCCAAAGGCAAATTCTTCTTTTTTTTCTTTGCTATACGAATTACCTTCAAATATCAGAAAGGCTTGTATGGAAGGGGAATTAAATGTCTTCTATGAGGCTCCAAGGGACCAATATTGGTCCAAATGGGAAGCTATGAGCTCCCTGACATTCAGAGCATTCAAGCATGCACTGAATGACCAGCTGGGGGAGGTGATACGTTGCTAAGGGGAGTTTTCTTGGGCTGTAGGTGAAGTCTGCACTCACGGATGCAGTCAGGTGGGGTTCCACTCCATGTCAGGTTGGGAAGGCAAGTCCTGGTGGTGGACCCCTGAAGCAGGTAACCTTTTTGACAACGGAAGAGCACGGTGCTTCCAACCTACAGCAAGGACAGAAGGTCCCATCATCATCCTCTATAAAGCAATACTCCATACTCCTGTCACTTATGACTTACACGTGACCCAACTCCTACATACAGGTGCTTCTGCCTGGATCACCCTTCTCCACCTGGCTAAATCTTATTTCTCCCTTAAGGCAGCTTATATCACACCTCTTCTACAAGGCCTCATCCATTCCCCTGAGCTATATCGGTGTTCTTCTGAAACATATTGCACCCTGCTCTGGTGGACAGAATGCCTGATTAAGAATCAAAAACCCTAGATCTGAGGTCTGGTTTCTGCATTTAATCACTGAAGGATAAGCCACACTGAAACTCTCTAAAGTATAGTCTTCCTATGTATGAAGGGGTGATGACCATCCCTGCCACAATTGCTCTGGAATGTTGTGATGCTCAAATGGGATTATGGATTCAAAAGCTTTTTGTAAAATGAGAAGAAATGTACAAAATAAAGTGATTTGTTGCATGTGTCTCTTTCTTCCATGGACATATAAATTCATAGATGTTAGGAGGCTTGTCTTATTTATAGGCATATCCTTGTGCTTTGTAAACCTCTTTTGAATAGAATTATCACCATCCCTCAGTCTCTTCCTCTGTTCAGTTGTTTACCCCACCCTCACCTCCACTAGTCTCTCACTGTCCCTTTCTACACTGCTACAACCACTAGCTCCATCTCTCCTTCTTCAATCCATTTTGCATGTTACCGGATTGATGTCCTGAACTGCAAATTGGATCATACTTCTCCCCTGCGCAAAAAACACACTCGTGCTTTTTGGCTCTTGGATAAAATTCAAACACAAAATGAAACCCTAATTTCCACTCCTTTTCTCCTAATGCACTTATTTCTCTCCTGGACTTCATCCATTCAGCAAGTGGCAACATTATGCACCCAGATGTGCAAACCGAAGACCTCAAGTCCATCCTTGATTTCCTTCTTTCCTTCAACCCCTCAATCCAATCCATCTCTTGGTTCTACCTACAAAATATATGCTGAGCCCTTCACTTCTCTCTATTTCCACTGTGACTCCCTTGTCCAATCTCATCTTAATCTGTCACATGAGCCACTCAATAATGTCCTGCATGTCTAAGTGTTTCTACTCATCCCCTCTAGTCTAGTCTCTATTCAGCAGCCTGAATCATGATGACCCCCCTTCAAACGGCATCTCATGCATTCAGAATAAAATCCACAAGACTTATATGACCTGAAGGCCCTACATGACCCAGCACATGCTTTCCTCTTTTCAGAAATCAATATGATACAAGCCAAATAACCTTGCTTGCACTATCCTGTGTGAACCCTGTGTCTATGAATAGAACAGGGATGCCAATTGTAATGCACAAATAAATGTCCTGCCCAAACTACATAAGATTGCTGAGAAATGTTTTAGAACTACACATGATCTGTCTTTCCTCATCAGCTTCTCTGATTGATGTAAACATCCTTCTGCTTCTGAAGAGTGCTCCTTTCTGCAGCACTTTGTTTTTCCAGCTTCCGTGGTCTTGCTCTCCCCCTAGTTATAGCCAGTGGTGTCCCAAGCAAGGTCTCTGGGGCCCTGGCTGCTGACAGTGATAACAGGGGACGGGAGGCAGGAAAACCCGATCTTGGCTGACCTCATTACCTGGTAGCCCTGGGAATTGTTCTGTATCCCAAACTGCGGCACGCCAGGATCTGCACACATGGTCAGTGTTGGGTCTGGATTGCCACAACAAAGAAACACACCACATGGTAAATGAAACTTCACTGCCTTGACTCACTCTGAGAAGTAGATATAGGCAAGAAGATAGAAGCACATCTTGACTTCCCTGTCTTGTGGTTTCTCCACCCGAATCATAACCCCAGCTGATTACTCACTTCCCCATAGCACTTTAGATATGATGATTTCACATCCCACTTTAAGAAGCTCAGAGGAGAACTTGTCTCCTCTTGAGATGAGATCAGTGAAGACAGAGGAAGGGAAAGAAATGTCTGTTTCAGGCACCCCAAAATGTTGCCCACCAGCTGGATATTCTCTACCCCAGATCACCTCTCACCTATGCAACTGGGTTGGGTGCCACTCCATGTCCCATCTGACTGGCAAAACCTTCGTGGAGAGCCCACCAGCACCAGAGGGGGCTGACAGGAGTAAGAGACAGATGACCTGTAGGAGAAGCCTCGATCTTCTCTCCTTCCATGGGGTGGGACGCCAGGATCTCCACAGAACACGGCTGGGAAGACAAAGGTTTTGAATAAATCAAGTTCAAGCATCTCTCTAGAACCCAGTCTACAAAATCTCCCCCTGCCCTGTCCCCATTCTTTGTTCTTCCTATTGCTTTCTTTCTGATTACTCTTGACTCTGGAAGCTGGGGCAGCTACCTCTATATACTAACATGCACCTTTATGCTGCTGCTGCTGCTATATGTTTCTTCTCTTTTCCACACTCAAAATGCTTATTAATAATCATACAAATAATGGAGTAACATTACAGGAAGTTCAAAAAAATTGAGAAAAAATAAACTACCATCCACTATCTAAAGCAATTTTTCATTTTCATTCCTTCCTAATCTTTGTTCAGTTGGATATAAACTTGTTCATGGTTGCAAGCCAAATGTCCATGTGCTTGCGAATCTTACTTTGCTCCCTTAATATTATCATGGAAACATTTTCTATATTTATAATGTTATCATTTATTTGCTACATAGTTTTGCAATGAGAAGTTGTACCATGATAACATTATATCAAAACCTTTATTTTAGGTATTTTCTGTTATTACAAAGTTACGTATGGCTTCTTCTTTCACTTGCATTATTTTCTTAGGAGAATTTTCTAGGTTTGAGCATGCTCACAGTTTTTGATGTGTATCGCCAAAGTTCCTTTCAAAGGGTGCCTATTCATACTGCAGTGGGGAGTGTATGAGTGTGCCCATTTCACTCAGGTTATGCTAACATCAGGTGTATTATTAAAAGCTGACTAATGACTAAGGAAAAGTTCCCCAAAACATGATATCAAGCATGCAGAATACATTATTTCTGCTATGTTATGCTCTAATGTGCGCGCGTGTGTGTATTGCAAAATAAAATGGAAGCTGAATTTTGAGATTATAGCCTGGAAGCTAGGAGTTAACAAATAAGAAGACAATTAAAGACCGAGCTGACCAGAAATTACCATTTGCAGGGAGAGATAACTCATCCAAATGAGAAATACAAATGGTTAACAAAAAAGGATGAGCTCAGCCTTGCTAGTAAACAATGAGATGCCAGCTAAAATGATGTGTTATCTTTTTAAACTCCTCAGACTGGTAAATATCTAGAAAAATTGGAGAAATCCATTGTTGATGATGGTGTGAGTTAAAAAATGTTCTGATAAGCTGCTGGTGGGATGTAAATTGGGATGCTCTTTCTAGAAGACAGTTTGGCAACATGTGCCAAGAAGTACAGAATGCCTGCTCTTTGAACTAGCATTCTCACTTCTAGGACATTATCACAAGAGTAATGAAGGGCAATTTTAAGAATATTTATTTCAGAACTGCTTCTGAAAAGAGTGAATTGGGGACAACCTAAAATTACCAGTAGAAGAAGATTAAACAAGTTGTATTGCCTTGAACAATGGAATTCTTTAAAGCTATTAAAAATGATGATGTGTGAATCAATTTGTATCAATGAAGAAAGGTGCTAATGGCAAATCAATGGCTGAAGTTACAAGTTTTGAAACTGTATATACAGCATGATCTGACACCATTTCTAGAAAACTGTATACATATTGCAATATATGCAAAATGCCTAATGATTGATGTGGAAGCATAATTAAAAGCTTAACCATTCAGATGATTTTTACTTCCTTTTCTGTATTTTTAGGTAGAGAACACATATTTTGGGGGTGGTAGTGCATGGTCTGGGAATTGAACCCAGGTCTCCTGCATGCAAGGCAAGCATTCTACCACCGAACCACCCATGCACCCGATAACACATTTTTTGTGTGTGTGATGATCAGTTCATTGTCAAAAATTAATATAACTAGGGGTACATGGGCTCTATTCTCTGCTGAATTTCCCCAAATTCAAACCAAAACATTTTTAGAAGTACCAAGAGTACATTGATAGTTTTCTGTAGAAATAGAGTAGAAAGAAAAATAGTTCTTACTGCCTGCCCAAAGCATGGGCACAGAGAAAGTCATACAGAGCCCATTAATGGGTTGTGACAAGAATAAGTGACCCAGAACTTGATACTCTGAGGGCCTTAGTAGGAGAAACCCAAAATGGGTTTGGGGCTCCTCTGGGCACAATTGGGCCCGATGGATTAGAAATACTTCTTTGAACAGAAAACCATGGGTCTCCCAGAAGTCTTTTCTCTGTAGGGCATTTTCCATGAAGACAGGGCACATTTCCAGCACTGGACACCCTAAGATCTTTCGGTGCTATCCGATCCAGTTAACAACCCTCAGGTTAAGACAACCTTCAGGTATTTCTGGCTTAATTTCTTTCCTCTATGGCTGGGGACAGTGTCTATAGCCAGGGCTCAATTAAGACGTTCTCGTTTTCTTCCTTTAAACTTCCTTTCTCTTTTACTAGTGTCTTTGACAAAGCTCTTTTGGAGAGGGGACTACCTATCCCAAGTCTTCCAGTGGCATAACTCTGAGCAGGGGAAGGGAAGGATCCATCAGATGGGATGCACCAGAAACCCTTGTCAGCAACTTACGGAAACACTGAGGCAGCTCCCCGGTCCAGGATCCGTTTCCTTCACAGGTGAGCACCGCAGGCAAGGAGAGCTGGTACCCCTCCAGACAGGCATAAGTCACGCTTGAGCCCCACATGAAGTCAGACCCCACCACTTTCCCATTGGGGATGAGCTGAGGTGGCTTGCACATGATAGCTGGGGGAGACCAAAGCAGGCTGAGTTCTGGTGTTGTCCTGGAGAAACTATCCCCGGTCATCAGCACTGACATTGCTGGCTACCCTGCATGTGCCGGGAATCCGGGCTAAACAGGAAGGACCAAAAACCACCCCCTCTTACTTTGGGGGCCTTCATCTAGTTGTGTCTTACAACAGTCTCTCCAAATGTGAACATTCAGCCCTCACTCTGCATGGCTTTCCCCCTTAAGGTAAGGTAAGGCCTTACCTTAGTACCTTCCAATTCCCCCTCTGCAGATGTTCAGGGGCCCTTCCTCAGCTCACATACCCCTCTGATGTTAGGGCTCTGCCTTGCCAAGCCCTTTCCTTCTAGAGAGTCACCTTTGTATCTTCTTTGGCCCTCTTCCAGGTCAATGGCACTCAGACTCACCTTTGCAGACTGGTTTAGTACCATTCCAGGTCCGATCTTTGGTGCAGCTCAGCACAGACACCCTATGTGACTCCATCATGTAGCCAGGGACACACTGGTATGTCACAGTTTTGTTGTACCTGAAGTCATTGCCCAGCCGGAGGCCATTGGCTGGAATCCCAGGGTCACCACAGTTTATGACTAGGAGAAGAAAGATACAGATTATTCACTCCCAGCCCAGGCTTCATTTCACCTCAACATTTGAATACCATCCCTAACACTCTCTTCATAAATCCAAGAAAGGAAAACTGTCATACTACCCCTGATGAACTCCCAGTTGAGCTCGGCCCATCCTCAAGTTTGTTTGGCCAACTCTCCCAGGATTGGCTCTCTGACATGCCACTGCCCTTGCCCATACCACACTTTATGCGCCCCAGCAACTTGGGCTGTAAAGACCATCCTTAACCAAAACATGCCCCTCTAAGAGGACTTATAGATGGGTCAGTACCTAAATGAGGCTGGGCCTAGAGAGAGGGGGTTTCTGGTTGAAGAGCCTAAGAGGCATTTAGCAGCTGAAAGGGGCACGTTGTATCACCTGATCTTTTGCCTAGGAAGCCTCTGAAAGCTGATCAGCCTAGAAGCAGGGTGTTATGACCTATGCAATGGTCAAACCGATGTTATGGAATCAACTGAGAATGAGGTCTGGCATCCTTTGCCCTCAGAACAAAATTCAACTTAATATGAGAGTTTAGATGAAGCCTGAAATCACAGATTAGGTTTTTGTAAAGATTCCCTCATCTTATCACTTCTCCCCATCTGGGCCCTACAGTGACTTGCTTTCCAAGGAACAGGGCCTGGGGCTGCCCTGCCCTTGAGAGCAGCAAGAAAGAGGAGTTGGGAGACTACATCATCTTTGGGAGCCAGGCTAGGGAGAAGATAAGTCCAAAGGAGAAAAGGGATAGCACAGATGGTGGATGGTGACAGCTGTAAAGTGGAAAGAGAACCAGACTGATCCCAAGGGTTTCCCTTAAAAAGAGAAAAGGAAAGCCCAAGGAACTGGCTAGAGCCTGAGAAATGGCCAAAATATGTTTAAACCTCTCTGAGCCTCAATTATCTCATATTTAAAGTGGAGCTAATAATAGCTACTTCATGTGGTTAGGGTGAGAATCAAATGAGATAATATAAAATAAAGCACTAACCTTTATCAATATCAACTATAGGATATTGATACTATTGTCATTCAAGGTTAAGTCCTGCCATGCCAGCCAGCCTCCCCAGTCTCCAGACAGCCTTCTTCTGCATGGAAGAACCTCACTGCCTGGGCCACAGTTTGCCATGGAGCTCAAAGGGCCTGGGCTCTTACCTATGCACTCTGGGTCACTGCCTGTCCAGGTGCCATTGACCGAGCAGTGTCGGCTGAGCAGGCCTGTTGCGTAGTAGCCTTCCCGGCACTCATAGACGATGGAACTGGAGAAAACCAGGCCATCACTGAACACGACTCGGGCATTGCTTGGAGTACCAGGATTTCCACAGGAGATCACTAGGAAGCCAAAAGGGCAAATTATTCACAAGAACAATGACAGTATCCTCTGGGGGATGGAACACTGCCCAGAGTGGAAACCATGGGCTACCTGAGGCCCTGTGGATTGAAATGGCTCTTATGCTGTTTTCATGCCTAATCATCTCACCCTCAGAAGTAAAGGAGAAATCTGTAAGAATATTTTTTTAAATTCCTACTCTTTGAATCAGGACCCAAGGAAGGGCCACACGTGACATTTGGTTGGCACTCCTCTAAGTCTGATTGAATGCACTGATTAGTCCTCCCTCCCCTGCGATTTGTTTATTATAAAAAGCACAGCATTTGTTCTGTAGAATTTTTCACATTTTGGCTTTAGTAACCTCATCAGTGAGGCACTGTTTAACACGTTTCTCTGTTTCCTGTAATCAAGTTATACTGTGTGGCAAGGGTACTCTGTAGGTGATTGTGTGTCTTTATTGTATCAAATCAGGAGGCACATAATATTTCCTTCTATCTGGTGTTGAGACTGATCATTGGATTTGTCCACCATTGTCCACCTAATCCAGCATTATAAAGTTCTCATTAGCTTTTCACGTAACGATTTTTGCAGCAATTGATGAAATAGATCCATAATGTAGTTAGGGGTGGCAAAATGGTGATATTCTAATTCTATCATTCCATTGGCAGTACATGGTGCTCTTGAATAAAGAACTTTCCCTCATCAAACATTTGTTTACCCTGAAGTACAGTTCACACAGGAAGGCAGGATAATGTTTGATTCGTTTTTTTTTTTTTAGTCATGTGTTAGAAAATTTGTCCCTGTATTAGTCAGGGTTTGCTAGAAAAACAGAACTAACAGGAGACAGCTGTAAATATGAGATTTATAAAGGTGTCTCATGCAACCGTGGATTTGGAAGAGTCCAAAATCCATATGGCAGGCTGTGAAGCTGGCGGCTCTGATGGAGGGTCTGGACAGACTTCACAGGAGAGGCTTGCTGGCGAAAGAAAAAGTGAAAACTCTCTCTTCTCACTTAAAAGTCTTCAACCAACTGGATCAAACCCAACTGATTGGATTATCTTGTTTGTGGGAGGTGTGCCCTTAATTGATAGTAGATTTAATCAGCCACAGATGCAATCAACTGACTGACAATTTAATAAACCAGCCTTCTAATTTGTCAACCAGCCACAAAATATCCTGGCAGCAAGGGCCACCCAGACAACTGGGCACCACAACTGGCCAAGCTGATAGCAGAACTCAACCATCACAGTTCCCTAGCAAGCCCCAAAGGTTACCAATGAACTTTTGTAAGAACCATTATGAACTCACGGCTTTAAATGTATTTACTGTGATTGCATCCATTGCCATTATTATTCTTTTTGATGCTTAATTTTTTCATTTTTGGCTGGTAAGAGCCTCTTGAAGTTGTGCTTGTGAATTCCTTTGACATGACCACAGTTTTTTTTTTTTTTTTTTTACATGGGCAGGCACCAGGAATCGAACCTGGGTCCTCTGGCATAGAAGGCGAGCATTCTTGCCTGCTGAGCCACGTTGTTTTTGACAGCTTCTTAGCTTTTCGGAGTGACAAGATGTGCCATTTTCATCTTGTACATTTCCTGCTCCAGACCTGGAATTAGCCATTTCTCTAAAGAGCCTTGGTTCCTTTTGTTTTATTACTCAGGTGTTAGAAAATTTGTCCATCAGGTGTTAGAAATATTGTTTCTTTTATTGTGAAATATAACATATATACAAAGCAAAGAAAGAAAACGCAATAATTTTAAAAGTACACTTCAACTAATAGTTACAGAATGGACTTCTGAGTTTGTTATGGGTTACTATTCTACTATTTCAGATTTTTCCTTCTGGAGGCTAGAAGGAATATTAATATAGTGATTCAGCAATCATACTCATTTGTTAAATCTTATTTTTCCTGTTATACCTCCTCTTTCTCTTTTGACCCTTCGCCCATTCTATAGGATCTTTAGACAATGCTTGTTCTGCCTTTTTCGTGTTGAGAAGGAATGTCGATGGGGGATGTAACTGAAATCTTGGAGATGCTGGCCCCTATGGTTTCAGAAATTATCTGACCTAGAGTTTTGGTTTGCTAAAGCTGCTGGAATGCAATATACCAGAAATGGAATGGCTTTTAAAAAGGGAATTTATTAAGTAGTAAGTTTATAGTTCTAAGGTCATAAAAATGTTCAAACTAAGGGATCTACATAAAGAGACCTTGACTCAAGAAAGGGCCTGTAACATTCGGGGTTTCTCTGTCAACTGGGAAGATACATGGTGAAATCTGTTAGCTTTCTATCTTGGCTTCTCCTTTCAAAAGGCTTCCCTGGGGGCATTTTCCTTCTTCATCTCCAAAGGTCTCTTGCTTGTGTCAGCTCTGATGTTTTTTTTCCAAAATGGTTTCATCTCAAAGGGTTTCAGTAAGCAACCCCACCTTGAATTAGTGGTGACATATCTCCATGGAAACAACCTAATTGATGGGTCCCACTCACAGCTGGGCAGATGACATCTCCATGGAAACAAATGGATCAGAAAGATCCCACCCTACAATATTGAATTGGGATTAAAGACCGTGGCTTTTCTGAGGTACACAGCAGTTTCAAACTGGCACACCTAGAAGCCTTCTGGAAATTATAGGTTTCAGAGAAGCAAACTTAGTGCATGAAACTTTTATAGAGTCTCAGTTTGAACCTTAGGTGTTCTTAAGAGTTAACAGAAGTGAGGTTGATTGGGGTTTAGCAAACCACGGTAAATAGCACTAACTGAAGTTTGCATAAGAGTAACCTCCAGAATAGCCTTTCAACTCTATTTGATCTCTCTTAGCCCCTGATCCCTTACTTAATTACACTTATTTTCCCCTTTTTTGGTCAGGAAGGCACTGTTTATCTCAAGGTGCCAGGGCCAGACTCATCCCTGGGAGTCACATCCCATAATGTCAGGGAGATTTTCACACCTGTACGTCATGAGTTAATACAAATTACATTATGAGATAATACAAATATTATCAATCCAAATGTAGGATTAAGGGTTTTTTCCTTAACTTCTTTATTTTCATATTTATCAGTTTATGTTGAAAATTCTGGATCTGAATGACATTAATTTTTATTTGTTTTATCCATCTAAATTATGGTATTATATATGTAATTGTTTCAGAGTCATTATACTCGATGACCGCTGTAAGACAATTTAAGATTTTTTTGTGGTTCTCTTTATCCTTAGAAGATATACCATAGTCAAATATACATTAAACGAATTCTGTGTTTAAAATCCATTGAAATAATTCTCTGGGTTGTGAAAGAACCAACTCGATACACATTTTTTCCCCCATTTTGCTTTTGATGTTTACAGATTGCTTGATTTTTCATCTTTGATTTAATTTTGTTTTTTAACTATGTAAAACATTTACATGGTCTCAAAGTCAAATTACAGATTGATTGCTATGTAATTAACACATCACATAGGCCTTGACATTCATTCATTTGACAGTCATTTGTGCTACCCAGGTGCTGGGGAAACAATGATGACCAAGTCATGTTCCCTGTCCTTGAGGAGCTCAGTCTATCTTAAAAGCCCAAGAAGCCTACCTATGAATAGATGAATTGAAATATGACCTGATAAATGTTATACATGAAGGAAAAAAAAGCCCCAAGAAGGAAGCAGCTCATTGCGGCTAGAGATGAGAGGGGCTTCTCCAGAGAAGAGGTAAAATTTGAGTAGAGCCTTGAAGGATGTACAGGATTGTTCAAGGGAAGTCATGAACACCTATGATTCACTCTCAGTCCAAGCTGTTAACCATCTGCCTTCTGTCTCCTGAGTATTCCTGACTTGTTGACTCCATTCTGGGATCTGAGTTGACATAAAAGGGGATGAAGGTCACAGTGGATATATGAGAATATGCTAAATTCTCCCACTGCCAGTACACTCTGCCACTACCACAAAGCTCTCTTGCTATGCCTACAAAATTCTGGAGAAGTTAACTTTGCAAATATTACCCCCAGCAAAGGCAGGACTTTGGGTTGGCAAGTGGGAGAGGGCATTGATCCCATTTGTGTCATTGCTAGTGTAGATGTCCCCTGATCCTGGGCCAGAATATCTCCCCTTGCTCAGCAAGGCTACTCCATGATCTAAATTTCAAGCATCTTGCCTTTATGTCCTTAGCTAACTCACTCTGGGGTTTGGTCTCTGGTGACTTTTGATCCTTGTGGGATCTATTGATCCTACCGACTGTGTCTTATCTCTTATTCCACTCATACACCTGATCCTTCCTTGCCCAGTTTAGATTGCAAGATCCACCATAAATCTCTGCCTTATATAATCCACATCTCCTTTGCCACTTTCTACCAATGTCTTAGCTGCCTAGTAAAAGCCCAACCCTAAACCCAACACTTCACCTATTCTGTGCCTGTGCCTAAGCAGCCAAATGTGATTAAACAGAAATGTAGAACCATGCTGACCACACTCAGTTTAAATTAATAACCTCTTCCTTTAAGTGAGCCCTCTGTGCTGCCTGGAAATTATACATTTCCTTATTCCATTCACACTTCCCCCTTGCTAGATGATTATTTCAAACCTTCTCCTTTCTCTTTCAATTTCAAATTACTCAACCTTACTCTCAGCTGTTAAACTTGCTTCCTAATTAGGAGAGTGCAATGCAGACTGTATTTCAGAGAGAGACAGAGAGATTTGGGGAGCAGCCGCAAAAAGCTGGACTCTAGGGAGAGAGTTAAAAATTTTTTTTCCCTCCAGATATTTAGAAATGTGTGGAGAAGTATAATTTCCCCCATTAGAATTACTTCAGAAACCATCATTAAGGACCCATATTATTATTATTATTATTTTTATTAATTTTAAAAAATTAACAACAAACAAAAACTTTAACATATCATTTCATTCTACATATATAATCAGTAATTCTTAATATCATCACATAGTTGCATATTCATCATCTCTTAGAACATTTGCATCGATTTAGAAAAAGAAATAAAAAGACAACAGAAAAAGAAATAAAATGATAACAGAAAAAAAAAGATTATACATACCAAGGGACCCATATTATTTTTAAATGGCTTTTAAAAATTGGATTTGTATTTCCTTTTGCACTTTGGATGTTTGCTAACCAGCCTCTCCCCTTAAAATATAAGCTCTGAGAGGACAAGAGATGTGTCTGTCTGGGTCACTGCTGTGTCCCCAACAATTTTCACAGTATTTGGCACATAGTTGGGAAATGAAAGAGTCAATGGGATAAATTCTTTTTTTTTTTTTTTCTGGTTCTTTCCTTCTGGTTGCTACCCTTCTGAGATGGGGGTGGGGAATATATTTGTCTTTGGATGACTAGTGAAAATGAACATAATAAGCTCTCTGTTTATGTCTATTATCTGCCGTGTTACAGGGTATGAGAGAGTAATGGGGCCATAAATTTTATCTGGGAACGTGAGAGCAGGTGCTTGGGAGAACAGGGGGAAGGGCACTGGGTTAGGCAAGGGGGAAGAGCAGAATGCATCACATACTTTACCTCCACACTCAGGCTGCAAGCCACTCCAGGAGCCGTTGGCCTGACAGGTTCGTTCTGATGACCCCCGGAGTGCATGGCCAGCTTCACAGCTGAAGCGCATCAGACCACCTGGAGCAAAGCTGTCCCCTAAGCGGATGCCATGGGCTGGGATCCCTGGGTCACCACAAACTCCCATGCTGGTCCCTATGGATCAGAACCAAACAAACCTGTTGTTTTTAGCATGGAAGAAAAGGGATTTGGAGGGGTGGAAAAGAGAGAAAGGGTGAGGGGGAGGAGAAAGCTGTTGCTAAGTAGGAGCAGTTGGCTTCCCAAATCAGGGGGCTGAAGCTGTGTGCCCAGCCTAATATGTGGACAGGCTCCTGCCTCACTACTCAGTGGTCCAAGAACACAAAGGTCTGAAGTCAGCGGGAGGTCCTTGGGAACCACACAACAGAGGGAAATAAGAAGGCAGAGGGAAGGTTCTATGGTGGAAATTGTGCCTCCATCTTTGGCCTGTGCCAATCTGGAATTTCAGTGATCTAGGTTGGCCACACTGTCTCTTTCCTGCTTTTACCTCTTACATGTCCCCAAATCTGCTACTGCCACATCATCGTCTTCATTACTAATGCCACCATCTTAGTTTAGATACTAAATAGGATCTAGGGCAAGAGCCTCCTAACTGGTGTCCCTTCCTTTTAAATTCTCCCTTTAGTTAATCTTCCATCTTATCCTCACATCTCAAAAATGAACAACCAACAGCCATCTGATCTTGTTTCTTTCTTTCTGAAACATTTCCATGGGCTTTCAATATTTCAGTTTGAATATTGATCCTGGGCTTTTAATTGAGGACCCATAAATTTCTCAATACATGAGAGTTCCAGATTATTTATCTTAGACCCTCTCATTTCATTCTTGCTTTACTCTATGCTTCTTGCTATATTGCTGCATTTATTTGGCTTCTGAGACTGTACAAATTCACCCTTGAATTTTAAGGATTCAATAGATAAAGGAGGGTAAATAACAGGAGACAAAATCACAAAATCTAGAGCCTTTGGGAGCCAGCATACTTCATAATATAGATATGTGCAGAAGATATCAGACTAGGTAACAGTAATATGAAGAAGGAGGAGGAAGGTTAAGGAATAAATGGCAACAGTATGAGATGATAAAATTTCCATTTGTCATGGAATTTATCTTTTCACGAACCCATAAATGTGAGTATAAATGGTAACATCTTGTCATCATATTTAGTTTGTTGGAGTCAATAATGTATACTCATTCTACCACTTATCATTGATATATCTTCCATCTTCCCAATCTTGGAATTATTTCCTTTTCTATTCTACTCTCGACTATGAGAATACTATATGACATCTGTTCCCCTTTCTGCTCCCCATCAAGAAAGGGAGATTCACTTAACTTCTAATTTAAATATTTGAAAAAAGAAGGTCTATCATATATGACTAGGTTTTAATCTTTTGAAGTTTTCCAGGATGTAGCTCATGCAACAGGCAATACCATGTCCCCATGAAGGCAAACTTGATGGTAACTTTAACTTCTACACTGGTTAGCTGGAGCCAACATTATTGTAAAATAAGCATGAGAGTGGAGCTCTCCAGTCCTGGGGACTTGTTATGATGAAATGGCCTCCACTCGGGGCATCTCCACTTGGGACATGTTTTTCAATGATATAGGGGAGTCTGGGACAGAATATTGTAACAGACTCCCCTATTATTATTGCAGAATAAAGAAATGGCAACTGCTAATTCTTTACTGAAGAGGTATATTAGCAAGATGGTGATACTGGGAAGGTGGGCAATGAACTTCCTGAAGAAGAAATCTCTGCCTGTTCTTGATGGTTCAATGTCTTATGACTCGTGGATTCAGGAGATTTTGTTAGGAATCATCTGGGTCCACTGATTGTACAGAATAAGCCTAAAAAATTTGACCATGGTACTCTTAGGATCTACAAAATATGACTGAATGTAAGTCTCAGGAAGGGAGGGATTGTATCTTGTTTTAGCTATTGGTGCATACCCAGTGTTACTTTCTAATCTGCTATTCTTCTTGCCTCTCATTTTCTTAGCTAAGGCATTTAAGGTTTTTTTATTCTCCACCCACAGCCCTTATAGAATACCTACTAATCTTACATTGGAGGTCTCCAGGAAAGGTCTGCCCATGATTCTGGTCTCCTAAGTGTCTGATATCCTTGATGGGTACATGGGAGAAATGAAACTTTTAAACTGTTCTTCAGAATATTCAGGATGAGGATTCAAATGGCTGAATGCAAGTGGTCCCCTAATGAGTGGAGTCTATGTCCTCTGAAGGTTCCTTTTCTGACTCTTAATTTTTCAAGCTCCTAAGGTTTCTAGTATCTCCTTTTGATCTATGATGTCGCCAATGTAGAAATCTTTCCTACACATGCAGGATCATTACTTAGGATGCCACAAAATTATGAAATGTCAGGATTGAAAGAGTTTTGGAGGTTTTCTAGCTTCTGTATCTAGGCAAGAATTGCTTCTGTAATATCATCACAAGATCATTTTCCAGCCTCTGCTAACACAATTTCATTGAAGGAAATTATGGAAATGCAAAGAAGAAACTTTGCATTTCAAGCAGTAGACCAGGAAAATAAGCATGTGTTGACCATATGATGACATATATGTTAACAAGTGGAAGATGCTCAAGGCTTTCTTTTTGGTGTCTCTATCCCTTTACCCTGCACTTCCCCTTTCCATGGACAACAAGATCCCCAAAATAGATCAAATAGAGTTTAAGGACACTATTAGCCCAATGTCTGGAGAAGTATCTAGAGGGAGGAATTTTATGTAAAGGAATTGTTCAGAGATGGGACTAGGGCAAATGCATGCTCGGATCCCCTTCCCCTTCAGAATGCCTCTCTTTCCAAAAATTTGCTCTATAGATAACTCAGGAGGTCCCAGTGTGCACACTCCAGCCCCCCATGCCATCATCCTCAAGTAACTTTCACCAGGAGTCCAAACAGAAAGAAGTCATGGCTCAGGTAGCAGGACTTCTAGTCAAGGCTAAAGGAGTCCTCATGGCTCTTAGCAGTCCCAACTATTCAGAGATTAGATAGGGATGAGGGGCCAAAGTCCTTAGAGGTCATATAGAATGATATGTCTTGGATTGTCCTGGCAACAGTCCTTTGAAACAGTGGTCAGTACTTTTGGAACCTCTCTCTCCTGGGAAACTTAATTAATATGTGTCTCAATACTCTGGCAGGGTCGTAATTTTTGGAGTCAGGTTCACCTTGGAACCTCAAACTGCAAGAGCAGCTCTGTGTCTTGCAGATGAGGTCTTATATCAAGAAGTCTTCTGTATTAGAAAAAGGTCAGGATCTTTTCCTCTAGGGGTTATCCGGCATAGGCAGGGATAGGGGTTAATTTCAACACCAAGGTGGGCTTCCAGAGTAATCTCAAGCTACATAAGCAACTGTCCCTCTTATGGGTGACATGCCTTATGGAATTCCTTAGAGCTAGGTAGCCTCACTTCAAAGAAGACAAAGCTCAGGGTGCTAATTTTTTGGCTTCGTGGTTTCTATCATTATTCAGTTCCAAATATTTTGTCCTGTTATAAGACATAAACGACAAAATTCTGGCTGGGATAATATAGCCATGAGGATTTTTCAAGCTTTGGCAATTCCCTACATTTGTTATTTTGATAACATCTGTCAGTATCCTCAGAAATGAGCAGAAAAAAATAATAGGAAAATACTAGGGACTGGTGTTTTAGGGCAACAGGGAAGAAGATTGTATCTTTCTAGGGAGCTAAGACACAGGATGAGTGGGTGGGGGTGGGGGGGCAGTGATGAGAAAGAAAGAAAAACAGACTTGGGCCTAGGGGTCTGAAATAGGGAAATAAAAGAGCTCACAAGTGGGGTTGGGCCTGGACTTAAGAATAGGAAGGCTTGATTTGTTCTTGGGAAATCAAGGAATCACATGACTGGACAGGACTCTGGCCATATGCTGATCATGTCAATTTGTGTCCTTCCTAGTTCTGTAGTCTCTTGACTGTTTGGTCCTGACCACAGCTGATGAAGGGATGAAGCTAGCCTCAGACCACAATGTCTGAAGTCTAGTTGGGACCTCTTAGAGCTGTGGACTCAGTGAGGGTTCAAAAGGTCTGACCACTTCTCATCCCTCAGTGAAGCTTACACCTTGGGAGTGCATCTATCCCCCCTACCCCCTGCCCTAGCCACATGTTCCATTGGACCCATCTTCCCCCCTCCATGCCCCATACCTGAGCAGTGGGGAAGAGAGTCAGTCCAGTGTCCATCCAGCCCACACATGCGGGTAGCATTTCCCACCAGAGTCCGCTTGCCAGTACAACTGTAACGCACGACAGACCCCACAGTATAGCTCTCTCCGGACATCTGGGAATGGGGCGGGGAGCCAGGATGGCCACAGGACACCACTGTGGGGAACAGCAAACATCTCAGCAACTCCACACAAGGATAGATAGTCATCAGAAAAAACTTGCTAAGTTTTGTGTAGTGGGAGGCAGGGCAGAAGAGAAACTCTCGGGTATCTATTGAAGCAAACTTCTTGCCAGTATACCCACCTGGCATCAAAGACAATACTACCCAGCTGATTGTACAGTTTCCATATCTGTAAAATGAAGGGCAAAACCTGTTGTTTTAAGAATAGAACAAAATAATACATGTAAGAATGCCCAGCAAGTAGTAGGCATGCAATAATATTCCTTTCTTGCCTCTTCTAATCACATCTATTTCCTCACGGTCATAGGACGCACCCAAGTTGTCTCTGGGAAGAAGGATGATACTCATAATGTAAGTAAAACAAAAATGGGAGGTCTCTCAACTTAGGACTTGTCTTTTTTGTACACAGGTTTCAGAATGAGGGGCAGTTATAGTCCTTTTCAAACTGCATCTTACAGTTGCCTCTATCCATCATCTGTCCCCAGTTTATCTCCTTCAGTCTGCAAGTTCCCTTTCCTGAAACATCAAAGAGCAATTGTGATAAACTAGTGATAAAATAGAATGCAGGAATTGAGATGTAAAGCCTAATAATGGGGTACAACTGGCGATACTGCCAACATCACTGGGCTCTGCCTTCCCATTGTTCTTGCCACAGGTTGATCTCTAGGTTCATTCATTTACTCAATATGTATTTATTGAATGTCTGTTATGGGTCAGGCACTTATCTCAATGTGTGGGAAAACAAAATCCTTGCTGTTATGGAGCTTATATTTTAGGGGGAAGAGATTATAAATAAGAAAATAAATAAATAGTATAATTTGAAGGGGTGCTATAAGAAAATAAAGTTGCAAGGTCATTCTGGCTGCTGTGTGGAGAACAGACTACAGCGGGGCAAGAAAGAGGAGATGATGACGGCTTGGACTAAGTCTTGGGGTCTGGTAGGAGATACTTGTAGTCATAGCTTATACCCTAAATGGGCCCAAGTCATAGCACGATGCTGACCAGGACAGGTGAACAAAGGAGTGAAATGGGTTGAATCAAGGCTATTCCTGATGATGAAATTTTAGCAGGACATGGGGATGGTGTGAATGGTCTTGGGTATCTTCATTTCTCATTGTCCTCTTAATATGGGTCAGACACTGTTCTAAGAACTTACAGTAGATTAGCAGCAAAGGGGGCTGTTAATGATTCCTCCCATCTCTGAATGCACATGCTACTCCTCCCATCAGAGGTGGAATCTATTTTCCCTTCCTTTGGATCTGGGCTGGTCTTTGAGACTTCTGATAGAATGCTACAGAAGTGATGATGTTCCAGTTTGGGACTTCTTAAGGCCTTGCAGCTTCTACTTTCATTTTCTTGGAATACTATTGCCAAAATATAAGGAAGTCCAGATTACATGACTGAATAAGAGATCACATGAAGAGAGGGATCTTGTGGAGAATAATTGTGATGCCCCAGCCAACAGCCTAGCACCAAGGTCTGACATGTAAGTGATGCAATCTTGGATCTTCTAGGCCAAGTTGAGACACCACAACCAATGAAATATGAAATAGAGGTAAAGCCTGTATGAATTGCCAATCCACAGAGTCGTAAGCAATAAAAAGGTGGCTATTTTAAAGCATTAAGTTTTGGAGTGTTTTTTTACAAAACTGAAACAAAATGGATATTACCTTTGGAGATCTTGAGGGTAGGGGGTTGTATATTGCATGTGGGAGGGATACAAATTTGATGGCCAGGGTTGATTGTGGCACATTATCTGCAAAGATAGCTACCAACAATTCCCCTATCCTTGTAGAACCATGCCACTGCTTCCATCAAGAGTTAGAGTCTATTTTCCCTCCCCTTGAGCCTGTGTGGACCTTGCGACTTACTTCAATCCACAGAATGTGGTGGGATGAGGTTTTGGGGATCCCAAGCTCTGGTTTTAAGAGATCTTATAACTTCTATTTTTGCTCTAAGGACCCAATCTCCATGTGAAGAAGACCAAGCCATCCTGCTGGAGAGAATGGCCAAGGGAGAGATACTTTACAGAGGAGAACAAAGGGACCTCAGTCAACAGCTGCACCAAGGCCCTAGAATTGGCAGTGAAGTCACTTTGGATCCTCCATCCTAGGTGAGGTGCATGGGACAGAGACGACCCATTTCTACTAAGCCCTAATTGAATTCCTGACTGATAGAATTTTGGGAACAAAAACAAAAACAGTTGGTTTAAGTCATTAAGTTTTTTTTTTTATTTTATTTTTTTTTTTTATTTTTTAAAGACAGAGAGAAGGAAGGAAGGAAGGAAGAAAGGGAAACATTTTTAAACATTTTCTTGTTTTATTGTATTCTGTTTCTCCGTTTTTGTTACATGGGCTGGGGCCGGGAATCGAACCGAGGTCCTCCGGCATAGCAGGCAAGCACTTTGCCCGCTGAGCCACCGCGGCCCGCCCAGTCATTAAGTTTTGAGATGGCTTGTTACACATCAAGAGATAACTGATCTAGTGCTTTTCAAGGATTCTATTATTTATTTCTTAGGATAACCCTATGAAGTAGGTACCATTTTTATATTGATTTTTCTGATTAGTAAACTGAGACACAGAGAGGATAAATAATAAGATCACAGGCCTAACAAATGGTAGAATTTGCTCTTGGGACCAGACAGTTTGACTTTAGAGCTCACACTTTTAAACACTATAATTTACTCCTGCCCGTAATACTGTTTTAATACTACCAGTGAATTTTCTCCTTCTGAAAGGAATGGAGTCTCTAATTATAATTTTAATGATTCTATGATTATTTATTAGAGATTTCTGGATTCCAGGAAACTGTCCAGTTTTAATTCTTTAATGATTTTTTCCAGTAAAACTATTTTTAATGGAAATAACATACAGAAAAACACAGTGATCATAAAGTGTGTAGCTTAATGAATTGTTGCAAAGTGAATACACCTATGCGACCACCACCCAGATCAAGAAACAAAATATCACAGTGACTCAGAAGCTCCCTCATGCCCTTTCCCTATCACTACCCCCTTTCCCTTCCCAAAAGAAACCACTATCTTGACTTCATATCCAATAAATTAGTTTTGCCTGTTTTTGAATTTTATACAAATGGAATAATACAGTATTTATCCTTTTTTATTTGCCTTCTCTAACTCAACATTATGCTTGTGAGGTTTATCCATATAGTATGAAGCAGTGGTTCATTCACTATCATGGCAATAAAGCAGGGGTTGGTAAAGTTTTCTGTAAAGGGATTGATACTAAATATTTTAGTTTTGAAAGCCACATAGGGTCTCTGATGCATTTTCTTCTTTGACTTTTTTTTGCAAGGCTTTAAAAATGTTTAAAAAAAACCCTGCATTATTAGCTTTGACAGCTATACAGAATAGGCCTAGTTGTAAAAATTCTCAACAAAATGCTAGCTAGCAAACTGAATCCAGAAGCATATTAAAAGGATTATATACCAGGATCAAGTGGGATTTATTTCAGGAATGCAAGCATAGTTAAACATATGACAATCAGTCAATGAAACATACTATGTTAATAGAATGAAAGAAAAACCCCACAGGGTTATCTCATTAGGCAAAGAAAAGAAAAGACACTTAATAAAATTCCATAACTTTCATGATAAAAATGCTCAATAAACTAGGAATAGAAGGGACTTCCTCAAGCTGATAAAGGGTATTTATGAAGAACCCGCAGATAACATCATACTTTATGGTGAAACACTGAAAGCTGTTCCTCAAAGACAGCAATCACCACTTCCATTCAACATTGTACTGGAGGTTCTTGTCAGGGCAATTAGGCAAGAAAAAGAAATAACAGGCATCAGATTGTAAAAGAAGACGTAAAACTACTTCTATTCATAAATGACATGACCTTATACAAAGGCAACTCTAAAGAATACACACACACATACAACATTAGAGCTAATAAATGAGCTGTACATTGTAATATCAATCTACAAAAGTCAGTCATTTCTATATACTAACAATGAACAATTCAAAAATGAAATTAAGAAAACAATTCCCTTCACAATAGCATCAAAAAGAATAAAATATTTAGGAACAAATTTAACCAAGTAAGTACAAGATTTGTGTATCAAAACTATGAAACACTAAATGAAAATAAAGAAGAACCTAAATACACTCTATGTTCATGGATTGGAAAACTTAGCATTTTTAAGATGGCAATTCTCTTCAAGTTGATCTATAGATTCAATGCCATCCCTATCAGAAGTCCAACTGTATTTTTTTAAAGAAATGGATAAACCAATCCTAAAATTCAAATGGAATTTTAAGAGCCCCTGAAGAGCCAAAACAATCTTGCAAACAGAAGAACAAAGAGTACTCACACTTCCTGGTTATGAAACTTGCCATAGAGCTACAGTAGTCAAAAAAGTGTGGTACTGGCATAAAAATAGAACTATAAGTAGATGGAGTAGAATTGATAATCTAGAAATAATCCCATACATCTATGGTTAATTGATTTTGACAAATATGCCAAGAACAGTCAATGGAGAAAGAATCATCTTTTCAACACATGGTGCTGGACACCTGGATAACTTCACGCAAAATAATAATTTTGGACCCCTACCTCACACCATAAACCAAAGGTAACTCAAATGGATCAACATATGAGATGAAATAATAAAACTCTTAAAAGGAAACAAAGTTGTAAATCTTTATGATGTTGAATTAAGCAATGATTTGTTAAATATGATGCTGAAAGATAAGCAATAATAAATAAAGAAGATTTCACCAAAATTAAAAATTTTGTGCATCAAAGAACACTATAAAAAATGAAATAACAACTCATAGAATGAGAGAAAATATTCATAATGCATATATCTTGCATGGGTGGAGTATCCAGAATATATAAAGAATTTTCACAACTCAATAAAAAGACGAACAACCAATTTAAATTTAAAAAATTAAAAAAAAAATTGTTTGAATAGACATTTCTCTAAAGAAGATATATCAATGGCCCATAAGCACATAAAAAGCTACTGACTACCATTAATAATTAAGGAAATGCAAACCAAAATTACAATGAGATACCACATCCCACCCACTAGGATGGAAATAATAAAAAAAAAAAGGACAATAAAAAATTTACATGAGGATATGGATAAACTGGAACTCTTGTGCATTGCTGGTGAGAATGGAAAATGGTTCAGCCATTTGGAAACAGTTTGGCTGTTCCTAAAAATTTAAACCGAGTTGCCATATGACCCAGCTACTCTACTCTCAAGTATGTAACCAAGTGAATTAAAAACATACATTCATAGCAGCATAACCCCAAAGTAGAAACAACCCAAATGTCCATCAACTTAAATCATTGCTTAATTCAACATCAACTGATGAATGGGAAAAGAAAATGTGGTATATACATACAATGGAATATCATTCAGCCATAAAGAAGAATGAAGTACTGATACATGCTACAACATGGATGAACCTTGAAAGCCTTATGCTAAGTGAAAGAAGCTAGACACAAAGGCTACTTATATTGTATAATCTTGTTTATATTAAATGCCCAGAATAAGAAAATTCATAGAGACAGAAAGTAGATTAGTGGTTACCAAAGGTGGTGGTGGGGAATAATGTGTGAATGCTAAAAGGTACAGGGTTTCTTTTCGGGTGATAAGAATGTTTTTGAATTAAACAGTAGTGATAGTTTCACAACCTTATGAATATACTAAAAATTAGTACACTTTAAGAGGGTGATTTTATGGTATGTGGATAATATATCTCACCCAAAAGAAGAAAAAATGCAAATGGACTAAATCTACCAGTTGAAAGAAAAGATTGTTAATAGGTTAAAAAAAATCATAATCATATGATTTTTACATATAGAACAGTCAAAAGTAAAGTGGTGAAAAATATATCATGCAAATATTAAACAAATAAAGCTGGTTATAAATTATATTGTATTAATATAATTATACAGTAATTAAGTAAATCAGTGTCCATAAATTAATACAGATAGCTCTTTATGATAAAAGCTTCAGTTCACCAGAAGATTGTAACCATTGGAACCCAACAGAGCTCTGGCATCACTGTACATAGGTGATTGTCCATTTCCAACACCAAACAATTTTTTAGTCATAATTGGGGTTGGATGGCCAGTTTGGAGTCCTAAAGCAAGGAAACTGTGGGCAGTGAGTAGCTGTGTCAGTCTCCTAGGGGCATAAGGATTTGGGGGTTACCCAAACTGGCGGCCTACAAAATGTACAGAATCCACTGAGGATAGGTGGACAGCTGAATGGTCAGAACTTAATACCCAATGATCCCCATGGATTGCATCCAATATCAGGAAGATGGGGGAGAGTGGATCCATGAGATTGCCCTTTGGGAACGGGAGTTGAGAGCAGGATACCAATGGGACTGATGGTCTACAAGGGAATGCGGCTGTATTCTTAGCACCCTCCCCATCTCATTTTGTTTTTACATGTCCCCATAGCTTTTCCTAGTAATAATTAAAGCAATTACTGTTTATTGAGTAGGTATTATGTGTCAGATACTAAACTAGACACTTTTTATGTGGGTTTTCTCATTTATATCCCAGTTACCCTGTAGATTAGGTATTAGCTCCATTTCTACAGAGGAAGAAACTGTTACCTTTGCTGCAGAGGTAATGGGCACCCCCCATCCTGCCCCCCCCACCCCAACCACACAATTTGTTAAGTGGCAAGGCCAGGATTCGAACCCACGCCAGTCTGGTTCCAGTGTGTGGCCTTTCTGCTTCCATCCTTTAAAGGAAAGGGGCTCATGTGTTATCTTTCTGGAAAAAGCAAAGAAGGAGTAAACTGGGGAGGCAGTATCCCCCTGGACAGCTAGTTCTGAAGGTTGGGAGCCCTAAAGGCTGGAGAGGATGGCAGCAGTCCTAGAGAGGAAAGAGAGGTCCCCTAGCTAGGAAGAAAGGAGAATACATGAATTGGCATGGTGCCTAACCCAGTAGGGCCACCATGATATAACACATATGTACCCATGCACAGAGTGAGTGGACTGTTCTTTGACATGGACCACCTCGGCAATTTGCACAGGCCATCATTCTGAATGGATGACATCTACTTACAGAGACACTGGGGATGGGGACGGTCCCATGTGCCGTCTCCCTGGCAGCTGAGTACAGGGGTGCCCAGGAGGTAGAAGCCGTGGTTGCATTGGTAAGACACAGTGGTGCCATAGCTGAACCTGTGCGGACCGCTGCTGTGGACTTGACGAATGCTGTTCTCTTGGTGCCCAGGATCTGTACAGTTGATGACTGCAATTGAACGGGACGATTAGTGGCAGAAACCTAGATCCAAAGACTTTCTTAAGCATTTAAATGAGAATTCAGAAGTCCAAACGGGCATGTACATGCAGTACAGAAAAATTTCCAGACCCAAACCCTGGTAGATGAAACAGATCCTGCCTGGGAGGGTGAGGTGGTGCTGAGGTTGCTGCACCTCTCCCCGCACCTCCATCACCTGTCAAAGGGTTCATGGTTCAGTATCTGACTGGACATCACCTCCATAGAGAAGCCTTCTCACCTCCTTCCAGACTGGTTAACAGCTTCTCCCTTGTGCTACTTTGCATGAACTGCTACTGCTGACTTCACCAGCCTGGCCTGTGATTTGTCAGTGTGAGAATTCACCCCTCTGTGCCCTATCCTTAGCACAAGACTTCACCCACAGCAAAACTTGTCAATTGTAAAACAGAGTCCAGTTCACTTGCACAGGGGTTGGGCTCTTTTGGAAACGGTTTTAATTGCTCTTATGTGTATATCAGGGAGATGGGCATCTCAGGGGATAAATCTGACTTTAAAATGTCAGTGTTTCCAAAGGAGCTTAACTCAAACTCACGGTGAGATTTTAGAATAACAACAATATTATTTATAACCCATGGTGTGTAGCTTTTGCTTTCAAAACATTTTCGCATCTACTCTCTTACCTGAACCCCATCCTCATTATGGTAGGTAGGGAAAACATTTTAAAATTTCCTTGAAAGCTGTGGAAACTGGGGCCACAAAACAAGTAAGTAGCATTTATTCCTTCACAATGTTTATCGAGATATGCTGTGTGCCAGACATTGTGCTGGGCAGGTAGGATACCACAGAATTTATAGAATTTAGCAGGGTTTTTCTACCTTGGCACAACTGGCATTTTGGGCCAGCTAATTCTTTTTTGCAGGGAGCTGTCCTGTGCATAGTAGCAGCAACACACCCACTAGATGCCAATAACAATCCTCCAGTTGTGACAGTTTGTCCCCTTAGTGGGGGTTGGGGGTGGGCAAAATCATCCCTGGTTGAGAACCACTGGTCTAGAGAGGAGATGGACGGACAAGCAGTGCTCCTGTTTGATAAGGGCTCCGATGGGGGCAGCAGAGAGGCTGGGGAGGTGCAAAGCAGGGCTCCTAATCCAATACAGAGGGGAGAAGGAACAGCTTCCTAGAAGTGGCATTTAGGCTGACTTGTGGTGGTGAATAAAAGTCATCAGACAATGAGGGAGTGGGGAGGGGTACAAAAAAGAACACGTCTGAGAACCAGCGTGTGGGAGCGTCCTGGGTGAGAGGGGGTTTGGCAAGTAGAAGAAATGCAAAAGGCTCAGTGCAGCTGGGGATGAGAGCAAAGGGGGGCTGAGGGTAAAGGAAGCACAGAGGAGGGGGCTGCTTGGTCCTGTGGACCGATGGAGGACAGTCCCATTACTCTGAATGCAATGGGAAGTCTTTCTAAACAGGGATTCACATTTTAGACAGATCACTCAGTCAGGTAGAGTGGGCTGGTGGGGAGGAGGACTGGAGGCCATGATTTCTAAAGATTTCAACCCAGCCTTTTGATTCCTAGACCCTCCCTGAGCATATAATATGGGGGACGTGCTGGTGCAGGGGAGGGTCGCTGAAGTGACAGGACAGAGGGAGAATGGCAGATGGAACACAGACTTGAGGAGAAGGCAGGACATGGGATAAAGACACTCCAAAATAGCAGATCCTGATTTTTAACTGCCTCAGAAGAGGACGGAAGGAAGTCACAACACAATGTTATTTATGGCCATTTTTGCTGTGTTCTTGGGAAATGTCTCTCAGTCAAAACAGCAGTTTGAAATGTTAAGAGAGGGATGTTATTTTAGGATTGGTTGTGAGAGTATCTTTACTTAAAAAAAAATCATTTGAAAATTTTGGTCCTTTAATATCAGTCACAATTTGCATAGCCAGGCACCCCTAAACACTGCAGCCAGTAGCTATCATCCCAGAGAACCTCAGCACCCCCTACCTGGGAAGACTTAAACAGCCCCCAGGTCAGGACTGAATACCTGCATCCCAGATCTACCTCTCCACTCAAATGCCATTTAGCCCACAGGTCTTTATCAGCAAGGGCCAGGCAGCCCCACTTGTGCTTTACTGCTGTGAAAAACCTTTCAAAGCTTTAGAGGCTATTTTCTAAATGGGCCTGGGATGTCCTCCAACCTTCTACCTCTTAAGTTTCCTCCTCTCTGTGCCTTTTCTCCACCCCCTTTATTCCAACCTCTAGATTTTCTCTGCTTTTAATTTTTCCTTCTAACTCTTCTGCTTTTTCGCTTTTATCAAGAATAGCGCTTTATATTACAATGACAAACTATTTGCTCTATATAAAGATGAAACTAAATTTCACTTAGCTTCCTTATTAAACCATGATGAGCTATCACCTAGATGAATCTAGCTAGGGGGTTGAAAAAGCTCCCCACTGATGACCTGTCTCTGCCCCCAGACTCCCCTCTCTGAGTCAAAAGCATAACAGGATTGAATTCACTGGCTTCTGCTCCTGGGTTTCAGAATCACAGAGGGCAGAGGTTCAGGGTGGAGTGGGAGAGGAAGAATGACTCACTTCTGCAGGTGGGCAGCATGTTGCTCCACTGACCACTGGCTAGGCACTGAGAACTGGCGGCCCCCTCGGCAATATACCCAGGGTTGCAAACAAACTTGACCACGTCATTGAGGTTAAACTGGTTGCCCTGAGTGAGGCCATTGACAGGGTTGCCTGGGTGTCCACAGGTGATTGCTGTAACCAAAACAGAAGACAGGTAAGCTCTTCTCTTATTCAACACACAAGAAATTCATCTTCTTTTCACTTGGCATTTCTCATGCACATCAGGAAAGTTCAGCCCTAAATCTTACTTTCATCTCTTTTGCTGAAAGACCTTTATTCATGGGGGCATTCATGGGCCTTGAAGGCATGTCCATCCACAGCCTGGACAACCTGGAAGACATCATTCTATGAGTCCTCATGGAGGATTAGGCCTGGGTTGTAGTCTTCTATGGGCCAGGTAGTCAAGCTTGCCTCTGATCCTTTTTAGTCCCCATTTGCATTTTTCATTGCTAGATGTACTGATGACAACCAAGCAGCTGATTCAGAGCCATCTTAGTTCCTGGGCCAGTGTTCTCAAGAGCCAGAATCAATACTAACCAAGCTTGGAGTGGAAAGTTCTGTCACTCTGCTAGACCTGTGGCCCAGGCCAACAGCAGAGAACCAGAGTTACTGTTAGGAGAGCATCTTGCACTCCCATTCCTTCCATGTGGAGGGAATTGCATTAGTGCAATTCCTGGCCTCTCTCTGTGCTCTTTTAGTTTCTCTGCACCAGGAAATGTGGAATGAAAACTCTGTACAATTGGGGAAGAATGTACCAGCATGCAGGCTCAGCTCTGCTTTATTTGTCCTCTCAGGACCTCACTGCCTGCAGACAGCACATGTCCTCCACTGCTCCTTTAGAGGCAGGTTCTCCCCACAGGGTCAGGATGCCCCAGTGCATCTGTGTGGATCCACCCCATTCTGGGGCTCATTTAGGAGGTCCCTTTTGGTCCTGATATTAAGCTCCATTTCCCAAGTTGGCCTTTATTTGTAATAAATATGATTTTTTTTTGTCCTCCACCTGTCACTCTGTTTTATTTCATAATTTGTTTAAACATGGGCAAGGAAAAGGAAGAGACCTGGTGCTAACAGGCCTGATCCCAGAGCACTCATGTTTATCCTTTTGCTCCAGCTTTCCCCTCTTCCTGCCAGTAATGCAGTTCATTCCATTCAGCACATTGGCCTCTTTGGTCTTTCTTGAATATACCAAGTTCCTGTCCCAGGGCCTTTTCACTTTCTTTGTCTCTCTGCCTAGAACATTGTTCCCTTAGATAGCCCATGGTTTCTGTCTCATGTCCTCAGGTCCCCCCTCAAATGTCACATTATTAGTGAGGCCTTCCCTTACTACCCAATATACCACCTCCCTAGTTCTGCCCAGCCCCCTTGCCTTGCTCTACTTTTCTCCATAGCACTATCATCAACTGATACACTATACACATGGTTCTTTATTTGTTTACTGTTGACCTTCACTAGAATATAAGCTCCATGAGGGCAGGGGCTTTGTTTATTCTTTGCTGCGTTTCTGGGATTTTTACTAGTACCTGACATCTAGTAGGTGCTTGATAAATGTCTGCTGAGTGAATGAGCAAATGAGTGAGGGAGTGACTAACTGAATGGACAGACGCTTAGGATTCTGCTTTGATCCTGGGTTCTGTTTAGTACTTGTCTGATACCTGAGTCCCCTTGGATTGAACTCCTACCTGATGGTTTTGTCAGGCTTTGCTCTCGGCTCTGGATTTTGGTTGTAGAGAAGATGAGGGATCTTGAGGGATATTCTTAGCCCAACACTTGGATCTATGATGACCTCACCCAAAAACTAAATTGTGTGGAGGAGGTGGGGCAGCAAGTTCAGGTAGGACCCACTCTTTGCCATGGCCAATTCTAGTATCTAGCTGGGCCAGTTCTCTTTTGTGAATCTCCACAGTAGTATCCTTGACTCTAGTGAGAGGGCTGGGACAGAGCAGGAGACACTGTAGTGGGCCACACTGGGTGAAAGCAGCCTGGTGGGGTGCGATGAGAATTGGCTATGAAGGTCAGCATTCAACTCTGCCCCTTCCTGGCTTTGTGTCCAAGGACAATTCACTCTGAGCCTCAGTTTCTGTATCTGTAAAGTAGGGATTTTGATACACAGCTCACAGGGTTTATTTGAGGATAGATTCTTACCTTTATGCTTCACTATATGTTAGGGTACTATACTATGCACTGATAATACACAAGGAAGAATATGATATAGTTCCTGGGTAGAGAGTTCATATCACAGTGAGAGCAGACAAGGAAGCAGATTGCTATGATAGAGTAGGCTGGTGCCGAGATAGAGGCCAGCATAGAGGAGGGCATCTACCCTTCTTTGGAGACAAAGTAGGTTAAAGGAAGTTTTCCTAGAGTGAGGGACACGACATCTGAAGAGGTCTTAAGGATTAGTAGGATTTGCCAGGCCAATGAGGCAAGTGGGAGAATGGAGATAAAGCCCATGTGAAGCAAAGGCAACAGCATATTCAGAGACTCAGAACAACATGGCACTGTATGAGCTCCAGGTGGGTCCATGACACTGGATCAAAGAATACAAAGGAGAGTGTCAAGAAATGATGCAAGAAAAGAGGCAGGGGTCCTGCCATAAAGGGCCTTTTAAGCCATGCTAAGGGATTTGGAATTTATTTGAAAGCTATGGGGTGGTGGTAGTGGTGGTTTGTGACCAGGGGAATGACATGATTCAATTTATGTATTAGAAAGTTCTCTGTATGATGAGTTTAGGGAACTGATAGGAAAAAGCAAGATGGGTTTCAGACAGATTGCTGCATTAGTCCAGGAGTGAGATAGTCATGGCTGTAGGATGGAGAGTTGGGAGGCAAAATCTATAGAACTCAGTGGCTGTATGTGTCCAGGCAGAGGATCAAGGGGAAATGAAAGCATAACCTTCAGGATGTTGGCACAACTGGAGAGACAGTGGTGTCAGTCTGTGTGACGGGGAATACAGAAGGAGGAGTGGCGGAGGTGGAGGAAGAGAAGGAAGAGGGTTTGGATCTGTTGAGATTGAGGTGTTTATGAAACAGCCATATGGAGGTATGAAAATGTGGTTCTGGTTTAGAGCTAGGAGAATCAGCATGAGATGGTCAGATCAGTCCAAGAGCATGGGTAGAGCATGGAGTCTTACCCTCAGTCCCATAGACAGCTATAGTAGCTCCATAGGTGTACTTCAGAGGGTCTGCAAACCCACTGGAATCATATACAATTAACTTGGGAGGGTCCATCGCTTTCACCAGATTTGCAAAGAGTCATAATTTCCCACCCAAAGGTTAAAAACCACTTGTATAAAGTGAGGGAAAAAAGAATGCTGACAATTGAAACTTTTGGGAATATCACCTTTTGAAGGGCAGGCAGGCAAAAAAAAAAAAAAAAAGAAAAAAAGAAAAAAAAGCTTGCAAAGGAAATTGAGTAGTCAGAGAAGTAGTAAAACAGCTCAACAGGAGAGGGTAGTGTTACAAAAGCCAAAGGAAGAGGCTCACACAACGTTAGACACCCCAGATAGGTCAACTAAGCCGAAGACGGAAAAAGCAGTTATTGGATTCATCAGTAGGATCTGTGGTGACTTGCAAATAGCCCTAGTCTTCTGGGAGCTCTTGCCCATGTTGTCCCCATATATTCTCAAGGCACAGTACAAGGACCCCCAGTAACAGAAGCAGTTGGTGCTACCAGGTGCCTTTGCCAGTGCTACCATTTAAATTTCTTACGCTCTTTTGGGGTTCCCTGGCTTACTCTCTGCTTTGATGCTTTAGCTGGCACTTCTCAGATCCCTGTCCTGCAGTCATCTCACAGCAGAGGCTCTGAGAAATTTTCATCATAACCCAAGCTCAGAGTTCTTGCTTGACTGGGAAGGAGTTTCTTTCTGGCTAAAGCAGTAAAGCACTGTGGGCAGAATTCAGATTGCAGTGGCTTTTTCTGCTAATGAGAGGTGAGCGGAGGAGGCAGTTTATGAAGGCAACACTTTCAAGTAGCAAGGTCGCTAAGGGGAGAAGAAGGATAAGGCTAGAAAGGAAAACAGGGATTCTGATGAGGTTTGAGTTCTTTATAGGGGTTTGAGCACATGAACCACTAGACCCAGATTCCCTGAGGGCACATATTATGACTCATCCAATTCACATTCATCCGAAACACCTAATTTAGTACCTTGCACACAGTAGGTGCAAGGAACTGTTTACCGAATATGGTTGTATAGGCAGAGGCAAAATCACAGCAGAAAGGGAAGACTGATGCTACAGAAGGGAGGAAAAATAGACCAAGGAGGCAGACAGGAAGGAGATCCAGAGATATGGGCAGAGAGAGGAGACTCTTCTTCCACTGAGATGAGAGGGAAGGGGCAAATATGGGTGCAGACATGGATAGATGTGTGGAGGGGGGAAGAGGAAGTGTAATGAGTTACTGTTTGATGCCTTCTATCATCTCTGCAAAAAGAAAGTGAGATTGTATGCATAGTTAACGATTATTGGGGGTTTATATGCATTATCTTATTTAATCCTCAGAACCCTATCATTATTCCTACAGTAAAACAGAATCTCAGAGGAGTCAAGAAACTTGCATAATGCACACAGCTTCTAAGTGGTTCATTTGAACCTGGAATGCAGCTGCTCTGATTTCAGGTCATCTTAACTATTTACTTCAGCTATTTCCAAGAATATAGGTAGAGGTAATAGAGTATGGGTTTCAGAATCAAGATGGACTTGTAGAATGGCTGTGTGGGGCATGGAAAAGAGCTAAATGGGGAAATGTAGAAAGATCATTGGAAAGTTTGGGGAGTCCAGCTGATGTCGAATTTGTATGTAATGCCAGTTATACAGTATCTAGCAGAAAGTAAATACTTATAAAGTTTTGTTCCTTGTACCCTTGCCTTCTGTTGGGGGTTGAATAATGTCCCCAACAAAAGGCAAGTTCAAGTCCTAACTTCTGGTCCTGTGGATATGAATTCATTTGCAAATGACTTTTGAAGATGTTTGTGCCCAAACTGAAAGAGGGCGGACCTTAATCCAATACAACTAAAGTCCTTATAAGCAAAGGAAATTGAACACAAAAGAAGCCAAGGGAAGAGCAAGAAACTGGAAGTCAAAAGAACTTGGAAAAGAAAGGAGAAGATGCCAAAGACCCACATGCCAAAGTCTTTGGGAGGAAAGCATTGTCTTGCTGACACCTAGATTTCGGACTTCTCCTACTCTCAAAACGAGCCAATAAATTCTGGCTGTTTAAGCCAACCCATTGTATTATATTTCTTTTAGCAGCCAGGAAATAAAAACGCCTTCCTTCCTCCAGATACCTCCCAGGAGAGTACAGGGCTTGGGACAAGAGATCCTGGATTCTGTGATGTAACATCATCATCATCATCATCATCATCATCATCATCAACATCATCATAGCCATTATCATTACAACAACAGAATAGCAGCAGCTGCTTAGCATCTATAACAGGTGCTGCTCTAGACATTTTACATGTATTAACTTATTTCATCCTCACAATAGGCTTTTTATGAATGAGGTCACTGTGACCTAGAGAGGTAAATGAGAACATCTAAAGTCATGTAGCCATACCATGTATCATACAGAGCTGGGAACTGCACCCAGGTAATTTAGGTCTAGGGCTGAGTGCCTGACTACTTTCAATACCGACCAGGTCAAAATCTGAATGTTTTTAAACTAGGCAGACATTCTCCGCTTAGCTCTAGGCACCAACACTCCCTATTATTTAGAATCCAAATCTCTTCACACAAATTATGTGTGAACTTCCTGAAGACATGTGATTTTGCATCTGTTCTTTGAAACCAAACATAATTAGTTTAGACACACTGGGAAGAACGGCGATAGGTCTTGCTTTCTATAAACCTAATGCTTGAGAGGTTTTAACTTTAATTGTCATGTTTTGCTTATTGAGTAAATCTCATTAGTTTATTGCCCCATCCCATCAATGAAAAACCAAACTAGGAAGAAAAATTAAGAACAAACTCTGCCTTACGAATATTAAGAAAAAAACATGCACTTTATATAGAGATTCACTTTAAAGAACTTTGAAAAGTGAAGAATTTTTCAAATTACTTCCGGGCAGCTGAAGATAACGGTGATCATCTAAATAAAAATGCAGATTAACAGGAAGAATAAACAAAACTATAGAAAACCCAGGACATAGTAGATGTAACTAATAGACAGAGAATACTACAAACTTCAAATAACTGAAAGAAGAAAAATAAATACTAAACCCAGGTAGAGAATCTCTCATGCTCCTGCTACAAGCCTTTATGGAGAGCAGGAGTATCTAGAAAATCTGTATAGAAAAGGGAAAAGAAAATCAGGTGAAAGCCCTAAGATTGATCTAAGATCGCTAGGAGAAAGAGGGGGTCCACCTTAAATATGAAAATACTGAAAAGGACTTCTGGTAAGTCTGTGCACCAACGACAGGAAAGGGACTTAGAAGGTGTGCAGTTCACCCCCATTGCTTCTGGAGGAAAATGAAAAAAGAAAGAGAGACAATGAAGGAGATGAAGAAAGAGAGAGAGAGAAAGAAGGAATGATAGAAAGACCCATGCACAGAAGGATAGATGATAGATAGAAAGATAGATAGACAGACAGAAAGACAGATAGATAGATGGATGGATACCCTCTGTAGACTGGGTGCTGAAAAGAAAAAGATGCAAAGTGGGGGTGGGGTGGAATTTAGGATCCTGTAAGACAAAACAGAAATAAAAAATGGGAGGATACACAAATTCTCCTTACAAAAATAAAAAGCCATAAAAAAAAGAGCCTTCTACTAAACAACAGCGGTACCATGCCACACGGACAGAAGAAAGTGCCCTTGTAAATCACCCTAAGTCCAGAAAAGTGAACAAAACCATCAGTTTAAATTAATACAAAGATACCATAGGGGATACTATTTTTCCCAGCTGAAAAATCTCCTTACAAAAATAAAAGCAAAAGGACATGAACAAAAGAAAACTGTAACAATACTTTAAACTGAATTAAATATTCTCAAATAAACATTTAGGGATATAAGGTATCACCCTGAGAATCAGAAAATAAAAAACTAAAGACAAAAAGGATAGAAAGTGAGAAGACATTAAAAGATAATTGATTGCATTATCTAATTTAACTTGTATAGTCATTTCACTTGAACACCATAATTACATGGGATCTTGAATTGGGTGTGAGATCTTTTTGGTTTATACAGGTTGGTGTGATGCCCCGATATATCCCAGAGTAATTTGAGCACAGAACAAAAAGTGCTTGCAAAGTCCCCTTGGGGGACTGAAGAGAAAGGAGGAAATATTCAACTTCCCCATCTGGGGAATTCCTGATATTCTCACAAGCAGTGGGGACAATCAATTCAAAAGGCTGAGCCCTCAGTCTTGGGGTTTGCCCCTCTATGAAGCTTATTCCTGCAAAGGAGAAAGAAGTTAAGTTATGCCTAGGAATCACTCCCCAGAGAACCTTTTTTGTTGCTCAGATGTGGCCTTTATCTCTTGAAGCTAACTTGGCAGGTAAACCCATTGCCCTTCCCCTTAGTGGGACATGACCCACAGAGGTGTAAATCTCCCTGGCAATGTGGGGCCTGACTCCTGGGGATGAGCTGGGGCCCAGCATCATGGGACTGAGAAAGCCTTCTTGACCAAAAGGGGGAAGAGAGAAATGAGACAAAATAAAGTCTCAGTGGTTGAGAGATTTCAGACAGAGTTGAGAGGTTATCCTGAAGGTTATTCTTACACATTATATGGATATCTCTTTTCAGTTTATGATATATTGGAGTGGCTAAAGGGAAGTACCTGAAACTGTTGAACCGTGATCCAGTAGCCTTGATTCTTGAACAAGACTATAACTATCTGGCATTTACAATGTAACTGTGTGATTGTGAAAACCTGCTGTCTGATGATCCTTTTATCCAGGGTATGGACAGATGAGTTAAAAATAAATAAAGATAAAAAATAAATAAGTAATAGGGGGATGTAAAGAGTAAGAATTGGGTAGATTGAAATACTGTGTGTCAATGAGAGAGGGGGGTAAGGGATATGGAATGTATGAGTTCTCTTTATTTCTTTTTCTGGAGTGATGTAAATGTTCTAAAAATGATCATGGTGAAGAACATACAACTATATGCTGATATTGTGAACCACTGATTGTATAATATGGTTGGACTTTATGTGTGTAGGTATTTTTCAATAAAAATATTAAGGAAAAGGGGACAGAGGCACTGGTTAAAAACATAAGAGACTTCAGAAACGTAACATCCGAAAGCAATATATGATTGCATGTAACTTTTTGGATTCCTTTTCAAACACATCAGCTGCAAACAGTCCTTTTTGTGACAATTAGGGAGATTTTAAATAGACTGAGTATTAGATAATATTAAGAAATTATGGTCATTTTTGTGAGGTGTGATAATGACATGATGGGTTAAGGGAAATGCCCTTACCAGTAGAAAGGCAAACTGAAGTGTTCATAGGTGATATGTTTTGATATCTGAGATTTGCTTTAATAAACTCTAGGAAAAGTGGGATGAGGAGGAGGACAAAGCAAAATTAAAACAATATTGATAATGCTTTGAATCTGGGATGATGGGTGTGATGGTCAGGTTCATGCCTCAATTTGGCCAGGTGGTGGTGTCTGGTTATCTGGCTGGGTAAGTGCTGGCCTGTCTGTTGATGTGAGGGCATTTCATGGACTTAAATCATAACCACATTGGCTGCATTTGCAATCAGCTAAGGGAGGGTCTCCTGCAATGAGTGATGCTTAATCTAATCCCTGGAAGGCTTTCAAGGAGGATTCAGAAGAGACAATCACTCTTTCTGCTTCAGCCAGCCAGCCTTTCCTGAGAGTTTGTTGACACCTTCATTGCCTTGTGGCCTGCTCTACAGATCTTGTTGAGACACTTTTATAAATTTTATATTTACAGATCTCTCCTGCTAATTTGATTTCTCCAGAGAACCCTGTAGGAGCCAAGGGTTTAAACAAGACCTGCAGAATTTGTTGGAAGCAGCTGGCGTCAAAGTAGCGGCAAGAAATTGAGGAGATAGTAATTTGCTTAATGGAAAACAGTCTGAGGGAAAGAGAGAAAGTTTGTTTTGTCTTAGCCCCAGGTTCTTTGTGGTCATCTTAAGTAAGCACTCTCTATTCTCACTAGGTGCATGCATACTCTTTGTCACGTGAATCCTGCAGTATATAAGCAGGAACCAATTAAGAATAAAATTGTCTGATGTCTCTGGTCTGTTATTGCTGAGCTTCAGACCCCCTGAACCCATCTTTGTTTGTCTTTTATTCTTTCTTTCTCATCATTCCTTAATATCCTTCGAGCTCCGTTTCATAGGAGGCAACAGAACCCTAACTAATACAATGGGTAAGTGAGGGTTCATTGTGATTTTCTATTATTATGTGTATGCTTTAAAATGTCCATAATACAATATTTTAAGATGTGCAAAAAAATAGTTAATTGATTAAACAAGGTAAAGAAATTTAAGAAAAAGACAAAAACATCTCAGAAGTGAACTAAATTCTAAAAAATCCAATTTTATTTGAGAAAATATTCTCAAATTATAATTTAATGAGCGCTATTGAAGGAAGTCAGGTAAACAACCAGGAGGCTTAAAGTGCATTAAGGAAATAAAAATGATCAGAGAGAAAGAGGCTGAAATAGAAGATGACAAAGAAAATGCAACATACACATACTTGGAGTCCATGAAGAAGAAAATCAAAACAATGGAATAGAATTAGTATTTAAAACTACAACCTAGAAAATGTTCCATAAACACAAGATTACCTGAATCTATATATTCAAAAGACTACAAAATACCTGGGAAAACTCTCTTGGAATAGTCAAGTTTGAAACATATCCTAGTTAAAATATTAGGTTTTAAAGAAAAAAGAAAAAAAAATCATCAGGACCTCCAGAAACAAACAAACAAACAAACAAAAATTAAACTATAAACAACCTATAAGAAAAATAGAACTAAACTAATATTAGAATTTCTTAAGAGTAATAAGCAAAGCAAAATAACAATGGAGGTGCATTTTTAAGAAACATAAAGAAAGAAACTGTGATCAAGCATTTTATATCCAATACAGCTATCCTTCAAATTTTAAAGTACCGAAAAATTGTTTTAAACATATAAGAACTTGGGAAATATTGTGCAAATGAGGCCTTCTTGAGAATCTACTAGAGGTTAAGCTTTACTTAACTAAGGGATAACTGGGAAAACCTCAACAGCCTTGATGAACTTTTAATACATTTAATTGCAGATCTAAGAATAAAATAAAGGTGGGGAAAAGGGTAGAGTAATAATATGTAAATTATATAAAATATTTTATGTTTTAACAAAATAGAAATAATGCAACTAAAAATGGGAGGAAAGGGAGAGCAGAAAATCTCACTGATTGTTGTATAGGCAGTAGGTGAAAATTAAAGGTTTCCATTAAAAATTAATAAATCATGTAATGAAAGGTTAAATAAAGAAAACAAGGAGGTAATGGCATTAAAATTCTATAAATACAAAGTAAATAACAGAAAAAATATAAACTTCGTTTAAATACCAAAAGAAATGAAAAAAGCAGAGAAACCATATTAATGGAGAGAAGGAAATTCATAAATACAATATTTACACATAATAATTACACAAAACATGAAAGAATTGAGACTAAACATATCAGTCAAATCAACAGGTGTAAATAAGTTTAACTCATTCATTAACATAAAAATACTTTCAAATTGGCTTACAAGGTAAGAACCAACTCTATGCTATATATAAAATTAATTAAAATCATTAATTTTAATGATTCAAAAAAGCTAAAATAAATGGAAGGGCAAATTATACCATACAAATGAAAAAAAGGTTGGAGGTTGGGGTTGTAATACTAAAATCAGACCAAGTAGGATTTGAGACAAAAAAGATTAGAAGCAACAAAGAAGAACATCTTAAAGGCTAAAAACCACAATTCACAATGTAGATATAATAGTTATGAATATCTATGCACCAAATAATACATCAACTACCTTCCTATAGCAGAAACTACAGGAAATGCAAGGAAAAATAGATAGATGTTGACTAATAATAGGAAACCTTATTACACATCTCTTGGAACAAAACAGGTCAAGTGAAAAGAAAATAAGTAAGAATATATAAGGCATAAACAACAATCAATAGGGTAGATCTTATGAGTAAGATCTTTATATCCTATCTTCTCAAGAACACATGGAACATTCCTAACAGTGATCACATATTAGGTCATAAAGAAAGCATCAGTAAATTCCATAAGGTAGAAATATTATGTACCACAAAATAAAATAGAAATAAATAATAAAATAAAAACAAAAAAGTCCTTCACAGAGACTTTTTTTTTTTAGAAACTTCTATTAAAAGATTCCTGGTTGAAAGGGAAAATCTATATCAGAATTACAGAATTTCTAAAAAATAATACAGATCTATATAAGCAGTGACCTAGCCTTAAACTCTTACACCAATAAAATTAATAAAAATGAAAGAATGAAAATAAATGAATTAAATTCCCAACTCAAAACAAGATAAGAAAAAAAAGTGAACCAAAAGAAATCACAAAGAAAGAAATAATAAAAGTGAAGGCACTAATGGGGTAGAGGACTGAAAAATGAGTGATGCAATGAATATGTCTTTGAAAAAATTAATAAACAAAAACTGTCTTTGAAAAAATTAATAAACAAAAACCTCTAGCTAACTTAAGTCAGAAAAAAAAGAGAGAATTCCATGCTGAGTCTGAACCCCATGACTAGGGAGAGTGGACAACATACTTACGCACACAGAAAGGGGTCTTTCCCGACCAGTGATGATCCTGCTGGCAGATGCGCACAGACATGCCGATCAGGCGGAAGCCAGCATTGCACTGGTACACCACACTGCCCCGGTAATTGTAGTTCTCCCCATTGATGTGCCCATTAACAATGGGCTCAGGAGTCCCACAGTGTCCAGCTGTGGTGGGAGATGGAGGAAGGAAGAGAGTAAATCAAAGAAATGGAGTTTGGTTAGGGTAGGAGGAGATAGGGATGGTGAGAAAAATGGCCAAGGTACAAAATCACCCATTGTTTTTCCCACCTACCCCTTAGAGTAGACATCCAGAGTGACTTCAGGAATTTTAGACATGATAGAATGACATTGAGGAATTGGACCCTCATATTCCAAAGTTGCATCCCAATGACAATATGTGGCCTGGCCACTGATATCTGGGCTTGAGTTTCTGTGTGTGTACATTAGTAAGAAATTATCACTGTTCTCTCCCTATTGCAGGGGTTAGCCCCTTCTTTTTCTCACCAATCATCATTTACTGTGTGGAGGGTACAGAGGTCTAGCTTGTTTGAAAACAACCATGTAAAATCAGGTGGTTTAGGTAAGTTCATCCTTCCTTCTCCTTGAATGTAAGGGGCACAGATAATGCAAAACTAGGTGAGTTAATAAATTGGGTTTGGGTCCATTGTATTCCTGGCATTTCTGCCAGCATCCTCAGTTCTGGGTGGAACTGACTGTGTTCCTAACAGGGACCTGAGACAGTGGGAAGGTAGTGCTCCTCATTCCAGGACAGACCATCCACTCCATCCTGTTAGGTTTGTGTGGGTGGGACTCTGTTTTGGACTTTAGGGGTCCAAGAAAGGAGTGAGAGCAGAGAGAACCTTAGAATCTAAATAAGGCAATTCTCTGGTTTCAGGCAGGGATGAATTAGCCATGGGAAAATGATAACTTTATCTTTTATAAACCAGGCTATTTTTATGATTCTGTTATTACTTATTACACGCACATATATAACTAATAAATAAGATATTTTAGGTGTGTTACAGGAATGTGTCTCCACAAGCTGTCCAAAAATGGAGGCTGGGGCTTCACCCATCACACAAGGGTCAAGAAAAACAGGGTTTGTCTTCTTGACCGGCATGAGAAACCCTCAAAGTTTTGTCTTCAGATATGTGAAGTTCCTTTCAATCATTTGGGTGTCCCAAGAGAAGCTAGTTCAGGGATTCAGTCATGGTAGATGCCCAAACTGTCATAAGACAGTTTGGATTAGGTGTTTTATGATAGTAGGCAAAATTATACTGTTCAAAGATTGGATCTCAGCTCTGGAAAGACCTAATTTGTCTTGAGCAGGGAAAATGGGGAGGATAAGCCTAGAGTGGTCACTCACCAAGGCAGCGGACTTGAGATCCACTCCAGAGTCCATTGGCCATGCACTCTCGCACCCTGGAGCCCACGAGAGTAAATCCAGAATTGCACGAGAAGATGGCTGTTGCCCCATAGACAGACAATGTTCCAATGCGGTGCCCATTGGTGGGGATGGGAAGCTCTCCACAGGAGATGACTAAAAAGATCACAAAATGCTCAATACGCCAGCCCCCAAGGAGAAGGACATACTGTTTCTGATTAGCGAGAGTAATGACAAAACTAAGATCTGTTTAATGTTACTCGGTTGGAACTCATGTTTGGAATATGGATTAGACATTGACATGTGTGATGTTACGATGGGGCAGTGATTCTTGACCGGGGGTGTTGCCAGAAGCATCTGGGGAACTTTTAAAAAGCTCAGGCTCCACTCTAGACTTATGATTCTCAATCTCTGGAGTTAGGTCCCAGGCATATGGATTTTTAAAGTGCTCTTTAGGTGAATTGTATTGCTGCCCTGGCTGGGAAACACCACACCACAGAGATGGCAATTTGGAGGTAGACCCCTAAGAGTCCAGGGAAGACAATGTTAATCAATTTTCTAATTAAAGACCTAATCACAAAGGCCCAATCACCAAAGCTGCATTGAATTTCGAGCAGCTTCACTGTAACGGTTATACATCATGCACATTCATGACCTCTTTTACCTTGATATATACTTGGTTGTATCCCATTGTGGGAGTCTTTACTCACAATCTCTCAATATGCATAAAGACAGTGGTGTCTTGGGTTATAGGTATTGGGATGATACCACTCCTTCTTCCATCTACCCTTAGACCTTGCACTTCTCATTGGAAAGCTATCCCGTTCTACTTCTTTTTTTTCTAAATTTTTTTTTTTTTTAACATGGGCAGGCACCGGGAATCGAACCTGGGTCCTCTGGCATGGCAGGCAAGCATTCTTACCTGCTAAGCCACCGTGGCCCGCCCCAGTTCTACTTCTTTGCAGTCATTTACTTCTCTATGACATCTTTACTGATTAAATAAATATTATGAGTATATACTTATTGTAATGGATGCTGTGGTATGCCACTAAGACCTCCCTTTAGGACCAAAGGACTTATTTCCCCAGCTGTTAAGTACTGCTAGCATATTGCCCTTTTCAGAATTGCCACCGCTGAAGAGTCCTCTCACCTAAGGTCATGCTCCCTTCCTAGGCAGCCTGTATCCAATGACTGGTCAGTGTGAGGTACAAAGGCTCAATTCCCTTGCCCCAACTTGTGACAGTTCTGAAGGATCATCTCCACTTCAGGGCATCACTACTGAGGCTGTCATTAATATTGTATCAGGACTTAACTTCTCCCTTTGCCAAGTCCTAGTTCTTTCCTTTCCTTTCATAGGTGGGGATTCCAAGGATGCTCCCTAATGAACCTTCCTCTGCTTCCCCAGAACCCCAATCTTTAATATATATCTTAGAGACCTGTGCCATTTTGAAGCTGTTATGTACCCCAGAAAAGCCATGTCTTTTTGCCTGATCCAATCTTGTGGGGACAACCATGTTTCTTTTAATCCTGATTCAATATTGTGGGATAGAAACTTTGACTGAATAGTTTCCATGGAGATGTGACACACCCAGTTATGGATGTGATTTTTGACTAGATTACTTCCATGGAGATGTGACATGACCAACCGTGGGTGTGGCTTTTTTGATTAGCTGGAGATGTGACTCTGCCCATTCAAGGTGGGTCTTGATTACTTTACTAGAGTCCATTAAAAGGGGAAACATTTTGGAGAACCTAAAAGAGATGCTTGGAGAACAGCTGCTTTAGAGCTGACAGAGATGCAGACACTTGGAGATGCTTGGAGTGCTGACAATAGAGAGCAGATGCCTAGACAGAGACATTTGGAGATGTAGAGCTCAGCAAATGTTGCCATATGACTTCCCATGAGATGCTAAGCAAGCCAGAACCCAGAGTTGTGTCCCAGAGGAGCCAAGTGAAGGCCCAACAAGTGCCAAGAGACAAAACCACTGGCATCAGAAGCTGGAAGCAATGGAGCTGGGAACAAGGACCAGCAGACACCAGCCATGTGCCTTCCTGTGACAGAACTTAGCCTTTCTTGAGGCAAGGTATTTTTATCTGGATACTTTAGTTTGGACATTTTTATGGCCTTAGAACTGTAAACTTGTAACTTGAAAAATTCCCTTTTTAAAAGCTGTTCCATTTCTGGTATATTCTATTTGGCAGCATTAGCAAACCAAAACAATAGCCAAATAACAAACAATTAACAATAGAGAAAGAGGAGAACAGACTTGTGGCCTTCTGATACTCTCATTTCTCTTCATACATGCTCCCATCACAGGTCTTATCACACTGCATTATCTGTGCTTCTTTATCTGCTTTCCCAGTGGACTGCAAGCTCCTTGTGGGCAGAAACCACAACCTTTTATTTTCATATCTCTGCAATACCTGATATACGGTAATGAATGTTGAATAAATGAATTAATAGATGCTCATCTTGACTAAAACAGCTTTAAGATGATAAGATGCTAAAACATACTTTCTTAAAGTTGTAGACACTTTTCCAGAACCTGATTCTGGGAGAGTGGCCATGAAGAAGTATGCTGCAACCCCAATGATAGCGCTTTCTCCCTCCCCACTTCACCCCACCTATAGAAAGTTCAGAGTAGGAGGCACAGTGCCAAACATGGCCACCCTCCCCTCCTGGGCTTACTTTGGCAGGTGGGCAGAGAGTCCCCGAGGCTCCACTGGCCATTGGCCTGACAATGGATGACCCTTTGGCCAGTATAGTAGTATCCAGGGTCACAGATGAGCATCAGCTGGGCCTGGAACTGGTACTGTGTATCAAAGATGAGCCTCCATCGGCCATGCTCCACACTGATGCTGCTGATATCAGGACAGGTCACAGCTGGGGGAGCATGGAGCAGGGAAGAGGGTTAATGAATTAATTATGGAAGATATTGACAAAAGCCCAGACTGGGGACTGGGAGAGCTGAATGCAGAAATGATGAATCCAAGTATCTTTACTCCCCAGGCAAGTTTGGTAAATAAATGAAGTGTGGGCTGGATGGCAAATGGGACAAACTGAGGTGTGCAGGTCCTGCTGAGAAAGAGGAGACGGCATTCAGTCAGTGCTGACTGCTGGATGCAGGACTGCAAGTTCCATTTGGTCAGTTCTTCATTTATTTTAAGAAAAGCTAGAGATCTGGATTTTTATGTAACTCAAAATTTCTTCCTATAAAGCACAGTGTGGATTAAAAAAACAAAACAAAACAACACCACATCTTCAGGTTGGGTATGGCCCATTCGGCGGCTGGTTTGTAACTTTGGCCCTAAAGATGAATTGTACATCTATCAGTTTAGAGTTTTGTGATCAGGGGATATATACACAAACTTTAACTATCGTTTCTTCATCTATAAGGGAATGGATCAGGTCACTCCTAAGTTCCGTGGTGGTTCATGGACACATATGGTCTATCGGTGTATTGAGACCACTTTTAAATGAGAACCCAATATCACACACCCATTTCCTCTCCCTGAGTCCCCTAAGTTCCATGCACACGTATTTTCTCACTAGTGGGCTTTCAGTTCACTCCTTGCAGGAAGCTTTTCAGCCACTTACCCAGTTCCTCCTCACACCAGCCTACACCAGCCAAGGACTCACCGACACATTTTGGGGGAATGTTCTGGTTGCTCCAGAGCCCTGTCTCCAGACATTCTGCTGTGGCTTCAGCACCTGCCTGAAGATGGAAGCCTTCACCACAGCTGTACACAGCCTTGGTGCCCACTGTGTACTCCTTGCCGAACACCATTCCATTCTTGGGGGCCTCAGGAACCCCACAGGAAAGGCCTGGAAAAAGGAAATAAATATGACGGTTTTTGGTTAAAATGGTGGTCTGAGAAATTATTTTTATTTTTCGTTTTCCCCCAACCCCCCCAAAAAATTAGAGTAAAAGAAAAATAAAAGGGGACAAACCTCATAACAAAAAAGAAAATAGGAGGATCATCAATAGATGAAATTTTTTTTAAAAAGAGAGCAGAGTGAAGTGTCTTGATAGACTAAATGGGACAAAGAAGCTGCAGCTCAAAATACATGGGAGGAGACTACTAGATGAGAACAGCTGTCTTCCATCCCTTCCCACAGTGAGTGTAGAGGCAGCCATGTGTCTACGCTCCAAATGAAATAGAGAGGGATCTTCTTTCCTACTTAAATGAACAATAACAACAACAAACCAAACCAAAATCTCCCTTGAGAGAATTAAGGCTGCTAGGATAGGAGCTAGCATCACAGGGTAAAGTTATTTTAATTCTAGGATTTAAGGGTTCTCAGCTTAAATGCTCTCTACTTGCTCATCTCTACAACCTACTGAACTCAACTTCCAAATCATGAGAAGGACCTAGTGGGCACAGGTATTTGAATTTAAGAACAATAAAGGTAATCTGCAGCTGCTACCTGGAAAAGTCAACCTAGCCTTTGCTTTTCAAGTATAAATGAACAATCAAGGATCACTACACATGTGAAGAAAACTAGCAGCTTGAAAGAGAGAGTTTACGAAAACAAATCAATAAAAAAAAATCCCCTTAGGAAAAAGGGTTAATTTAGGGAACAGAAAATACTTATTTTTTAAAAAAATATTCTGATAAGTGGTTTTCGGAGAAAGTTATGACAGTCACAAAATGAGGACAGAGTGCTTTGAGAAAAAAAGCAAGAGAACAAGGAAGAGCTCTTTTAAATTAAAAATATGACTGCCCAATCAAACATTGAATAGAAGGGTTGGCGATTAAAAGTAAAGGAAAATTTCCAGAATATAGACAAAAAGATAGGGATCAGAAATGAAAGACAAGGTCTGAAAATGTGGAGGATCAGTCCAGGAGCCCAATATCTGGCTAGAGCTTTGGGAAGAGATAATAGAGAAAAAGGAGGGGATGAAATTATCCCAGATGAAAATTTCCCAGAGTTGAAGAGAGGCAAAAGTCTTCAGACTGAAAGGGAGCCAAATAAATGCCAAAAGAATCATTCCTATAAACATCATTATGGCATTTCAGAGGACGAAAGACACAGAAGATCCTACAAGTTTCCAGAGAGAGAGAAAAAAGGGACATACCTATGAAGGAATGAGATCAGACTGTCATGAGACTTACTGTTCAACCACACTGGATGTTAGAAGATGGAAAGATGGCTTTAAAGTTCTGAAGGAAATGATTTGTAATCTAGAATTTTACCAACTCAACCTGTCAAGCATGGATGACAAGAAGATAAAGAAATTTTAAGATATTTAAGGACTCAGAAAATTTACTTCTCATGAACTCTTTCTCAGGAACAAGTTTCAAAAATAAAACCAAGAAAGAACAAGATATGGAATTTAAAAATGACAGAACTAACTCAAGAGTACAGAGAACAGGGCCATGGTGGCTCAGCAGGCAGAGTTCTCACCTGCCATCATGCTGGAGACCCGGGCTTGATTTCCGGTGCCCGCCCATGCAAAAAAAAAAAAAAAAAAAAGAATAAAAAAAAGAGTACGAAGAATAAGAATTTCAAGGTGACAAGTGAGAAGAAAAAGGTGTGCAATAAAACAGCCAAGATTATTATCATGAGGAGTAGGGTCAACATTATGTTTGTAGAAGGAATATATATTACTTAGAATAGATTGTGTCTTTGAAATAAATTAACACTTATGAACTATAATTATCTGTTGATAATTCAGGAAATATTACCGATGGTGAGAGATTAACCAGAGTCAAATCACCCACTATTACTCCTTATCTGTCCACCCACCTTCTTTCTGTAATTGGTGTAGAGCTCAGACCTCCTTACTTAGAGGCAGAAGAAGTTTGGGCAGAGGAAAGTCCCATCCACACTGGCTAACAATGATGCTTGGTGATACTAGAATTTCAAAACTCAAGAAGAGGCCTGGGGTTAGTGTTCCATTAGTTTGTGGGGAAGGGTAGACTGGCCAGAGGGAGAAAGGTTGGAATACCAAGGTGGACAAAGGACTCAAAGGATGGACATCAGAGTAAAAGATGAGGATTCGGAAAAGAGAAGAAATGAGGACATAAGGGAGCATTTAAATATGATACTCTTCAAATGGCACACAGCAAGGCTTTGAGCTCCTTAAATGGGAGTAGGCAATGTGTTAGCCAAATTGCCATATCCAATCAACTAACTTCCCTGCTTTTGACTGCTTCCTTGGGCCCTTCAGGAAGCAATACTCAGACTCCCCACTAATATCTTGCATGAAGAGTTAAACTGGGGAAATCAGGTGAAGGAACTGGGTAGCAGACACTTTCTTCTCAGTGGTCCTGGCCTGGCTCAGTGGATAACTAAGATGACAGGGGATAAATGACCAGTCCAAGAGACTAGATGTCTCATGATCTCCATGCCAAAATACAGTCCCCCAAATCCAGAGATAACTGAAGGACACTTCCTATGGATAAGAGAGGAGGGGATACAATCATAAACCAGTTGAAGCGTGCACTGGGGTGAGGTCTCCGAGGGAGAGGCAAATGTATTTGTGGTTGGGGAAGTAATGGTTTGTGAGCAGCAATGGGGAATTGGAAGAATGCGGGAGGGGGGCTCCCCTTGACCCCAGGGCAGGTGGAAAATGGGGGGTTAACAGCCTCCACTTGAAAGGGACACGGCCCCAGTGTTCTCAGAGGAGAGCCACGGTCCCCATGGAAGGCAGAAGGGAAGAAAGCCTTCTGGGTTGGTCTCTATGGCCTTTGCTAAGGGCTTCAAATGGAAAATAAAGCATTGTTTCGTGTTCTTGGAGAGAGATCAGGCGCAGGTGAGATGATTGATGTTTTTAAAAGGTATTTCATCAAAGAAAAATCAAATCAAATAATAATGTGATTTCCTGCCTTTGTCTATACCCTTGGAAAAGGCCTTTTTGTGTCCCCCCCCTCAAGCACACGATGTTGAGGACAGTGAGAAAAAAGACAACTTTCACATGCTGCTGATGTAACTTATAAATGGGGACATTTGACCTTATGTATCAAAGGCCATAGATTTTGCCTAAGTTACAAGTTGACAATCACATTTCTGGAAATTTATTTTAAGGGAATAAATACGGATGTTGATAAATACAGAATTATAAGGATTTTAGCAGTTTCGTTCACAGTACTAAAAATAAAGAAAACACCCAAGGGACCAAAAAATAGGATGATACTTGATGCTATGCAACCATTGAAAATAGTGAAGAAGTATATTTAATTATGTGAAAGATGTTAATAAAATATTTAAAATTGTGTTCCTTAATGGTTTCGTTTTTGTAAACATTATACAAAGACGGAAGGAAATGCATTGATATGTTAACAAATCTTGGGTGATGAGATTTTTGGTCGTTGTCACTTTTGTCTTTTGCATTATCTATAGCTTTTTTTTTTTCTACAGATTCTCAGTCTGAATATATATTACTCTAAGAGGAAAGTTATAGCAGATAATGCATACAAATGGTGTGTTACATATCAGGAGTTTGCGCACTGATAATGGTGATGATGGTGCTAAGGTTGCTCAGCCCTGGTTCCCTCTGCTTCCTCTGTCTCCATGACCTAGTGCGTCAACCAGTCTAAAGAGCCCTGCACATATATTGGGATCTTTCTCCATCCTGTACCTTGGCACACACTCCTTCTGTTGCCCTAGAATGCTTTCCTTGCCAGTGCCTTGCAAAAAATACACTTGTTCTATAGAGGCCAAGCCTAGGCACCCTCTCTCCTAGGTGCCCCCAGCCTCCTGCTGCCCAGAAGGAGGTTGGTCCCTTCTTAGCTCTGGGCTCCCACAACACTCTGCTCATACCCCTGTTCAGCACTTCCTTATCCTGTCGTTTTGTATTTATCTGCTTGCGTATCCATCTCCCTACTGCTCTGAAGATGTGGAGACAGGGTTTTATGTATATGTATATCCCTAGGGCTTGAGATATTCTAGAGCCTCCACAAATATTTGCTGAAGGAACAAATTAATACTCCATTAGGAAATCCACATTTGGAAGTGACTGCTCCTTGGACAAGCCCAAGAGGTGAGTAGGAGCCAGACCCACCCTGGCACCCACTCCCCACCTGCTTCTCACCTTGGCAGAGAGGAATGGCCTCGCTCCACAAGTAGTAGCCTTGGGGGTGCCGGGTACAAATGGCCATGCTCTGTCCCACCAGGCGGTAGCCAGCGTTGCAGCCAAAGTGGATGGAGCCGCCGGGCTGTGTGCTGGTCTGGCCCAGAATGAAACCGTGGAGTGGAGCCCTGGGTAGGCTGCAGTAAGGGGCTAAACAACAAGACGAGGCTCAGGGACCCAGGCACACAGTCCCAAGACAGACACGGTCTCTCAGGCATGCCCCTTCCCCTCTCTTTTCTCCCCAGCATTTCCCTTGGAAAGTCAGGACTTGCCTTCATCTCTGACTGGTCTGAGTGGCTGGTTTGAAAAGCAGCCTATCAAGTCAATCAAAACAAAACAAAACAAAACAAAAGGAAAAGGAAAACCAGCGCCATTAAGCACTGGGTTCCTTTTGTGGCTTACAAGCAGCACTGGTTTTGGAGTTACATTCAGGCTCTCAAATCCATCTGCCTCCTAAACAGGCAAGGGGAAGTTGAACCTGATGGGGGTTGGACAAAGAAGTGAGATCACATCACAGGGGAGTGGACTGCTGGGCTCAAATCCTACTTCTGTCCTTCCCAAGGACTTGGGTCAAAAATCACTTAAGCTCTGTTAGTTCCAGTTGCCTCACCTGTCAAAAGGGGCTGGTGGCGCCTTCTTCATAGATTTTTGGACAATTTACTTGAGATTGTGTTTATAAAGCTCTCATCACAGTGCAGGACCCTTAGTGGTTAACACATGGTGGTTCTCTTTCTTTGTGTTGTGTAGGGAGAATGGGAGGAAAGGGAGCTGTGGCAATCGAGGACCCAAAATCCAAGGTCCTATTTTATCTCAAAGTATGGCTTCAATTTCATTCATTCATTTATTCAAGGAATTGTTACTGAGGATCTATTATGCACTAGGTGCTTTTCTGAACAAATCAGACAAAAGTTCCAGCCTCAGAGAGCTCACATTAAAAACTCCTGCAAGGGGTCCTCAGGAGGAAGTTCTGGGAAGAAGACAGAAGGATGTCCAAAGGAATGAGCATTGCCTTTCCCGGACATTCTCCAAGAGTCCCTGACTGGGTTTCCTAGGCAGATGGGATAAGGTAAGTGTGGGGTGGTAGGTCCTTACCCACCATGGTGAGATCTTTTGGCCTCTTATTTGGTGGTCTCACTCCTCTGCTGGTGAAGTTGGTATTTTAAGAAACTCCCTTCCAAGCCCTTCTTTGTTCTTCCTTTGTCATCTGCATCCTGTGTATATTGTGTCTATGTGTCTAACTTACTTAAGAACAAAAACCTCAGTTATAAAATACACTTAGTCACAGTGACAGATGCATGTGCAAATTACACGTCTACTGTGTTTCCATGATTAAGAACTAATTGTTTCACCATGTAATTAATTCACTTTCAACATGGCATGTGCGATCACTCTCTACTTAATGTACTTGAGGTAATTACTCCTTGCTCATTACCCCCAAACATGTGGTTAGTCTTTAAAAACACCAAAGAAAGGGCAACTCTTTAACAGCTTTTAGTTCTTAATTTTGCAATCAGCATAGTGAAATGCTACTAAACTGATTTATTCCCTTTAGCATGAGTGGCTGTCGAGACTCATCTAAAGAGTCTCCTGAGAGGCATCTTAAGGACTGTCAAAGGTCAAAGTTGCCTTTTCATCACTAGGAAACTGAGGCCTGAGGAGGTTAAGTGACATGTCTAATAACTTATACAGCTGGTCACTGAACCTGGGGTACCTGGCCGTGATGCCACCCTGCTTCTCATGTACAAAGCAGGAAGGGAGAGTTTGGATCAATTTGAAGAGGAAATTGACCGAGGGAGTAGAGCGCTATCTCCTCCTAGGCTTCCTTCAGCTTCCTCTAGTTTGCTTCTCCAAGGGTTCTTTAAGACTATTCTAATGGGCCTGCTAAGTTTGGATGATGAATTTGAATTGTTAATATTTTTAACAAGCAGAAAATATTTTGTCACTGAATATGCAAGAAATACTTTTTGGAGGACCACATTATAGATTTTGATTTAAGCCCATTTTTTTCCTAACAAATAATGCTTAAGTGACCCATGAGAAGATATAGGTTGAGACAAGTGGAACCTTAGGCTATAATCTGACATCCCTTCCAATCAATATTCTTTATAAATTTGTCCAACATTTGTTTGGCATGCAGTCCAAATGCAGCCAGGGAAAGAGTGCTGAAGGGGAACTGCTGGTGGTGGTCTCAGCCTCCCCCATGGTCCTAAGCAATTCATTTCTACCTCCCAGCTTGTGGAGACCAGTCAGCAGTTCATTGGACCTATCCCCTTCAAGACAGGCATTAAGCAGCTTTTCTGATTTTCTTTCCAACAAAAGACAGTAATCCTCATGATGGGAATCAGATAAATTCAATTTTTTTTCCATCTTATTACATTTCCAGTGATTTCTTATAAATTGTAGCCAGGTCAGCTGGCTGGTTGACTATGTCCATAAGACGTGACTTGTAAAGCAGAAGAAAGGGTATTAGACTTAAAAGCACATCTTTTGCTGCCTGCCTAACATCTGATAATTGGAGACCCATGTCTTCGGTGTTTTCGGTTTTTTAAAGAACGTTTATTAACATTTCAACAGCATAAGGGATAGGAACACCTTTAGGCAATATCAGATCATATATAATAAATTTATCTATAAGACACAAGGGGGAGGAGTAGAAGGAGAGGTAGTAAAATACCAAGGGTCATTTGTATAACCTTGGGTGAGTGATTTAGAGGAGGAGAAAGGCTGCCCAGCTGCCGTGGAGGACCTCTGCCATCTTGTCATGGAGATGGTCTGCAACATCTTTGGGAGTTTGGGTCAAGGAAATTTTAGGGGCTAAGGGGCTGTAGTCTTTCTCATGAGACCTCATGTTTTACTCACCTGAATATCGAATCTTAAAGCCCTTTCGATTATAGGCATGGTCAGATGACCAGCGCAGGTACACAGAGTTGCTTGAGCTGGTGACAATCAGGGGTGCTGAGTAATTCCCACTAAGGGCTTTCAGCAAAGGACTTTGTCCTGAGGGACCTGGGGGTGAGATGGATATGGATTACAGACTGTCATATCCGTCAAAGATATTACATACCTTTAATATAACCATCTCTTATCTCTTCCCCTTCTTGAGTAAAGACACCACGGCCCAGGATGGTTGGGTAACTTGTGCAGAGTCAGTAAAAATATCTGTACTTCCACTTCTCTCTCTGCCCCCACAGGCACTGCTCAAGGTGCTCTTTCCTCCTGAGCCCAGTCCTAAAACATTGCTTTAGGAAGTCACTAGCAACTTATAGGAGTCAGCAGGTGGGATGAAATATATTGGCTATCCCTGAGAGTTGGCCAAGGTCAAGCAATTAAGAGAAAAGCTAGTTCTCAAACTGAGAACTCCTTTTCACCTTGCCACCCTACTTCTCTTGTGCATGCTAATACAGGTTAGTGCCTGTCTTACTAAAAAATATTTATTGAATGAATATATGGCAATAAAGTTGAAGAAATGCAAATTTAGAGGAAAAGGCATGTCTCTGTGACATAAATAACAGAGGTCTCCAGTATTCTTTTCTAAAGCTCCTCTAGAAAGGCCTTCTTCTTCCATTTTCCTACCGTAAATGTCAAACTCACCTTTTACATGAACCATTCCAAAGAGATTGGAGGAAGAGTAGGAATCAAGAGACCTATGTTTGCCAACTGACCTGAACTAGCTTTCCAAAGGATCTAAGCCGAAAGATTTGACATCTCTAGATCTTGGTTTTTGCTTTGGTTGAAAAGGGAAATAATTCCTACTATTTATGCCACAAGTCTATTGTTTATAAATTAAACAATGAAGTGAAAGTATTTTAGATAAAGTTAAAGAACGCATATATAATTACCGTGTGCCTCCTGAAGCAAAGTGCTAGACATCCATGTTTACATTTTCTTAGTTACTCTGCCCTGTCATACTGTGAAGCATTTTTAATATAATTTTACAGATGAGAACATTGACTTCCAGAAAGGTTAAATGATTTGTTAGTTTTTATAAAAATAGAAACTGGTATATTGGGTGTTGCTGATGTCCTGCCCTAATTACCTTTATCACTGGTGCACCCATCTCCCAGCTGCTGGAGTATTGATAGGTAACAACTCTCAACAATTCTCTCCCAAGAGCTATTTCTCCTGAGAGGCTATGCTGACCCCAATTCCAGAGGGCAGACATCTGCCAATGATGGACTGGCACAGGAGTCCAAAAGGCTGGCCCCGTTGCCTGAGGCAGGACTAACTTTGTGGTGCAGTTTGTGTTCTAGGACTTTACAGTAGGATCACACTGAAACTTGGTTCTGCTTGAGACCAAAGTCTTGTTTAGCTTTTTCCTTCTATCATATTCTCTTTTCTCTCTCCCTTCTTGAGAGCATTCCACCAATAAATCACCTGAAAAATAATCTCCATCTCAGTTTTTCTCTAAGGACCTAAAACTGTTGGGGCTAGGAGTAGCTCTAGGAAACAGACTGTAAGCATGCAATTCCAGGACTGGATCTCTTCCTGACTAGATGGCAACAAGGATCCCTTCACTAGTGGTAAGTGGAGAAATAATAGTTCTTGGCCTGCCTCTAGTAGGGCAATTGCTGAGACCTTCATCTGTGTTGAACTGGGATTGGTTGCAGATGGAAGGGGATGCACTGGGTGGTACAAAGTCTTGGACATGAGAGAGTTATAGGGCAATTAGTCATTAAAAGGACCGTGGAATTGGGTAATTGTTGCTAAGTATCATTGATTCACCCCAGGGAGAAAGGGATGGGATTAGTTCTATTAATCAACTACATGAAACAAAGTATGAAAGTGAGAAAGTTTACTTGGCAGCATTTAAAGAAACCCTCTTCTCCTGCAGTTGGCATCAGGTCCAGGATTTAATTAAAAGGGTGCCAGAACTTCAGAGAAGGCTGAATTCTCTAGCAGTCCTCTTATAACAAGATCAAGGATTTGTTGAGCCCCTTAGATTCCCCTGAGACTTCTGGTCTTTCAGGCTTGGGTACCATCCTTTATTGGAAGGCAGAGGCCTCCCTTATGAAGGCTATGCTGAGGCCTTAAATGAGGCAGGTGTCTTAAAAAACAATGCTTAAACTCCTCAGGATTTTGCCCTGCCTCCCATTCTGTCTACCCAAACCATAATCAGGGTCACATCTCAGTATAACCTGACTGGGGAATCCTGGGCATGCTAAGGGAAGAGAGAGATTATTATGCCAAAAACAATGTGGAACCCAGTTAACACATACCAGCAGGAATAAAAAAAAATGTGCCTAGGAGTGCACTGTGAGGGGGCTGGTTCAAGGGAGGAAGAATATAAAGCTGGATATGGGGAGAGTTTGCTTCCATGGCTCAGGATTTATCACCCTGGAATCAGCCCTGAGCAATGGTTCTAAAATGCTGCTGGGATAGCTCTTGGAAGCATGGGAAATGCCATCACCCACAATAAACAAACTAGAGACATCAGAACTGCTGTGTCAAACTGGAGGAAGGCGTCATAAGGCCCAGAGAAGTGGCATGCTAGAATGAGCTTGCCATATAAGACTGGAAAACTCACTAGCTCACTGTATTTCTCAGGAGGGTTTGGGGTACTCTCCAATTACTAAGGCAATAAGGAATGTACTGGTGAGCGGTGTTCTAGTTTGCTAGCTGCTGGAATGCAACACACCAGAAACGGATTGGCTTTTAATAAAAGGGGATTTATTTTGTTAGTTCTTCAGAGGAAAGGCAGCTAACCTTCCACTGAGGTTCTTTCTTACGTGGGAAGGCACAGGATGGTCTCTGCTGGCCTTCTCTCCAGGCCCCTGGGTTTCAACAACTTTCCCCGGGGTGACTTCTTTCTGCATCTCCAAAGGCCTGGACTGAGCTGCGAGTGCTGAGATGAGGAATGCTGAGCTGCTTGGGCTGTGCTACATCGTGCTCTCTCATTTAAGCACCTGCCAATTAAGTCATTCATTGCAGCAGGCATGCCTCCTAGCCGACTGCAGATGTAATGAGCAACAGATGAGGTTCACGTACCATTGGCTCATGTCCGCAGCAACAAAACTAGGTACGTTCACCTGGCCAATTTGACAACTGAATCTAACTACCACAAGGGGATAGTGTAAAAACGGGTAAAAATGTTGGGTAGGCACTGGCGGGCCGCGGTGGCTCAGCGGGCAAGAGTGCTTGCCTGCCGTGCCGGAGGACCTCGGTTCGATTCCCGGCCCCAGCCCATGTAAAAAACAAACAAACAAACAAAATATAATAAAACAAGAAAATGTTTAAAGATGTTTCCCTTTCTTCCTTCCATCCTTCCTTCCTTCTCTGTCTTTCCTTCCCTTCCTCCCTCTCTCTTAAAAAAAAAAAAAAAAAAAAATGTTGGGTAGGCACCAACATCAATGTCAACCCGAGTAATGGCTGTCCTCTGTCGGCCAAAACTGATGGTAGAAGATTGTGCTGGTTTGAAAGGAAGCATGCCCCCTAAGAAAAGCCATGTTTTGATATAAATCCCATTTCTTAAAGGTAGACTAATCCTTATTCAATGCTGTATATTTGAAACTGTAATGAGGTCATCTCCCTGGCTGGTGTGATTTAGACAAGAATGGTTGTTAAACTGGATTAGGGGATGACACGTCTCCACCCAATTGAGTGGGTCTTGATTGGTTTACTGGAGTCCTGTAAGAGAGGAAATATTTTGGAGAAAGAGATTCAGAGACAGCAGAACAATGTAGCCATGAGATGCTGAGAGTCCACTGAGCCAGCGACCTTTGGAGATGAAGAAGGGAAATGCCTCCCGGGGAGCTTCATGAAACAGGAAGCCAGGAGAGAAAGCTAGCAGATGACACCGTATTCGCCATGTGCCCTTCCAGCGGAGAGAGAAGCCCTGACTGTGTTCACCATGTGCCGTCTCACTTGAGAGAGAAACCCTGAACTTCATCGGCCTTCTTGAACCAAGGTATCTTTCCCTGGATGCCTTTGATTGGACATTTCTATAGACTTGTTTTAATTGGGACATTTTCTTGGCCTTAGAACTATAAACTAGCAACTCATTAAATTCCCCTTTTAAAAAGCCATTCTGTTTCTGGTATATTGCATTCCAGCAGCTAGCAAACTAGAACAAAGATGATGTCACAGAACTGGGCTCTCTAGTAGCAGGTGAGTCGAAAGGATCTCAGAATAGCAGGGGCCAAGCGGCAGGACTTAACTGTCAGAAGCAAGGTTGGCAAAATTACTCATATGGGCAGCAAGGTTAGAATGGCAGCCGGGAGAGGACTGACATGCAGAGATCGATGGAGATGGCTCACAGAACCTGGTGTTCCTAAGGGCAAGACAGACGGGCAGTCAAAAAGAGCAGCCCCCAAAAGCATGAATATCTGATCAAAAAAGATCATGAATAAATGTTCAGAAGAGTGAGGTAAGCTACCCCGGTGGAAAGTTACATTCCCTTGCCCAGTGTCCACACATGAACCAGTTTTCTTTCCTCATTCTAGAACACTTTGGTTGAAAGAGATGCTGGGTTCCTGAAAAAGAAAAGGACCCTGCAAAACAATACCAAGGGTATATAGTAGTGATTCCTCCAGGCCTTCCTCAAAGGAATCTTTGACTTGGCTATTTAGGTAGGTAACTAAATATTAGGGAAAGGGGACTGCCCAGACCTTTCAAAGACTTTTACATACAGGGTGTGAATTGATGCTGATACCAGGGGTCTCAAAACACCAGAAAGGCTCCCCTTTCAGAATAAGGATGTGTGCGGGTTGAGGTTAATAACAAATGGAGTCTCAGTGCAGGTGTATCTCACAGTGGGTTTACTGTGTCCATGAACCCAACCAGTGTCATTTTTCCAGTTCTCAAATTATAATAGAAACGAACATAATTAGTAGTTGGTGGAACCCTCGCATTTCTTGACCTATAGAGTAAGATTGTCTTATTAAGAAAGGCCAAGTGGGAGCCTCTGGAATGTGCTCCCCCTCCACCAAGTAAGGAATGGAAGAAGTAAGTACCACATTTTGGGTGGAATGGAAGAAGTAAGTACCATCCTCAAAGCCTTTAAGAGATACAGGGGTGTTGGTGCCCATCATATCTCCCTTCAATTTCCTTCTGGTCCTGCAAAGACTGAATGGATCACAGCAGGTAATCATTTGACTATCACAGACCTAGCAAAGTAGCAGTTTCAATTGCAGCAGCTGTGCCAGATGTAGCATCTTTATTAGACCAGATTATCATAGCCTTGGTTACATGAAATGGTCTATTGATTTGACAATGAATTCTTTTCTATACCCCTGAGAAAAAAGAATCATAAGCAGTTTGCATTCACATATGTTAGACAAGAGAATATATTCACAGTCTTGCCCAAGGGCTACGTCAATTCTCCTGCTCTCTGTCATAGCATAGTCTCTAGGGATATGGATCATCTGGACATCCGGCAGAATATAGCATATTGGTTTACTATATTAATGATATCTTATGAATCAGATTTCATCAACAAGAAGGGACAGCTACTGAGAATGTCTTCACAAGATCCATGTGCTCCACAGAGTAGAGGATAAATTCTACAAAGATTCAGGGGAAATGTATAGCAGCCGGTTGTCTGAGGCATGCTGAAATACTGCCTCCAAATTAAAGAGCAAGTTATTGAATGTTTTTACTCATATCATTAAGAGAGAAGCACAATGCTTGGTAGACCACTTTGGGTTTTGGAGGCACAATACTCTGCATTTGAAAATACTGTTATGAACCATTTATTGATTGAAATTCAAGGGTGCTAGCTTTGAGTGGGACCCAGACTGCAATACAAACAGCCCTGCTTCTTGGGCCAAACAACATAGAAGATCCCATGGTATTAAGGTTTCTCTGGTAGAGAAAGACATTGTGTGGAACTTCTGGAAAGTCCTAATAGAGAAGTTGCAGCACATCTGCAGCAGAGAGCTATACAACATTTGAAAATAGCTCCTAGCTATTTCTACCCCAGAAGAAACTGTCTGACCATGAGATATCAAGTGATTATACAAGTAGAATTACCCATAATAATTTGGATACAGTCAGATCCACCAAGCAATGAGGTCAGTGATCCCAGAAGTAATCCAACATAAAATGGAACCAGGCTCAAGCCGATCCAGAGAGCGCAAGTAAACTGAACAAATAAGCTATGGTCCAGAGCTTCGTGTAACAGCTGTGGTTCATGGACACCTTTCCCCAGGTCACACCTTCATTTTTCTGAGGTGGGAGTAAGGGTTCTCTATGACTAGCTCATAAAGGAAGAAAAAGCCTGACCTTGGTTTATAGCTCAGTTAGCTTGATCTGCGGATACAAGTCAAAAACGGTCTTCTGAGGGTGGGCCACGGTGGTTCAGAGGTAGAGTTCCCACCTGCCATGCTGGGGACCTGGGTTCGATTCCTGGTGCCTGCCCATGTTAAAACAAAAAAGGTCCTCTGCTACACTACAGCCCTACTTGAGGGTACTCTGAAAGACAGTGGTGAAAGAAAATATTTCCAATGAAAGAGCTTTAAGCAGTGTATTTGGTTGTTTGGTTTGGGTGGAGGTAAAAGTGGCCTGAGATAAGAGGACACTTCATTCATAGGATGTGGTGAATAGTTAAGATGGTTGGCCAGTGACCTGGAAAGAAGAAGATTGAAAGACCAAGACAAGGCGGGCTGAAGAAGAAACATGAGGATGGATCTACGTGAGTGGGCACAAAATGTGAGAATCTTTGTATTGTACATAAATGCCCGCTAGAGACCATTCACTGCCGAAGAGGCACTAAACAACCAAGTGGACAGGATGACTCAGCCAGCTAATGTCAGCCAGCCTCAGTCATTGGCTACCCAGTGCTTGCACAGCATGCTCCTGGGTGGAGCAGACCTGGTGGCAGAGATGGAAGTTATGCAAGGGCTCAAATCAGTTCTAAGTTACCGCCTAATGCCTACCATGAACAGACAGGTCATAATGGCAAGTGCCCAGACTTTCATATCAGTTAGTTCTGGGTTCCAACACATGTCCTTTAAATCTTTTCTCAGACCATACTTTCTCTCTGAGGCCTATGCTGACCACCCTATTTAATACTGCTAGTTGTCTCCACGCCTGCACTTCGAATCCCTCTCACCCTGCTCTATTCTTTTCCTGTAGCATTTATTCATACTTAAATACTACCTAGTCTACTCATTGATTCACGCTTATTTTTTATTGTCTGTCTCGCTCTACTATAACATAAGCATTGTGTTACCTAAAGGTAGGAATCTTTATTTTATTCACTAAAGTGTGATCAGCACTTAAAACTGGATCTGTCACATGGTAGGTATGCAATACATGCTTACTGAATGAATTAATAAAACGACTACATAACTCTGGCTAAGTTACTCATCTTCTCTGAGCCTCGGTTCCTTGTATGTAACAGGAACAATTACAAAAGTCGGCTATGAGCATTAAATAAGATCACATGGTCACAGCGCCTGGCCCATGGATAGTTCCACTTCACTTTCAGTGAGTAAGCTGGCAATGACTGATGCTGGAGTGATTTTCCTGATCACAAACAGCATCTCTAGTCCCCAAAGAGGATTAGATTTTAGTAAGGGTGATGAGATGGGTTTCTCTCTCTGTCCCACAGCCCCAGGAACCCTGCAGCTACTTACCATCAAAGATTTCAAACTCATCATACTCCTTCTCGCTGAGGAAGTACTCCACTGTGAGGGAGATGTTAAATTCAGGCTCCACTCGCACTAGCCAAGAGCAGGTCTGGAACTGGGGATAGCTTCCGGGGTAGCTCTGACTCAGGATGACGCCTGTGGAGTCTGTCATAAGCTCATTCGTTGGGCAGTGCACTTGGAGAAAGAAAAAGGCCAGGTATTGGGATGCAGAAGGAACCAGGGCCAACACGGTGCAAAAGACAGCCACTGAAAACCAATTTTACACATTCAGAGAAGACCCTGGCACCTATCGTTATTCTGTTCCATGGTACAGAGTGACCTGAGGGGACTGTGGATCCTCTCTCAAATAACTGTATTGCTGAGACTCAGTCCTGGCCAATTGGTTGGACTAACTTTCTAGTTTACACATGAGAACTAGTCCTGACTTTGGAGTGGGTAGGGGTGAAACATACGGAACTGGCAACACTAAAGCAACTGTTCATCTACAGAATATATTCTATAAAAGAGTTGATCTGTAAAATGGGTTTGAATTGTACAAAGATAGTATAGGGCAGAGATTTTAAACATGGGGGAAACTGAGTCAAACACACCTGTATCTTTAGCCCATCTCTGCCTCTTACTACCTGTGTGATCTTGGGCAAATTACTTTCTCTCTCTGTGCAATAGTCTCTCCTTCTCCAACACAGAGATAACACCAACCTTACTGGGTTGTTGTATTATATGAAGCAACATGTAAAACACACAACAGTGTGCCTGTACACTATAAGTCCTCAATCAGAGGCAGAGATAATGATGATGATAATGATGATATTTGCATCAAGAACAGAAAGGGTCAGTAGAGCTTGGTGGTGACCTAATTTATAGTACTAAAGTATCTAAAGAAAGAATGTTCCTTAAGGAAGATAGTGAGCATGGAATTTAGCTAAATAGGAGCCGGAGGAGCAGGAGTGGGTTTTCTGAGCCCATCACTGTTGAGGGGAGAAAAGGCGCTGGTTCAGAGGGGACCCTGTACACCCCAGGCTCTGGGTAGGAGGGGGTGGTGCTCCTCAAGTCTCACCACAGGCTACGTGAAACAAATTTTGGGAAAATCCACCTTCTTTTGCTTGGCTCAAAGGCTCCAAAGTAAAATTCTGAAGACTAAATCAACTTCCTCAGTACCTTGAAAAAGGGTGCCCTTGACAGTACTTCTAAGTATTCCAGTCCCTGCAAATGGTACAACTGGTATTTTGCTGTGTTTGTATTTCTTTGCTGTGTTTGAGCCCTTAGGCAGGACTGTGAGCGTGCTGGATTCTGGGACACTAATAAAAGTGAGTTTCTGTGCAAGGCTGAGGACTAACTCCTGGATTGTGATCTGCAGTGATGCTATTCTGGGGAGGTAGCCTTTCCACTCGCTCTCCATTCATCTCACTTGTCTCCTTCAAACGCTACCTTCACCGAAGTGCCACTTTCTCATCAATACTGGGGCTGGAAAATAGAGACATGCCAGGGCCCAGAATTTCACATGACTCATCCAGGTTCCTCCGAATAGCTTTGAAAGGCACTAACTGGCTTTTCCCAGTAGAGCTTTCAAAACACTCCCCATTTCCCTAACCTGATGGCCTACTGGCTATGATGATATTTGGGCTCCCTTGGACATCGTAGTCCAACTTCTGCTTCTGCCAGGTCTGCTCTTCAAGTTCTTTACCTTTCCACTGGCATCTGCTTGCACTGGGAGGAAGCAGGCCCACTCTTTCAAATGAGACTGGTCTGTAGGTTTTCTTTTTCGCAAAGCTATCAGACTTGGGCACCTGTATTTAGAATTTTGTTTTTTCTATGCCTGAGATTATTTGGCCTTTGAATATTTAGTTGCATTCTCCCTGAGACCATCTAGTGTTGGTGTCTTTGGTAGGGTTTAGCACTTTGGTAACCTTCTCTATTTCATTTAGAGAATTTGGAGAGTATAAACTTCCTATTTCTCCTGGGGTCAATTTCAGTAAATTATACTTTCCTTAAAAATTTGTTATATCATCTAGGGTTTCTAAGTTATCAGGATGGATTTCTTATTCTTAAACATTTCTTTTGCTTCAGTCTTTATTTCCCACTTGTCATTTTTTCTTTTTGCATATTCATGACCAGCTCACAGAAGTTGTAATTATAAAATATCTTTATTTATGGTAATATTCCTTACTCAAAGTATTACTAGAATTTCTTTATGTTTCTTTTAAGTGCCATATGCATGGTATATATTTTTATATCCTTTACTTGCCTTTTGGTCTTTATATTTAAAGTGTTTCTCATAGAAAATAGATGGTTACTTTTAAAGCCTCTAAATTTCGGCTTGTGCTTTTTTTTTTATGCTTGGTTTTACAGCCATGTTATTTAATAGTCTACATAGCTACTTATTTTTTGTCTGACATTGAAAGAGGTATGTCAAAATATCTCACTGTAATTTGTGGATTTGTCCATTTGTCCCTGTCATTCTGTGAGTTTTTACTTTATATATTTCAATACTATGTTGTTAGGTGATAGAAGTTTAAGACTATTATATATTCTCAACAAATTGTATGTTTATTAGTAAGAGCAATCTCTTTGTTTATTTAATGCTTCCCACCTTAATTTATTTTTTATCTGATACTAACTTTGCTACACTGGCTTTTAGGGGGTTGTATTTGATATATATCTCAAATGCTATACACACATATGTGTACACACACATGCATACATATATACATACATCTGATATACATATTGGATGGATGACTTTGGGTAGGCAGATGAAGATAGTTAAGTCAGTTTTTGGAAAGCCTACTACTAGACTTTATTTAATCTGAAAGTCTCTGCCCTTTAATTAGCAGTTTGATCCACTTCTGTTTATTCTGGTTGCACATATATTTGGGCTTAGTTTGGGGGTTGGTTGTTTGGTATGGATAAGTCAGCTTGATGGAAACAAATACTGAATTTGTCAATGTATTGAGGCAACCTAATTTTCTGGAGCTTGAGGCTCTTCTCTTTCTCACTAACAATCCACAATGCAAATTCTCTCTACTTTTATTTTCTCAGGTGAAGAAGAAACTGACCTGCTTATCCCATAGGCTACTAAATATTTTTTTGTAGCAATAGTACAAGAAAGAGTGTAGTACTCATGACAATAATAACAGCCATCATTGAGCAGCTTCTATGTGCCAGACCTAGCTCTAAAGTGCTTTACATTATTAAACTATTTAATCGTCACAATAACCCCATGGCATAGGTATTATGCTCAGTGCACTGATGAGAAAACTGAGGCACAGGGCAATTAGGTATCTTGCCTTAGGTCAGATGCCTTGTGAGTGGAGAAGATTGTTTTTGGCCTTAGTACAGACCACCTGGTGAAATGAGTTAATCTTCTGCCAAGATATCAGAAATGCATGGAGACAGCTGTAATCTCTCGGTTGCTAGTTCACTACTCAGGGCCTTGAACACATTTGCAGTCCAGTGGAGCAAGGTTGGTGTGTGAGCCCACCCATCCCTGATGTCTCAGAACTCCTGCCTTCCAGTTATCCAGTATGCAATTTCCAGGCAATGCCCCGTGTAGGAAAAAGGAAGATAGAAATAAACACGGCAAATTCACAGCCACAGATGTAAGAAAAGGACAGGGACTTCATCTATAACAATCACTCACTCCTCATTCATTCATTCATCAAACAACTATTCCTCAAGTGACCTCTTAATTTGTGGGGCAGGGACTAAGCCAAGAACAGGGAATATAAAGAGGTGCAATACAAGGGCTTTGTTTTGAAGGAACTACAAGCCCAACAAAGACATGAGACAGTGCAATTACCTTCACATATTGGGGGTGGGCCTTCAAACTGCAGGTAAGTTCCAAGTTTGCAAGTCAAGATTTCATTCCCCACCAAGGTAAAGCCAGGGAGGCACCTGTAGCGCACAATGTCACCTGTCAAAGAGACAACCACATGGGAGTGTCTGGAGAAGTCTGGGCAGGGCCTTGAACCTACTTCCAGGGAAGACTATCCATGGCAGGTTGTATTCTATTCAGGGTTAAGTAATTAGCTCAATCCCAATCAAATGATCATTCTTAGACTTGGCTGAGCGTAAGAATGTTTTCCCTTTCCAGGAACTTTTTATACTGTCTTACATGGACTTATATCTCAAAAAAACATTCTGACTTTAACCACAAGAGAAAACTGCCTTACCAGCTCCTCTTTCTAGGTGATGGCTAAAAGGAGGAGTGTTTGCATTTTGGGTGCAAACTCAGTTGAGAGAATATCAACCCTCTTGCAGTGGGTCTATTGTTTCTCTCCAAGGATGGGAGGGAGAGACGAGCCCTTCTGGTTAGCCCCTGCTCCTGTCCAGCCCCTCCCCACTAGCCCAGGGCTCACAGTGCTTGCTAATTTGGCAGGTGGTACCTATGTTGAATTCTTCATTCTCTGTGACGACTTCAGCATTGGGGAGGATGGTTGGAGGAGGGCATTTGGTGAGTGGATAAGCTGAAAAGATAAAAGCAGGCAAGTCAGGGCAAGAACATCATTCTTAAGGCACTTAGTTATTCATTTGTTGAATGAATTTTCTCATTCCTTATTCATTTACAAAACAAGTATTAATGGACACGTATCTGTACACAAACCAAGTTTAGCCAAATACTATTTGCTTATCAGCTGTCATCCCTTTTTGTTTGTTTTGATGCAAAAACCATTAAACCAACAGAAAGGAGGGAGGATCTAAGACACCAGGAAAGGGGAGAGGGGCATTTACCTATATGGCAGGCGCTTTCACTTTCTGTTACCTTTAATTCCCACAATAACTGATCACCCTGCAAGGTATTTTTACTCTGTTTATAAGGAAACCCAAGTTCAGAAAAGTCACACAGGAAGTAAGTGGTATAGTCAGGATTCAAATCTAGACCCCACATTCTTTCTATTATATGTCCTCTAAATACAGTGCGGTGTATGCAAGCTCCTGCTGAAGTCAGCTTGTTTCCCATCAGACTTTTGGCCAAATGCTCTGGGCTTCAGTGGGTTTTCTAAACTGGAATTCATACCTCTGGGCACAGACTGGATGATGCTTGCATGCAGGGTGATGTTTCAGAGTCAGAGTTCAGTGTGGACTCATAATTTAGCTTTCATTCATTGCCTGGTATAGAGTTAAGTACTCTACAAGTATTAGCTGCTACTGTCAATGCTATTGCAATCATTATTTCTTTCTAGAAGCACGTCAACCTCTGCTGTTCTACAAATAACATTATTTTAAAAAAATGTTAATACACTGTTATTAAAGAATACCTTAGCTTTTTCCATGAAAGTATTAGGAAGAAAATTAAACTCACCCATTGCCTTCTCAAAGATAACCACTGCTAATCCTTTACTGCAAGTTCTTGGGATATTTATTCTCTACACATATAAATATTTTTCTCTTATAAAATTTGCCTTTGCTTTATATTTCGCATTGATTCTTGTGGACTATTATATCGCAAGAATTTTCCCAATTAAATATCTTCAAAAATATGATGGGAAATGACTTCACAGGATTTCATCATTTGGATTTATTATAATTTATTTAACAGATACTTTATTATTAACTATGTAGGTTTTTAAAATTTTGCAATTTAAAATAAAATTGTGATGATATTTATATTTATAGAGTGTGTGAGGGTTTTTTCCTTTTTACCAAAAATAAAATTCATGACTTTTTAAAGCACAAGCATCTCCCGCTGAATGCCAGTAATTCATTCCTGGAAATCAGATGTTTGTTACGATGCTAACTGGGAGCCTATTTCCCATTATTTTTTAAATGGGAAAAATTATAATGCCTTGTATTTCAATCCAACCCCCCCCAAATAATTAAAATACAATAAACTGCCTCTCTCTCTCTCTCTCTCTCTCTCTATATATATATATATATATATATATATATGCAAACCATTATATTAAATGTAAAATATTTAAAATATCAGTTTATGATTATCAAACAATTAATTCAGTTGCAATCCATCCGTGGCTCTGTGTGCCATAAAACACACCTTGCATACCTTACTGCAAGCATTAAGCTCAACACATGAATTTTATTATCTTGAGACTTACTGTAAAACACTAGACAAAAATAAGGGTTAAAAAAAAAATGAGGGTTTGATATGAACAACGTAGTGTGGTCAGGACGGTTCACACTGAGCATCATGGTGTGAAACCTCCCGGAGCCTGAAATGTCTAAGATGCCCATCCCACTGGGGGCACTGGGGCTCTTCCCCAAATTTCCACAAAAGATTCTGACATTTTCCCAATTGCAGTTTGAATGTAACTGGAGACTTGTCCTTCACATAGTTTCATTTAAAATGTTGCATTATGTTTTGGGGATTTAACTTAAGAATTTTTCTACAGAAATATCAGCTGAACAATGTTGTGTTGAGAGCTAAGGAAGCCCTATGCAGGGTGAGCATTAAAACTAAGAGGCACTTGGGTGCACTATGGTTCAGGGGTAGAATGCTCACCTTTCATGCTGGAGACCTGGATTTGACTCTCGGACCATGAACCCAAAAATCAAAACAAAACAAAAAACCAAGAGGCACCCTCAGTGTAATCAACCAGCTTTAGCCTTGATTTGCCGTAATCCAGGTAGTCTACATTTGATGCATGCTTCCATTTCACTCTCCAGGAAAACCGTTCCAGTTTATATCCTCAACAGGGAGTGGACAGTTTCTCCAATACTGGGTGCTATCATTTTTCCTTCATCCAATTCATTTAATGATTAGCTATTGAGAGCATACTTTGTGCCAAGTGTTAAGTATAGAAGAGTATACAAACAAACAAAAAGCAAAGTTTTTGCTGTCATAGAATTTAAAGCCCTTTGGGAGAGAGAATAATTTTCGTCAACTTGTTGATAAAAAAAAGGGGGGGCATTTATTTCATTTTAATTGGCATTTGAAATCTGGTAGGTTAACATTTTCCCATATCTTTTAGCATAGAAATAACAGATTATTTGCATTTCTCCTTATAATGATCTCTTCCTGTCCTTTATTTCTTTTGAACAATGTTCAAGATTGGCCTTTGCCTGTTTAATGTATTTTCATTACTCATCATCTTTTTTGTTTTTATTTATGATACTTTTTTTATTTGTAGAGGTATTAAATTTTTATTTTATCAAACTATCAATGTTTACCATTATTGTTTTTTTATTTGATACCTCCCATTCTCAGCCTTAAACTTAGAAGTTTAAAACTTCAAAGACATACTTAACTTTCTAGAAAAAACTAATAAAAAGAAATCGCCACTTTGATACAGTTTAGTTATCTTATATTTTGTGGTTACTAATTTGACTAGGGTGATTTCCCATTACATTACATTTTTTTTTTTAAATTACCGGTTTCTGTTCAATGTAGAAAGTTTATGGGATACTGAAAAGTAGCAAAGCAAAATTCCCCTAAATACCACCGCCTAGGAATAACCATTGTTAGCATTTTGGTGTCTGACTTTCTATCTTTTAGACATCTATCCCCACCGTTTACTGCATTAATGATATCACATCGTGTTCTGGTTTGAATCTATTATGTACCCCAGAAAAGCCATGTTTTAATCCTGATCCAATCTTGTGGGGGCAGCTGTTTTCTTTTAATCCTAATTTAATACTGCAGCACAGAAACTTTTGATAACATTATCTCCATGGAGATGAGACATGCCGATCTTCTGTTTAGATGGAGGTGTAACTCTGTCCATTCCATTGGATTATTGGAATCCTTTAAAAGAGGAAAAATTTTGGAAATATCAGAAACGACAGAGCCAACAGAAACTTCAGAACAGAGCTGACACAGATGCTGACACTTGGAGAACAGAGACATGGATGTTTGGAGATGCTTGGAGCCCAGGAAACGTTGCCGTGAGATGTTAAGCAAGCCAGAACCTGGAGAGAGGCAAGGAGATGGAAGCTAGCCCTGGAGAAGCAAACTGAGGAACCCCCGCAGGAACAGAGGCCGTAAGCAATGGAGCCTATGAGCAAGGGGCCAGCAGATGGCAGCCACATGACTATTCAGCCAAAAGAGGTGTTCTTGACCCATCGGCCTTCCTTGAATTAAGATAACTTTTACTGGATGCCTTAGTTTGGACATTTTCATAGGCTTATAATTGTAAACTTGTAACATATTAAATTTTCATCTTAAAAACCATTCCAATTCTCGTATATAGCATTCCAGCAGCTTATAAACCAACACCCACATTATAGCTACAGAACTCTAGGGAAGGGGTACATTCAAGATTCCATTCATTTTGCCCTCAGCCCCTTGCTCCTTTTGGGGTGAGGCACTGATGTGCTTAATCAGATTCCAGTATACACTGACATGTCAACTGCTTTGTGTTAGCAGCTATCAGCTCAGGAATAGCCATCTGGGCAACTGCACATTGTACTCTTTCTTACTGTTCCTTTCTGGGTACCTTCTTCCAGATGCTGATGGGTATGTTGGATTGGCTTTTTATTTGATGCTTTATAAGACTGATTAGTTTAGATAAAAGATGTATGGTTCATGTGGTTCAGTTCAGCTTACCAGAGGACTCAGCACTCTGCATCTGAGTTTGGGCCTCAAGCTCAGCTAATATTAAAATGTCACCTTGCTTCTTTTGCCATTGTCCCTTGTATATATCTGTTTCTCAAGAACCGCACGAGTAGGAGTGGTTGTGGTCAAGTGTAAGAGCACATAGTTACTGCATCCTCTAGTTATACTATCACCTGACTCCTCACAATCACCTGCTTTTAATAATATAAAATAAGCATTTCCTTAAATCAATGCATTGTATTCAACATGAATTATATTTTACCATATTTTTCCTATATGTATGTATATATATATATATCTCATAACTTACAAATTGATTTGCCTATTTTTTGCATTTAAATTACTTCTAATTTCTCTGTTACAGATAACATTTAAAGGAATATTTTTATATACATATCTTTGCACAATTTCCAGCAGCATTGCTGGATGCTAGATTGTTGTGGTAGGAACCTTTGGATGCAAGTAACACACATCAGTTCAGGCTAGAACAAGCAAAAGAGCCCATCAGGGAATCCAAGAACTTCAAAAAGGTGGAGGACAAGGAACTGAAAGGCTATTTTCCATGTGTCTCAGTAACTCTCTTTCTGCACATAGGATTTTTCTATTACTCAGTCCACTGGAGAGTAGAAAAGCGCCAATTCATGGTACTTGAATTTATATCTTTTCTCTTCAGGGAGACCAGGACAGACAGGTCCAATTACAAGTTCCCAAGAAAGAACATCCAATCACCCCTGCGAGAGTCAGGTCAGGTCAAGCCTGGCTTGGAAGAGTGGAAGGGTCACGACGCACAAACATAGCTGCCAAGTGCCTGTGGGGGAGGGGTGGTTAAGAAGATCATTATGAGATACACACCCTGAAATGTTATACTATAGTTAATCATGCCATGTTACAGCTTTTGATAGGTATCCTCCAATTTGTAAATTAGAATACAAATTGATTTTAATTTAATTACAAATTAAAATCAATTTGTAAGTTTGATATATATATATATATATACACACACACACACACACACACATAAATCTGTCCTAGTTTGCCAGCTGCCGGAATGCAATATACCAGGAACGGAATGACTTTTAAAAGGGGGAATTTAATGAGTTGCTAGTTTACAGTTCTAAGGCCAAGAAAATGTCCCAATTAAAACAAGTCTATAGAAAAGTCCAATCTAAGGCATCCAGGGAAAGATATCTTGGTTCAAGAAGGCCGATGAAATTCAGGGTCTCTCTCTCAAGTGAGAAGGCATGTGGGGACCACAGTAAGGGCTTCTCTCTCAGCTGGAAGGGCACATGGCGAGCAAGGCATCATCTGCTAGCTTTCTCTCCTGGCTTCCTGTTTCATGAAGCTCCCCGGGAGGCGTTTTCCTTCTTCATTTCCAAAGGTCACTGGCTGGTGGACTCTGCTTCGTGGTGCTGCTCTCTCTGAATCTCTTTCTCCAAAATATTTCCTCTTTTATAGGACTCCAATAAACCAATCAAGACCCACCCAAATGGGTGGAGACATGTCATCCCCTAATCCAGTTTAACAACCATTCTTGACTAAAGCACATCATCCAGGGAGATGATCTCATTACAGTTTCAAACATACAGTATTGAATAGAGATTATTCTACCTTTACGAAATGGGATTTATATTAAAATATGGCTTTTCTTAGGGGGCATACTTCCTTTCAAACCAGCACACATACATATAGGAAAAATACGGTAAAAAATAATTCATGCTGAATACAATGCATTGATTTAAGGAAATGCTTATTTTATATTACTCAGTTTTTAAAAAGCACCATGGGCCCATTTCCCTGCATTCCTATAGGATTATCATTTGAAAAAATATATATCACTATATGTTACAATGTTCTCTAATCGAAAATAACTTTTTCCATTTAATGCTTTTCACATCGAACTCTACTTTTTTTCTTTGGTTGTTATAATTGCTGCTTATGTTTGCCCAATATATCACTGCCCATCCTTTTATTTTTAAACTAGTTGAGTTTGTCTCAACTATGTTCCTGGTATAGGAAATATAATTAGATTTTATTTAACTTGATGTAAGAGTCTATTTTTTTTGAAATAAAGAATTGGACTTCAAGAATTAACATTTGGCAGTGCAGGGGTGGCCCAGTGTTAGAAATCTCGACTGAAAGGCCAGAGCCACGGGTTTGATCCCCAGAGCCTGCACATGCCGAAAAATAAAAAAGAAGAACTAGCATTTGACATAATAATCAACCAATTTTATTTTATTGCTTTTCCTACTTTGTATTTTCTGTATCTTTGTTCCAATACAGTTTCCTTTGTTTACTACCTTTTATACATGAATTACGTTTTGCTTGATTCTTTTCTTCTAGTGATTTTGAAGTTTTATAACTTTTTATAAATTTATCAGTGGCTAACAAGATATACTTGAAAACCTTATTTCTCTAATTATCAGCGTCATAAATGGAATATTATTGAATCCACACCTTTGGAAGATAAGGACATACACCTCTTCCATCTACTCAGACACCTATTACTACGAGACTATTATTTTAGTATGTTAAGAATTATTTTTGCATTTGTATTCTGTTTTAAATTCATAGCTTCAATTTTTATTTAGGCTTAAATCTGTGTTTAGTTAGTTGCAATGCTGCTCTTTTTATCTTTTCTTTTCTACAGCTTCTCTATTGATAAAGTGATAAAGAAGTGAGTGAGCATGTTCCAGCCTGAGCTCCTGGCCCTACAAGCCATGGCGACGCCAGTGCTGCAACGAGGCAGTGCTCTACCTGGTTTGCACAGGGAAAACCAGACAGGGAACTCACAAGCACTCACTTTTCAACACCCAGTGTCCTAGTGGTAGAAACAGCCCTCTGGTGAAGATGCAGGAGCACAGTTTTTATCACAACTTAAGAGATGAGAAAAAAAGGGGCCTAATGAGGGGAAACAACTCGTTCAAGGTCAGAGAACAGGTGGCAGAGCTGGGGCTGGAACAAAGGTCTCCTCTACAAGGAGGGACCTCGCCCCTCACTTCTGGCCTCTGTCTCAGAGAGAAAGAGGACTAAACTATACCTCTGGGGAGCTTGGAGGAAGGGACAGAGTGTACTTGGCTGGGCCCCTTGTGGTCTACGACAGTCGACTTGCAGGAGGCAGGTCAGATTTCCTGTCCTGTGGTCAGCTCAGGATGTGGGGTTCTGATCCTAGAGGGAGGCTGGGCAACACCCCCAACCTCTGTGCAGCCTCTGGTGCTAAGTGTGACTAATTCAGAGGTGTTAGCAAACCGATTTTTTCACCTACCCAAGCCATAGCCTCCAATATAGTTTTTCATCAGTAATATATTTGTTTTCCATCTATCCAACTTTGAGGACTAGTTTTTCTATTGGTTCTGAGATCACGAAGGAAGGGAAGAGTTACTTATTGGATGCCTCAAGCCCTGACCTCTGGCCTCTATGGCCAGCACACAGAATCTCAGGTTCACAGCCCCTAATGAAGCAGACCCATGCTCATATACAGCGGTGTTGTAACCTCCCTGGGCTTCTGAAGTCAATGTGTAGGGCACAAGTCACATAGAGCCTTAGATCCCTGGTCCCATTAGTGGGCTGAGAGGGGCGACCAATAAGAGGAGTAGGGGGACTGGGCAAATTGTGAGGGCGGATTCTCATCTCCCACACTGCACTCATCCTGGGGTGTAGGCCCTGTGGGGAACAGCGGGCACAGCTGCCCACTCTTTACATGATATTTCTCTCTGTCTCTTTCTGAGTCTCCATTGCTACTTCTTCTGTGGGCCTAGAGCTGAATGTGTCCATGTTTCTATAATGTGCAAAGAAGGCAGCAGCACCAAATAGTCACACAAGAGCAGATACTGCAGAATTGAAAGATCTGGGTTCTGTTCCCAATTCCTTGCATGTGGTTTGGGGCAAGTCCTTGAGCCTTTCTTGGCCTCTGTTTGCTCATTTGCAGCATAAGGGCAATGATATTTGCCTTAGTACCTTACAGAATTCGTAAAGGTCACATTTTCTCCTTATTAGATAGTTGGAGAAAATGAGGTACAGGTGGGGAAGGAAACTATGCAAGGTCACACAATTGGCCAAAGACAGAGCCAGGAATAAACTCCAGTATTTCCTATTTCCAGTTCAAATATGTGTAATGCTCTGTAAACTGTGAGTATTTAGGATTATTCCACAGACGGGCACAAGCCCATAGAGAACTTCCCTTGAATTTTTCTTTGCAGTACTCACTGTCACAAAAACAAGGAAATTATATCCAGGCTTATAACACTGGATTCTTAGAAAATAGGCAGTTGCTGAGGACAAACCCACCCTGGATCATTCTCACTCTTCCTTCTACTTGAACTCTCTTGGCCTTCATTTGTGCACAAAACAGGGTCCTGCTTGTGAGGTCAGCAGAGGCCCTGGGATCCCTTTGGGGTGGGGAAAACCCCTAGAAGGTACTAAGGGACTAGCTGAGCACAGGTAAATAGATAACTCAGCCAGCGAACTGCCTGTAAACTAGTAGGATGAAGGCAAGGCTGCTCTGAGCTGCTGCCTCTGAACTGGGACTTGGTGCCAAGGATTGTTCTTGGTAGTGCGGAAGAGGAGAAAAACCTTCCATTTAAGGAATTCTGTGCTAGGAGCTTTCATAGGTGCTCAGACATTCAATTCTCCTAACTGAAGAAACTGAGGCTCAGAAGAGATATATAATTCATCCAAAGTCATCCTCTAGTGAATGGGGGAGTCAGGATTGAAGCCCAGCCTTGACTTGAGCGCTCTTTCCATACTGACCAGAGAAGGCTATGGCGAAGATCCCACCCATGGCTGCATCATGGTGGAACTTGAGCAGGACCTGGTTGGATGAGCTGTGCACGGTTTTCTTGGCTGAGCTCCGGGAGAAGACACCAAGCTGTGGAGCCGTCTTCTGTGGCCCATCCCTGTGTGTAGAAAAAAGACATGTTGTATGTTGCCACGGCTGTCTGCTCCACCCACGCCACCAGTGGCTTTAAGGTGTGGGTGGCTGTGACTCTTTCTGTACACAACATTGTCTTTCCCCAAAGCTCTACACAATTCTCTCCAATCTTTCCTGACTCAGTCTCCAAACAGAGATGATGGAGTAGGTAAAGCTCACGCTGACTACTCCTGAATCCACCTGATTTTTCACCAGCCTGCCTCCCCAGTGGGCTCCTGAAGCAACACTCTTGCCCAAGAAGCAGGTGACATGAGGCAGGGCTGAGGAGTTTATAGCATGTCCCTTTAGTTGAGAGTAGCTCTGGGACAGGGCTGGGGAGTAGGTACAGGAAGCTCACGCATCCTTCCTATCAGCCCCATTTTCTTGTTCCCCAAGTAAACAGACATATCCACGTTGCCTTTTCTTTGGGCAAAGGATTTTCTCCACAAAGCCTTATCTAATCCCTTCCTTATCTGAAAACAGAACCTTATCTGTTTTTAGCCATGGCCTGGAATTAAGCTGGAAATTAACCAAGGGAAGTTTGATTTCAATATTCCATCCTGGGAATCTGGGAAAGAGCCTGTTATCTTCTGTTACCCCAGAATGGCAACTTCCAAACAAGGACATTAAAAATGATATCTTTGCTCTATTCAGTGGTTTGGAAAAAACTGTCTAGGAGACTATGTTTACCGACTAACAATTTGTATTCCAATTTTAAGATTAACTCAAGATATTCTAAATATATAACTTAAAACTGAGTTGGCCAATTCAGTAACTACTAGTAACATGGTTATTTTATTTAAACTAATTAAAATTAAATAAAAACTGAAAGTCTCTCCCACCCCACACCACCACCACCAAAAAACCACCATTAAAAAAAATAAAAAATTAAAAAAAGTCAGTTCCTCAGTCACTCTAGCTGCATTTCAAGTGCTCGATAGCCACAGGCTGGCTACCACATTGGACATCCCAAATACGGGACATTTTCTGCATTGCAGAAAGATCTGTGGGACAGCACCTACTCAGAACTTCTCACTAACAGATGACCAGTGGGGCTTCAACAACTTCTACCCCCAAACTCTTTTGTTAGTGTGAGTAGCTTATCTTAGGTAATTGTGGAATTTTGGTTTGGGCTCTAGAAATACTGAGTATGGCGTACATATCCACACCCACTCCCATTCACACACTCATTGGGGCTATTATTGACTCCTAACAGGACCTGGATCTGAAGTTGGGAGACACTGCTTTCTCATCATTCTCCCTTTAAGGAGTCATGAGGACTAATCGAAGCTGAGCACCCATCCCGCATGTCTCTTTGAAATCCAGAGGCTCACAGCCATTTGGAATGATTCAGCTCTTGGTTTTCTGAATAAATAGATGCATAACCAAGTTTAAAGACCAACCGATTCTCCCTTCTAATTGGTTATTGACATGACACCTACCAGATGGTGAGGAAATCTCCAGATGGTTCTGTCTGCAGCAGGGTGGAGTTGAGGCGAATGCCGTGACCAATGGATACTGTGATCAGCCAGACACAGTCCTGGGAGATGGAGTATGGACTGGGGAATCCGGGGGAATACACGGTACCATTGGAAGAGGTGATGTTCCCGCCACAGGGGACTGCCAGGGAGGGAACACAAACACAGGTGAGTGCTGGAGATGAAACCCACCTGAGGATTAGGATAAATGCCTAATGAAGTTCTGGCTCACAGCACAAATCACCTGGTTTTGAGATGAGGTGAGGAGACTGGGCTGAGGATGACTGTGCTTGGCTCTCCCCACCAGTCCCAATGCATCACACCCCTCCTAGCCCCAGGTCTTCACTACAGACGCCTCTCTGTGAGTCTGTCTCAACTATTAACCTCCTTTCTCCTTCTCATGTAAAACACTGCCAAGAAGGAAGGACACACTGAAACTTACCCACCTTCCCTAAGAATGGGGGTCACGGTGGTTAGGATGAAAGTTGCAGTACTTTTGCTGGGAAGAGCTATGAAATTATGAAGGTCTCTTTTTCTCTTTTTGTTTGTTCTTAGAGGGGTACTTTGGGTCTTGACTTAGAGTTGGGGATTCTTGATGGGAGGCTAAGGTTGGGTTCAAATCATGGCTAAATCATTTATTGATCAGAAGACCTGAGACAAGTGGTTTAGTCTCTCTCAGTCTCCATTTGCTAACTTGTAAAATGGGACTAAGAATATCTCCTTTATAGGACTGTGGTGGGAAATTAGGTAAAATCATGTATGCGAAATGTTCATTCCAGTACCTTGTTCTCAGAGGTGGCATTTGCTGCACAGATATGATGCTCTCTCCCTATTTTCCTGACCCTCAAAAGTAACACCCAATTTTAGCCTCACTTTGATCTTGGCTTTAGGCAGAGGGATGAAGAGGCCTTGAAATCGCCATGTTGTGACCCCACTTGGTCACTGGGGAAGAGAATTAATAGGAATTCCAGGCCAAAAAAACAAACAAACCACACAACAAAAACCAAACCCACAAAACAACAACCTTGCTCTGGAATAATGAGTGTGATGGGGCACAAGTAGGCATGGTATGGCGTGATGGGCATCAAGTGGGTATCTGCACGGGGGCAGACCTGACTGAGGAGAAACAATCCCAACTGCCTCCAAGCAGAGGACAAGGGTCCTGTGAACACAAATGTATCCTGACAGTGGTCCACAAGGACACACCATCCCTTCTATGCACTCTGAACATGTACTTGGTGCCAGGCATGAGCTGGGCAGTGGGGAGAACTCTTGTTCTGTTTGATGGCACTTATTGTCCACCAGGCATGCAGCCAAGTACAGCAACATCCAAAACACAGGGTGGAATGTGCCATCATAGCAGGATACCACAGAACATTTCAGGGAGTTCCTCATTTGGTTTTGTGAGGGTAGGGATGGATTCCTTGTAGAGTTCACATTTAGACTCAGACTTAATAACAAAGGCTAAGTAGGCAAGGTAGGAGAGGATAAGATTGTTATATGCAGAAGGAACAGTATGTGCTAAGAACCAAAGGCCAGAGAGCATTCCTGTTCTAGTTTGCTAGCTGCTGGAATGCAACACACCAGAAATGGATTGGCTTTTAATAAAAGGGGATTTATTTTGTTAGTTCTTCAGAGGAAAGGCAGCTAACTTTCCACTGAGGTTCTTTCTTACGTGTAAGGCACAGGATGGTCTCTGCTGGTCTTCTCTCCAGGCCCCTGGGTTCCAATAACTTTCCCCGGGGTGACTTCTTTCTGCATCTCCAAAGGCCTGGGCTGAGCTGCGAGTGCTGAGATGAGGAATGCTGAGCTGCTTAGGCTGTGCTACCTTGCATTCTCTCATTTAAGCACCAGCCAATTAAGTCAAACGTCATTCATTGCAGCAGACACGAGTCCTAGCTGACTGCAGATGTAATTAGCAACAGATGAGGTTCATGTACCATTGGCTTATGTCCACAGCAACAAGACTAGGTATGCTCACCTGGCCAAGTTGATAACTGAATCTAACTCACACATGTCCACCCCTTGTCAACTTGGCAACTTCAAGCATCACCTTAAACAGGTGCAAAAAAATTTTCTTCTTTCTGTGGACCTGTGAATCTCAAAACAAGTTGTCTAGTGCCAAGATGCAAAGGAGGATACTCACAGGATACAGATTTTCATTTCCATAGGGAGAAACTGGAAGAAACACAGATGTAAAACCTGCAGGGCAAGTGCCATGAAATTTCAAAGTCTGAAAGTCATTCATCCTTCGGCTGTAGAAAGTGGCAATCCCACCCTTTCCGAGGGCCTATGCAGTGGCCCGCCTCTTTCCAAATCAACCTCGGGGAACATCGAGGAGACCACCTCTCGGCTCCACTCTCTCCAGGCATCAGGGCCACCCCTGGGCTCTCTGCCATTTCTGGGGCACACGCTCAACCCCTCCATGTGGTGGCAGCCAGGCTCTCCCAGTCCCCCAAGGAGCATGCTCTGCCTTCTCCAAGGCCTGAGTCTGCACAACTCTTCCACTCCCACAAGATGAGAGGCTCATCCTCACCCTTCAGGGTAAACTCACCCTCTCCATGTACTTGGGTGGGTCCACTCTCCTGGCCGAGGTTTCTTGGCTTCAGACCCAAGCTTCTATGGTCCTCACTCTGCAAACTCCAATCTCTCCCTTTTGTGTCCTCCTTTGTCAAGATGGGCTGTGGTTCCATTTACACCAATAGTCTCTTCAAACGCTCCAGGACTTCTTCATCAATCTCTTCACAGTTCCTCCAAAGTCTTCCCCTTAGCCATCCAAAACACCATTCCAACAGATCTGGTATTTGCAAACTGCAGCAGCAGCACCCCACTCCTGGTACCAAATCTGTTCTAGTTTGCTAGCTGCCAGAATGCAACATACCAGAGACAGACTGGCTTTTAATAAAAGGGGATTTATTTTGTTAGTTCTTCAGAGGAAAGGCAGCTAACTTTCCACTGAGGTTCTTTCTTACGTGTAAGGCACAGGATGGTCTCTGCTGGTCTTCTCTCCAGGCCCCTGGGTTCCAATAACTTTCCCCGGGGTGACTTCTTTCTGCATCTCCAAAGGCCTGGGCTGTGCTGCAAGTACTGAGATGAGGAATGCTGAGCTGCTTAGGCTGTGCTACCTTGCATTCTCTCATTTAAACACCAGCCAATTAAGTCAAACGTCACTCATTGCCGCAGACACGCCTCCTAGCTGACTGCAGATGTAATTAGCAACAGATGAGGTTCATGTACCATTGGCTTATGTCCGAAGCAACAAGACTAGGTATGCTCATCTGGCCAAGTTGACAACTGAATCTAACTAACACAATTCCACAATTGGGAAACCAAAGGGGTTTCAGCTTAGCCAGAGCATTAAGTCCACGGATGTAGAGAATATTGGCAGCTAAGCAAGGACTAGGCATATTAAGGGGTTTGGAATTTACCCTAAGGGAAGTGGGGAAGTCTTGCTGGCATCTAAGCAGCGGGTTGTCAGGATCATATTGATGGTTTTGAAGGAACATTCTTGGTACACTGTGAAGAAAGGATTGAGGAGAGTAAGACTGAAGGTTGGGAGACCAGTGAGTTGGCTCATCTATGTAGCAGCCTAGACAATGGTAGAAGCAGTGGATAGGAGAGAAGAGGATGCATTTGAAAGATATTTAGGATGTGGAAGTAATAGGACTCAGTGAATATGGGAGACAAGCAAGAGGGAAGCACTGAAGATGGGCCCAAATTAAGGGTTGAGTAACCAGGCAACTAGTGGTGCCCTTTGCTGATAGATATTTCAGACCTAATGGCAGAAAAATGATGACTTCAGAGTGAATATATTGAGATTTATATGCCTTTGGGTATTCGGCAAAGGTATTTGGTAAACAATCGGATATACAGATATGGAACTCAGGAAAGAGATGAAGTTGCAGATAAAGATGGCATTTGGATACATGAGAGGGGATAAAGGAAGGAAGGTATAGGAAAGAAATTCAAAGAACAACACTTATGAGGAAGAAAAAGGAAGAGATGACCTGACACAGGTAAAGCTAGAGAATGTGATATCAAAGAAACCAAGAGAAGGGAGTTTTTCAAGGAGGGAGAAGGGCTTCTGATTCAAGAAGATAGACTGAGAAAAGCATTGCAGTCTTCTCTCTCCTTTGATGCCATAAAAAGACAAATGAGGAGTAAAAAGGAAATAAAGTCCACCATGAAGAGACTCAGAAGACACCATTAAAAGATCCAAACACATTTCTAAAAGATACAACTTCAGCCTAAGGGACATGAGGAGGGAGCTGATCTGTTCTAAGAAATCCAAGAGAAGCTTTGGACTCAGAAATAAGAGTTGCAACAAGAGTAGGAATGAGTTATGGGGAAGGGAACAGGGATTAAAAAATGTGTGTAGACAGAATAACTGACATTCCCAGATCCTTCCAACACCACCCTCTATAGAAGAGCATCTGGTAGCCAGGGACTTACCCTACCTCACCAAGTAACAAACCAGAAAAACCAACCAAACAAAATCAAAGTATTCACCTTTAGCACTCTCTCTCTTTCTCTATTTTAGATATTTAATATACAACTTTATTCTTTATCATGATTCTAAATAAAAAGAAATTAGAAGGGCAGTAACAAATAAGATTTCATCTTTGAATATTTTGATGTCATTGTAGCAGTCTTGTATTTGAAACACAAGAAGCACATCAAACAGCTAAATACGCAGGTCCAAAAAAATGAAAGTATTTTTTTGAACTGCTATATTCACTCCGAAGCTCATGCATCTCCTTCAACAACCCAAAGATTAAGTACGTGCTCTGCTTAGGTATACAGTTAAGTGGCAAGCAAGCTGCACCACTGCCATCACAGTTTATGGAAGTAGACTTCTGATGCTGGGCTCCAGCTTCGTGAATGAAACGTCTGGCTGGACTAGAACAAAGGCCTCGCATGTGCTCCCTCATATTCCAGCCTCTCTGACCATTAAGTTAGGGTCATACAACTAGTTCTGATCAATGGACTGTGAACAGAAGGGATACGTGCCACTTCTGGTTGAGACAGCTAAGAATCAATGTGTCTCCTCCCTTCCCCTGCAAGAGTACACTTGAGGGTCCCAGCTAGAAGTAGTTAGAAGATGGAGATGGGGTGCCCAATGTGCCTTGGACTTTATGGGAGCGATAAATAAACCTTTATTGTATTAAGCCACCCAGATTTTGAGGATGTAAGAAAAACAAAACATGCAAGAAAAAAACAAAAGCATTGAGTTCAGGAGAAACAAAAAATATATATGAAAAAGTCATGGTTCAAATATGAAGCAAATCGTAAGGTATGACTTTAAGTGACTGATGAAATGTAAGGGAAGTGAATTCAGTTGATCTGATGTCAGAAACACTCTCCTTTAAGCAGTCCAGGATTCACAGCACTGAATCCTCATAAAATGACATGCAATGCTGGCATGTGACTTCGTCCAATCTCAAATAAGGTTTACATCATCATAATAACGTAAACATTGTTATATAGGCGTCTTAGTTTTAGGGTTCAAACTATAGGGAAAACATTGATGACTTAGTAGGAGTTACAGCAAAGAAGGTGAAGGTTAAATTCTCGGTAATTTGAAAGTGTAGCTGGCAGAGGTGTGGGAAGAGATGAGAGAAGATAGAAGAAAGGTTAGGAGCACTAATTAACCTCATTTTTTTTGTAGTCTTTTTAAAAAATTTATTTATTAATTAAAAAAATTAAGAACAAACAAACAAAAACATTAACATATAATTCTGTTCTACATATATATTCATTCTCAATATCATCACATAGTTGCATATTCATCATTTCTTAGAACATTTGCATCAATTCAGAAAAATAAACAAAAAGAAAACAGAAAAAGAAATAAAACAATAACAGAAAAAAAAAGATTATACATACCATACCCCTTACCCCTCACTAGCATTTCAAACTAAATTTATTTTAACATTTGTTCCCCGATTATTTATTTTTATTCCATATGTTCTACTGTTTCTTGACAAGGTAGATAAAAGGAGCATCAGAGACAAGCTTTTCACAATCACAAAGTCACACTGTGACAGCAGTATCATTATTCAGTCATCCTCGAGAAACATAAATTAGCCTCATTTTAAAAGTGGAAAGACCAGAGGTACTGTTGAAGTTCAATGGAACTAGAAATAGAGGTTTCATTGTATTAGTTCAAATGATAAAGATGACAAACACAGAACTGAAAATACTAACATAGATGTTGTACACTTGGAAAAGAGGAGTAGAAGAGAGTGATGTAAAATAAAAACATCATATTTAATCTTAATCTTTTATAACGGGGAGTCAATAGATATTAGTGTTGAAAACCAAGAAGTATAATCCCTACAAAGCAATGAAAATCTGAGTTCAAATAGGACTTGAATAGGCACTTCACAAGAAAGGATTTCAAAAAGGACAAGCACATGAAAAGGTACTCAACATGATTACTCATTGGGAAAATGTAAATAAGAACCATAATAAGACACCACCACATACCCAGGAGAATGACTAAAATGAAAAAGACTGAAAATGCTAAGTGTTGGTGAGGATGTGAGCAAATGCAGCTGTCACACGCTGTCCTCACTGCTGGTAGGAGTGTATATGGATACAATCCCTTTGAAAACTGGCAATATCTACTAAACATATAGGGTTATACCTACCCTATAATGCAGAAATTCTACTCCTGAGTATTTACTAAAGAGAAATGAGTCTACATATAGCTGCCAAAAGACCTGTACAACAATATTCACAGCAGCTTTATTCAAAATAGCCATTAGGAAACAACACAAATGTTCATTGGCAGTGGAACGTATCAGTAAATTATGGTATAGTCATCCATTGGAATACCACATAGCAATAAAAAAGAATGAATGGATACAAGTAACTATATGAATGAATCTCCTAACCATAATGATGGCCCAAAGAAGGCAGACACATTTATGTGATGTTCAAGAATACACAAAACAAATCTATGGTGGTAGAATTTAAAATAGTAGTTACCCATAGGGAAGAATAGTGCCGGGAAAAAGATATGAGGAAGCTTCTGAGATATTGAAAATGTTCAATATCTTGATGTAGGTGGCAGACACACAAACATATAAATATATATATAAAATAATTAGGTTGTAAATTTAATACATATGTACTTCTGAATGCACATTATACTTCAATTTAAAAGATGAAGTTAATTTTTTAAAAAGACAAGAATAGTATCTAGAGTTATGGGCATAACCACAAGAAGAATTAAAAACCGATATAAAAAGAGGGTTTGTCTTTAAGATCCGTTTCATAAAAGATACCTGAGAAGGGAAAAGAGAGACAGTAAGTTATTGATGGGGAAGGTGGGATGAAGGTGGATTGTTTAAAAAAGGGAATTCAAATGTACAAAAAAAGAGAATTTAGAAGGTTTAAAATGCTGATGAAGGACTGAAAAGCAAGGGAGCATTTAAAAGACAGGTGCGAGGGAGGGGGTTAGCTCCAGCTCCCTGAGGGGTCTGAGGAGGAGGAGAGCCACCCTTTCCACTGCGCCCAGAGGGAGCTGGCCTGGCGGGAGGTGGAGGCATTGGTTAAGGTTTCAGAAGAGGGTCGTCTTCACAGGCTGTGTGTAAGGCTTGGTAGTATTTTATTTTCAAATTTGGGTGCCCAGCCTCAGCAGGAGCTCCCCTTACTGCCCCCACCTGTCATCCCCCATGCCAGCTCCCCACTGAGCTTTGTTCTCACCAGATCCTCCGGGGGCAGTTGGGAAAACAGAGGCTCTGAGGAGCAGTGACATTTACTGAGACCAAGGCAGCAGACTACCCCAGACAGGTGGGGACGGCTTTAGTTCACGGTTGCCCTCAGGCCTCTGCCACGGGGCCCTGGCATGGGTGAAGGCAGGCTATGCCCCTCTTTGGCCCAGACTGCAGGGCTCTAAGAATCCATGACAACAGACCCTAGCCCTGCCATCCTCTCACAGCTGCCCCAGGGGTGGGGAAAACTTGTCACTCTCCACTCCTCTCATCTGCTCTGTGACACACAATTGAAACCATCATCCTTAAGGCTGCCCAAGGAGAGAGGACAAAGATGGGAAAACACGCCTTCTTGCCTGCCCTGTAAGAGGGGTCCTTGATCCATGCTTTGCTGGACATTTTGAAGTGGGTAAAAGACACTGCTGGATCCTTGTGCCTCCCCTATCGGTGGCTATAAATCCACCACCCAATCCCCGCTATTCTGGGGGAGACACTTTCCTGCCATCTTGCCTGGAGTCCTTGTTTGGGGCTATGACAATATCATCCTCCTCTTATGTCACTTTATGGGAGTTGCTTTCGACAGTCGTCTCTTCATGGATACCCAGTGGCAGGCACATGATCATTGTCATCCTTTCACAGATGAGCCATTGGAGGGAGAATTTAACATCCTTTCCTCAAATGACCCTAACATCTTAGGGGCACCCCCCGGAACATTCCTAAAGGCAGCTGTGGGAGGTTCTAGCCCTTTGAAAGACATCAGCAAAAAGCTTGTAACATAGTTATGGTCAACCAACAGTTCAAGAAAGATCAACTGGTTATGCACACAGATGGTTCTGGCAATCTGAAAAAATTTAATATTTTTAGAAACTGAGGTCTTATATTCCAACACCAGAACAGCTCAGTTCTGCAAACAAGGTCACTTTTTCTATGGAGAACTGATACTTACTCACTGTCCATGAGCTAGCTGTTGTGCTAGATGCTTTATACAAGCCTTCTATTAAATCCTCCCAGCTCCTGTGAAGTAGGCATGATAAGGCCCATTTTACCAATGAAGAAACTGAAGCTCAGAGAGGTGAACTGTCTTGGCCAATGTCACACAGCCAGGGATGGAACCCAGGACAATCTGATTCCAGCACTGGGACATTTTCTCCAGAGCTAAAGTACCCCAGACAACCTTTCCCTTTTCAAGACAAATTCTAGCTTCTCTTCAGTGGCAAATGCTGGGCCCCAAGAGAGAAAAAGGAAAGAAAATAGAGCTGAGATGTGTAGACCTGAGAGGTGTGTAGAAAGTGGTAGAGGCAGAGCTGACCTCCCATTCCTCTTTGTGGTTAAGGAAGAAGATTCAGGAAAGTGTGACATCTAGCTCCCTCTTACTGCAAACTCAGCTCTCTCCAGGCTGGGAGAGAATATGTGGGAGAGAAAGAATAAGGGGAGGTGGCAAGTGAAGAGTAGAGCAAGAGGTTTCCTAGAAAGAGACTTCATTCCCTTTTTCCTTAGGGACCTCAGCAAACCACTGGGCTTCTACACTCTCATGCAGTTTTCCCTTCCAACCGGGAATGCCTACCTCTTCAGATCTTCCCAAGGGCTGGGTATGTCTTCCCTTTGGCTGTGGCTCCTTAGGGATGGGCCCACATCTCCTCCCAAGGGCTGGCACAGAGCTCTGTCCTCAGTACACTCTTGCCCAGCTAGGCTTGGTCCCATCCATAGGAGAACAGGATGGAGAACATTTGCCTGGACCGTACAGCCTGGGTGATCCCATGGTGCAGGCAGATGGAATGTGGGATTGCTCTAGATCAATCTCTCTAACCCCCTGGGGAAGAATGACCAGGTAGGAACATACCTTCACACCTGGGCAGGGGGTGGTCCCAGTTCCGGTTGGTGCCGTGCTGACATGTGAGGACAGGGTGGCCAATCAGTTGATATCCTGGGAGGCATTCGAAGGTCACTGATTGTCCAACGTTGTAACCAGCTCCCCTCACGATGCCATTGGCAAAGGGTTCTGGGTCTGGGCACTCTTGAAGTTCATAGGCTGGAAATGATCAAGAGACAAGGCGGTTTTATTCTGTTTGGGCATTTTCTCCCCAACCAGAATATAGCAACGGCAGAGAGTTAGCATTGTGGTAAAGTACCAAGACTGGGGCTCAGACAGACTTTTGTCATTCACTAACTTTGGCTTTCAGCAAGTTATTTAACTTCTCTCTGCTTTGATTTTCCTATTTATAAAATGGAGAATTAAGTAGGATAATATTTGCATGGCTTTTTGCAAAGTGCTGACACACACTAAGAGTTCAAAAAATGTTATCTATTATTATTTCTAGGGGAAAAGGAGATTCAAGGAAGACATTGCTAGATAGAACCGATATTTACTGTGCCCCTAGGTTCTTTCATGCTGCTTATCTCATTTAACCATAAAAACAGTGATCAAAATCACAAACATAGAAATGAGTGCAGTAAGGATTTAAGTGGGATCTTTCTGACTCTGAGAAATTAGAACCCATCAGGAAGTACTATACCTTGGTGGGACCTGGCAAGGAGAGAAGTTTCTCTCTGGCTGGCTGAAAGGAATGCCTGACTCTGTCATACAAGACAAATCACTCTGTCAGGAATGCTGCTTCCATGTGAAAGGGCGGACCTGACACCAAAGGAGACAATTTGGTGGAAGTAGCTGAGGATTCTTAAACAGAGAAAGGCTGCTGAGGGATCTGCTGAGTGTGGGCCATACTGCAAAGCATTCAAGTATCTGGGGGCACAGGGCAAAGAACAGCCTTGGTGGCAGAACCAGGTCCGCCCTACACTGGAGATCAGCAGTGGGAACAGATGGAACTTTCCTAGAGTGGAAACTCTCAGTGGGAGTGGTTGAGACCCAGCGAATCTTCCGTGATAGTGGATGCATTGTAATAGCAATAAAAATAACAATGCTCACAAAGCTAACATTTCCCATGCATGCACTCTGTGATGGTGGTGGTTATGCATCCTTCATTCAATATGGTACGGTGAGGTCTCAGAAGGTTTCACTGGGAAGTCATCAGGGATATTGGGTGCTTATAAAAATTGGGAAGCTGTGGTGGGAGCGTCTGAGCTGGCCAGCTCAAGGAGAGATGTGGCCAGGTGAGCACAGGGGTCTGTGTGAATTCAGAGATGAAAACCCGACTGGAAGCGGTGGACCTATCACACAGATAGGCACTTGGGCCGGGCTGGGCCTTTATTAGAAAGAGAAGCCTCAGCGGGAACAAGTGGACCTAAAGCCAGAAGCAGTCTTAACGAGAGTGAGTGGGCGCCTTTTACGGGAGTTGTCTCAAGTGGAAGGAGCTGGGCTTTTCAAAGACAGAAACTCCAGTGACAGCACCTGAATTTCTTTCATATTGAGAGAAATCTCAGTCTGTTCCACTTGAAGATGCTTCAAAGGGAGAGGTTAGGCCTACAGGTCAGAAATAAAACTCAAGAGGAAGAATCGTTAACTTTCCCAAAGAATTCCTTAGTGAGAGGCAGAGGCTGTGTCCCAAAGGGAAGACATGACAGTGGGAAAAGATACAATTTCAAATAGAGTGCCAAGATTTAAAAAAAAATGATAATGCTACCTAATGTCCTGGGACAATTATATGTCTTAGCCATTTTGTTAGGCTCTTTCTAAACATGATTTTCCTGGCAAGGGTTTTTTTTTTTTTTTGTATACTGTATGGCAGGGTCACATTTCATTATTTTTTTCCATGTGAGTATCCCGTTATTGCAGCACTATTTGTTGAATTTTTGTTTGTTTGTTTTTGGGGAAGTACATGGATGAGGAACAGAACCTGGGTCTCCCACATGCAGGTGAGAATTCTACCACTTCATTATATTTTCCATGGGAGTATCCTGTTATTGCAGCACCATCTGTTGAATTTTTGTTTGCTTGCTTTGTCTGTTTGTTTTGGGGGAGGTACATGGACCGGGAATTGAACGCAGGTCCCTCCCATGGCAGGTGAGAATTCTACCACTGAACTACCCTTGCACGTCCCCCCACCTCCTGAGAGGTCTTCATGAAAGAAGTTAAGCCTGTCAGACTGGGAGGAGTCCCTCATGCCACTACTAAATTTTGAAGGAATATTTACCAGAAGGGAAGACTCAGCCTAGGAGGTTTAGTGTCTAGCTGGAAGAATACTGAGAAAGAATAAGGAGCCGGACCGCTTCCAAAGCCAGTAGAGGAACTCCAGAGAGCTGAGCCTGACCGATAGAAACAGCTTTAGTGGGCACAGGTGGCTTTTTCATGAAACCAGGTTTTCCCATGAAGGAAAATCCTGGGGTGAGTAGTTGGAGCTTGTTTCACAAAGTACCTCTCCCCAGGGCAAAGCGGCACTGTCGGATAAGAAGTGATGAATGTGGGCCTATGTGGTAGTTAGATTCAGTTGTCAGCTTGGCCAGGTGAAGGCACCTACTTCTGCTGCTGTGGACATGAGCCAATGGTATGTGAACCTCATCTGTTGCTGATTACATCTGTAGTTGGCTAGGAGGCGTGCCTGCTGCAATGAATGATGTTTGACTTAATTGGCTGATGCTTAAATGAGAGAGAGCAACTTAGCACAGCCCAAGCAGCTCAGCATACCTCATCTCAGCACTCGCAGCTCAGCCCAGGCCTTTGGAGATGCAGAAAGAAGTCACCCCGGGGAAAGTTGTTGGAACCCAGGAGCCTGGAGAGAAGGCCAGCAGAGATCACCCTGTGCCTTCCCACGTAAGAATGAACCTCAGTGGAAAGTTAGCTGCCTTTCCTCTGAAGAACTAACAAAAATAAATCCCCTTTTATTAAAAGCCAATCTGTCTCTGGTGTGTTGCATTCCAGCAGCTAGCAAACTAGAACAGCCTATTAGTGAGGGAGAACTATTTGGGTCTGTCACAGATTAAGAGGCCTCAGAGGAAGGAGGTCTCTGGAATTAGTGGTAAGTTAGGAGAAGTTGAGATTATCAAGAATGGGACACCATAATGGAAGCTGGCTTGTCACAGAGCACAAGTCTGAGGGGGAGCAGGTGACCTGACACCACCTTGTCATGGGGTGGACTTGGCATGGGGTCAGTGGCAGCTCCCCAAAGAGGCATCTGCCTGGAACTGGTGAATGTGGTTTTATTTGGAAAAGGATCTTGAGATGACATCATCCTGGATTAGGATGGGCCCTAAATCTGGTGACAAGGGTCCTTCTAAAAGAAGGCACAGACTGGGGAGAAGGCCATGCGATGATGGAAACAAAGAATGGAGTAATGGACTCATAAGCCAAGAAAGCACTGCCAGTAGCCACGAGACGTGAGAGAGGCAGGGAACGGATTCTCGCTCAGAGCGTCCAGACGGAACCAACGCTGTGGAAGCTTTGATTTCGGACCTGCGGCCTCCAGGGCAGTGAGAGAATAAATTTCTGTTGTTTTCAGCCACCAGCTTGGCAATTTGTTACAGCAGCTTCAGGAAACCAATGCAGGGCTGTTGTTGCACATGGGAAGGCGCGGAGGGAACAGCCAGGCCTGTGACCTGAGGGACGCCTCAGGGGTTATATCTGGGCAATTCGTGAAGGCAAAATTTAAGTGGGAGGAGAAGGGCCCAGGCAGAGTGGAATCCCAGAGGACACAGTCAGCCTCGCGCGCGGGGAAGTTAGCGGGGGCGCTGGGCCTCTGCAGGCACAGTTAGAATCCTGCCCCCAGAGCACACAAACTCAGGGAGAATCCTCAGCAGGGGAAGTGGGCGCCACTCGCTTGTCCAGTGAAGACTCAGTGGGAGTAATGGACTCCCACAGAGAGGAGCGCTAACAGGCGTGTGAACTGGTCACTTCCCGAAGCTTCAGGGATCCCAGGCCCCTTGCGGGGGAAGCCTCTGGAGAAGAACTTCCAAACTTGCTCAGCGCGAGTGGGTCTGAGCCTGAGGCAGCAGTTACGTCTTTACAGGAAGGAGTCAAAGGAGAGGCTGAGCCTGCCACAGAGAGACAGTCTTGACAAGGACGGGGTGGGGGGTTTATCACGCAGGAACTGCAGCAAGAGTGGCTTATCCCATCACACAGCCTCTGTGGGCAGGGCTGTGCCCACCTTAAGGGTGGAGGAAAGCACGGCGCATGGGGTGGACCCGGGAGCAGATGTCTCTGTCACCGCAGTGACATTGTCAATACTTGCGTTTGTCCCCAAGGAGAAGCCCCAGGGACATCACCCAGGCCTTTGATAGGAGATGCCTCGGTGAGAGGCGCCGCGTGTGTCCCAGAGAGGGAGCGTCAGTGCGTGTGTTATGGACTGAATCACATTCCCCACGGAGACATGTTCAAGCCTGCCCCCCACCTATGCATGTGAACTCATTTGCACACATTGCACATAGGAGTTTTGAAGATGTCATTAGTTAAGATGAGGCCAAACAGAACCAGGAAGGTCCCCTAACCCAGTATGACTAGTACCTATAAATGGGGAACAGATGGGGAGAGAGAGGCAGCCACATGGCGGAGGCAGAGGCTGAGTTTTGGGCTGCCTGCGAACTACAGACTTCAGAGCAAGCTTGGTCCTGCTGACACCTGGAGCTTGGACTCCTAGCCTCCAAGGCTGAAGCAATAAATTCCTGTGGTTTAAGCCAAATAGTCTGAGGCACTCTGTCATAGCAGCCTGGGAAAAGTAAGGCAGCATGAGAGCCTCGATTCCTACTGAGGCTTTCCCTGAGGTGACAAGATCTTCAGAGACTGGCCCAAGCACTCTGAGGAGACCACCCTTTCGTAACTGCTCCAAATGCATCCACCGGGCGGGAGAACATTCGAAGGCTTTCCCTAGACGACAGGCCCAATGCTCAGTCACTGTTCTCTGTCAGTAACTATTCTCTGTCTGAGACACATTGCTTCTGCAGTGAAAAAAATAAATCTCAGAACATTATAATATGTAGAAAAACAACCAAAAAACTTATAAAACATTGCATATTTTCCACAGGTACATAAAACGTATGTAGGCTGATGCGTGGAAGATTGGGGAAAGATCACCCCAAAATAACAGTGGTCATTTCCAGGGGATAATCCTGGATTTGGAGGTGGCAGACAAAAAGAGCTTTCACCTTACCTGCAATGTTTTAATTCTTTTCTTTTCTTTTTTTTTTTAACAAGATGAATATATAGTGAATTTTCTGTGTAACTAAAAGTTAGCACTAAAAAATTGCAAAATAGTATTTATAGTATGATCCAATTTTGGTTAAAATACTAAAATACATGTTCAGGAAAAAAAAAGGGAAATAGACACCAAATTTGAGAAAATGTTGACTTTTTATGAGGTGCTAACAAAACCATCTATAAGACTAACTTTCTTTTATAAGCATATGTGTGTATTGGGAACACAATAAACCACACACACACAAAATCAGCGAAAGAATCTGGGAAATAGTTCAGTCAGTCACACCGGGGAGGGATCAGGGTAAGAAGCTGGCTTCTCCAGGGCCGCCCTGCACAGTGCACAGGTCGTGCACAATTTTCACAACCTCAGATGATGGCCCGTCACACGGAGGGAAGCCTGAGTTGGAGGTGATGGGGGTGTTGCCAGGGAAACTGTGGAGGAGGAGTGGTGCCTGTCATTCATCTCAGTAAGTCTCAGAAAAGTCGCAGTAAGCTTGCTTGGGTCTCACATAAGAAAACCCTCAGCAGGAGCAAATGGACCTGACTCATCGTGCAAGCCTCAGTGGGTGCTCCAGGGACTGCTACTGGAATGCTCCGTCATAGTAGGAGCCGTGCTGAGCCTAACTGGGCCTGACAGTCAGGGGAAGAACCAGAGTGCATAATTAAGCTGGATCAAGGCTGAGGGGAAGGGGCTGGTGGGGCACCCAGGGGTTGCCTGAGAGGGAACAGATGGGCCCCTTGCCCAGGGAAAGCTGTTGGCGGTCTGATGTCTACAGAGGTGGAGTACCAGAGGGCACTGTTGGGCCTGCCACCTTGGGAAAGGTCGTGGGAGAATTTAAAGCTTGTCAAATATGGGTTTGGAAGCCTCGAGTGTAAGAGGAAGCCTCATGCATGGGCTCATCTCCCCACCACTCCCCCTTCTTTAGGTCTGTGATTGTGGGTAAGAAATGAGGATGGCTCAAGGAGCAATTATCATCCTTACCCTGATATTCCAGCTTGAATCCTGGCCGGTTCTGGGAGTGGTCGCTGTGGAAGTACACGGCGGTCTCATGGGAGGTGGAGAGCAGGGAGCTTGGGAGCTCGCTGCCACTGAACCTCCCCATCAGGCGGCTGGTCTCGTAGGGGCCGTTCCGGATTTCTATGAAGTCGTGGTTGGGCTCAGTGGAGAAGTTCAGGAACTGGATGTAAGCTCCTGGGAGCAAGACAGAAGCAGACAGAACCCAGGGCAGTACAGCCCTGCTTCAAAGGGGCCATAGCATGAAAGCATTTCCTGCCAGGGCCCCTGATGCTGAGTATCCAAATCTCACTACTACTGACTTCCCACAAAATTGGGGCTTCCAGAACTTGATTTGCAAGATGCTGGTATAGGGCAGTTTCTTCTCTCCAGGCAAGATTGAACTTTGTCAAAAAAGTAAAGACCATCAATTCAGAGCTCCATCCCAAGTCCATTTATTTTATTAAAAAAAAAAAGTTCAGAGCCAGCATTTGACTTAATTTGTAATTCATATGTCTAATATCAGTATAAAGATAATTTTGCTAAAATAAGCTCATTTACTTGAAAATAACACCCCCACCCTCACCCCACCAAAAGACAAAAAATAACACCCCCACCCTCACCCCACCAAAAGACAAAAAATCACTACTAGTATTTTCTGGAATTTTAAGCAAAGACACTTCAGAAACTTAAGACTTAGAAGAATACGTTGCCTCATATCAGCCATGAAGAATCAAAATGAAGATTATACTTGGGAATCTTATTGTACTCAAGATCTCCTGGCAACATGAGAAGTTAAATGGACTTACCTAAAAAAATTCACACAACATATTAATATACTCTTTGGAGAATGGAGGTGAGAACATTAATATTTATTTACTGATAAGGTTTCTCAAAATTGATTACTATTAAGAATGATATTGGACCATGTCTATTCAATGGAGAAAGAATAGTCTCTTCAAATGGTCCTGGGAAAACTAGAACTCCACATACAAAGGAACGAAAATAGATTACTACTTCACATCAAATACAAAATTTAAAACAACATAAGAACAAAAACTATAGAAATCCTAGAAGAAAACACAAGGAAGCAGTTTTAGGACTGTGTGTTGGGCAACAGTTTCTTAGACTTTATACCAAAACATGAGCAAGAAAAGAAAAAATAGATAAATGGGACTTCATCAAAATTAAAAACTTTTGTGCATCAAAGGACTTTATCACGAAAGTAGAAAGACAACCTATAGGCCCCTCCCGAATTATGGTTCTGCCCTTGTGCAAAAAGAAGCTTGAACAGCCAGCAACAACTAGAAGAAATATCTTTCTAAAAGCTCAAGAAAGGATTGCAGTAATAGGATAAGCACCAAATCAAGCTTCAGTCTACTTAAAAGTGATAAGATCTTGTGGCACCCTAGCTGGCCCCTCTCTGGCTTGTTAGGGACTCTTGTACTGGGAGCAGATCCCTGGTTCCGGAGTGAACAAAGCAACCCTTTTACACCTATAGAGCATATATGTCTGGCCCAGTTTGTCTGGTAGTGGCCTGAGGGACTTGCCATCCCAGAACTTGCCCTGCATGTAGAGGTCAGCACACTGAGCTCTTGTAAAAACACTGTGGGAGAGCAGTCAAGTTGGACTGCCTTGGGCAAGGGATTTCTGGTTGTAGGACATACTGCAATGCCTGGGACAAGGAGGAAACTTTTCTGAGCCAGAGGGGACATTCATATTGTGTAAATGGGGGAAGGTCCCCATACATGCCAAAGACAAGAGGCCTGCACAGAAAGGATCTGGGAGGCCACTATGCTTTGGCCCAGAGCTATTCTCCAAGCTCATTGCATATATAAGTCCTGAAGGACAGTACTGCCCAGATCAATCTTCAAAGACAAGAAAGGTGTTTTCTTTTTTTTCCTTCTTCTTCTTCCTCCTCCTCCTTTTCTTATTATCCTCTTCCTCCTCCTTCTTCTTTTTTTTTTTTTTAGCCAGCATTCAGGGAAAATTCTGTCATAACACTAGCTAGATACAAGCTTCAGGAACCAGCCCTTGAGTCTATAAGCTCCAGTGATCATACACTAAAATATCAAAATGTTCAACTTTCATCAAAAGATTACAAATTATGCAAAGAATCAGGAAGTGATGGTTCAGGCAAAGGAGAAAATGAAAGCATCAATGGAGAAGGATCAGACCTGGGACATTCTAGACAAAGACTATATATGCTCAAAGTACTAAAAGAAAACATAGATAAAGAATTAAAGGAAATCAGGAAAACAATAGATAAGCCTAAAGAGAATATCAATAAAGAGATAGAAATTATAAAAAGCAACCAAACAGAGCTGAAGACCACAGTAACAGAAATTCAACACCCTAGACGGGTTCAACAGTATATTGGAGCTGGCGGAAGGAAGAATCAGTGAACCTGAAGATAAGACAATCAAAATCATCCAGTCTGAGGAGCAGAAAAAAGAAAAAAGAATGAAGAAAAGAGAACAGCTTGAGGAACTTGTGGGACATCATTAAGCACACTGATGTATGGGCTGTGTGAGTCTCAGAGGGAGAAGAAAGGGAGAAATGGGCAGAGAGGATATTCAAAGATGTAATGGCTGAAAAATTTTAAATGTAACAGAAGACATGAATATAAATGTCCAAGATGCTCCATGAACTTTAAACAGGATAAACCGAAATGGATCCATACCACAGCATATTATAATCAAACTGCCCAATGCCCAAGATAAAGAATGAATTCTGAAAGCCACAAGAGGGAAGCAACATGTCACATAAAAAGGGGCCTCAATAAGATTAAATGCTGATTTCTCATCAGAAACTATGGAGGCAAGCAGACAGTGGAAGGCATATTTAAAATGCTGATGGCAAAAAATCGCCAATCAATATTTCTATTTCTGGCAATACTGTCTTTCAAAAATGAAGGGGGGATTAAGATGTCCCATAACAAAAGCCGAGGGACTTTGCCATCAATAGACCTAACATACAAGAAATGCTGACATGAGGTCTGCATGTTGAAAGGGATGGACAAAGATAATTGACTGAAGCCACATAAAGAAATAAAGATATTTAGTAAAGATAATGACATGGGTAAATACAAATACAGTAGCTTTTTGTTTGTAACTCCTCTTTTTACTTTCCAAAGGATCAAAAACGCAAATGCATAAATGGTAATGACAAATCAATGGTTTTGGGCGCATAATGCTTAGGCATGTAATTTGTGACAAGAACTACAAAAAGGAGGAATGAAAGGGTACAGGAACATAATTTATGTATGCTACTGAAGTTGTTAAGTTGATATCAAAGCAAATGAGAGTCTTACAGATTTAAGATGTTAAATCTAATCCCCATGGTAACCACAAAGAAAATATCAGTTAATGTGCAAATTCATAGAGACAGAAAACAGAGTAGCCGTTACCATGGTGTGAAGCAGGGGCAACAGGGAGTTACTGTAAAATGAATGTAGGTTTTCTGTTTGGGGTGAAGGCAAAGTTAAAGTAGTGGCTGGTGGTGAGTGTGGTGCAACGCTGTGGATGGGGTTAATCCCACTGAACGACATGCTTGGGGGGGGGGTTGGAATGGTAAGATTTATATTTTATATATCTTTCTACAATTAAAAAAGAAAGAAAAAAGGAAAGAGAGAAAGAGAGAAATTAAAGAGATGACAATTAAATGTCATACACGATACCCCATGGGATCTAAGAATGGAAGAGAAAAGGCTCAAAAGGGCAATATTTGGACATAAGAAAAAATTGGAATGAAGAATGTAAGCATTATATCAACATTAAATTTATCAAACTTAATAACTGCACTTAAGGTGATTACATAAGTGAATATTCTTTTTTGCAGGAAATATTCATCTAAGTATTATGTGTTCACAGAGTATGTGGTCTCAAATGTTCAGAAAATAGGTAGGTAGGTAGACAGGCAGACAGAGAAATGTGGCAAAGTTCTTAAAACATTAAAATTGGTGGATCTGGATATTTGGGGGGGAGTATGTTGGAATTCTCTGCAGAGGGTTTGCATTATGTTTCAACTATCTGTAAGTTTGAAATTATTTCAAAATAGGAAGTTAAAAAAAAAAAAAAGTAACAGAGAGAACTAGCCTGAAATTACCAGACTGTGTCTAAGATAATGGCAACGACAATGGTGAAGAAAGGGACCTAAGAAAGCAAGAATCAAAAAGATTTGGTGATACCAAAGGCATGACCAACAAGAGAACTTTTGTACATCAAAAGTTTTTTACTATCCAGAAAGTGTAAATACAATTCTACCTACAGAATGTGAGAAAATAATTGCTCACCATATATCAGATAGGGGTTTGATATCCAGAATATATAAAGAACTTCTAAAACTCAACAACAAAAAGACAAATAATTCAATTAAAGACATAATTAAATAAAAAATGGGTGAAGGACTTGAATAGATAGTTCACCAAAGAACATATACAAATGGCCAATAAGCACATGCAAAGGTACTGAGCATTACTGGTCATTTGGGAAATGTGAATCAAAGCTAAATGAGATACAGATTCACACCCACTAGGATGCATATTATTTAAAAAAGGACAAAATAATACTTGTCAATAAGCATGTGGAGATATAGGAAAGTTGCATTGCTGGTGGCATTATAAAATGACACAGCCACTGTGGAAATAAATTCGGTGTTTCAAATTTGAAAATGGAATTATCAAATGACATATCAATCCCACTCTTTGGTATATACTTCAAAAAACTCCAAGCACAGACTCAAACAGATATTTGTATACCAGTGTTTATAAACAGCATTATTTACAATAGTCAAAAGGGGAAGCAACCCAAGTGTTCATCAACAGACAAATGGATTAAACAACTGGTATATACACACAATGGAATATTTTCCACTGGTTAAAAGGAATGAAGTTCTGATGCATGCTACAACATGGATGAAACTTGAAGATAAGCTGAAATACGTCAGAAATAAAAGAACAAATATTGCATGATCCTGCTTATATAAAATATCTAGAATATGCAAATTTCATTGGGCCAGATGCTAGATTATAATTTACCAGGGGCTGGGGAAGGGGAGGAGAGTGAGGGGGAGCTACTGTTCAATAGGTGCGAAGTTTTTGTTTCAGATGGTGAAAAGGAGCAATGGCTACTGGTGATGGAAGCGTAATAAAATGAATGTACTTAAGTCTACCTATTTGTACCCTTTGAAGGTGGTTAAAATGGGAAATTTTGAGTTGTATGAATGCTGCCACAATAAAAAGTTTTAAAAAGACAACTTACAGAATGGGAGAAAATATCTGGAAACCACTTATCTGATAAGGATTTAATATCCAGAATATATAAATAAGCCCTACAATTCAACAAGACAAACAACCCAATTTAAAAATGGGCAGAAGTTGTGAACAGATTTTTCTCCAAAGAAGATATATAAATGACCAAAAAAACACATAAAAAGATGCTCAAGATCATTAGCCATTAGGGAATGAATACAAACCCAAACCACAATGAGATACCATTTCACACCCATTAGAATGGATTCTATTAAAAACAAAACAGAAAATAATGTGTCGGAGAGGATACGAACAAATAGGAACACTCATTCATTGTTGGTAGGAATGCCAAATGGTGCAATTGCTGTGGAGAATAGTTTGGTAGTTCCTTCGAAACATAAGTAGATGATCAGCAATATCATTTCTAGGCATATACTTCAAAGAAGGGATTTGAACAGATATTTGCACAATTACGTTCACAGTGGAATTATTCACAATTGCCAAAAGATGGAAGCAACCCAAGTGTCTACCAACCTCTGTATGGATCAACAAATGTGGTACAGACATACAACGGAGTATTATTCAGCTGTAAAAAAGAACGAAGTACTGATACGTGTAACAACATGGATGAACCTTGAAAACATCATTCTGAGTGAAAGAAGCCAGACACTACAGGACAAATATTGTATGATTTAACTCATATGAAATAATTAGAATAAGCAAATTCATAGAGTCAGAAACTAGAATACAGATTACCAGCAGGTGGGATGGTGGGAGGAAATGAGTTAGTGCCTGATTGGTAGAGAGTTTTTGTTTGGGGTAATAGAAAAGTGTTGGCAATGGATGATAGTGATTGTGACAAAACATTGTGAACGTAATCAACACCACTGAATTATATATTTGAATGTGGTTAAAGGAGGGAAGTTTTAGGTTGTATATATGTTACTAGTATACAAATTTTATTTTATTTGAACCCTAATGTAACTTAAGGACTCTAGTTAATAGGATAACTACAATAATTTTGTTTAATCAAATGTAACAAAGGCACCACACTAATACAAAGTTTAATAATAGGGACACCTGCATGTATGTGAGAGGTCTGTATTTTCTGCATGACTTTTCTGTAAACCTATAACTTCTCTAATTAAAAAAAAATGATACTGAGGATAGAAAAATGTCCACTGTACACTGTTAACTGTGAAAATCAGATTAAAAAATAGCATATCCAGTGTAATTCCAATTTCGTATTGACAAAACTAGAAAAATATGGATTGATTCCCTAATCATATTTATTGAGCATTTACGTGCATCAGGCTGTTCGGGGCGCTGTGCTGGGACGGATGCCATCAGCAATGTCGCGTGTTCATGAGGATGACAAGGGAACCAAGCTGATAGCAACTATCTCTGCATGGCGGGATTACAGATGGATTTAACATTCTGAGATCTACTCATCTATATTTTCTGGTTTGTTTAGAGTGAACACATATGTGTAAATGTTTTGCTCCTGATTACTTAAAGAATAAAATAAAGACTTGAAGAACTTTTGTCTCCTGCCCTGTCCCATTCTCTTCTTCTCCTCCACAGAGGCAATCACCATCATGAATTTGGAAGACGTCCTTTCAGTTCACATTTTAAAATTAAATTGAAATATTTCATTTTATTTTGTTTCTAAGATTTATGTAAATATTATACCGTAAGGCAGTTTTGCAAACTTCTTTACTCTACATTATGTTTTCAAGATCTATCCATGCTGATATCAAAACATACGGTCCATCCATTTTAACTACCTATGGATTCCATCTTATGAATTATCCAACCACACTTTATTCATTTCTCTATTAATAAACATGTAGATTGTTCCCAAACTACAGATAATTTAACAACGAACATCCCTGTTCATATCATTTTTGGGATCTGTGCATTCCATCCCACACCATCCCACCTCCCATGGATACTCGCTATACCCCAAACACAGGGTAAGGGCTGTATGTCCACCGAAGGGGCTCTTAAAGAGTTGCAGAATTTCTGAATTGAGCTAGATGAAGAGAACCGTGCTGTGGCTCCCATCTAGTGGCAGAACCTGAAAATGCAGCAGCTCATTAGGCAGACCCTGAAACAGGTGCCGTTTTTGAGAACTTGGAGAGAATCCAGCATTCACTTGCAAACAAGAGGTCCTAGTCTTCTGAGAAAGGCCGTTCTGTGTGCGTATCCCCCCAGAGGTGAGATAAGCATACAGGACTTAGCGAGAGAGGGTTCTAAAGCCGAACATCAGGATTTACAGAGGACAGTGACATGCTTCCCATCTAAACTTCTATTTTCTTTAGAATGTTGCCCTCTTCCACTGTCACCTGAGGTTATTTGCCCCAAGCCTGGATGCAGAGCCGTACAGTCTCCCAGCTCCTTTGTCCTCAGTATCTCAAAATCCGGAGTTCCCCAAAGCTGCCTAAGTTGTCATAACTTTGTGCCCATATCACTCCTCCCGGCTTCCTTCAGAATATGGTACTAAATATAAGGCTCCTTCCTTTGGAGGGCTGCCAGCTTCCTTTTTCTTCTCAGACCAGACTGCGAGAAGGCCAGTTAGATTACTTTTTCCTGAAAGCCCCTTCCCTAACCAGAAGACAAGTCCAGGCTAAATAATGAGGAACAAACAGGAGATCTTCATTCCTGAGGCTCCACAATAAAGAGAGCCCCTGCCTAGAAGCCACATGCTCAACCCACTGGCTCGGTGTCAACACACATCCTTTATCCCATCAACAGAGAAATTCGGGGTTAAATTATGGTCCCAGTGCATAATATATAAATCACCAGTGATTAAATTTTGTACCCAGATCAATGTCTGTCCGCCCTCCCTCCCACGCCTGGTACACTCCGTTATCACACTGAAAAAGCCTTCTACCATTCCCAAGGGCTAGCTAGAATGTGCATATGAAGAACGCAAACTCAATTTCACATTGACCTTGGCACAACTTAATTAGGATGATAGATCTGATATTGGAGTTCAAAGCCCAACTTGAGGTCCAGTCTCCGTAAAACAGATGTTTTTCTCCCCTTTAACCATCCCTGAGTAACTTCTCATTCCCCATTCCAGGATCTTAGCTCACTACTCAAACGATAATAACAGCAATCTCTGAGATGTTTTCCTCCACGTTTTAGGTTTATGAAGCACTTTCATCTCAACTACTTGTAACTGATCTCACAATTCCACAAGAGGTAGGTGGGGCAGTAATATCACCCTCACATCGCAGACGAGGACAAAGAGAGGCAGAGAGCTCGTGTGATGTGGCTAATGTGATTGCAGTGGGAGATTTTGGCAGATAGTTGCTTTAATAAAGCCCAGGGGTCAAGGCATGAAATCCCCTGTCTCCGAGGGGTTGCAGAGACTTACCAAAGCCCACAGGCAGTGCTATCTTCCAGGAGCAGTCCATGTTGCTGGGGTAGTTGCCGGGGAAGCCCGGGCTCAGGATCACCCCCTCCATCTCCTGCACGGTTCCCCCACACTGGGCTGTGGCAGCGAGATGGGGCAGAGGGTTAGCACGGCATCCGGGAGCACCCAGGAGCACCCCAACATGTGGAAGCTCCCTTTGAGCAGCAAGTTTTCACCTTTCCTGAGTCATAAACCCCTTAAAGAACCCAAGGGAATCTGTTACCCTTCTCTCTGAAAAACCGCATGCACAGGCAAGACTGAGTACATAAATTCAGGACGGGAAGCATATTTTTGGATTGCTTTGGGTCCACGAGCCCAGATTATGGGCTCTTGACCTTGACTATGCCCTTCACAGGTGAGTTCCACTAGAGAGGATGGGCAGTGGAAATGAAAGTGGTCTGCTCGGAGAGGAGTCTGACCATTCCTTGCACTCTCCTTTTTCAGATCTCCCTCCACTCACTGTCCAATCAACTCTTGCAAGGTTGAAGAAGAAAAAAGAAGGAAGGGGACTGTCAAGCACTGAGTCCCTACTCTGTGCCAGGCTCTTTACAAATAGATGTTCCAGAGGGTAGGGGGGTTTGCAGGTGAGCCCCTCCGTGAACCCACCCTCAGAACTTTACACATGGTCGACCTCAGTGTCTTGAATTTCATTCAAAGTGACAGTGATTAGCATTCCACAGGGAGCTAAGCTGCCCCAAGGCTGTCTGAGAACAAATGACCCAAGGGGCTGGGGACATCTGAAACCCTAACCAGGTGACTTCAGAGAAACCGAAGATGCAGGGCGTGGCTGCGGCTTGGTCAGTAGACAGCCATTCCTTCCCTTCACATTCTATTAGCAAAGGATGCAAGAGCAGGAAGGGGTTGGTTATTCATGGAAGCCCAGAGAAAAGGAGCAGCGGGGACGCTGTGGCAGTGTCCAGGCAAGGCCTTTCCAGGGAGAGTGTGACCTGAACAGTGGGGGCATTAGTGCAGGGGCTCCAGCATCCAGCTACCTGGGTCAGAAACCCAACAGTCCACTTTCTGTGTGACCTTGGGCAAGTTCTAAACCAAACCCCTCATCCCTCCACTGCAAACCTCAGCCTCCTAAGCTATAAAATGGAACTCATAGCAGCACCTACTTCTGTTTTTTTATTAGGATTAAATGAGAAAGGGCTGCACCTCACTTGGAACAGGGGCTGGCATACCTAGCAATGAATGGTAGCTGCTATGACTATGATTTCCTTGGCAAGGCCTTCATGCCATGTAATGGGGAGAGCGCCCTGGGCCAAGAAGTCATACTTTTCGCGTGCTTGGCTGACGACCAGACCTTGCATCCTGACATCATGGAAGGTAAAATCCATAACGCCCAAGTGACACTCCCTGGATCAGTAGGCTTCCAACCCCGTGTCGCACTTAGTTTCACTTTACAATCGGGCATCAGACAAGCAGGTTCTGTTCCTGTTGCTGCCACTTCCTTTCTGATTCGAAGAGCCTTAGTTTTCCTATCTTAGTTTTCCTCGTTTCCTAAAAATGAGGCTAATAATATCTCTCTGAGGAGCTGCTGTGAAGAAACATGTAGTGCCATGCCCAGCACATGGGAGACCCTCAGTATATGTTAGTTTCTCCCTTCCCTGACTTGCTTAGAAGATTCTATAGGGAGGAGACTCAGCATTTTCTCGAGTCCATTGATCTCTTTATCATCACTAAGCAGAGAATAAGAAATCCAACTAAGCAAAGTCCCTGCTGCACACGGAACCCCGGGCATTTCTCCCTTTGCAGATTTATCTGCCGGTCCCAGGAAAAGTCAAGGACAGCCCAGAGCGCCCGACAGTTTTATGTGGGGCTTGGTTGAGCATCTGGAATCAGAAGGGCCACCAGCAACCTCCTGTAATGTTTCATTAGATGCATGGAGGTTTCCAAACTTCATGGCAGCCTTGAATGAGGGTTAAAGGTAACGCAAACATCAGTCCAAAGCCACTGGCTGGGAACAAACCCAGAACACCAAATGTTCTTCTGACTTAACCTTGAACCCAGTGATGTGTCATTTAGCTCAAATGCCTGGTAGAGAACAGATCTGAATGAACGGAAGCAGTCGGGGCTGTCTTACCAATACAGAGTGGAGGAGGGTAGTTCCAGCGCCGCACCGTCCCCGGCATGCAGGAGATGTGGGCATGGCCCTGGAGGAATCAGGAACAGCGGTGGGCTAGCTGCCCCCGAGGGCACAATTGCACAATTGAAGCTGGGACAGGGGGGCTTGTTCAAGGGCCTCATTTTAAGGAACAAGATATGCAAAGGTACAAAGTTATAAAATAGATGCTCTGTGGGCAGAGGCAGAGGCAGAGAGGTTTTTGGAAAGGATGGTTATTAACAGTCATTACCAAAGAATTCTCATTACTAAAGGCTTCCTTGTGAGACTCCTTTAATTACTAAATTCCCTCACGGCTTTCGAAGGAAAATTACATTTTCTTAATGTCTAATCAAACCCAACTTTGTAGGATCATATTCGAGGCTGGCTTGGGCCTAATCGCTAACGTCAGCAGTTTGTCTTCTACATGAATAGCTCCAGGAGGGGATAATGGTTCCCCAGGGGTGCTGTGGGAGGTGGTTGGGGGGCTGCTGCTCCCCATCTTTGGTGACGGCTGTTCTGGGTGCAAGACAGGCCAACCCCATTATAGGGGACACCTATTTCCTGCCCTGGGGGTAAGGGGTAGTACCTGGAGGGCGTATCCTGGCTCACACTGGAAGGAGACCACATCATTCACCAAGTAACGCTCGCCAGTCTTCACCCCATTACTGGGCACCGCAGGTTCTGGGCAGCTGCTCAGGCCCACCGCTAGGCAAGACAGGGACAGACAGAATGGCTGTCAGGACAATAGTAGGCGGAAGGTGGATCCTGGCAGTGGAGAGGAAAAGGGGTGCTTCTAATATATGCCGCATCTCCTCCTGGTCTCTAGGCTGTTGCTTTCCAACTTTTTTCACCTCAGACCACGTGGGGAACATTAGAATATTTATATGGCAGAAGGAGTCATCAGACTAAAGCTCCTTGGGGCAGGAAGCTCTCATCCTGAAGTCTCTGTGGTCCCACCCAGTCATGAACATCAAGCCACCCATTGCCCAGAGCTGTGCCCACCCAGCACAGACTTTGGAGCAGAGGTAGCAGGGCCAGGAATCTCCCAAACCCCAGCCTGAAACCCTGGACCTCTCTGTAGGAGCTGTCCCACAACTCTCCCACCTCCTTCTCCCAACTTCCCTCCATTTCTTTTTTTGCCATACAAAGACAATTCCCACCTGCTAAGAAATGCAAAAACAAAGCAAGACGACAGAAAGAAGTTATTGGAAGGAGTAACTCAGTGATTTTCAGGGGTCCAAAAATAGTTCCACTCCCTGGGACAGATCAACCTGAGAAAAGTTTGCCAGAAGATAAGTATCTCTGCTGCCTTATTTCTCCTGCTGGCTGTGTTTTGAAGGTCAGGTGAGCTCCTTTTGGGGAACAGTATTCGGTGAGTCCTCTCACTTCACCTCCAACACTCAGCTCTGGGCCTGGCCTTCAACTCACCACTAGATCTGAACCAGCCTTCCTCCCATCCTCCCCTAAGCCATCGCTGTTGTGGTCTGTCCAGCACTCACAAGTTATCTACACTTCTCACAACCTCTACTTGAATCATGGGGCTTCCTTGTTCAAGAATTTGAAGGGAGTCCCTATGGCCTATTACAAAGAATCTAACATTCTCATCCTGACATTCTAGGACCTCCATCTCTTGGCTTGGTTCCTTTTCAAGATCACCTCTATAGGCTCTCAAATGCTCTTCCTCCACTCTCCTTCATTTGTTAGACTCCCAGCATTGCCAGGTGCTTTGGGAGCACATGTACCTTAATCTTCCTCCCCCTTCTCCTCTTCCCTCCCCATAGCCTCATCACTGGAGCAGCTCTTGCTGGTCACTTCCTATGTGCAAGTTCAGGCACAAGTGGTCCAAGCATCATCTCATGCTCATAAAGCAGGTTTTAACATTGTTTTATAGGTGAAGATGCAGACTAGGTAAGGCCCAGAGACATCCTTAGTAAGTCACAGACTGGGATTCACACCAAGCCCTGCCTAACTCCTGGTCTGATCCCACTGCCCAAAGGGAGATGGAGATCTGTGGCCACGTGAGCCCATGTGTGGCCTTGTCCCCATGCTCCTCCCCCCATACTCAAAATTGTCCTCATCCTTCACCTCCTGCTTGGAATCCTTTCCTGACCGACTCCGGCACGGCAAATGGGAGTGGAGCGTCTCCTAACTGCTCAGGCGCATGCTCCTCCAGTGTGCCTCAGAAGTCCCCTGTAGGTGTGGATGTTTAAGATGTACTGATTAAATCCTTGGGTATTGATCAACTGGACTTGGAGTGCACTTCTCCAGAGACAAGGGCGAGAAGAATCGTGATGAGGCAAAGCGCTGGCTATAAGCTGAGTTCTCTGCCTACCCCAAAGTAGTCTTCTCTCACCAAGCGTAACAGAGAGGAGAGGAAGGCCTTTGTGATAGGGTCTGACCCTGGGTCTCTTCCATGGTCCAGGAAGCATAGGAATGGGCAGTCTCCTCCCTCTCAGTAGCTCCCGTGGGGGATACAGGCTCCCTGGGCATCCATGTGTACAATGCCTGCCGAGGGCCAGGCGCCAGTACAAAAGGAACCAGGAAGGACTGGTCAGCCTAGTCCACCACCCACCAGTTCCATCTTCTTGAACAGCAGTAGATGAATTATTGTCCCACTTTCAGGGATGACATGCTCATAAGTCCATTTGCTTTTTGCCTCTTCTGAGGAAATATTTACATATAACAAAATGCACAAATCCTAAGATACAATTACTGAGTTTTGACTAATGCACGCACCTGTATAATCCAAACTCCTATTGGAACTACAGAGCATTATTACCATTACTCCAGCATGTTCCCTTGTGCCCTTCCCATCAATTCCTAGACTATATACGCTTTTGAGAAGAGAGGGTGCTTGGAAAGATGTTTGGGAATCAAGGCTATTTGGGCCTATGTCCAAAATTCTCAGCAGCTGGGACAAAAGACCTCAAGAACATGGATGAAAACAGTCAAAAACCTGAGTTTGAAGTTCTCCATTTTGTCTTTTTCCTCACTCTTCTCTGCACTCCAAGTGGAAAGCATTCAGTGGGGTGATCACAGCTTAGTCATGGAGATTTACTTATCGGTGAGGAAAAAGAGGGAACAGGAAAGGGCAGTGACAGACAGAAAGCATAGGAGGGAGAGAGAGAGGGAAAAGGAAAGAGAGTGAGAGCAAATGAGTGTGGTAAGAGGCAAAATGGAATGGAGAGAAAGATGAAGCCAGAGAGAGAGAAAAAGAAGGAGACCAAGAAACGTTGATTCTAATTTCTTTTACACTGCATAGCCCAATTTTATATAAATCAAGTTTACAACAAAAGAAGAAATATTTTTTATCATATGCAATTTATTGCTCTCGGAAACATATTGTTCCATTTCCATTTCAATTATATAAACATTAAATATGAGTCATAGGAGTAGATAGGACTTTTCAGTACCCTTTAAAACCATTTGCCTCTACAATAACAGTTAATTCTCCATCTTCTTTGCCCTCTTTATACATCATCTATAAAACAAAAATATGACTACAGGGTTCTTGGCTCCCTAGGAATTCTAGTCTCCAAGTGTTAATGGGAACCTCCATTTTCTCCTACCTCTTCGAACCATGAAAGGACAGTGCATAATAAACTTTAACTACTGAAAAAAATGCCACTTCCCTAAGACAAAGAAAATTGAGAAGAGGGGAATTTTTCCTGGGAATGAGAGAGTAGAATTACTAAGAAATTTAAGAGGGAAGTATCCTTGGAAGAATAAAGAACAGAGCAGATTCTAAGGGACATTTAAGATCAAATAAAATATTGGGTAAGGAAGCAGAATTATAGAAAACAGAGTAAAGAAGGTAAAAAGAACATCATTACTGATTCAAAAAGCCCTGATATTTCTCTCCACGAGATGGGTGAAGCCTTAGAACTCTTGGGAGCAAGGTCTCATAGGTTCTGTCTTATCTTCTACTCCTCAGGATCCTTGGCTTCCAGCTGTCCCAGGTCTTTCCTACCAGGTGCACACTTCAGCTTTTCTTCAGATGATGAGCGTCCTGGGATCCAATTAATCATCTCCTAACCACCCAGATAAAGTTCATTCATTTTGAATGAACTTGGGGAATTTCATGTAAGAACAGAGGCCATGGGAGGAGATAGAAGCAGGGTAGACATTGGGTGACTGGAGCTGAAGGGATACAGATTGTGCAACAGGACTGATTGTAAAAATTCAGAAATGGATAGCACAATACTACCTAACTGTAATACAATAATGTTAGAATGCTGAATGAAGCTGAATGTGAGAATGACAGAGGGAGGAGGGCAGGTGGCACAAATGAAATCAGAAGGAAAAGTAGCCAGTAAAGACTGAGATCGTATAATTCAGGAATGCTTAGAGTGTATAATGATAGTGACTAAATGTACAAATTAAAAAATGTTTTTGCAAGAGGAAGAACAAAGGAATGTCAATATTGCAGGGTGTTTAAAATAGATGGTAATTCATATTTTAAAACTAACTTATATGTGAGACTAAAGCAAAAAATGTTTATTTGGTACAAAATTTATTTTTTGATTAGTGCATTTCCAAATATAATTTATGTGGACAGTTTAATTGAACACCATAAGTACGTGGAATCTTGGGTAGGGCATGAGACTTTGTAGGTTTGTCCAGAGTGATGTGCCAATAAATCCCAGAGAGATTTGAACAGTGAGTAAAAAGTATTTGCAAAGGTCCCTTGGGAGAGTGGTGAGAAAGGGGGAAAATTCAACTTCCTCAAGTGGAGAATTCCTGATATTCTCACAAGCAGTGTGGACAACCAAAGCAACAGGCTGAGCCCTCAGTCCTGGAGTTTGTTCATATGAAACTTAACCCCACAAAGGATAGGTCAAGTCTACTTAAAATTAGGCCTAAGAGTCACCCCCCAGAGAATCTCTTTTGTTGCTCAGATGTGGCCTGTCTCTCTCAGCCAATATAAGAAGCAAACTCACCACCCTCCCCCTCTCTATGTGGGACATGACTCCCAGGGGTGTGGACCTTCCTGGCAAGGTGGGACGAAAATCCTAGAATGAGCTGGGACTTGGCATCAAGGGATTGAGCAAACCTTCTCGACCAAAAGGGGGAAGAGGGAAATGAGACAAAATAGAGTATCAATGGCTGAGAGATTTCAAAGAGTCAAGAGGTTATCCTGGATATTCTTGCATATTGTATAGATATCACCTTTTTAGTTAAGGTGTGTTGGAGAGACTGGAGGAAGTGCCTGAAAATATAGAGCTGTATTCCAGTGGTCATGTTTCTTGAAGATGATTGTATAATGATATAGCTTTTGCACTGTGACTATGTGATTGTGAAAACCTTGTGTCTGATGCTCCATCTTAGCACCCCTTTTCTGTACTTCCTTGGCATATTGTGTTGTAAGAAAACTATTGTCTCCATAACCATCTCTTCTCCTAGACTTTGTGCTCGAGGTTAGCGACCATGCCATTCATCTTTGTTTCATGGGAGGTGACATGTTCTAGACTAGCTATGTTTTCTGAATTAAACGTATAAGACCTGGTTCAAGCATCTTACTGAAGCTTCTCATGGCATTCACCTCTTCACCTGCCCCAGGGAAAAGTGTCCATTCTCTTCTTGAGACCACTACACTTTACCCTCTAGAGACAGCCATGAGAGCATCTTCAATGCTCTGTCTACATGTCTGTCCCTACAATGGGTCGTGAGTGGCCTTAACCCTCCTGATCCTACCCAATTCTAAGAAGACCTGACCTAGCACTTGGAGCATAGTAAATTCTCAGTAACTATTTGTAAATGAATGTGTAACAAACACTCCCGTCTGCCTATTATTTCCTATACCCATAAGGAAGGGAATGGGCAGGCAGCCCCAGGATGTTTCGCAGAGAAAGCAGTCTCTCCAGCAAACTCACTCTTTATGTTCCCCAGAGGGAACAAAGACCTGCTCTCTTTTAAGAGTTTTTCATGGTGACTTCTTAGGGTGCTGGAAGCCAGGATATAAGGTTTGAGTCTGGAGGGAGAAACCTGGCCAAAGAGGAGCAAAGATTCCTATGAGGGAAGGAACCTCTAAGATGATGGTTGTCACAGAACTGGGGGTTGGAGGGGCCAGATTTTAGGATTAGAGGGGCACACCTACATTTTCCTGTAGCCCAAATTATATATTGGGGTCTAGGCCAATAATCAGACCCCTTTCCTGTTCCCATTCCTGGACACAAGGGAAGAACAGAAGTTTTTGAGTCACAGACACCTGTGCTAATCCCAGCTTTACCACTTACTGGCTTTGCAAGCTTGGGGAGGTCACAAGTCTTCTCTGAGCTTTAGCATCCTCATCCAGGTCTAGGATAAGGCTTAATTGGGATGGATAATATAAAACATCCAGCCCAATCCCTGCTCCTTCTGGGTACTTGGTAACTGTTAGCTCCCATCCTGAGCCCTATGCACAGCTGAGAACCCAAATTCTCACTTTTGTACTCCAGGTGGAAACCAGCTGCAGACACACTGATATCTGAGTAGAAATGAAGGTAGAGCTGATTGGAGGTGCTGTTCAGAAGGGCAGGCACAGTTGTCCCTAGGACAAGGAAACCAAGGGTTATTTAGGCTTTGCCTCCCCAGACCCGCAAGCTCCTCCCCGTTCCTTATGTTTTATGCTACCTGCTGACTTACTGCCCCCCAAGACCAAGTCCTAAATGATCGCAATTTTAAAAAATCGCTAAGTGACAAAATAGTCCACCGCCAGAATGTAAAATGGCGCAGCCACTTTGTCAAATAGTCTGGTAATTCCTCAAAAGTTACACATAGATTCAGAAATTCCCCTCCTAGGTGGAATTCTTTAAGAGAACTGAAAATATACGTTAGCACAAAAACTTGTCTATGAACGTTCATAGCAGCATTATATATAATGGCCCTGAAAATAGACCCAAATGTCCATCAACCTATCAATGGATAAACAAAAGGTGGCGTACCCACATAATAGAGTATTACTTAGTCATAAAAAGAATGAGGAACAGATACGTGTTGCAGCATTCATGGACCGTGAACACCTTATGCTAAGAGAAAGAAGCCAGATACGAAAGGTCACATGTTGTATGACCTCATTCATATGAAATGTCCACAACAGGCAAATTCATGAATATAAGAAGGTAGATTAGTGGTTGCCAGGGGTTGGGGGGAGAGGAAATAGGGAGTAACTGCTGATGGGTATCTGTTTGCTTTTTGGGGATGATAAAAATATTCCAGGATTTGATAACGGTGATGGTTGTACAACCTTGTGAATATACTAAAAATCACTGCATTATATGCTTTAAAATGGCAAATTTTATGGGATGAGAATTATATTTTAATGATGATAACCATCATCATCATCATCATCATCATACTTATTACTTCAAGTTGAGGGCCCTGAAAGCCCCGTCTTACCTGAGAAGCTTCCCAGCATGGTTACAGTGTTATCTGCTCCGTCAAACACCTCCAGGGAGTCCCAATTCTGTTCTGTGACAAAACTGATGACTTGAATCTGATAAGGCAGAGGGATTGATTGAGTTGTTGATTAGGCAGCTGCGCGTATCCTTTAGTTTACCCTTTCTCCCTCCTTCTCTCTCTTCTCTTCTAGTAATTAATTCAATTACTGAGCCACAACTCTGGGCCAGATTGTGTGTTACGCCCATTCAATAAAAGAAAAAGGCAGTTCCTACCCTGGAGGAGACAGATGTGAAATTAACGATTAAAAGACAGTGGGGGTACTTTGCAGGGTAGAGAATGGGGAAAGGAAATTGCAGGAAGTGGGAATACTTCAGTCTATCTCTCAAACATTCCTAGGGTTTCCCCACCTTCCTATTTTGATTGCATCAGACAGCCTCAGCAAGGACCAGCAACCCTCTGCTGACCAGCTCCGTCAACTTGAGTCTGCCTGCTGCCTCTCTGCTGGCCTTGCAGGTTCCTGGTCACTTCCATACCACAGCACCAATGCTGGGGTCTCCGTCCACTTGACTCTTACCACTGGACACCAGTTATGCCCCCAGTTGTGCTCTTACAGCTCAGGTAGTGGGTGTGACTCCTTAGAGGTGTGCTTGGTGGATTTTCTGTTCTGACTGTGCTCCTTGGTTCACTCCTTTCCCTTACCTGAAATGACCTCCCACACACGCTGTCTCCCAGCAATCTTAAGAAACCCCTTAAGCCATCTGAAAACAATTTCTTATGAATCCTCCCCAATGTCAGAATTCAGCTCCAGGCCTGCATCCTTCTTTCAGCCTTCTCAAAGCTCCAAGCCAATGTCCACCTCTCCTCCTTCCTCGGTGTTACCAGTTCCTCTCCTCATGCCCGCTGAAGCGCCTTTGGCTGGTGAAAGCTTGGGTTTTTCTGTCTGTGGCCACACCCCACACTTGAACCCACCTTCCCCAGTCACAGGGAAAGGGGTTGGGCTGACAGGTCTCCTCCCAGCTCCCCCTAATCCAGGGCTGGGTAATATCTAGCACCCGGGTCCGGCCACCTGCCTGATGGGGCTGCCTCCTGGCTCCTACCTGGATGCCGGCGCCTTCAGGGACCAAGATCTTCCAGACGCAGTTGAGGCTGTTCAGGTAGGGCTCCGGGAAGCCGGGGGACAGGATGGTACCCTTGCGCTCCGTGAGATTGCCTCCGCAGGGCACTTGGCAAGGAGGGGCGGCTCTGGTCAGAGGCTCCCCTCCCAGTTGTCCTGTGGTTCCCCCATGTTCCTCCCCAAATGGGCTCTTCCATCAGAGCTCCCAGGCTCTGCTCGTGATTCCGCCTATGCTGGCTTCTCCCTTAGGGCTTTCTCATTCTCCCATGACTTCCCCCGCTCCTCTCCTACTGGATCTGGACCCTTAGCCTCCCTTCGTTCTTGGGCACTTCCTCTCAGCCCTCCAAACCACAACCTCCTCCGTCCTTGCTGCTCTCCACACATACACCATGGGACCTATAACTTGGCCGGAGAGGGACACCTTAATTAAAGTTATGTTGGCGGGAAGAGGCTTTAGGCATCTGCTGGGCATTGCTGCCTCTCCAGAGAAAATGACGGTTTGCTTCCCCAACTCCCTCCCGCCCTCTCCCCCACCCCCAATCCTCGGGGTCCAGGGACTCACCGACACATATTGGTGCTGAGACATTCCACTGGGCCAAGGCCCCAGGAATCGGGAGGCATTCAATCTCGGGGGACCCCTGCAGGGCATAGCCGGAGCTGCATTCGAAGCGGACGACGGCCCCCACCGAGAAGTCACTGCCCAGCCTCTTGCCATAGCGTGGTTCCGGCACAGAGCTGCACTGCGTGGCACTGGTTCGGGGCACCGCTGCAGGGGACAAGGGCATTGAGGGGCCAGTCTCACCCCTCTGGGAACTGACCCAGGATGGACACACTATTGAACTGGAATGGAGACACTCTGGATTGGACCAGTAAGGGGCTCTGAGCACTTTCCCTTAAGGCAGGGGAAGGGGAACTCTCTAGAATGGTGTCTTTTGACATGGGAACTATGGGTAGACATGTAAAGCTTTGCACCAGAGCTTCTGGAAACCACGGAAGGTAGTTTGAGGCCACCAGACCCAGATGTCAGACCTAATTTTGTTCTTTGTCTTTGCAGTGATGCCCCTATCCCCATTGGGGCTCCAGTCTCCTAATGGGGATAAGGACCCCTTTCTCCTCCACTTTCAGTCTCTCCCCTGCCTTTGGCCTCTTCTCCCCAGGCACCTTCAGGTCCTGGCCTGAGCCCTGCTCTCTCTGACCTGGACTATCTCTCCTCCTTCCTGCGTTGCTGGTAGGAGCCCCTGTAACCCAGACCCCACTGGTGGCATCTTCTGGGGCTGGATGAGCTCACACAGGAAAATGTAGCTCATCCTGGGCAGAGTCATTTGAACAGGACCGTGCTTAGAACCTGGGACCTGGAAAGGGAGAAGGTCTCCTGGGGAAGGGGAGCGGACAGCCTGTAGGTGGAAGCTGGGACACTCCAAGACTTTGCCTTTCAGGGCCAGGCAGGAAGGCAAAGTTTTTTGCCTGATTATCTGTTTTGTGCCAGCTGCTTTGTGAGCTCTTTTTAAATCTTATTTGCGACCCTGTGAGGTAAGTATGATTATTATCCTCATTTTATAGGAGAGAAAACAGGGGCTTCAAGAGGTGAAACTGGAAAGTGGCAGAGCTAGTACTCAAATTCATGTTCCACTCACTCCAGAGCCCGTGTCTTCCCCACCCTTTCACTGTGTCCTGCAGATAAAACCAAGCTCCCCAGACAGAGTCTAGGGAAGAGCCCTGAGCTGGTCTTCCCGATGCCATTCGGACTGTACCAGACAATGGAGTGGAGATTTAGCTTTCTATGTCTGATTTCTCCTCTCATTCAACATAGAGTGTGCTCCAGGAAAAGTCTCCTGAGTAAATGAATATATAAAATTCAGCTGATTTTAGGGCATTGCCCCACAAACCAATAACTGCCCTAAGAGTGAGACTCAGGTTAAGGTTAAAGTTCACTATTCTTTAGGTCACTGGAACACTGAAGAACAGAGACTGCTTTTGCACCTCCCATACCCACATCCTACATACCTTGATAAACAAAGTGGAAACCTCTGGCTGGGACTTGGCCTTTGGCACTGAACTTAATGAGAACTTGATTGGAGGTAGCCAAGGGCAGAGATTCTCCTGCCGAGATAAAGGGTGAGCAGGAGAGGAAGAGAGTGAATCCGGCTGTAGGGTTCAGTAGATAGAATCCAGGCCAGGAAGGAGGGGATGTCAATACCTCCACACCACAATTCCTTTAGCATTCTTTATTCCTTCTTGAAAAAAAACTTCACACTTTTATGCACATTATGGTTTCAGGGAGCTTTCACAACCACGGTCCTACCGTCACAGTCAGTGAGAGGTTGGCAGGACACAGTTCAGCACAACTGTTTAGAAGATCAGTAAGAGAAGTTCAGAAAAATTAAACGACCTGCCTTGCCTGGAAAAGAGAAAGCTTCCAAATATGAGTTGGCCCACAGGAATGGGGAGAATAGCTATTATTAAACCGATCGGTGGTTTACTCGGAGAATTGACATAAATCTGATGAAAAAAATGGGGTCAGTTTTTGGGAAGGGGCACGATGGCTTGGGAGCAACCGGCCTTTCCCAGATCCCCAGTGAAATGATTGAAAACCAGAGTGATTGTATAATTTATTGTTCATATTAGGAAACTTCTGAGTCTGAAAGAAAGGACTATTTATCATCATGTTGGGACAACCAAGTGAAAACTGGGACTGTCCCGGGCAAACCAAGATGTACAGCCAGTCAACCAACAGCACACAAATTGGTGAAAATTTGCATTGGCACTGGAATCCAGAAGAGGTTGACAGCCTTTTTATTAGAAGATAGAGATATCTCTTCTGCTTGACGTGACACGGATGTGAAGTGAGTGAAGACTGCCATCGTAGTGCTGCTTGCCCTCACCATTCTGAGGGAGCCTTGGAAACATGGGTGGAGGACAGTGGCATGGCCACTAACCATGCTGCCCCTCCACAGCCCAGGTACCCCTGGGAACAGCTGCTCACCCCACCATCGGAAGGCAAGCAGGGATTATAGGGAGCCAGGCTACACTTACACTACAGAGAGAACTGGGTCCAAGACCAGCCAAAGAGTCACTGGGAGGCACATCTGGGTCCCAGCAGTGCTTCCAGAAAGCCCCATGTGACACTAATGACCGTGGGGAGTGGCACACTTAGATTTACCTTTGACCCCAATAGCTTCTGGCTGCCAAAGCAAACAAAAAATAAAACTCAGAAAGACAAAGCCTCCCTTCTTTATTGCCGCCATCTTTTGCTACTCTTCTAAGGTCCAGTGGATTCTGCTTAGCACAGCAGAATCTAACTTTCCATCCTCTCCTTATCTGACCTGACATATCTAGACAAGGACTCCTATAATCTCTCATAGAACCCCTTTCAATGTCCAATTCTGGATGTTTGCAGAACTTTTTCTCTATGGTAAGAGCAGAGTAAAAACACTGCATAGAAGATTCAAAAGTTTTAAAGGAGGAGACCCATCTGAAATGTCAAGGCAAATATTTTTCTTTGAACTACAACAAAGAACAAACAAAATCCTCAGAAGATTTTCAATCATGGTTATCATAAGATTAACTCTCACGTTGCATGTGTGAAATCAGAAGAGAAGGATATGCCAAAGGAAGGATCTGAGATCATTAAGATTTAGTGACAAAGATCAGTTCACAGCAGTGGGATTCTACAGAAATGGAATAGTGAAATAGAGACTAAGTTTAGGAAAATCTCCCAGATTCCACACGAAAAGCAATAAGAGATCAAAATAGTGAGAGAAATGACAAGTGACAAGGAAGATAGATTAAAAAAATTTAATACACATTTATCAAGAATTCCAAAGAAGAGGCAGAAAAATTAAAGGAGAAAAAAATTAAGATTTGAGATTCAGACTGAAATACTTTTCTAAGTGCAAGATCTAATGAAAAGTCACCTTTACCACAACACAGCTTAGTGGCTTTTTAATTTTAGGAATGAAGGAAAAAGGCATGTAGACAGAAAAGTATACGTCATCGACAAGGACAAAGAATAGGATTGGGATCTACCTTGCCTGTAATATTAAATGTCAGAATAGAGCATAATAATTGCTGCAAAGAAAAGTAGCCCACAATTTGATTTGCAATAAAAATGTCTTCATATGACACGTCAAAAAAATTGAAAGATGTTCTCGTACATGCAAGATGATAAGAAATTATTGCAGTTATGAACTGTACTGGAAAACAGAAATTAAAATAGGGAAATCTAGAACTGGCAAGGATAAATGCAACTAGGAAAGTATTGCTAATGAAGCAACAAAACTAAATGCCAGTGTAAAAACTTGTTCTTGGGGTAGAAATCCTTAATATTAAAATAACCAATAACAGTATTATTATAAAAGTCGAAATATATCAACAAAAACTTGGGAATTCGAAATGGGACAGATGGGGATGGAAAAGCAGGAAACAAAACAAATAAAAATTCAGAAAGGACAAAACAAACTGCAGATATCAGACCCAATATTTCACTCTATAAAATAAATGTTATACTTCTTATAAGAAAAAGACTCTCAAGAAGATGGGTGAAGCCCTTCTGCCCTACGTGGGACATGACTCCCGACGTGGGATGTAAATTCTCTGGCAACATGGGACAGGACTCTCAGTATCATGGGATTGAGAACGCCTTCCTGACCAAAATGGGGAAGACAGAAATGCCTCAAAATAAAGTTTCAGTGGCTGAGAGAATTCCAACAGAGTTAGAAGTTATCCTGGAGGTTTTTCTTATGCATTATATAGATATCCTTTTTTTTTTATTAATTAAAAAAAATTAACAAACAAAACATTTAGAAATCATTCCATTCTACACATATAATCAGTAATTCTTAATATCATCACATAGTTGCATATTCATCATTTCTTAATACATTTGCATTGATTTAGAAAAAGAAATAAAAAGACAACAGAAAAAGAAATAAAATGATAATAGAGAAAAAAAAAACTATACGTACCATACCCCTTACCCCTCGCTTTCATTTACCACTATTTCAAACTGAATTTATTTTAACATTTGTTCCCCCTATTATTTATTTTTATTCCATATGTTCTACTCTTCTGCTGATATAGTAGCTAAAAGGAGCATCAGACATAAGGTTTTCACATTCACAGAGTCTCATTGTGAAAGCTATTAGATATCCTTTTTTACTTCATGGTGTATTTGAGTGGCTGGAGGGAAGTACCTGAAACTGTTGAGCTGTGTTCTTAAAGCTGTCTTGATTCTTGAAGACAACTGTATAACAATATAACTTCTACAATGTGACTGTGTGATTGTGAAAACCTTGTGTCTTATGCTCCTTTTATTCAGGGTATGGACAGATGAGTAAAACATATGGATAATAAATAAATAAATAATAGGGGATATAAGGGGTAAAATAAATTGGGTAGATTGAAATACTAGTGGTCAGTGAGAGGGAGGACTAAGGGGTGTGGGATGTATGAGTTTTTTTTCTTTTTTCTTTTTCTGGAGTGATCAAAATGTTCTAAAATTGATCATGGTGGTGACTACACAACTATGTGATAATATTGTGAGCCACTGATTGTACACCATGTATGGACTGTATGTGTGTGAAGATGTGTCAATAAAAATATTAAAAAAAAAGAAGGTGAATAAAGACACACCAGGCAACAGAAATACAAAAAAAAAAAAATGTTAGAAATACAAGAAGACAACAAAATACGACAATTGTAGTGAGAGATATTTTAACACAACATTCTCACTCATTGACCTATTGGGTAGAAAAACTAAATAAATGAGTGTTAAGCAGTGGTCCTCATGCCACCCCTCACTCCCCACGCACTCCAGGCATGGGGACCCAGTTCACTCCCATCAGTACCAGTGGCTAATTAACGGTGTTTCCCCTTAAAAAGGAATACAAGGGTATGCGAGTGTATAACTCCATCTTTATCTCCATATTGATGGGTCCTATCCCTATACATCATATCTATGCCTGTATCGAAAGCCATATCTGGATCTCTAGGTTCTATATGTATAACTCTCTCTCTAGGTTCTGTGCCTGCCACTATATTTCTATATTTATACTTACGTTTATTTATTTTTATTTTTATCTATATTTATGAATGAATGAAGAGATTTTGAAAAGCATCCTATCCCAGGAAATTCTGATTTATATTTTTGGTGAGGTATGTATGGGTGAGGTGGTGGTATAAACAAATCATTTAGATGAGAATCACTGATATGGAGGATTTAAATAATAAAACTGAATAAAACTTACCTAATACTAAATACAAAGCTCGTTTCGTCTTAACAATGGCTCTAAGAGATAGAAATTTCCTCTCTGAAGCAAAGCTCAGAGAGGTTAAGCTGTGTGCCTTAAGGTAGCCAGCAAGCAAGTAAGAGAGCTAGGATTAGGCCAGCCAGGTTGACCCCAGAACCTCAGCTCAGCACCCCTAGTTTGCACGGCCTCTTGACCCTAACAAGAACACACATTTTCTCAAGTACTTAGGGAGTGAAAAATTAATAATAATGTATTTGGCTACTGGAAGAACTTCATTTATTACTCAAAGTAGAAATGATACAGGCCACGTTCTTGGATCACATGACGATAAAAATGGAAATGAGCAAACATGTTTAAAAGACAAGAACAAAATCCAAGTTCTTACAGGGAAAAAAGACATTCTTAAATAACTCTTGGGCAAAAAGAGCAAAGCACTGCTCTCACGGACTACTTAGAAAGGAATGATGACAAAAATAGTGCTATTAAAATGTATGTCCAAAATTATGTTTAAAAGTGAATATGAAGCCATAAACATGTTCTTTATTACACAGGGAAAAAAAATGAACAAAGCTCTCAATTCAAGAACTCAGAACAAGAGGAACAAATTACCCAGAAGAAAAGCAGCTGAGAGATTATAAAAATAAAAACAACAATAACAAAGACTACAGAAGAACTGCTAAATAAAATTAAAATAAAAAAACACAACTCACAAAAACCACCTCTGATAGAGCTGAGAATAAAAGCAGAAATAGGAATATAGCATTATAAAGGCACAGTCGATAGCCACTAATACAAGGGAGATTAAAATCCTCCTTGTATACCATATGGTATATGTATACCACATACCATATGAGCTATGCTGCTAAATTTAAAAATTATGAAATGCATTATTTTTTTATTTATCTGTATTTTTTCTTGCATTTTTTCCTTTCTGAAATGCATTTTTTACTAAAATATAAATGATCAACATTGCTATTAAAGTAATATACCTGAATAGATTAATAGCTATAGGATGAAATCAAAAGAAAAAACTACTGACAAGGAGGACTGAATTCATGAGACAAATTTGTTTGCAGATGACATTGCTTTCTGTCTAGAGGACCCAGGAGAACCAGTTGGTAGTGTGAGTATTATATGAGAGCTCAGTGATTTAATAAAATAAATATACCAAAAATACTAGTCTTCTGATGTCCTGTACTAGCAACAATCAATTAAAAATATAACGGGGAAAGAAGGACCCATTTACAGTAGTAACAAAAACAACAACAAATGTTTCATGAAATAGCTAGTAAAAAACTTTACCAAGAACAAATACTGGCTAAACGAAAATTATAATACCATATGAAGGGTATCGAAAGAAGGTTTAGATTCATGTTCCTGGATGAGAAGAAGAGGAAATAGTATAAATATGTAAGTACTCCCCAAATTAATGGTAAATTTAAAGAAATTACAATAAAAACTCGATTAATTTTTTTTAACTTGACAAAATATTTCCAAACTTTATGTGGAGGCAAAAGCAAGCAAGAATAGCCAATAAAAATTCAAAACAAAGAATGGCAATAGGGACCTACACTTTGTTAAAAATGACAATATGAAAAATTATTTTAATGTTCCAATAATTAAAACCTTTTGATATTGATTAAAAAAAAGACTCAAATTGGAAATAGATAAAAGTCTATACACAGATGAATAACTTCATAAAATTTTAGTACATGTAAAGTAGAAAATTCTTCTAGGACAACTGATTAACTGTATTTGAAAGAATAAGGTTCGATTTCCTATATCAAATAATAAATCAAGAAAAATTCCAAAGGTAATAGAGCACAACAATGAAACGAAAAAGATGGATATTTATTTGATCAGCATAAAAAGCAAAGGAAAGGACTTGATAAAGAAAATATTCATAGATTTGATTTCATAGAAAATTAATATTTGCTGACATTAAAACACACCCTGAAGAAAATTAAATGGCAAATGACAAACTGGAGGGAGAAGTTTTTATAGCATATAATATGGCAAAGAGTTATGCTATTGTATAATATATATAGCTTATAATAATATGGAGCTTTACTAAATAAAAAAGAGAATATATTTGAATAGAAAATTGACTCACAATCACAAATAAATTCACAAATAAAAAATGCGTGAGCCATGGGCGGGGGGCTTAGCAGGTAGAATTTTCGCCTGCTGAGCGGGAGGCCCGGGATGATTCCCAGTGCCTGCCCATGCAAAAAAAAAAAAAAAATGCGTGAGCCAATATGCATATTATCAAAGGGGTAACTTAACTAGCAGTAAAATGAAGGTAAATTATAAAATGAGATTCTATTTTTATTTATCAAACTGATGACATTTTTGTTCCTTAATTACCTGCTTTTTGTGAGAATAAAACATGCCCTCTCCCTACTCGCTGTTAGTGAACAAAATGGTAAGCCCTTTCTGGGGGATATCTGACAACGTGTATAAAAAGCATTAAAAAATCTCACATTAACTTTTAACTTGGAAATTCTCCTTCTACGAATGTATTCTAAGGTAACAGTTAGAGTTGGGTTTAACGATAGATATATAAAACTCCAAATTGCTGTTCATTAAGAGTGAAAACTTAGACACAATTGAAATGTTAAACAATAAGGAACTCATTACATTTTAAACAACTATATGATAGACTACTTTGTGGCATTTAAAAATCCTATTCCTGAAGAAAAATAATGATGGACAAATGTTCACAGTGCATACTTTAATAAAATGTGTACATATCAACATATCAACAAGATATGTAAAATACCTATTTAGGTATATCTAAACAGACACAAAGCCTGGAAGGAAATGTACTAAATCTTATCAGTGTGGGTGATTTTTATTTTAATTCTTTATGCAATTCTTTTGTTTTGCCCTTAAGCATTCTACAGTGGAAATGCAATATGCTTATAGTTAGAACGTTGGGCCTAACTATAAACCAACAGGAGAAGGACACAGCCCTGTGTCCTTTATTTAGGTGGTCGCCCTAAATAAAGGGGCGGTGCAGACACCGGGGTGGGTGTAGCTCGCAGAGCCTCTTCTCTGGGTGGGCTACAGGGGGTTGGCGCCAGAGCCTTCCACCCACAGATCTGAGGGGTTTCCCCATTCACATCTCCCTCCCTTTGGCCGCCCCACGGAGCCCCAGCCACCGCCACCCCCAACATGGGCGAGCCCCCGATACCTGTGTGGGAGCCCGAGAGGGAGCTTAGGAGCCGAGCTTGCTGGCTGTGGCCGTCGTGCACCTCCACCACGTCGTTGAGCGCCGTGTGGAAGAAGGCGAACTGCCCGAACACCACTGCGGGGGACACAGGAGGAGGTCTCAGCCGGGAGGGCTGAGCGCTGTGGGGATCTGGGGGCCCCAGGCCGGGAGGAGGACGGGAACCGCGGAGGAAGTCGTGGGTTCATATCTACAGGCGCCCAGGGGCAGGGGCTGGTGAGCGCGGATGGGCTGGGCCACCGTTCTCCCACGGGGGTCAAGATGACATTGAGGACGGCACACGACTGGTAGGCTGCTGGGGGCGGCACCAAGCAAACCTTGCGCTTCCTCCCGGAGAGCAGCTGCAGGAGCTACTCAAGGACATGGAAGGGTTTTGGCCACATCGCCCATTCCCCATGTGATTTCAAGACCTGCATCGGCCCTACTTCTTCTTCAAAGGTCCACCCCACGAGGGGAGCCCTTAGATACAAGGATCTCCACAGTTAAGAGGGCTTAGGATGGTGAGTAGCAGCTGCTCCGAGGGCAGGAGCCACGTTGTGGGACTACAAACATGGCAGACATCTCCACATGATTTCCCTCCGGCAAAGCCCAGAGGGGAGAGGCAAAATGACATTTATTAAGCACCTACTGTGTGTCTGGTACCACACTTGCCATGTACTTCATCTTCTTTGATCATGACCCTTTGGGATAATTTCCATATTTTACAAAAGAAACTGAAGATCAGAGAGATGAAGATGGTTCTTCAAAGCCAATCAGCTGGCTTGAAGAAGCTGGCCACACACCTGCCCCAGTCTCCTATCAAAGTCTAAGAGTCCCGGTGTTTGATGATCATTCAGGCTGCCAGTATGAATCACAGAGGATTTCCTCAGCCATCCCCCCTCTGCCAGTCCCTGCTGGAAGGGTGGGGTCAGGCAGTGATGCCTTCTCTCTGTCAGGTATCTCTGGATCATTCTGCCTGCACTGGTCTCCCAGTTGGCCTGGTGCCCCTGAGGGTGAGAACCCAGTAGGCCCTTCTCTACTCAGAGTCCAGAACATGAAGGAAGTAGGGTGTATGTGTGTGTACATGTCATGGGTGGGGGAGCAGGATGGACAGGAGCAAAAGGAAGAGTACATTTTGGCACTCTGAAATGGGTACTGAGCTAGAGATGGTGGCAGGGGTATCTCCTTGCTCTTTCCTACAGTGGCAAATAGGACAGGCTAAGCTCCAGATTTCACAGAGTTTTCTGTGAAAAGAGACAATTGAAAACACACACACAAGTAGATAAACAAGGTGATGCCAGATAATGTTAAGTGCTAGGAATCTAATAAAATAGGGTAATGGGGTAGAATGATGGAGTGAGACAGGCCACTTTAGATAGGGCATCACAGAAGACATATCAGAGAAGATGATGTTAGAGCTGAGACTTGTGCCGGGGGATGAGTCAGACCCAGAGGGAAAAATCTGACCCGAATCCCGAGGTTAAGCATCAGTGGCAGAGAGAAGATGTTGTGATAGATCATTACTCTTCCTAGAACCATCTCTCCATCCACAGGTTTTAATTCAATGAAATGGACCACCCTTGGGGTTGGCTGCATGTGAAGGCATGAGCTCCCTGTTACTGGGAATTCAACAAAATGGTATGCCCACCTATCAAAGGTTCTGCTGGGATGCTGACTGGACTGGACAGCCTTTTAGAATTCAGTCTCTGATCCTGCAGGTTCAAAACTTCTACATCAGTATGTTGGGGAATGTGTTTATATACACATCAGTGTGTGCTGAGGTGAGAGTGTGGACACTGGCGGCTAGAGATGTGGATGAAGATAAACTGGGAGTTTATAGAGAGCAGGGAACACCCCTCTCTCATCTCCATAGCCCTGGTATATGTGCATCATCCCCAATAGGTGCTCAATAAATGTTTGGGGAATGACTAAAGCATGGGGCCTTCCCCTGTGCTTGCCTATTCTATCTCTTGGGAATAAGCATTTACCTGTTTGCAGGTTGCCCCATTCTCTCTTAGTTTGTCAGGATAGTGATGCCCTTTGACTCACCCAATAGGAACCACGTTTAGAAATAGTAGATACTCTTCCTGCAAGGAGGAGATCCAGGCAGAAGGCAGCCAGGCCAATCACTGCCCCTGGAGTTGGCAGGATGCTTTGCATATCCCCACTGGAGCCAGGTGACTAGACTGGCTTCTTTTTGTCTGCATCTCTTGGAATCTGGAGGTTTCTCTGTCTTTTCAGGGCTCTTGCTGGCCCTGGTTCTAGTTTTCAGATGGAATATCTGAAATTATGGGCTCTGAATTTAGAGGCCCTGTTTCCCTACCTGCACTTTTAAGCCCTGGCCCCATCCCATTCCTTCCCTTCCTCCTGCTCCCTGGTCACAGGCCCCAGGTTACCCCGTAGGCCTGGGTCTGCAGCAGCTCCATTCAGACTTGGGCTGTGCTAGCACTCCTGACCTTCTCTGCGATCTAGCTCGTTCCTCACCCACTACTTTTCCTTGGTTCCAACTGGCCTCACTTGCGCCCTTCTCATGTGTGTAGGAAACTACGTGTTCCGTAGCCTGTTTCATGGAATCAGCACCCAGGTATGATGCTTGGGAGGCTGCTCTTCCCGTTCCCACGATGGGAGTGGGTGATTGGGCGGGGCCTGAGGGGTGGTCCCTTTTGATGTGAGGGGAAGAAGTCAGAGAACATATAAACAAACAGAAACGTATAGACACAAACTGAAGCATACCATAGTCCTTGGGAACGGTGACAAAATACAGGCAGATCTGTCCACTGGTGTAATTCTGGGGGTAGTTGGGGGACAATACCACTCCATCGGAGCCCACATACTGTCCCCCACAGGGGGCTGAAAGAAAAACCACAGAGAGGGCCCAGTGACCTCTGGGCTTTTCATCAGCTGCCCAGCCTCCGTTCTGCACCTGTCCTGACCTTCTGGCTCTGGTGGGGCTGACCTGAGGTGGGAATCCCTAATGTGGAGGAAAGGAGTTCTGATGACTTTGCCCTGCCCAAGGACATCAATCCCTGATGCTATCAGTCCGGGCTCTCTTACTATGAACACTGACATAGGTTCCTTAAGGCCCAGCATTGGGGAATGGCTTAATTAGGACCTCCTGCTTAGAAGTGGGGCCTAGAAATGATCTGCTGCCCCCATGGCTGATGTCTTCACCTGGGCAGTTAGTGTCTGCATGAGTGGGGGGCTGAAGCCTTTCTAGATTAATCAATCCACTGGCAGGGGTGAGTCAGGTCCAAGCCACCGTCTGCTCCTATCAATGGTGCTGAATTTCCACAAGGAGTAGACCTCAGAGCTGGCCTTGGTCATTAGGCAAAGGGGCCTGCTTGCTTTTCCACTTAAGTGGCTGCCAAGCTTTCAATGTTCTGATACTCCATCTAATTTTTAGTTAGGACCCTCATGGGCGCAGCCCCTCTCCACTGGCCTTAGAGGTACGTCGGATCTCTCAGAGATTTCCCTACGTCCAGGAACAAGCCCAGGGGCCACCTTTAAACTGCAGTCTCTTTCTCCCTGGCATGTCTGAGGATGGGGGACCAGTGTTCATAAGCTGGGCATGAGCATCTATGTGATCTGAGGAGGGGAGGGCACTATTTGATCTGGGAGCGACAACACACTGACAGCAACTGCTACACCAGATGACGTATGAGCCACTCTTGATCACAGCACACTCACGTTTCCCAGGCCCTGCTTGCAGGTGCCATCTTTGTGTTGCTTCCCCTGTCCCCTGCTCCTTTGCCTCTGGCAGTTTCTCAATCCCTCTGACTCCCTCCCCACCCCTGGGTTCCACCACCTGTGCAGGTTGGCCGGGGATTGTTCCACACAGGCTTCCCTTCGGACCCCAGGATGCAGCTCAGGGTAGAGGAACCTTCAACCTCATAGCCCCCGTGGCAGTAGTAGGTGATGGTGGAGCCCAGCTTCAGGTCGGACCCCACTCGCGTGCCATTCTTGATGGAACCCGGATCAAAACATGACTCCCGAGGGTTTTCTGGAAGAGAAAAAGAACCACATATGCACACACAAGGCTCCTTCATGGCTCATTTCCCTGGTGCAGCATCTAGGAGAAGACCCTGATCTTGATTCACCAGAGCACATGGGGATTCAGGATTGCTGGTCCAATTCCTTTTGGATCAAGAAACTTTCCTTAGTTTGTTAGAAAACTAGGTCTGGAAGTCATTTCGAAGAGCAGAATTTCCTCTCCTCTCCCTACATACTTGCCTTGACCATAGATGCCACAACTCCTGCTAAACCCTTGGGTTCCTTTCTCATCCTCTTACTTTCTCCTCCTCATGGTGCTTGAGCTGACAGTCCCTAGGCCATTTTCCAGTTGTGGGCAGGGGCACCCTGGTAAAAGTCAATGTAAGTACACTTTAGCCCTTTGCCAATCTTTTGCCTCTCACCCATGGCTTTCTCTCTCCAGTGGTAAACAAGGCAGAGTTTGCTTTTGGGGACTACTCTTTTTCTTCTCTTCTTTTTTTCTTCTGTAATCACACAGCTGGCTGGGCGGGTGACCTGGCATCTGCTCTGCAGGCCCAGTCACATCTATAACTTTGCAGGCACTTGTGTGTGCATGGGCACCAATAACTAGCTTCAGGAAGGAAGTTGGAAAGTGCACTGCAGCCTCTGGGAGAAGTCGAGGACTCCAGTAGTGGTCCTGGGCTTTACACTGGGACACTGGATGCTGCCAGTTTATTAAACAGCAGTATTTTTCCATTTGGCTCCTGATCCTTATGTGTTTTCCCAATCAGGCAAGCTGTGGATTGGCGTTGGAGTCCGTAATGGGTACTATTGCACCTCTACATTGGACTGTATTTGACATTATCTGAGCTGGGTGTACCGAATCTCAGCTGAAAGTCCCAAGCAGCTTTTGGGAGCTTACCTTCACTTCCACCCACTGCTGCCTTTCCTCAGTCTCCCTAGTTCTAAGATCACTGATGGTCAAGAGACCTGTCATCGGGGTACACAAGGTCAGGACACAGGAGAGGCCAATAAGGCTCAGGGAAATACAGCTGCATATCAGGGTTTGATGAAAGTCCTGGAAGCTACACTATGGGGAGGCAGCAGAGAGACAGAGCAGTGGGATCCACAAGTTGATGCTGACAGCCCTTGCAGAAAGACTCAGAAAGTTAAAGAGTAGACCTAAGAAGAAAGAGTCAGAATAGAAGGGATCAGAGTTCAGAAGCGACTGGTTGGGAATTTTGCTGAGGGCAAATCCTTGTCACCTAGATACTTTTTAGGCGACCTGCACAGGAGGTAGCCACTGCTTGAGGATATTGCTCAGCCTCTGTGGACTGATGGTCTGGGACTCTGAGAGTCTGTGATGCTGTCAAGTCTAGTAGCTCCTGCGCTTGAGCCCTTTGACTTTAAGTCTTTGCCCATTGCTAGGGGCAGTGTTGGATATACTATTACATTTAAACTCAAGGAGGGTCCAGGAAAATGGTCACTCACCTAGCAGGGGGACCCCACAGTGGATTCCTAGTGTGCGCTGTGATGTGTTGCCTTGATCCCCATTTCAGATTTCTCCTCTCCCTAAGCCTAGTGGCTCTGGCCAGAATACAAGTGGCCACTGAGTTCCCCATAGGTGAAGGACAAGGAGCTGTCATTGTGTCTTATGCTTCATCTGTCCTCTTTTAAGGTGGGCCAAGTCTTATGTCAAGTTTAGAGAAACTAAGTATTTTGGAACAGAGTTTGCATAGTTCATGAAAGGCAGAACTATTAGTGGCATCTCATAACTATTGTCTCTCTTTATCCTTAAATCATAGAAACCCAGATTTCATCCACAGCATCAAGGCACCAGCTAAATTCTACATTTCTCAGCCTCCATGTGACTAGATTTTATCAAGGGGACATAAATGTAAGTCAGAGCAAGTCTTCTCCGAATGATCCAATAGCTTCTCAATCACGCAAAATAAAAGGGCAAATCCTTACAGATCTACAAGACCCTGCATGTTCTGGGCTCAACTCTATGACCCCAGCTCCCGTTGTCCTTTTGCTCACTGTGATCCAACCACACTGACCTCCCCCATGTGCACAGCTTCGCTCACCTCTTCCAGAACTTGACTTGCTGTCTCATTCTTAGTGACACTTACCCTGACCACCTATTTAAAATTGTAGTATCCTCTCAATAGCATCCCCCCTCAGCCTTCCCTGCTTTCTTTTTAACACTATGATTAATACTATCTCATGTGCTATACATTTCTTTTCTCTTCTATCTCCTTCCACTAGAATGTAAGCTCCTCAAGGGCAGTTTTTCAGTTTTGTTCACTGCCATATTCCAGTGTCTGGCACATGGTAGGCACTCAATATTTCTTTAATGGAAAATGTGAGGCTTCTGGTAAGATGACCACGGTGATAATGCACTTTCTTCTTTCTGCCCTTCCTCCTTCCCACAGTCTGGAACTCAGACGTGATGGCTGGAATCTCAGAGGCCATCTTGGACCTGAAATAGCCTTGTGGATGGAAGCCATGGTAGAGCAGAAAGACAAAAGGAGCCCAGGTAGGCTCTGGATTCTCTACTTTAGAATTTCTTTTACAGGAAAGGTGAGTAAACTTCTACTGTACTTTGAGGTAACTGCTGCACTGGAATTGGGCCCCAGCTGCATATGATTGCCCCAGAACTTTTCACTTTGCCAGATGCCCTTTCATGCCTTCTCCATCAGGCAAATGTCTATGCTCTAAAATGCCACCCTCCCTGAGCAACTTCCCTAACTTTGCCTTCTCTTCAGCAGAATTCTCTTTTCCTTTTCTTGATTATAGCATGTATTGCATGATCTTGGAAGTTTGGATAAGCATATTTCTTTCCAGTTGGGTTCTGAACTCCCAGATGTGAGGGGGCCATCACCTGAACTTCTCATAATTCCAGGAACTGGAACAGAACTTGGCACTGGGGCTGGCCCTGCTTGGCACATAATAGGGGCTTAATAAATGGCTGCTGCATTGACCACTCCAGAACTTGGAAAATCAACAGCCACATCAATGACTCTAACTAAAGACTTTATTCTGTATTTATGCACATGTCAGAGGAAGAAGAGTTCATCATTCCAAGCATTATAGGATTAATAATGATGAGAAGGCTAACGATAATGATGATAACCCCTCACACAGAGATATCATTTTATAATTTCCAAAGCACTTTCCAATCTGTTATCTCATTTGTATTTCACAATAGCCTCCACAGTAGGCAGGGCCAGATATGATCATGTTCAGGTTACAAATGAGGAACATGGTGATCAGAGAGGCTAAATGAGTTTTCTGAGTCATTCAGCAATTAAGAGGTAGAGTTAAGATCAAAATTGAGTTTCCAGGCAGCCAAATCAGAGCTCACGTGTGAATGATAAAACTAAATGACTAGAACATCATGATGATACAAATCAATAAAACCCAAGCCCTCAAAAATGGAAGAAATAAAATAACTGGCTTCTCTCTGGTCCTAATAAGGCCCATTTCCAAACCTTGTTTGTCATGGTAAAAAACTTGGAAACAGCAACCTAAACATCCAACAGTGAGGAGATGCTTAAAAGGCTGGATTAGAAACATCCACTGAGGGAGGTTCGTGGGTGGTTCGGTGGTAGAATGCTCGCCTGCCAGGCAGGAGACCAGGGCTCGATTCCCAGCCCATGCCCTCCTCCCTGTTCCCCCCAAAAAGAAATATCCATGGAAATAAAAGCAGCTCTCAAAAAGGATGGCACAAGTCCTTGCATACTGATATGGAAAGTTGCTCAAGATATATGGATGGGCAAAAAAATCAGGTTGTATGTTAGTCCATATGGTATGATCTCATTCATATAAAACAGTAGTCAACAAACTATGGCTCACTCCCTGTTTTTGTAAATAAAGTTTTACTGAAACACAACCAGGCCCATCTGTTTACATATTGTGTATGGCTGCTTTCATATTACAATAGGAGAATTGGGCAACAGCAACAGAAAGTGTCTGGCCTGCTAAGCCTAAAATAGTTACTATTAGGCCCTTTACAGGAAGTTTGCCAACCCAGGGCACAGAATTTACATTATTACTTTATATTTATGTTAAACATCTGGGATGAATAACAAACTGTGAATAATGATACTTCAAGGGATGGTAGTAAAGGGGGATGTTAACTTTATAAAAACATATATCTTATATGGTTTTGTATTGTTTAGAAATTTCTGACAAACATGTATCACTTTAAAAATGGGCAAAATTGGAGATATTCCAATTTTGGTCTCGTGGTGGTGAGGAGGTTGGGAAGGGGGAGATTCAAAAATCAGGAAGCTACTCTCCAACCCACAATATTATTTCCAAAGGTTTGAAAGAGAAAATAGAATACTCTTTAGTACTTTGGGCAAAAGTTCATTCACTTTGGCCTCTCCTGAATTATTTCAGATTTTCCAGCACATGCTTCAAAGTTTACCCTTTGCCCAAAGCACTCTCCACCCACCTCTTGCATAGTGGGCTTCTTCTCAACCTCAGGTCTCACTGAAATGTCACCTGCTTGGTGAGGTCTACACCACCACCATTTTGAAGTGGGTTCCCTATGATTCTTTTCAGAGTAGCCTGTTTTTTTCTTTCCTAACTTCTTACAATCCTTACTTATTGATTGTCTACTTATTTATTGTCTGTCTCCCTCATAACCTTTAAGTCACATTAGGGAAGGCCCTTGACTATTTCGCTCACCTGTGTATCCACGATATCCAGTGCAGAGCTTGGCATGAAGTAGGAGCTCAATAAACATTTTTTGAATGAATGAATGTTCTCTACACACATGCACGGCATCCTAGCCTATCCCTGCCCAAGAGTAGACTACCACACATACTGGAAAATGAGAATAAAGATTTTATTCCCCAATTCCACTGATATCTGTGGCCTGGAGAAATATCCTAAACTTCCCTGGGACTCATTTTTAGTTACTGTGTCCAAGAGACAGAATCTCCCTTAGTCCTCTTTGTTTCTTTCTTGCAAAAGATAAAGTTTCCCAGGAGGATGGAGTTTAAATGAGAAATAGCTCAGAGCAATGGTCTAATAGAAATCCACGGAATAACCATGATTGCATTCAGGATCTTTTCCTAGAAGGCCTGCCCAGAGGTGACCATGCCACCACCACCTTCCAGGAGTAACTCAATAGAGATACCTAGAAATCTACCCATTCTGTCTTATAATTAGGTGGACCTCTAACATCTCATCTGTAGTGGTATTGCCTGTCAGTCTGGTTGTCACTAGGATGTGAAATCCATGGAGGCACAGACTTTGTTTTTTTGACCCTGCTCTATTCGCAGCCCCTATAACAGTGTCTGGCACAAAACGGGTGCTCCATATATATTTACTGAATGAATAAATGAATTAAAATGCCTGCTGTGCCCTTGCTCCTTATGAAAAAGCCTAATCCCACAACTCTGCTAGTGGATACTTGACTCAAGTTGGGTCAATTTGATGATTTCTTTGGAATTTGGAATTGGAACACAAGCAGATTTAAAGCAGAGAGTCACACAGCCATACTTATACTAGGAGAATGGAGAAGCAATGAAAACTGATCAGAGAGGAGAATGTATCAAATACTCAGAAAGAAGGAGAGAAGAGAGATTAAGTGGTCTTGGAGAGTTTAGAAGGGTAATCTTAACCCCTTACTCTCTCATCCTGATTTCAGTCTCTTGAGAGGTTTTGCGTCCTGCCCTTGGGCTCTTATATTCTGAAAATATATTCATTTTTCTTGCATTAAGTTAGAGTGAGTTTGTGTTATCTGTATTGCTAAAAGATAGAACTTTTAGCTTAGTTTGGCTGTTAGTTGTTTTCACATACCAAAGTCTACTTTTGGTCTCAAGTTGGTTTGATTTGTATATTAGTGATAGTTTTCTAGAGAAACAGAACCAATAGGAGATATAAGATTAGTATAATATAATATTCATAAAAGTGGCTCATACAACTGTAGGAATGCAAGAATCCAAAATCCATTGGGCAGGCTGAGAGGCTGGCAATTCTGATGAAGGGAATTGACGAACTATACAGGAGAGACTTGTTGGCTGAAGAAGTAAATATTCTCTCTTCCCCCTTAAAAGTCTTCAAATGATTGCCTGAAACCCAACTGATTGGATTATCTTATTGTGGGAGATGTGCCCTTAGTTATTCATAGTTGTAATCAGTCACAGATGCAATCCACTGACTGATGATTTAATAAACTAGCCTTCTGGTTTATCAACCAGTCATGAAATATTCTTGCAGTAATGATTAGGCCAGTACTTGCCTGACCAGATAACTGCACACCATCATCTGGCCAAGCTGACACCAGAACCTAACCATCACAGTTGGGTTTCTGTTTCTTGCATTCTTATAATAATAATTTTTTATAATTTTGTTTAATTTATTTGAGTAGACTTGTTGATTTGAAACTAAATGATCCTGGACTAAGATACAACCAAATTGTTTCTCCTTCTCATGTGGGAAGTTGGCAGGATACAGAGAAAGGCTCCTGGTCTCCCTGCCTTGAATCAGAGGAAAGGCTGACTTTGGAGACGGTTTTCACGGTGCTAAGCCTTGCTGAGTCTGGGAACATCTCTCCATGTGGGGCTCTTGGATGCTCCCTTCACATCCCAAATCAGGATAGCTCAAAAGAGACTCAGATCCTCAGCATTAGCTGATCCTGGATCTCTCCTAAAGACAGGATTCTGCCTTCAGATAGAGACACAGATGGCTTCTGGATGAATGAAGCCAATTATTTTCATCCAAAAGATCCAATATGCAAGTCTTCATTTGGCTACATCTCAATCTATGGTGTTCTATGGGCTCTCATTCTCTGCCATGGTCTGAAGGAGTGTACAGAAGACACACACACACAAACACACACACACGTACACACACCATATTCATACTCCATATATTCCACACTCATACATATTCATGTACAAAAAATTATAGTCACGTTATATATCTTCGGTAAACAGAAAATAACATGTACTATGTTCTACTGGATTGGCCCTATGAAGAAGGGCTCATATCCTTCTCCCTTCCAAACAAGGGAAGAGCAAATGAAATACTGATTACACTGAAAAAAAGATAATGGGATGGAAGACAGTGGACCAAAGTATGCACCAAGGACCTACTGGCATCACATTGTGCCAGGCACTTTGCCTATTTACTAATGCTCACAAGAACTCTTCCAGGTAATGTCTCCATCTCTATTCCAGAGAGAAGAAAGCTGATTCTCAGAGAAGCTAAGCAAAGAGAAGCTAAGCAACTTGTGTAAGCCCATAGAATTAATAAGCGATGGAACCCAGCCCTTCAAAAGTGCCGAGCACAGGGGAATATCACCACAGTCCCAGTAGTAGAGCAGACCCATTCCAGTTATCTGGGATTTTAGGATGAGGAGAAGACCTTGGGGTGAGGCAAGAAGGTCCCTGGGGTTCCACCAAATGGGCTGCTTGACCAGAGGTTTGGGGAGAGACTAATATTAGGGTTGTGCAATTCGGCAGCTCCAGGGTCTCACCAGTCTCCCTGCTGCCCCCATTATTGTGATACTTGCACCACAGATATTAATTAACAAGGCCATTAAATGTACATAGGTAGGTTCTGCTTCACCTCCGTCTTCCCCCAGCAGCTGGTCTTCCTTTGTCTGGCTTTGGCTGGCTTAGATAGCAGCTGAGAAGGCTTTATTCCCTGGGGCTGTGTTTTGGACCTGAGGAACCCTCTAGACACCCTCATGGGCCAACAGCAGAATGTGGAAAGGGCCTCCCTGGGAAGGAGGACCTGGGGGTATGATTCTCAGATCATAATTTCAGTGGAGGAAAACTGGGGGAGAGCAGGCCACAGTCAGGTTATTGAGAACAAGCCGGTCGGAGGGGAAGACATGGGGGTTTCTACCCAGTAGCTTACTTTATCTAGGGAAAATGAAATGAAGTCATTTTGCAAAAATGAGGCTGAAAGTGATGACATTTGAGGTGCAATTTTCGATTCACCACCAAGGAGAAGAACCCAGTTGGGTCAAGTCAGAGGCATGGCTGGTAGTCAGAAGATACAATTGTTGTGGCTCTCAGTGTTATGGTGATGCAACTTTTTCTGGTGTAACCAGCCATCTGGGTGTGGGTTTAATAAAGGCAGCAGTTTTGCAAGGTTTATGCAACAGCAGGACAATGAGAGAATAATTAAACAGATGAATAATAAGAAAGATGATGATGATGATACAGCAGCAGGGGTAGATGGAGTGATGGGCTCCTAGGCTAGTGATGGGCTCCCAGGCTAGATAAAAATCTTGCTTTCTGTTAACATTCTGAATGTCTGCCTGTGTTTGTCCTGATACTGAAATATAGAGAAGAGTGAAGGTACAGGGAATTTTACAGAATGGCCGGTGCCTGGAGAGAGAGAAGTCAACCAAATAACCCCAGGCCAGCCCCATGAGGAAAGAAGGCTACAAGCAAAATGTTCTTTGTTCTGTGCACAAATATCTTTTAGAACTACACCTAAAGAATAGCAGAAAATTAATTGTTATGAAGATTTCAGTAAGTTGATGGATGTAAAGCGCTTACCAGACCTGGCACCTGGTAGACACTAAACAAGCATTAACTATTGTCATGATTAGTATTATTTGTGAGCTCATGTAAGCTATTGCCAGGGGCTGCCAGAAACATTTAATTAAAGGACACTTTAAAAGGTTGCTGAGGTTCTACATTATGCAAACAGGGGACATGAGCCAAAATATTTTTAATTTTAACTGGTAATGTGATTTCATTAGTACATACACAGGCTGATGAGGTCTGGGTAAACCTGGGTTATAGTATCAGTAACAAAATCTGCCAGCCCCAGAGGACCTGTAGAATATTTAGTACATGCTGGGAATTATACTAACATATACAGAATACGTTCATATAAAATACCTTTTCATGTTAATCTTCTGTGGCATACTTGCCGTTACCACCATTTTATAGATGGTGAACTGGGTTTCAAGAGATAATGATTTGCCAGACTCATAAATCAAGCAAGAAGTGGAGGCAGAATTTGGATAATAGGGTCTGGGACAATTAGGGAAGAAGAAAAGGTCCAAAGGGAAGCAACAAAGTAGAAGAAAGTGGAGTGTTCTAGAGCCTGGAACTACTTTTATTATTATTAATAAAATGTGAACATTATAGTATGCTTGATATGTGCCAGGCACCATACCAGGGGCTTTAATGCATGGACTCATTGATCTTTGCAACATTTCTGAGTTAGGAATTATTCTACCATCATTTTATAGATGAAGAAACAGAAACATTTTCAAGAGGTTAAGTAAATTTAAGAGGTCCAAGGTCACACACAACTGCTAAGGGGTAAAGATGAGCTTTGAACACTCTATGGTCTTGATCAAGCAGGGACCGAGGTCTGATTTTGTAAATAAAATTTTGCTGGAATACAGCACGCCCTTAGTTTACATTTCGTCTGTGGCTGCTTTAGTGTTACACAGCAGAGTTGGGTAGTTGTGACAGAGCTGTCAGGCCCACAAACCTAAAATATTTACTACTTGCCTACCCCTGCTCTTGACCCCTACACTGTTTGGCTTGCTTTAATTAATTCAAAAGTGCAATGGGACAGCTGAAAGGATAGGAAAATGTGATCAGGGAACAGCAGAAAATGTCATTTATGACCAGGCTCCCGAGTGTCCTTGGGACAGAAGCCCAGGCCCTGTGGTCCTTGGAGTTGGACAGGCTCTCCACAGGGACCCTGCAGTAGTCCAGGTTGGTAGGAGGCTTCAGGGTAAAGAGAAAGATTGAGCTTCATCTCAGAACCCTCAACGAATGCAGGGGAATGACCACAAAGATACCAGCTGGTAGGTATGGGGAGGGATTACAAGAGTGAGGCCAAGCTAGAAGGAATGAGCCTCAAAGGAAGAGGACAGAAGAAGGGTAATGATCTGGAAACAGAAATTGGGACTTAAACAACAATGCTGGCCACCCTCCTTTCCCAGCCCCGGGAAAGTGAAAAACTAAGCCTCCTGGAGGGCCACAGGGCAGGTAGGAATCAGGAGCCGTAGAGCCAGAATTAGAGCAGTTGGTCCAGCCCAACTCCCTCCTCACTGCACTGGTCTGCCTTCTGGACGCCCCTCTGCCAGACCAGCACCCTTACCTGTGTAGTCAATGACGAAGCCTGCATTGCTCACAGATGCATCACTGCGGAAGGCGAGGAAAAGGCTGTTGCTGCTGCTCTCAATGCGGCCAGGGAGCTGGGAGCCATAGAAGCTTCCTATGAGGGGACTGAGAGAGTCCCTTCCATCGTAGATATGGAGGAAATCATAGCCAGGCTCCAAGGTAAAGCTGGGGAAAAAAACATCCCACCCCACCCCACTAAGGTCAAATGAAGACTCATGCTGGGTCCTAGATTCAACCGAAGGATGGAGTCTCCCAGAGAGCAAGTGCCCCAGTCCACTGCCCTCCACCCCCCGTGCCACCATGATGACATGAGGTTGGGGATGGAGAGAATGAAGCCCCGATGACCTCCCAGTCAGGTGAGAAGATGGATAAGGAAGGCACAGGGGCAGAGGGGGAAGGTTCTGGAGTCAGTGTCCAGAAAGCTGGAGCTATCAACCCAACACCCTCCTTTTTTGGAAGGAAAAATGTGTTGCCAACTTTGGACGCCGAGTGGTCAGCCAAGGCAGGTCCAGAGCCCAGGTCTCTTAACTGATTCTAATGTTCTTTATACCACGAAGCACTGTATTGCTATTGCCAAGAGGGAAAGAGCCTCCTAGGGAGCCATTCTCAGGCAGGAAGCGATCCATGAAGGAACGCAACCTTATTCGTCTGTCCCTGGACCAGTTCTCTGAGAGAGCATCTGCCACCACCCCATTCCTGGGGTGTGCTGCACCCTCCTCTCAGCTATCCTGACTCTGGTGTGGAGAAAATTCATTTAAAAAATTCTTAGTTTAGCGAATAGAATACTAGAAGTTTTTTATTGTTGTTTGTTTTTCATGGGCAGGCACTGGGAATGAAACCCGGGTCTCTGGCATGGCAGGTGAGAACTCTGCCTGCTGAGCCACCATGGCCTGCCCGAATACTAGAGGTTTTTTTTTCTTTTTTCTGATTACTAGAGGTTTTGAATGTAACTTATCCCATTGGGATGGGTAGAACGAAAATGATGGAAAACTCCAAGTGTTGGCGAGAATATAGAGCCACTGGAACTTTCATTCCAGGCTGGTGGGAGTGCACATTGGTTCAACCATTCAGGAAAACTGGTAAGATTTACCAAAGCTGAGCCTACCCTATGATGCAGTGCAATCAATACAAATTAAGTGTGTGAAAAGGAAAACAACAGGAATAAAAGCAAATGAGTTCACAGAGAACAGATTTCTGATCTAAACTCGTTCTTATGTTCAGTATCTAGCCATGGGCTGGATATATTCAGATACTCCATTTGGCTGGGTTGAGAAAGAAATGTCTGTTCTACACTTGAGCTAAGACATAAGGCAGGGAGAGGGAGACAAACAACTCTAGGACAAAGAGGGTAGGGCTGGGAGAGAGAAAGAGTGTGGGAGTAGAGCTTGATATGCCTTGGCCTCCTTGCTACAGGGCATCCTCCCATGCTGGTGTTGAGTGTGGCAATGGCCCCTGCCATTTCTGGATGTTACAGTCTTCAGCTTCCACCCATCTGCTCTTTCAAAGTCACCAGGGAAAGGTGAGTCAAACATGGTCACGAATTATGGCTCCAGCTCTTCCTAACTAATTACCTTCCATCTGTCTCTTCCTTTCCCCATCATCAAATTTTACTTGAGCACCTCAATATGCCAGGCACCATGCAGGGTGCCAAGGATATGGGGATACGCCAGACACCACCTCTGCCTTCAAGCAATTGATGTGTTGTAGGAATTGACAGATGTGTAAATAACAATATAAAGTATGATGTCTATACTAGGTGTGGTGGCAACACAAAACAAAGATCCTCAGGGGAGGATGAAAGGAAGCTATCACAGACGGGGCCGAGCTTAATTCTAGTCTTGGAAGACGAGAAGATCTTCACTGGTTGGACAAGAAGGGAAAAGGAAGTCATTGAAAGGGAGAAGCGGAGGGCAAAGTCACAAGGGCATGACATAGTCCGAGAGACACCAGAAGCTGCAAGTAGTTCCACCTTGCTCAGGGGTTAAGATGGAGTGGGGGTTAGGGTGGGATGAGGGGACTGTCTGGAGAGATAGGCAGTGACCAGGTTGTTTGGAGTGAACCTCAGGAGCCTGGACCTTAATTTATAAGAAAGGAGGAGCCAATACAGGAAAGATGTATTTGTTTGTTTTTAAATCGAGATTTAATTTGTACACCGTAAAATAAGCAGCTCCTCGGTGTACCACTTGGTAAGTGTTGACACACACATGTCGTGCTCCAGAATATTTTACCACCGCAGAGCACTCCCAGGTGCCGCTTCCCAGACATTCTTCTCTACCCCCAGAAGCCACCGCCGATCCGATTTCCAACATTATAGGTTAATTTTGCTGATTCTAAAATTTCAAAGAAGTGGAATCACACATTATGTACCTTTTTTGGTGTCTGTTTTCTTTCACTCAGCATGTCTTTGAGGTTCATTCATTTTGTTGCATGTATCAGTAGTTCATTCCTTTTAATTACCGAGTAGTCTCATCACAGGATGTTAAGATGGAACATGGGGTGGCTATTTTAGAATTTTCAAATGGCAGGATCACTCAGACAGCTAGCTAAAGAATGGAATATCATGGAAGGAAAGATGGGACAGAGAGTCCAGTTAGGAGACTATGGCAGTAATTTAGAGGGGGAATTATAAAGGCTTGATCAAGATATTAGTTGATAAGATAGAGAAGGAGGAGATATGAGAAATATGAAGACAGTAGAGGTTTCAGCATCCGGATGAGGGAGCCTGCAGCTCAGAAGAGAATCTGGACAGGAACCCTCCATTTCCAAGATAAAGCTGAGGCCACAGGAGTGGGTGAGCTTATGAAGGAAGGAGGTGAAGGGTGAGAAGAGAAGAGGCCAGGGATTCAGCCTGGCAAAGGAAGAGGGGCAGGAAATGGCATCACAGAGGACATCGGAGAACAGGGCACAGTAACTTCACAGACACCAAGGGGAAAAGCAGTGAGGCTGCAGGGTATGATCCAGACGTGGAGAAGGATAAAAGAGGGAAAGAGCCCCTTCTGTCTGGCAATTAGGGGTTCACTGGTGTCTTTTAACAGAGGACTTTCTGATGGAACCGCGGAGGAAGAAACCAGATTCCAGTGGCTTGAGAGTGAGCAGTTGAGAGTGCAGAGAAAAGCAGAGACAATTCTTCTGAAGCGCTTGCCCCGAACAGAATAGCAGAGAGAGTGCAGTAGCTAGAAGGGGAGGGCAGGAGAGAGACTTGAGCCAGGCACAGCTGGCAGCAGGATGGAAGGAGCCAAGAGAAAGCCGAGGAGGAAAGAACAGGAGGGAGTGGAAAAGAGATTCAGCAAGGTTCTCCTTTCTGAATCTCAGTCTCCTCAGAGGTAGCCATTTATTTGAGGATTAAATAAGATAATATATGCGAAAGCACTGAGCCTAGTGCTTGGCACGTGAGAGAGGTGCGATAAACACTAGTTTCTCTTTTTTTGCAGTCTTCACCTCCCACTGAACCACAGATTCTGCTCCCAGAAGACCTGTGTTTACTCACCCGGAGACCCGGTCCTGAACCCCCCAGCTGGCCTGAACCCTTCCTCTCCCCACTGGGGGAAAGGTACATACATGTTAAATACCAGGGCGATGACGTAGTCTGGAGAGACGGTCACTTTCCAGTCGCACTCCTTGCCTGGAGGGTAAGGTTCTGGGTAGTTTGGTGACAGAATGACTCCTGATGGTCCTGTCAGGTCTCCCCCGCAGGGAGCTGAGGAGAGAGGAAGACGAGGGTAAGTCTGCCTCCTTCTCCCAGTCAGATTTTAAGGGGTCATTGACAAGGCACACTAGAGGAGAGGTTGAGTAGGGTAGATCTAAGTTAAAATCTGGCTTGGCCACTTCCTGGCTGTGTGACCTCAGGGAACTTACTTCACTCTTACCTCAGTGTTTTTCCTCTATTCTAAAGAGAGGTAGCATCCTCTTCATTGGATGGTTGTAAAGATTATCAGAGATGTTTGTTAAAGCATTTGGCTGTAAATACTCAATACATGACAGCCACCAGCTGACTCTAGGGCATACATGTACATGATATCTTTCCACTGCCCCCACATCCAGCTTCCAGGTGAATTTTGTAGGTGTTTATGGCATGTTCCAGGACACTCGAGCAGAGGAAAACATAATCCTGTAACTTTCCAAGTGTTACTGGGTTTCTGTACTGCCAGAGCTCTTGGCATTGTTCAAGGCTGCAGATACCGTCCAATTTCCCAAAAGCCCTTGTCCAAGAGTTTGTTTGTACCCCGGCTACATGGAGACTTTACAAATCCTCAATTAGTCCATTGTGCTCTCCCAGCCCTGGGCTCACAGAGCTTTCAGGCAGCAGGGAGCGGGGAGGGTAGCTCGATGATATGGCAAATTACTCACCCCGGACCTCCTGGGTAGCTTCCCCAGATCCCGAATCAGGTTCTCCCCTACACAGCCAGGCTGTCACACAGCATAGGGGTTTGGTAGGGTAGAAGCTGGGAAACATACAGAGTCTTTACCAGGAACAGATGGCCGATTATAAATACGGTCTGAAAACCACAGGGCACCACTGGAGGTTGGCAGTAGAGTCAGCAAAGGGTGGACTCACAAGGAGCACAGAGAGAAAGCCAGGCAGGTGGAGGCCAGAAAACCTAAGACAGGACATCACGATGGGAGCCAAAGGGTCTATCCAAACACCAAAGTTAAAAGCACTAGTAGGCTTGCTTGTATAGAGCGGAATTTTATTGCCTCCTGCTGTGCCCTTTACTTAGGGCCCGATTTAAAGGGTGTGGGGTCAGTTCCCAACGTGATTTCTTTAAAAAATGGTAGGTTTTCAGGTCACACAAGCCCTAACATGGAGAAACATAAGACCCGAGAGGCCATGAATAGCAGTGGTTTTTCCCATGGGAAAATACATCCCAAGGACCACTTTGAGAACCAGAAATACTCAAGTGGGCACCTATTATACGTCACGTATACATGTTTACATTTACCTAATGTAAACTATGGACCATAATTAACGGTATAGTTTTAATAATATTGTTTCATCAATTGTAACAAGATACCTTGCTAATGCAAAGTGTTAAAATTAGGGAAAACTGTGTGTGTGGGTGGGAGGGACTTTGAATTTTTCTGTTGTAGGTTTACGGAACTCTGATTTTCCCATAAACCTACAACTTCTCTAGTAAAAATAAAATATCAGACACCATCACATACCTACCAGAATAGCTAAAATGTAAAATGCTGATAATAACGTGTTGGTAAAGATGTAGAGCAGCATATATGCACTGCTGATGAAAAAAATTGTACAGCCACTTTGGAAAGCTATTTGGTAGCATCTATTAAGTTGATTATAAGTACATTGTATTACTTAGCACTTCCAATCTAGATACATATCCCACAGATCTACAGATGGTATGTACACTAAAAACCATGTATAAGAATAGCCGTAGCAGTTTTAAACCGAGAACATTTCAAAAGTCTATAAAAAATAAAGTGGATTTAGAAATTGTGGTACATTTACATGTTAGAATACCACATAGTAATTAAAATGAACTATTCTTATACTGAATGTTATACTCAATGATATGAATAAATTGGGCTGATATTATGTTGAAGAAAAAAAAAAAAGCCTGACACAAAAGAATACATACTAAAATAACCCCAAAAGGGTCAAAGAAACTGTGTAAGGGTAGTGATTAGGTTCAGGCAGAAGAAAAAAATGTAGTGATGGGGTGAGTCAAAAAGGAGGCTGCTAGGTGCTGGTACTATTTTATTTCTTGACCTGGGTGGTGACTACATGGATATGTTTACTTTGTGATAACTTCTCTAGCTGAATACTTAGTAATTGTAACTTTTCCATATATATATTTCAGTAAAATGTTTATTTTTAAAAAGTGGAAAAAAATGGTGCGCCATCATGCATTGAACATGTATTACCAAGTCAACAGCTATAGGTCTATAGAAGAAAAAAAAAAAGAGATCACACTGGAGCGCCGGGGGTGGGGGTGGGGGAGTCCTTAATCCAATACAACTGGTGTCCTTATTAGAGAGGGAGAAGAAATGCAGACAGAAATGGAGAGAAGGCGGTCCTGTGAGGACGGAGACAGAATTTGGAATTCTGCTGCTGCAAGCCAAGGAATGCCAGGGGTTGTTGGCAAACACCAGCAACCAGAGGGGGCAAGGAAGGATTCTTCCCTACAGGTTTCAAAGGGAGCGTGGTCTGGCTGACACCCAGATTTTGAGCTTCTCCCTCCAGAGCTGAGAGGCGATCAGTTTCTGTTGTAAGCCTCCCGGGTTGTGGGGGGGGCATTAGAGCAGCCCTGGCAGACAAGAAGAGATGCAGGAGCTGGCTGATGTCTCACATCAGCCCTAGTGAGCTAGGGGTCAGTTCTTCCTGTTTTAAAGGAAGAAACTGAAGCTCAGAGAGATTAAGTAACTAGCCCAAAGTCACTCTGAGACTCAAAGCCCGTGATTCTTCCATTTTTCTCTATCACCTCGGCACCGTTGGTGGCAGTGGAGTAAAGAGGAAAGAGTGCTCCTCTTTGCATCCCGAATGGGGAGAAAGCATCCATGGAGGGGATGGTTCCTTGGGTCAAGTCTGCTTGTGTCTTACCTTCAATCCATTGAACCCTGTCTAGAGTGGAGGCTTAGATAAATGGGATGGACTGGGGGGATTGCATCACCAGGATAAAACCCTGAACTGGAAGACTGAAATTTCCAGTTCACAGAGAGGGGCCAGCTTCTATCCAGCCCATCCTGGAGATATTCTGAAGTAGCCAAAGTGAAGAGAAAGCCTGTGTTATACCAGAAATCCCAGCTCCCTGGTGGGTCTTTCCAAGGGAACCCAATCATGCCTCCATTCTGGGCAAGTGTTCCCGGGCTCGACCTCCCTTTGCCAGTTCAGGAGTTTCGCTACTGTTCCACAGACTGGGTGAGTCTGGGTGTTTCTGAAACCACTCCTGTTATGCCCGACCTGCACTCAGGTGTCTGCTGCCTGCTCAGGGCCCAGGCATGGGCTGCAGTGCCCTGTGCCAGCTATGCCTGGGGGCACTGGAAGGGCTCCTGAGAAGTGCTTCACTAACAGGAGGCTCCCACGGCTTGGGGCTGATTTAGGGGCATAAAGGGAAAGAAGGCTCCCATCTGTCTCCCAGGCCCAGGCACTAGCAAACACAGCAGCTGAGTGGTTGGAGACCAAATGAGGTCTTGCATTGCTCTTTCGGCAACTACTTATTTGGGGTTGGGGCTGGGTAGCCAAACTGAAATAGCCTCCGGGTCTCAATTCCCATCTAGGGCACTTGCCCCGCATCCCCATTGCAGTCCATTGTCCACTCCCTATTACCAGTTAGGTTGTGCCCTGCTGGCCCAGGCTTAGCACTCACTAAACCTTGCACACCCAGATGGGAGTGGGCACAAGCTAATAATCATTCTAGGTGGTCAAGAAGTGGGCAGAAAAGCCCCCTTTGGGGAATGGTGAGAATGGGGAGAAATTCAACTTCCCCAAGTTTAATTCTTGATATTCTCACAAGCAGTGTGGACAACCAAAGCTATAGGCTGAGCCCCCAGTCTTGGGGTTTGTTCATATGAAACTTAACCCCGCAAAGGATAGGTCAAGTCTACTTAAAATTTAGGCCTAAGAGTCACCCCCAAGAGAGCCTCTTTTGTTGCTCAGATGTGGCCTCTCTCTCCAGCCAACACAACAAGCAAACTCACCACCCTCCCCCTCTCTGCATGGGACATGACTCCCAGGGGAGCGGACCTTCCTAGCAACATTGGACAGAAATCCTAGAATGAGCTGAGACTTAGTATCAAGGGATTGAGAAAACCTTCTCGACCAAAAGGGGGAAGAGTGAAATGAGACAAAGTGTCAATGGCTGAGAGATTCCAAACAGAGTTGAGAGGTTATCCTGGAGGTTATTCTTATGCATTAAGTAGATATCATCTTGTTATTCAAGATGTAATGGAGAGACTGGAGGGAACTGCCTGAAAATGTAGAGCTGTGTTCCAGTAGCCCTGTTTCTTGAGGATGACTGAATAATGATATAGCTGTCACAATGTGACTGTGTGATTGTGAAAACCTGTGTCTGATGCTCCTTTTATCTACCTTGTCAACAAACGAGTAGAACATATAGAATAAAAATACATAATAGGGGGAACAAATGTTAAAATAAATTTAGTTTGAAATGCTAGTGATCAATGAAGACGAGGGGTAAGGGGTATGGTAGGTAAAATCGTTTTTTTTCCTTTCTTTCCTGTGCTCGTTTTATTTCTTTTTCTATTGTCTTTTTATTTCTTTTTCTGAATTAATGCAAATGTTCTAAGAAATGATGAATATGCAACTAAGTGATGATATTGTGAATTACTGATTATATATGTTTTATTTGGTTTGTTAATTTTTTAAATAAATAAATAAATTAATTAATTAAAAAAAGAGATCTGGGCAGACTGCATTGAGTGGTGAAATTTTGCAAAAAAAGGCATCATTTTAAAAGTCACACACTCCTGGGTTAAAATTCGGATAATGTCACTTACTAAGTGTGTGATTTTGGGCAAGTTATCCAACTTCTCTGAGCCTCCATTTCCTCATTTATAAAATAAAAAAAAGAATAATAATGACAATGGCTTCAAACATATACAGTGTTTATTGTGAACCAGGCACAGGTCTACGTGCCTTATAATATTATCTTATTTAATGCTAAGAACAACCTCATGAGGTAAGTGCTGCCATTTTACAGGTGAGGACAGTGAGGCACAGAGAGGTTAAGTCTTTATTCTAAGGCCACACAGCTAGTTGTGGTGAAGCCAGATTCGATGCCAGGTAGTTGGATGCAAGAACCTAAGCTCTTAACTTATCACATGGTGATTTAAACTGCAATAATGTAGCTAAAACGTGCGGCCCAGTGCTTATCATGCAAATGATGCCCAATGCATATTTGTTTTCTTCCTCACTATAACGAAGGGTTATCAAGGCCAGCTAGACCAGTCACGATTGTCTACCAAAGGAGCTGGAAATGAGGGGCTTGTCACTAGGATTTCCAGTCTGCTTGAGAAAAGAGGCAAAGACATTCATTTTGTTGCCTGAGGAATATTTTCCAAAGCTAAGTGTAGAAGAATGAGTAGTGAAAGCTGAATTAACCTCTCTGTCCTGCTCACTGAGTTTATTGCTCTCACCAGTTTAACCTAGTGAAAACCTCCTTCCCACTTGGGACAATCTGTCTGAAGACCTGCACTTCTGTAAGATAAGTTTAAGGAATCACAGTCTTCCAGAACTTTGAATTTAAAAGGGGCCTCTGGGGTCACCTGATTCTTGCCTGGGCCTCACCTGAATTCCTTAGACCAGAGGAGGGAATTCTGGCTTAGGAAAGGGAAGGGAGTCCTAGCCTTGAAAACAGGACCCAAAGAAGGAAAGGAAGGAGGAAAGAAGGTAGGAGGGCGAGAGGGAAATCAGTGTTTCTTGAGATTAGGGTTGGGTGTTTCCCCATGAGAGCAGTATATTTATTTACCCTGACTTTACAAATGAGGAAAATGAGGCTCAGAGAGTTGAAGCACTTTTCCAGAGTCACCAAACCAGATAGAGCCAGATCTGCCTGATTCAATACCCTGCACTCTTCCTGCATATCACAACACGTGGTTATGGATCGAACTGGTTCTAGAACCCAGGTCCTAGCTGCATTCTCCATGCTTCCTGCCCCACTCACCCATGTGTCTCCTAATCGCCACGGAGAAGTGGGATTGAGTGTCTCCCCCTCAATGCCAGGGCTCAGAGCCATGTCTGCCAAAGGCCAGTCCTTAGATGCCTGGACTGTGCTGCCTGGGAAAGGTCCAGGGCACTCTGCTGGGGTATGACTCAGGGTTCCTCTGAACCCATCTCCAGCCTGGGAAGCAGCATGGGAAGGAGGAAAATGAAAGGCATTGCGTTCTAACTGCTGTGGGTGTATCTTGCTTCTGCCATACCCCAGTTCTGTGATCTGGGGCAAGATACTCAAATCTCTTAAGTTTCAGAATCCTTGACTGTAAAATGAGGGGATGGTGCTGACTTCAGAGAGCTGTTGGGGAAATCCAACGAGGTTATGCAGGCAAACGTCCGGTGAAGGGATGATACACAATCAGGACTCAATGACTGTGGTTCTCTTCTCTTCTAATACCCAGTGTTGAAATGGGAGAGAAATGCATTCGTTATCTTTCATGAGAGAAAGAGCCACATGGAGGTGAGCACGTGGAATGCCTATTGTTATTTCTCTTTCTTTCCTGTTCCCCTCTCCCTTCAAGTTTCTACTCACCCTTCCAGCTTCAGGCACCTAGGGATGAATTATAGGGAGCAGGATTATCGAGTCCCCATCCTTTACGAGCAACATGACTTTGGGCTGGGCTCTGAGCCTCTGTTTCTTCATCTATCAAATAGGGAGATTTTGAGGACAGATCTGGAGAACCACAGCCCAAGTAACCAATAATTTCCTTGAGAAAAAGAAAACCAAAGATCTGTCCTTTAAACCCTGAGTCTGTGGGTGCCGTGACTCATTTCGGAACTGCCAACCCTTGCTACTCGAGATGGTCCATCATCCCCCTTGCAACCAGAATAGCCTGGGCTAGGCAGAAAAGGGACAGATATGCTTGACTTCAAAATCTTGGGGACCACGTGGGAGAGGGGACTTTGTGGTGTGTGTGCACACATGCACATGCATGCAACAAAACTTTGGGTTTTCTGCAACTTTCAGCTATGCAGAGTCTCCTGGCCCTAGACTCAAGATGTCACTGCTGATTATGGGAGAGGTCTGGAGCACGCGGCTGATGAGACCAGAGGGAAAGGGTCACTCCGCAAGTGCTTCGTACCGATGCAGGTTGGCGGGCTGGGCTGCCAGAAGAACCTGTTCTCGATCTTCACACAGCTGATCTCTGCGCTTCCCTGCAGCGCATAGCCAGGGTCACACTGGAACACCGTGGAGTCGCCAGCCTCCCAGCTATCACCACTCCGGCTCCCATTCTGTGGGACCCCAGGGTCATTGCAGGATGTTGCTGTAGACACTAGAACAAGTTAACAGAAGAGGAAGTGAGACTGTCTAGATGTCTGTCGGACAGCGGGGCTCCCAGCTCATCGCCCTCACCAATATCACCACTGTCTTGACCAGGGCCACCATGGTGACCGCTCCCATCACCTCCACACCTTGTCACTCACGGCAGCAGCAGTGCCACTGCTTCCATTCTCACCAGGATGACGGCCACTACGTCCATCGCCACTTGTGATCACACTGTCACTCTCACTGATATCACCACCATCCATCCCCCAGTGCCTTCACCATTGCCATCATCAGCCTGTCACGAACTACTGTGACATAATTGCGCCATTATGAGTATAGAATTCAGTTCAATTTGATTTGAGAACCAAGTGTTGTTACATAGACAAAGCCTTGCAGTTTTGTATAATGTAACAAATATTATTGCTAGGAGGGAGTGACAAGATGATGGAGTATAATTCAATGTATTCAATCAGAAGGATTTTGCAAAGCAGTTTGGGAGTTGGTGGTTGAAGGGTGGTTGTGAGATGGCAGGGAGTTTCTAAAGGTGGCTGCTCTCTCTTGCATGGCAAACCACCAAGGACCCACCATATTAAAATCATGCTCAGAGAAAAATCGGATGTCTGTAGCAAGCGGCAAAGTAAAGTTCAAAACAAACACGAGTGACTGAGATGGATTAAAAATTCAAAAACTCAGGCATTTGGGAGATGTTTGCAGTCTAATACCTACACTAGGCTAACAGAGTAGATGTTTCAAAACATGGAATGAATGATGGAAAGAAGGAATAAATGAATAAAAGAACGAGTCAGTGAATGAATGAACAAATGCAATATGAGAGCACACCAAAGGGAATGGTTTAAAAGGGAAGTCTAGAGAGAGGATTCTGAGGCTGCTGCAACAAGCCCAGCTGCTTCCGCAGCCCAGAGCTGATGGCGGGGCTTGGTCCTCACCTATGCCACCATTTGCAAACTGTGGCTGGCAGACCCCGTGCAGGAGGTGCTGGAGGTCACGTGATAAAATTAATTTTACACTAAAACAAATGAATTTATTATTATGGGGTAGAATACAAGAGTCAGTTTAGTTTTTAAGTGAAATCACGAAGCCTCGGGGAGATTTTGTGCATGCTACACCCTCTCGATCTCCTGGGTGTATGCAGTCACTCTGTCTGCTATTTGGAGGGCTCCAGTGGATGATTTTGAGAAGCACTGGCCTAGGGCAACTGTATACACTAAGTTACTAATTATAAGATCTATTCTGGAATTACAGCATCTGATACCTTATATACCTTATGTTAATGTTTACATTTGTACAGTACGCTGTAAAAGAGGAGAAAGCTAAGTCTGTTTTTAATTGGGAAGAAAAAAGATCAGTCTTTATTTGACTTTTATAAATAAATTCAGTATGTGTCAGATAGTGACACTTTTAGGCAACATACCACCAACCATAGCTCACAGCCAAATCTAGCTCTGTGCCTATTTTCGTAAAAGAAGTTTTGTTTACATCTTGCCTATGGCTGTTTTTGGGATATGGTGGTAGAGTTGAGTCATTGCGACAGAAAACATATGGCCCACAAAACCTAAAATATTTATTATCTGGCCTTTTACCAGAAGAAGTCCACTAACCTCTGGTATATGGTGTCCTGTCTTAGACCCTCCTCTTGAGGTCAGGTTTTAAAAACATTTTCTTTGCTTGTATCCAGCTTTAATCATTGACACCATCGATGATCTGCCATCACTCCACCCCAACCACATTTGTAAAATGTTCTCCCAACATAGCAAGCTCAGGACCCCCTCAAGGATGATCTTGCTGCAGATTTTCCCAGGCTAGCTCCAAATCATCAGTTCAGTTCTCAGCTGTAACAGCCCCTCCTCTGACAGGCCTCCTTGATCACCTCCTTCTGAGCTCATCGCTTAACTCCATCTTATCAATTACATCAGATTATTTTGTTTTATTATTTTTCTATAGTATAGTATGTAACAATCTTGCCAATTTATTTGTTTGCTTCTTTATTGTATATCACTTGTATATCTCTATGGGAGCAGGGACCTTGGCTGTTTTGCTCCCCCCCAAAATATTTGTTGAATGAATGAATGAATGAATGAATGAATAAATCATCACTCTGTGACACTTACTGAATTTATTTATAAAGTCAAAAAAGACTAATCTCTTTTTTCCCAATTAAAAACAGGCTTAGCTTTCTTTTCTTTTTTTTTGTGCACTGTACAAATGCAAATGATTCTCTAGAAGAAAAATGGCTCAGTGTTCTGGCCATACTCGAAAAGAATATTTGTACGAGTGGCAGTAGGGTGCAATGATTAAGTGCCTTGTGTTTGGGAATCAGACACGTGGGTTTTGATCCAGGTTCCGCTATGTGTTAACTAGCTGGGTTTGGATGAGAAACGTTGGGGGACCTTGGAGCCCACATCTGCAACGTGGATTAATAACGGTACCCATAATGCAGCAAGGTGCCTGCTCAGTAGATGGCAATGATTGTACTTCCCTCTTCCTCAGTGCTTCACCTCACCTTTTCTTGTTCTCACTTTCTCCCTTTAACGCTCCTGAATTTGAGCTGCTTGGCAAGCCCTGGAGAAAAGCTGGAGCCACGTGGTACAGACAGGATGTTAGATGTTACACAGTCATGTTTACTTAATAAAGCCAAGCCTGCACTAATGGTCTCTGGCATTTCTGTACAATCCCCTGTCAAACACACACTACACAGTTAACCCTGGGGTGGGCTATTCTCTCTTCCCCAGAGTGGTCCTGGTATTTGCTAACTGATGACAGCAACAGGGAGGGTGACCTTTTCCAAACCTCGGGCATGCCCAGAGCACTGGACCAGCTTCTCATGGCCTTCCTGGATCCCTGGCTTGGAGTTTGGTCCTTCTCTGGGGACCTAAGCAATGCTAAGGCAGTTTGCCCAAGAAGACCCTCATGTTAGAATAAACCACCCATTCATTTGTTCATTTCTTCTTTTGTATAGAAAGCACTGAGTGAGCACCTGCTGTATGCCTGCACTGTGGGAGAATCTGAGAGGTGTGGTTGGTCTCTACCCTCAAAGAGTTTTCTGTGTGATGGCAAGTACATGGCCAATTCCAAGAAAAGGCAGAATTCTGGTACTGATAATGAGCTGAAGATATAGAAGTAAAATGCCTCCAGCAAGAGGCTACTGCAATTTATTCTAAATGAGGCGTTTAGGAGAAAGTGGCATCTAAGATGAGCTCTGAAGGATTAATAGGAGAATTTCTACAGGGAGGGCAATACCGGAGAAAGCAGCCTGTGAAACCAAAGCAGCACGAGTGTGCCCCAGGGAACCTGTCCCACGTGGCAGCAGTGAGGATTCCGGCAGAGGTCAGATAATGCAAATCTATAGGGGAATTTGTCAGGACAGTTATGAGTGTAAAAAAAAATTTTTTTTAAAGCCATACCCATCAGCTTGGGCACTTTCAGAGACAATACATGTCTGGCTTTAATTATTCATAATGCTCTTTTCTCCAGAGAAAGGAACTGAGAAATAGCTTCAGCAATCCACCCTTATTGCTAGTAGATTCTCCTATTGCTTATTCTAGCAATTTCCAAAGTTTGTTGCATCAAACTCTAGTCTGTTGAGACAGCCTAAAAAAAAAGTCATTCATCGCCAAATAAGTTTGGGAATTGTGACATACTGGACATCTTTGGAATTCAAATGCATTAGCATAGCAGAAGTTCTGAGATGTCCCATATTAAAGATAACCTCTTTACGTCTGCCTTAACCCAAGGAGCCCCCCAACATTCTTTGACTATGCAAACTTCTTTTATTTGCAATACCACTTCATATTCCACGGAACCCCAGGGGTCAAGAATTGCTTATGTAACCTGCAGCCCCCTTGCTGCCCTCTGGTGGGACTCTAATCCTTAGGTGGGGTTTAATAGTCCCAGACACTTTCTCCATGGGTGAGCAGGTGCCTGGATTTTCAGGAAGATGGCTCCCAGTGAACCCTGTAATAAGATATTCACATTGCTAAATGTCCACTGCCATGGGGAAGACAGATGCATAAAGAGGCTAGAAGTAGGGTTTGCAACCCCATTATAAGATCACTGGTGTCAGAGATATGCTCCAACCACCTTTCATTGATTCACCAACCAAGTGAAAGTGTGAAGGCAATGATAGGGCACACATGCCGCATAGACTGGCTCTGGAGTCACTGCAAAAACTGCCCCCCACCACTCAGCCCCAAGCATAGAGGAGTGAGGAAGAGATGATAATGAAGACAGCTGCTGTATAATAAATAGAAGCCCAAGCTGAGGCAGAGTCACTTGTTCAGGGAGATGAGTGATGAGAGAGGCACTTCAGAGGAGATGAGATGGTGCATCCCAGGGAGGAGGCGGGACTGATCATATAAATTATCTAATATTGAGATTTGGACGTTTGAGCATTGCTCATTTTTGGTAGTTCTTTGTCATGCTCCTCCATATTTGGCTACTGTGGTGTATAATTAATTGAATTTAGATTATTTGTGCTTGGCTTCCAGTCTTTACTGAAACCTGCACTAAACTAAGAACCAGAACATGGCATTATATCAGCTCTTCCATAACTGTGCCTGAAGCCACTGTCACCTTGTACCTCCCCTACCTTCCTCCTGCTACTTGAGTTTCAGCTCCAGTGAGCAATGCTCCATTTCCAGAACCTTCTTTCCCTCTGCACTGTTCATATGTTCTTTGTGCCCAGGATGCCCTTTCTGCTCTTTTCCATCTAATTAGAATCCATGAACCCTGTTTGTGCCCCTGTGGACCATTCCCTCCTTGACACTTTTTTCTTGAATAACTTCCACTTATCTTTCAGGTCTGAGCTTGGGTGTCATCTTTTCTGGATCATCTTTCTCCATGTTTCAAGGTGACCCTCTAAGTCCTTACATCATAGCTGAAATTTGTCCATGCAGACACTCACCATTGCATGATATTTGAATGATGCTCACCAGGTACCAGGCACAGAGCAGAGGCTCAATACATCTCTTTACATGAGTGGAGAGATGGAGGAAAGGGAGGGACCAAGCGGAGGAGGGAGGTTGGTGTCGGGTGGTGGGACCCAGGGCCCTGGGGCTGGCAGAGGCGAGCACAGACCTGAGAACTGGATGGCGAAGCCCTGCTTGCTGGTGAAGAAGTCGGTGCTGAACTGCAGAACAACTGAGTTGAAGGTGCTGTGCAGGTCCTTGGGCAGGGCCCGGCCGCTGAGCTCCCTCAGCAGAACTCCACTCTCCATGGGCCCGTCCCAGATGCGCAGCGTGTCGTGGACCTCCTCGGTGTCAAACACCAGGAAGTGGAGCCTGGGTGGAGAGAAGGGGGCAGCAGTTACATCAGCTCAGCTCCCTCCTCCAAGGGGTTTTCCAGCAGGGAAAGGTCTTAAACCTAGGGGAAGACTTGCAGGAAGGAAGGGAAGGAGGTATCCGGCAGCACCCTCAGGATTTCCATCCTTCAAGTCCTCACACTGGGGTTGCTAGCAACGGGGAAAAGGGCAAAGGGCATGGATTTTGTGCTTCTTGTTTATTATTATGCACCCTATGTTTCCACTCTCAGACCCCATCCCTCCATCCTATACAGACCCCAGGCTTAACTCCCGAGCCCATATCCAGTGTTGTTCTAGATATAGGGAGGAGAGTTATTGAGAAGTCAGGGTCTAGATTGAAAAAAGGATACAAGTGAAAACAAAATGGGGGTGAGGATAAGGAGTTGTGAGATCTCTGAGAAGTTGGCCCAGCTGTAGTGGGCGTCCATGAGCCTACAACCTGGCCTCTCCGAGCAGAGCTCTGGAAATTTCAGCTACACGTAGCCTTGGCATAGATAATCCTGTAGATCTCAGAAGGCCAAGAAGGGTTTCCCTGGGTGGGTAGGTGGGGCGGGGTGGTGGGGAGGGAGGTCTACAAACCAAAGACAGAGATCTCAGAGCCCGAGCACTCAGTGAAACCCTAATCCTTCCAGGATGAAAAGGTCCCAGTAATCAAAGATAGCTTTGGTTAGAAGCCTCTCTCTCAAACATTTTTTTTTCCTATTTTGGGATAATTATAGGCTTTACAGAAAAATTGCAAAGATAATACAGAGAAGTCCCATGGATCCCTCACCATTTTTCCCATTTCCGTGGTTCATTTGTCACAACTAAGAAATCAACATTGGTATAGAACTATGAACTAAATTCCAGATTATTTGGATCATACCAGTTTTTCTACTAGTATCCTTTTTCTGTTTCAGGGTTCAATCCATTTATCACATTCTCTTTTTAAAAGTATAAAAATAAAACATGTCCAAGAGAAAAAAAGCAAACAATTTACAGACTTACTGAATAAAAGAAGGTCTCTCTCTCTCTCTTTCATACAACATGGTCTCCAGAATTCTTTACTTAATATTAGTCTTAATCCATATTTTTCTAGGCTTTTATTCAATATGCATATATACATATCTCCTCCCCAAATGGGAACATTCATTACATACTTTTGTGTAACTTTCTTTCTTCACTTAATACTTTATTTATGGACATACACACATTTCATTTTTTTCTACAGAAATGGACATTACCATATTTCACTGTTTCACTCAAACCACAACGAACTCCCCAATCTTTACATAGCTTTACACACTTTATATATTCACTTGACTTGTAGGAATAATTTTTTTGGGGGAGTAAGTTATACATATATATATTTAAAATTTTGCCCTTCCAAATGATTGTGCCAATTTATATTCCCACTAAACATTATTAATGTAGCTATTCTCCCCAAATATGACCTCACCAACATGATATTCTGATCTTGTAAAGTACATTTTATATGCAAATATTTGCCCATGAGCTAGACCAAAATGAAGTTTCTCTAGTGTTTTGAGTTTACATAATTTGGGAAGGTTGGGTGTCTTTGCGTATATTTATAGCCATTTATATCTCTTACCTAATTTAACTATTTCTCTTTTTTATATGTATACATTATTATTTTAATTTGTTAGCTTTATATATTTTAACTCCTCTTTTGTATGGTCATTGCTAATATTTTCTTAGTGTCTGATGCCTCTTTTCCCTTTAAATTTTGCTTATGGTGTCTATTTTGGTATAGAAATTATCCACTTTCATGTAATTCAATAGGCTAATATCTTCCTGGGTGTCATGTCATGCTTGGGAAAACCCTCTTTTCTCTAAAATGATTAAACACAAAGCTTTAATATTTTCCCAGTAATTGTGTATTTTCACTTTTTGAGATATATAGGTTCATTATTTTTCCAAATGGACACCCAATTGTCCCAATGTCCATGCAAAATAGCTTCTTAAATATTTTGTCTGTCAAAACACCCTGTTTTTTTGAATGATGGGAAAGTTTTGGTCATGGATAGCGGTAATGGTGGCATGGCCTTGGGAACACTATTATCAGCACTGAAACATACACCTGAATATGATTAAAAGGGGTGATGCTGTATTGTATACATGGTAACAGAATAAAAATTTAAAAAAAATCATGGAACTGGGTGCACGAGTTGTTCAGTGGTAGATTGTGCACCTTATATGTGGGAAACCTGGGTTTTATTCCCAGACCATGCACCACTACCCCCCCAAAAAATCCATAGAACTACACTGCACAAATAGTGAGTCCTAAGTTAAACCATGGACTTTAATTAATCGTACAATCACAAAAAAGTGCTATCATCAATTGAACGAATGTTACACACCAGGGCAGGGTGTTGGTGATGGCATGGTGTGTGGGAATCCTGTGTTTTATGCATGATCATCCTGTAAACTCATAACTTTTCTAAGGAAAAAAAAATACAAAGGAAAAAAATCTCCACCCTCTGTGCATCTTCCTTAGCATTTATCACAGCCTAAACTTACTTTATTATTTGTTTTTTATATGTCTCCCCAAATAGAATATAATTTTCATGAGTGTGAGCTCAGGTCACTATTGGAGCCCAGTGCCTAGGACATGTCACACACTTTAGATGGGGCTTGTGGACACCTGTGGAATGGACACGCACAAGTCACTTAACAATCCCGGCTCCCCTCACTGGTTTGAAATGTCACTTTGGTCATGTGTCCCCTTCTAGATGCTCTCCTTGGTGCCAGTGGTTCCCTCCTTTGCCTCTACTGGATTCTACTTGTGGTACAGGAATACCTGCTACAGCAGTTTTGATCTTTTTATGGGGCAAGTTCTCCATCATACTCTTTCCCCCAAATTTCTTAGTTAATTTCCCAAATGTAAATTCTCAGATAAATTGTATGACTATCAAGTTCCAGAAATATCCCCTTGAAGTTTTGGTTGGAATTGACCATATTTATTGATTAATTTGGGGAGAACTGACATCGTTATGCTATTTATTTTTTCCCAACCAGGAACATTGCAGATAATTGATTTAGGGCTTCGTTTTTGTACCTTGGCAAAGTATTGTGGCTTTTTGTTAGTACACTACTTATTAAATTCACTCTTTGGCAGTCTATAAGCATATGGGCTTTTGGTGCCATCATGGATGGGAATACACTTTTAGTTACAATTCTAGTTATTTATTGTCGGATCTATCTATATTTATCTATGCTATCCTATATCTATCTATCTATCTACCTGCCACCATCTACCACAATATTTTCAGTTACCAATTAGCTCTAATAGAATCTAGTTATTCTCTTGGATTTCCTAGGTAGGTTATTCAGATATGGGTGAAGATTGCTCAATGCCAGGAGCTGCTGTGGCTTTTCTCAGCAGCTGTGTTTTGTTTTATTTCCCCTGGCTGGCCTCCCCTCTGAGGGCTCCAGACAGAGCAAAGACAGATGGGCTTCCTTCTCTCAGGGTGCTCAGCATGAAACAAGCCAGCAGCCTGGGGTCCCACACTTTGATTCAGAAGAGGGAGAAGGAGCTCCGCAGAGGTGAGCAAATAAGCATTCTCACTGCCATGCCAAGCTACCCCTTTCCTTCTCTGCTTTCTCCATGTTACTCAACAGCACCGTGAAATAGGTAGGCGGCAGTAGAAGCAAACCAAGCAATAGGCTGTGCGGTGCCTCTGTAAGCACTCTCAAGGAAGAGAGGTTTGCATGGGTTGGCTTGTCAGGGAAGGAAGGAATGAGACTTGAAGCTTGGGTAGCATGAAAGGGAGTGTTGTTTTTTTTTTTGGAATTAATGAGATGAGATAAGACCCAGAGGCAGAGGTGCATGTGAGAAGGTACATGTCATGGGGAAGATAATGAGGTTCTCAAAATTAGGTAAAGGAGTCTGGGCATTATCTTCCTTACTAGAAACAGAGACAGTCTCAAGCCCCTGAAGGTGAATAATTGAATGAATAAGTGAGTGAGTGATTCGATGAATCAATGAATGAAATCATAGGAGGTTTATTCTGGTGGAGTTCTAGAAGTAACATTATAGAAATGTTATTTATATAACAACCCTGGTGTATAAAGCACTTTCACATGATTGCATTTAATTCTCATAAGCATCTTTAGTTGGTAGATGGCATCATTCCATCTTTAAAATGAGAATACTGTAGTCCAGAGAGGGAAAGTAACTTGCCCAAGGTCAAAGGCTGAAGAAATTATCATATAATCACAATCTGGGTCAGATTTCAATGCTCAGTGCTCTCCCCTGATGCTGCCCACACCTCCAGGAGGAGCAGGCTGTGGCCAAGAGCCAGGCGTGCACTGGAGAGTTTGCATGTGAATCACACACGAGGTTAATGGGCTGGTATTCAAGACCATGGATTAAAAATGCCAATTCATTGCAATTCAGCTTCGTTGATCTGATAATCAGGCAAATTCAAAGACTTGACATTGATGAGGTCAAGAGACATGTCAGAAGTTGGGGAAAGGAGGAAGCCTGAGATCCTTTGAATGCAGAAACAATACAACTTGACAACTGAAAGGACAGAGGCTGAAGTTCCCAACCTCTTTCTGCATTCATTTATTTAAAACACTTCCCACGGCTGGGTGCTAGGATATAAAGGAGGGTATGACAGCCATGGAGCTGTTTTTCAGCAGTTGCTGGAGATAGGCAATACACCCTCATGTGCAAACCCATGGAAAGATGATCAGTTGTGGCAATGGAGGAAATAGCAGTTTGCTGTGGCTATTTGAGTGGTGAAGGCAGACCTCTCTAAGAAGGGGACATTGAAGCGAGATGAAAGGCTCAAAGGGTGCTCACCACGGGAAGACCAAGGTGGAGTAAGGGGCAGGAGAAAGCACATGCAAAGGCTCCAAAATGGAACCAGCCTGGAGCGGTTGATCAGTGAGGCTGGGCCGAGAAAGACAGGCAGACGCATGAGCATGTGGGACCTGGTAGGTCAGGAAAGAAGTCTGGACTTTCATCTATGAGTTTAGGGAAGTCATCGAAGGATTTTAAGCTGAAGCCCAACAGGATCCAATTTAAATTTTCAGATTCCTCTTCCTCTCTGGATAAGAGTTGATGGGCAAGTGAGAGAGGATGAGTGGATGCAGGGAAGCTAGCCAGGAAGCTGTTGCAGGAGTCTAGTAATTCTCTTTATTATGAAGCCCTGATGATTGCCATTAAAGATGTGGTTTAAATGGCCACATTTAGCAATGCTGAAGGTGAACATCTGGTTTCCTTTTTTTTTTTTGGCTTCTGTAACACTCAAAACAGTTTGAGAATCCTGCCCTCACTGTCCCCCCAGGTGAGGAGGTAATGAAAGAAAGGGCAGAGGTGAAAAGCAGTGCCTTTTGCTTGCTTAGAGGTATTTCTTTCTTGGAACCACTGATGTGAATGGACAGACTCCAAGGAGGAGGGATGATGTTTATGGGTGGGGCTCTGTCTGAGAGCTGTGGAAATGCAGAAGGCACTGTCCTTGCCCTGGAAGATTATGTTGTTTATTGAAATAAACACAGAGAACATGATAATATATGGAATAAGTGCTAAAAGTGGGATAAAGTGTGATCAAAATAACCGGAGGAGAGAGAGAACTATACATTTGTGGGAAATCTCCTACTTGCCAAGTACTTTATGTGTATTGTCTAACAGCTTCATAAGACTCCTGCAATGTAGAGTCTTCATTCCATTTTGCTGATGGGAAAGCTGAAGTTCCAAGGGGTTAACATAGGCAACTCGCCTGGGATCAGAGCCAGGGTTCCAACCATATTTGTCTGCTATCAAGGACCTTTGTCTCACACCATCTTCTTCACCTGGTTGAGCAAATCAAGGAAAATGTCAAGGAGAAGATGACTTTGAAGCAGTTTTGAAGGAAGAAATCAATTGAGATAAAGGAACACCATCACAAGAGAAAAACAGCATATAAAGAGATGTTGAAAAGCGTGACTGGCTCTCCTGGATCTCTCCCCACCTTTCCATGCACCTTTTCCGTCATGGCCAGGTAACCTTTCAGAACCACACATCTGACGCGATAACTCCTCTTTTTCTGCAGATAAAATTCAACCTTCCTAGGGAGTGCCAAGCCCTTCCTGAGCAGCCCAGTTGCTGTCTCCCATTCCCCTGCCTCTTCCCCCACTGCCTCCTTATTGTCTTGCTTTGGGGTCTTTCCTCTGCCTGGAAGGTGCCTACCTCTGCACACAGCCCCGTACCCCCTGTATTGGGTTGAACTGTGCCCCCCCCAAAGATATGTTCAAGTCCTAATCTCCGGTACCCTCCTTGGAAATAGGGTTTCTGCAGATGTAAAGTTAAAGTGAGGTCAGACTGGACTGGAGTGGGTCTTCAGTCCAATTACTGGTGTCCTTATAAAAGAATGGAGAGGAGGAGAAGGAGATTGGGGTAGACATACTCAGAGGACACCGAGAAGAAGGCCTTGCGAAGATGGAGTCAGAGATCGGAATGATATGCGGTTAGACAAGGAATGCCAAAGACGGGCCACCACCATCTGAAGCCAGGAGCGAGCCATGGAACACGTTCTCCCCTAGAGCTTTTAGAGGGAGCATGGCCCTGCTGATGCTTTGATTTTGGATTTCCAGTCTCCGTGAAAAAAATAGATTATTGTTGTTTTAAGTCATCAAGTTTGTAGTGCTTTGCTATGGTAGCCCTAGAAAACATCACCTATTTGGGTGGCAACCTGGGTACTGTGATAACATGCAGTCTGATACCAACAGGCATGCCAGCTCAAGTAACTGGGCCCAGTGGGTCCCTGGTTCTATCTCCAATTCCTCTGTGGGGCATCCCTGAAACAGCCAGCTGTCTTCCTGGGGTGGGGTCTTGACTTTACAGCCGGCTATAGCCTGTTTCAACTACAGAGGTGCCTTGGATTGTGGGGCTGTCTCTGCTCAGGTTCGAGATCCCCACATAATGTTGCAAGGTGTTTTCACCTAGGTCCACCTACCACTGTCTTCTGATAGCAGGTCCCTGGGTGAGATGCTCCCACCTGATCCTCCCCTCTTGCCTCTTCCCACCAAGCCACCACTGAGGCTCCATCCTGCTTTGTTTGTAGGTTGCAAGATTCATGACACTCAGCTTCAACAACAGGAGGAGACTGTCTACAAGAGCCCATATCTAAAGATCTAGGAGAGAACTGGATTTTCACCACTGGAGCCTGCACCTTTTATGTGCTGTTCGCACAGTGACTTCCTGCAAAGTGAGCAAAACTTGGTTCTGGGATTACGGTCTCTCCAACCAAAATCTTAACACATTGGGTTGTTCTGAATACTACCTGCCTGATTGTTTGCAAGTGGTTTATCTGTAGCCATTGCACATTGAAGTGTGGAAAGACGTGCGCAGATGAGAAGAGAAACAAAATCTATGGCACCTTGATGTGCCAATTTCACTTGTCTTCTGACTGGGGCCCCAGGATATTAAGGGGGTTTCAGGCGCTCCCAAGCAACTGTTATCACTGTGTGAACACAGTGGATGCTGCCTTGATCGGCATTCTAACAGCGGATCTTTACATCGGGGAAAATGGCAAGTAAACCAACAGCTGCTGCAGGGGGAAGGGGGTCAGAAATCACTCCTGTCCCTAAATGAGAATGCAGCTTAAATTATCCTCAGTGACATTGGAAATGTCGATAAGAAAATAATACTTGTTTTACAAAATGCCCCCCTCTGAGCCACCCAGGCTGCAAACCCACAATTAAACCATGATCATAATAGCAGACAATAATAATTAAAGCTTCATGCTATCCAAAGAGCAAAAACCAAGAAGACAGCACCAAGCACTGGGGTCTAGAACAAAATTAGAGAATTTTTCTCTTCTGGGGCAAGCTGGTAGTCAGCAGAAAGAAAAAGTCTTTTGTTACTTTCAAAACTGAAAGAAAGAAATGGGGCTTCAGGTCACTGAAAAGGCTGAAGAACCCTCTAGGGTGGTGACTGGTGTTTTGGAAGGTCGGGGCAGTGCAGCAAGTGCAGGATTTAGGAGACTGCCAGGTGGCCTTGGACCAGTTGTCTCCCATCTCACCATCCCCTGGAACTGGGGGCTTTGAGGCTGCCTGTGGTTAGATAGGAATCTGCCTTCTGCTATCAGGGATTCTGTGAGGGCAGATTGATCTTTCAGCCTACCTGGAAGTCATGTCTTCCATGAAATAAAAGGCTCATGTTTCCTGAAGAGGCCATATAACAAAGTGGGGAAAACCCTGGCTGTGGAAGTCAAAGACTGGTTTCAAGTCCTAGTTCCGTGACAGCAACTGGGTGACCTCAGCCAAGTTATTTAATCTCGCAGAGCCTCTGTTTACTCCTCTGGATAATGGCAGGAATTTCTTCTCTCTAGGATTATTGCAAATGAAATCACATTCTATAAAGCACCCAGCACTGAACCTGATAAATAGCCTATAATCAACAAACGCTGAAGTCACCCAAAACAAATCCCAGTTTTGTTTTAAATATTTTTTCTACTTGACTAAGGGATGTGTGTTGAGGTCCCTATAACAATTTTCCAATTTCTCCTTGTGTTTCCAATAAAGTTTGCTTTCTCTGCTTTCTCGTTAGGTTATTTGGTGCATAAAGATTCACGACTGTCAGTTATTATTGCCGGCTATGCATTTTATCATATGAAATAATTCCCTTGGTTCCTTTAAAAAAAACTTTTAACGCTCTTTCTTAACCTTTAATTTAATCTATTTAAGAAACATAATATTGTGATCTACGCTTTTTATTTTTGTGTTCTTATGATATTTCTTTATCCCAAGTTTTTATTTTTCATATTTAAGCAGCATTTTCTTCTCTTTTACCCCATCCAAGGATCTTTGCCTTGCAACACGGGAGTTTATCTTTTGGTCTCCAGCTCTTGGTTCCTAATAGGGGCCTTCCTGCCTGTAGGTTGGCCAGTAGTTGCTTCACATGTGAAAACAGAGGCTTCTTTTTCCTGTGCATCAGCGTCTCAGGCCCTCTCCCTGGGATGCCCCACACAGCATTCTGGCTGCTTCTTTCACAGATCCTTTGCCCCACCATTGGATTCTTATGCTCTGCTGCCCCACTTGACCTTGGTTCTTTATCGGTCCTTAAACCAGGTCTCAAACTACGGCTCTTCTTTGCTCTAGCCCCTGCACTGATTGACTCTACTCTCTTGGCCATTTTGAGCTCATGTGATCTTACCCGGCTCCAGGAGCTTCCTCTTTTCCACATGCACCTATATTTCACATAATGGGTGACCAGACCCAGTGAATTTACCTTTATTATCAGAACCGATGTGTTGGCTTTTTGTGGTAGAGAGAATCCTATGTGCTCACCAACTCTTGTTTCCTATTCTCCCTAGGGACAACTTTCCTTAAAATTTATGTGGAATGTGTTCTGATCAAGAGAATATGAGAGAAGATCTGGTTCCTAAAATACTTTGCACCAGTTTTTCATGCTTTCTATCTTCATTTATCTGCTTACCAGATGTGCAAGATCCACTGGAGGATTCTGAGATTTCACCCATGACAGGAGCCTGGAGCTTTAAATTACTTTGTGACATAGGCACTATTCCTGCCCATCCCCCCTCTCACCCCTGCCCCCCGTCCCCCACTTCTGGGTGGTGGTAGTGGGGGGTGGGGCAGTTCCTTGCTGTAGACCAGCATTGGACTGTAAAGGGCATGAAAAATCAACCTTTATTGTGTTAGACCACTGAGTTTTGGGGGCTACTGTAACAGCCATTAGCAATTACTGCTAACACAAACTTATTTTCATTATCCTGTTTTATGCTTTTTATCACATCTTCTTGCTAGTTTCTTTGTTTTACACTTTAAAAATATTTCTTAATTTTCAAACTCTTTCCAAAGATTTGGAAAGTATACATTTTGCTTTGAATCCTACTAGTGATTTTCTTGAAGCATTTAAAAAATACTCCTAAGTTTACATCTTTTCTAATGATCAAAGTTAGGAAAAAATAATATACCAATTAACCCCCCTTATGTAAAACAGAAAGTCTAAACGACTTTCCCCAACTATCAAACCACCGATAATACTATCCGGGAACTGCAGACCGAAATTAAACACATTCTTTTAATGGTTGTCAGTTCTTACTATAGCGTCTCCTGCAGTAGGCTAAAATGATATGCCTGCACCAGTTTTCTATTGCTGTTCCAACAAATTGCCACAAACTTTGTGGTTTAAAACAATAGACACTTATTCTCTCACAGTTTTAGAAGCCAGAAGTCTGAAGTCAGTACAGGGCACTGTCAAGGCCAGGTCATGCTGCTTCTCGCGGCTCTAAGGAAGAATTTGTTCCTTGCTTCTTCCAGCTTTTGGTGGCTGCTGACATGGCTTGGTTTAAAGCAGCATCACTTCAATCTCTGCCTCTATTTTCACATTGCCATCTCCTCTGTGTGCGTAAAATTTCCTTGTCTCCATCTTATAAGGATACATGCGATTGCATTTAGGGTTTACCCAGATAATCCAGGACAATCTCCCCATCTCAAGATCCTTAATTCAATCTCATCTGCAAAGACCCTTTTTCCCAAATAAAGGGACATCTGTAAGTTCCAGGTATTAGGATTTGATGTCTTTGGGACCTATTACTAAACTACTACAATGTCTTTGCAAGATTTTCAGGAAACTTATGAATGGTAATTTTCTATGACTTCTGTACATAACCTAGACTAAGCTTCTATTACTTTTGCTAGTGAATGAAATCGGGTAAATCAAGAATTCTTGGGTCTCTAAGATCACTGACTTTAACTTTTGGTATTAGGGCAAGAAAATCTTAGGGAGAGTTGGACTAGATGTGGTTGTTGCTGAGGGCTGATTATATGCATTTTTGTATGAATATCTTCTGTCAAATGCTTGTAGAGTTTTCAAAATTATGCTTGGGACTGTGATAGTTTTCATCAAATTCATCGAATTCATTCGCCTGAAGCTCAGTGAATCCTTTCAATCACTGGTCACTCCAGTCCCTATTCCATCCCTTCTTGGGGGAACTTTCTAACATTCTGTATTTTATTATTCCTTCTGCTCCATTTGCTCATGGTTCATCATCATTTACATTGACAGATCAGTGCTCCGTCCTCCATATCTGGCAACTTTTTCACCATTACTTCTATATCTTTGTGCTTTTCCTCAGTGCTCTAACCATGCTTTCTAGCTTATCTGCTATTTCAATGTTTTGATTTCCTATAAGGCATACATTGCTATTGTGGATTTAAATTGCTGCTGTGAGTTTAGCTTCTTTACTTTTCTGTGTTAATACCATCCTATCTCAAGGGTTCCTCTCTCCCCATCTCATCCTCCGTCTTCTGCTACTTACCACCCATACTTATTTTTATATTTGAGTGAGAACATAATGTAGCTATCCACTTGAAACTTTCATCCATCTACAACAGTAAAAACCTTTACAAAAAAATTATGTTTTCTTCCCCTATTTCTTTAGGAAAATGGTTCTCTTCTTTTATGATATGGTACGTTTTCATCAATACCACCCAAGGTTTTTTGGTCTTAGCTTGTTTGTCTGCTTATCGGTTTTTTTTTTTTTTCCTATCTATTTGGGGCACAACAGTGCGGTGGTGTTTGCTTATTTTTTTAAAGAAAGAGAGCTCTATATTGGTGTAGTGTGGCCAACTGATGGGGATCTGCATTTCTTTGGTTGAACTCTCCATTCTCCTCCCAAGAGATGTTGTAATTCATTTCTGGGATTGTAAATTGGAAGTGAAGTTGATATATTCTGACCAATTCAACTATCAAGGTAGATGGGTTTGGATTATTATTCTTAGGAAATTTGAAATAGTTTGTTTTCTTTCTCCAGAACTGACACTTGAAAAACTATATTGCCAGAGAACACCACCACTCTTACAGCTATCATACATTTACACCTGCCAGGGTTTCCATATCTTCTCCTTCAAAAAAAATTTTGAGCTCCTTTTGGGCTTTTCCAGGATTTGCTGAAACCTTAAGTCTGACAAAGGAATGCTCCACTGCGTATGTGTTTATCTGTTCCGTATCTTTAGGAGGTCAACTCTTGCCGTGAAGATACACAGTCCTTCTCTGTTTAAGGTTTAACTCACTGTCACTGCTCGAAAAGACATTTTCTGGAAGTTGTTAAATCTGGGGCCATGATTCCTGGCAAGAGCTGTGAACAGAAGCTTCACTTCAGGTGCCCGCTGCCTCCTCTGGGCCAGCTGTTCAGCTGCTGGTTAAAGGGAAGCAACACTGGGCACAGAGGGGAATCTCTGCCCTGTGACTGATCTGAAACCACAGTGGGGGAACCTTGGCTTTGGGCACAGGCAGCTGCTTTGTCTAGCCTAGCATCCTCTTGGGAAGACAAGTTCCCCTGGGCAGCAGCTCTGGGTTAAGCAATACTGTGGCTCCCCTCTTGGTAACCCTGCTGATTTGTGACCAACAGTCAGGATGGAGTTTCCAACTTGCCCTTGGCATTCATCAAAAAGCATACTTACAGCTAAATACCAGCAGTTATTAGCCAGATATGAGTTTTGTGGCTATATGGATGCTAGGAGCAGAAATCAGAAGGTCCAGGAACAAGATGTTCTCCAGATCTCTTTAGGAAACACACATTTGGAAAGAGTGGTTTTTCTCTCTCTTTCTTTCCCTTCCATACAACCAATGATGTATAACATCAACCTCTACAAATTTGTACACAAGAAACAAAACTAAATTCTGAATGTGACAGGATCCCTCAAACAGTGATTATAGACCCCTCCCTTTTTTCCCAGCCTCTCCCCTTTCCAGTTTATCTTCTGCACAGCTGCTGCTCTTCCTAAAGTAGAGGTATCATCACATCACACCAGACAATGAGCCCTTCCAGAAGCAGTCATGTGCATTCATGCCTTCTTCTCTTTTACATGCTTGGAAGGTCCTTAAATCTCTGCACTGTGAATTTCTACTGTCCTTTAAAGTGCAGCTAAAATAATACTTCCTCTCTTTAACACCCACCCCCAACTGCTACCTGGAATCATGAACTATCCCTGTGAATGCTTTTCTATTGTGGTTTATACCTACTTCGACGGTATTTATCACATTACTTTAGAGTCTATAGAAGACACTGTAGGTTGCTGATCCAAACCCCATCTCCAAACCCCTTATCTATCTCTACTACTGCAGTAGTAAAAGCCAAATAAAATTGATCTCCCACATTTCCTTAGCCAGAGGTGCCCAACTCTAACCAATGAGCTGTAGGAAGATGTTTCTGGAGATGGTGGTTATTCCCAAATAAATACACAAACCCTCAGGAGGAGAAAGCAAGCTCTGTGCCCTTTCATCTTCTCTTTTCTTTTAGCCTGAAACACAGACACAATGCCTGGAGCTATAGGAGCCACCTAAGTAACATGAGAATGAAAGTCTTAGGGTGGCTTTAGACTTAGAAGGGAGGCTAATGGCTTTCTAAGTGGTTACATTATGTCTGGAAGGTACCTTCAGACTTCTTGTCCCAGGGGAAAAATGATCTGCTGTCTTTGAAGCCAGTGTTAGTCAATTTTCCTATTTCTATTCCTGACATAATTTCTGTCTATAAAACTAATATCTTCAAGAGAAAGGATTGCTTCCTATTTATTGTTATATCCCCAGGGTATGGCAAAATGCCTGGCACCGAGTAAATGCTCCAAGTTTTGAATTGAACTGAATGTCATTACTATCTTCCAACTATTCCAACGGCTTCTCGTCATACAGAGAAATCCATTCAGTGTTCATCTTGGCATTCAGCATCGTCCAGAGACCCCTCTATGCCCATGCAACCGTCTCTCCCCACACCATATGGGCTCTAGTCACACTGAATGGGTACTCATGGACAGACCCTATATTTCCCACAACCATATTCATGCCGTTTCTCCCCCACCCTTCAACGGGAATGTTTACCTCCATATCTCCAGGCAGAACTCTCTCTCTCTTCCCTGTTATTAAACTTGGCTTTCACTAACAGCATCTACCTCGCCTTGGAGGTACGTGTTTATTTGCCTATTTCCCCACAAGAACTTGAGTCCTGGAAGATGAGACTAGGACTTGGCCCACTCTCTGCACTTCCCATGCACAGCACAGCACATCTCTGGCACAGAGAAGGGGCTCAGTGCTCATTTTGTTAAATGGAGTTAAACCAGAGCCAGCACCAGAGCGAGAGTGGAAAGAGCAGAAAATGTGTTTAAAACCTGCACCACTGAGCAGGTTTGAGGCCTCAGACAGGCCACCCAGCCCTTCTGGGCTTTGGATATCTCATCTTTTAAATGGGGGCAATGATAATTGATCTAGGAACAGGTATATTTATGTACAGAACTTGAACTTGACTCATTTATCAGGTATATATTAAGGAGGCAAGGCCAGAGCAAAAGGCTTTGCTTACCTCTCTTCTCCAATTTTCACCTGAGCTGGCCCATGGATGATAAAAAGGAAAACTCTGACCCAACATTGGAAACTGAGAAGTCCCACCCATATACCTGAAACTTCCATGTTCAGGACATGTTTCATGTGTGTTGATGACCCAAGTAAGAGCTCACTGGCCTGTTCTCCTGCTGTCAGCTGCCAGGACAGAGTCCATAAGCCAACCTGTCTCATTCCTGAAACTCATGGAGAAACACCTGACAAATGATACAGGAGCCACCTGTGTTCTAGAGAAGGGCCTGCCTGCCCACTCTTGCCAGGCATACCCAGAGTGGGTCCACTTTCCAGCCCCCCACTGCCCATCTGGCACTTCTAGAAAGGAACTATCCTTTCTCAGCTCATAGGGGTGAGTCTGACCACAAACTCCTCTCGTTGCCCTCTCTGCTTGGTTTGTGTGTGTGTGTGTGGGGGGGGGGGGCTGGTGGGGGTGGGGAGGAGGGATCTGCAAGTTTTCTCCTGCCTGTGAACTGAGCACAGTCTCATACATGCTGGCCTGTTGGCTACTCCACATCCCCTTGCATTTGGCATGCCCAGGGTAAGACCTGCTTGACACCTGCTCCCATCCACAGCACAGCACCTACCACCTGTGAAGCTTAAAGGACACCCCACTTGTGGAAAATGAACTCAATTCCTAGTGGGAGTTCTCATCACTTGGGAATTATGTGCAAGGCACTGTTCTAAGTGTCTAAAATACATGAGCTCATTCAATCTTCATAACAACCTTGTACTATTTTCAATCACCATTTAATAGATAAGAAAATTGAGGTACAGAGAGCTCAAAGAGCTTGTCCATACTATATGGCTAATGGTTTGGCAGGTAATCTGGTACCAGAGTCCAGCTCTTACTTAGAACTTGTTAGTCTTTGAACAACAAGACTCCTGGGATGCAAAGAGAATGAGCTCTTCAGAAGGAATCCAGGGGGATAATCAGAGCAAATGGCCCAACTGCAAAATGCTGTGGGTTTAGGGAAAAACAAGAGATTGTAAAGTAAAACACAAATAGTACTCTTAGGCAGATGCGGGATGATAATTCATTGATTAAAAAAAGTACTTTCGTAAGGACAATCTGAAAACAAAACTGGAGTTTCCTTGAAATGAAACAAACAAACAAATAAATAAAGAAGACTGCCAAAATAAAGAAGCAGTAAATAACAGGTTAAATATTGTTGAAGATCAAATTAATGAAAACAGAAGATCACTAGCAGAATAAAAATAGGATATAGAACTTTCAATCACTAGAAGAAAAACAAAGTAAATTTGATCAAATTGGCTAACAAGAGTTAAAAAAAAATAAAAGAAAACCATAGAGAAGCATAGTACATTTTGTTTGAAAGAAAACATAATATATTCGATGCAATAGAAATATATAGAACCCTGCACATTTTTCATTTTCTTCAAATATCCGTGGGACATAAATAAAACAAAAATTCAAAAAGCTAAAAAGGCACAATGCAAGACGGATGAAAAGATAAAAATAAGAAAGCTAAGCCAAAAAATATAATGACATTGTAACTTAAAAAAAACCCTCTTTAATATTGTTGGGTTAAAAAGAATTCTAAATTGAAATTGCAGACCATTTAGAAATTAACACAGTAGAACACACTATAAGAAAAAGACAAACTCCGTCAAAGAAAAATATGCAGATAACTTAAAGTAGCAAAGACAATTAAACATCCTTTTTTCCCATCAAACTAGTAAGCACTAAAAAGACTGACAACATTTAGTGATGCTATGTGGGGAATTAGGCCTGCCCACGGATTTTTGGTGGATGCGTAAATTGCTGCGATATCTAGAGAGGAATTTGAGGCCATATATCAAAATTTTCCTTCTAAGAATATATCCTAAGAATTGGACAACTGTGTGAAATTCATGCATAAGGATGTTCTCTGGAGTGAAAAACGGAAAATATGCACTTTATCAATAAGGGAGTAGTTAAGTAAATTACGGCATGCATGCAATAGAATTCTCTGTAGCTGCTGAACAAGAAGAGATCTATATATATTGACATAATAAGATGATGATATACGATTAACTGGTAAAACAAAAAGCAAGTTACTGAGCCATGCATACAGATGATCTTATTTTAGAAAACATGTTTATTGTATTTTCTTTATGTGTATATTGGCATAAGATATATAAAAGAATCAGTAGAACAAACCATAACAATGTTTATCTGGGGGGGTAGAATGTGGAGCACAATGTAGGATTATGAGGGGTTTTGATGTTTACTTTAACAATTTCTTTATGTTTGAATTTTAAAGAATGCATATCTATTTTTAATATACAAAAATTCTGTAAAGATACTCCCATTTTGAAAAAATAATAACTAAATTTTATTCTGAATAAGGGCTGAAATATAAAAGGAGTTTTTGTGTTAGTCTTGATGCAGGCTAATTCCCTAAGTTTGCAACTGGTTATTCAAGTGAGGTGTGTGTGGTGGTGGGGGGGAGAGGAAGAGCAAGAGAGCGAGATGGAGGGAGCGGAGGAGGGAAGGAGGGAGGGGCAGCAAGAGTTCAGATGGGCAAGTTCCATCTGGGCTTGGGGAACTGAATGAGGAAGGCAAAGGGGTCCCTTCCTCCATGGCTCAGCAGCTCTCAATAGGCTGGGAAGCTCTCTTCCTCTCACTTAGCATTAGCCCCTTTAGAGGTGGCTGTGGTTCCAAGAAGCCTTCTAGAATGGAGGACTGATATCATCTTCACCTTCTCCCTGCTATTTCCCTTCTCAGGATTCTCACATACCACCAGCATGCCCTGTCACTTTATGTGTCTTGGTATGTTGCTCTAGAAAGGGTGTTTTCTGTATCTGCTTTATCTTCTCTTCCTGAGGATTTGGAACGGGTCCTGCTCTCTCCCCTCCATTCCATCTTTGAGAATCATCCTTGCTTCTGCCTAGAAGTCCCTTCATTTATTTCTCGTGCTCTCGTTCTGTCAGCTGTTCCAAGACTTCCCCAGCTCTCTTCTAACCCTGTCCTTAACTCTCGGAGAATTATTGCTGGTTCTCTCAGGTGTGCTAATGTTGCTGTGTCATGGAGCAGTACATCCTTCTTTTTGGAAGACATCTGCCAAAGTATTTAGAGATATGTGTCAAGTCTACCATGTACTTTTGGGTGATTCAGAAATAAGAAAAAGAAAAGAACAGAAAAACAGAAAGAAGCAAGCAAGCAAATATGGCAAAATATTGACAACAGTTGAGTATAGGTAGTAGGTATTCAGGTGTGATACTGTACTTTCAACTTCTTTACATCTTCTACATATTATATGTTACACAATAAAAACATGGGGAAACAAAAGAAACCTCAACTTCCACCTTTACTGAGGAGAGTGAGACCAGCTGGTGTGACCATGTCAATGTCTCCTGACATCTGTCCCCTCCTCTCCATCCTCACCATCACTGCTGGGGTTCAAGCCTCATAACCTCCCAACTACAACCTCAAGACAGCCGCTTCACTGGTCCCCCAGACCCAGTCTGTCCCATTTGAGTCCATTCTCCACAAGGCTGCCAGGACATGTGCAAATCCAGCATCATGGCACCCAAGGCCTTTTCTACTACAGCTGCTGCCTACTTTGCTAGCTTCATCTCCCATGCCTCCCCCCACCCACCAAATCACAGGATCATTTCCAGCTCCTTGAGCCTGACTCCACAGCTTCACTTCCTCTGCCTAGGAAGCCTTTCCCCTCCCCGCCAACCTTCCTCCATGGCTAGCTGGCAACCTCCTCTCCACTGTTCAGTACTCGGCAGTAATGCCATATTTTCTAGGATAACTTCCCTGATGTCCACCTGTCTGCCTTTTCATTTCTTTTTCTCCTTAAGCCACTGCCATGCTATGTACAAAGCTCTATTGGACATGCATGTCTCCTCCACTCTTTGCGAACAGTGACTAGGTCTTGTTAATGGAAAGTCAGCACCTCAGCCAGGTATTATCATGAATTAATCAAACACAGTTGTTACGTGAGTGAGTGACTGAATGGTCTTCCCTGATTTGTGTATGTATACACGAGAGCAAAATAGTCACTTATGGTCCTATTCACTCATTATTCCTTTGGTATTTATTGAGGGAAAATCATGGTTCCACCAGTCATCTAAACTATGCATGTACTAAGTCCTGCTATGTTTATTCATTCATAAAACACTTTTTGATCCTCCAGCAGATGCTAGGGGCACTGTGCTGAGAGCCAGGAGACAATGCAAAGATGAATGAGGCAGACATTACAGCTCTAGGAGGGGAGGGGAGGAATGAGCTTAGATAAAGGAAAAAGTGATCAGCGTCATAAGGGAAATACAGGCACCTGGCAATGGGAGTTCAGAAGAGGGAGAAAGAACTCTCAGGAGAGGGCGTTGGGGGAAAATGACTGGGTGTGCTGACAGTTGCACATCAACATATGTCTTTGGAGGGAGTTGGAGGGAGGAGAGCACTCCAGGTGGAATGTAGAGTGGAAACAAAGGCACAGAGCTAGGCTACCATGAGCACTGTGGTAGTTAGGTTCAGGTGTCAACTTGGCCAGGTGAAGGTGCCTAGTTCTATTGTTGTGAACATGAGCCAATGGCATGTGAAGCTCATCTGTTGCTGATTACATCTGCAGTTGGCTAGGAGGCATGCCTGCTGTAATGAATGCTGTTTGATTTAATTGGCTGCATGCTTAAATGAGAGAGCTCAACGTAGCACAGCCCAAGCAGCTCAGCATACCTCATCTCAGCACTCACAGCTCAGCCCAGGCCTTTGGAGATACAAAAAGGAATCACCCTGGGGAAAGCTGTTGGAACCCAGGGGCCTGGAGAGAAGGCCAGCAGAGATCGCCCTGTGCCTTCCCATGTAAGAAGGAACCTCAGTTGAAAGTTAGCTGCCTTTCCTCTGAAGAACTATACATTTTTAACTAAATAAATCCCCTGTTGTTAAAAGCCAAACCATCTCTGGTGTGTTGCATTCTAGCAGCTTTGGTAGACTAAAACAAGCACATGTACAGAAGTCATCATTAATTTAGTTTTGCTGGAACATCATTGAAGTGAAGTGGGTGGAAAACATTGGAGAAGCCAGTTGAAGTCATGATAGCCTTGAAAGCCAAGATGAGATGTTCAGCTTTTATTCTGTGGGCACAGGGTGCCATGGAAGGATTTTAATCAGAATTTTAATTAGCTAGAGCTGGGTTTCTAGATGGTTATTCCAGCAGTGGTGTGCAGCATGAATTTGTATATTTAACTTGCCCCCTTGAAAGCACTGCCATCCTCATCCTGCACAGGGCTTAGCCCCAAAACTTGCACAGAGCAAACACTTATATATTTTCTTAACTTTAATTGAACTGGATCTACGGACATGCAAATAACAGTAAGTGTATGGATATGTCTATCCTTGTGCAGCCACATACCCACCCATCTAGTTCTCCTTAATTGAAAATTCTCAAGGACAGGGATCTTCTCTGAGCTACACTTTCCGCTCATTTTCTTGGCTCCTTGCTATTTCAGATCCTTAAAGCTTCATTCCTGAGTCATTGCAATGGACTCCTGACTGATTTCCTTCCAATGAGCTCTCAATTGCAAATAACTGTGGTGGGCCAACCCTGGTCAAGAACCAGCTCTCCCTCTCTACTGTTTATTGGCATTTAAGATCCTCCATAACCTGGCCAAACTCTAACTCTATCTAACTCCCTTTCCTTATCCATAGGCATTCCTTACTCCAGCCAGACTATCTCCTACTCCTTTCTCTAATTCCCTTATTTGATCCTCCTCCCACACCTCTACTCATCCTGCCACCCCAACTTGCAAAATGCTCTCCTTCCTCACAAGCCATCTGAACCAAAAATGAAGGCCCAGTTTTGCCAGGAGTGTGATATATAATGTGAAGATTTGGAAAAAACAAATCGGTTTTCTGCTGATTTGATCAGAATACAGAGATAAGGAGGACATTGTATTTTAGAACTTCATCTATTCTATGGGACCAAAGGAAAGAGGTCTATTTTGTCCACAACATAAATTTTCTGTAGCTCATAATCTAACTCAACCTATTTGGATAGAGTATTTAAATAACCAAACACATGAAGCCCAGAATGGGAATGAGGGCCTTCAAGGACAGGGAAGGGTTTACCACCAGGGAAACCCTTCATACTGTCTCAAACATTAGGGATTCCCAAGTCAATAGGATAAGCCCTTGATCTTGAGGCTTGCTCTTGTGGAGCTGATTTACGTAGCAGAAAAGCTAAGACTACCATAGTTATGCCTAAGAGTTACTTCCAGAGGACCTCTTTTGTTGCTCAGATGCGGCCTTTCTCTCTCTCTAAGCCCAACTCTGCAAGTAAAATTCTTACTACATGGGATGTAACATCCAGGGGTGAAAATCTTCCTAGCAATGTGGGATATGACTCCAAGAATGAACCTGATACTGGCACTGTGGGATCAACAATGCTTTGCTGACAAAAAGGGGGAAAAAGAATTGCAGCAAAATAAGGTATCAGCGGCTGAGAGAGTTCAAATAGAGTTGAGAGGCTATTCTGGAGTCTACTCTTATGCAAGCTTCAGCTAGATATTGTTATTTACTATGGCTTGCCAAAGCCATTCCTGCCAACCCTAAAGAACACCTCGGGCTCTGTGTGAGACTCTACAAAGGTTCCATACACTATGAATACCTTCCAGAAATCTACAACCTCCAGATTGGTTCATAGGCCAGATAAGTCCTGAAACCCAGAGGGGCCAGACTCTCCAAACACATCAGCTAGTTCCATTCCCCTATCCCACATCATTGACAGCCCCTTCCAACATGAAAAAGTAAGGATGGGCATAGCCCAAATACCCTTTAAGACTGGGAGAAGGGTCAAAGGAGAAGGAGGAGTTTTAACAGAGAAGACAGGATTTAACAAGTGAGTCTGACTGCTGGATCATTATACTGATATTTCTTTTAGTCTCCAGTGTCTTGGAGCAGCTAGAAAGAAAAACCTAAAAATGTGGCACTGTAACCTATACCAAACTCTGAGGAAGCTGTTCTATAAATAATTGTTGTGGTGCACTTCGAAATATATTGCTTTTTGGTATATAGATTTCCCAATTAAAAAATAAAACAAAAAAGCCTGCTTTCTGATCCACTGTGTGAACTTAGACAGGTTATGGATTCTCCTGGAATCTCAGTTTGGTTGTGTATAAAATGGTAATAATAATAATCATATCTATTTAATGGAGCTATTCAGAGTTAATAAGGCAATACATATGTCCCCGGCCCTGTGTTTGATAAATGGTGACTTTCCTTTCTTCTCTGACTCCTCAGAACTCCAGTAAGTAATTCCTATAATTCAAGTTCTTGTCAGGAAAGGGAGATAAAGAGAACATCATTTTGAGGGAATATGCACCGAGTACGAGGCACTGTGCTGAACTTTTGCTATTTATTCCCTCCACGAATCTAAAATTCGGCACTTTTGTCTTCATTTTACAGATGAGGCAACTCAGACTGAGAAAGAAGCAACCTGCCTGCGATCACACAGCTCTTAAGCTGCCCTGAGGTCAGAGCAATAACCACAACAAACATTACTCAACATTTACCATGCTCCAAGTACTTTGCGAAGCACGTTGCATGCAATATCTCATCCAAGCACTTCGGGCTAATCCTGGGAAGCTGGGATTATAGCCCACACTTTACCAAAGGAGACGGAGAGTCTTGGAGAGATTAAGGGACTTGCCCAAAATTTTGCAAGTAGTCAGTGACAAGACTGGGATTCAAACTGGGGTTTGTATGACTTAATGCCTCTGCCCCAGCTGCTCTGCTGTGGATATGCCGCCTTGTGTCAGTAAGTTTTATGAGCTTGGGATGCAGCCCTGTGAAGCTGAGACTGGACTTTTCAGTTTTACATGGACCCAGCACAGGCCTGGGGCCACAACAGCCACAGTTGATCACAAGGGCCTCTGGCAAGGGTGCAGGGACAGGAGACAATGCTGGTGACAACTTCCCAATGGTTACTGTGCTGGCCCTGACACTTACCCGATGGTGCAGCCAGCATCAGCCTCGATGGTCCAGATGCAGTTGAGATTGTGTTCGTAGGGGGCTGGATACCCGGGTGACAGCACCTGCCCCGACACCTCTCCTTTCACTGTCCCTCCACACTCAGCTGAAAGAAATCCCAAAAGAATGAGCTTCAAGGGGGGCGCGAGGGGGAGTTTGAGCTGACAGGAGTGATTTAGTGGTTCCTCTTGCCTGTGTACCCCCGAGTCCCCTTTGTTCATTCCAGGTGACTGAGCACAGTGTATAAGCAGGTCCCTGCCTGAGACTTGCATCCAGAAAACAAAGAACCCCTACAACTCAACAATAGAAAGACAAATAACCCAATTTAAAAATGGGCAAAGGATTTAGATAGACATTTCTCCAAAGAAGATTTACAAGTGGCCAAAAAGCACATGAAAAAATGCTTAGTATCATTAGTCATTAGGTAAATGAAAATCCAAACCACAAGATACCACTTCACAACCACTTAGGATGGCTACAATCCAAAAGTGAGAAATGACAAATGAGGTGAAGATACGGAGAAACTGGAACCCTTGAATATTTCTGGTGAGAAGGCAAACTGGTGCAATGGGTTGGAAGAATTTTAACATAGGTTTACCATATGGCCCAGAAATTACACTCTTAGATATATACACAAGAGAATTGAAATCATATGTTCAAACAAAATTTTGAACATGAATGCTCATAGCAGCCCAAAAGCTGAAATAACCTAAATGTCCATCAACTGATGACTAGATGATGATGAGTAGATGTACAAAATGTGGTATATCCAGACAATGGAATCTTATTCAGCCATAAAAAGGAATGAACTTTGAAAACATTAAGTGAAAGAAATCAGACCACATATTGTATGATTCCACTTATATAAAATGTCCAGCACAGTCAAATCTACAGAAACAGAAAGTAGATTAGTGGTTGGCAAGGCCAGGAGGTGGGAGGATAGAGGGATGACAGCTAATGTGTATGGAGTTTCTTTTTAGGGTAACTCAATGTTCAAAACTTAGATTGTGGTGATGGTTGCACACCCTGTTAATATACTAACACCCACTGAATTGCAGACTTTGAATGGGTGAATTGTAATATATGTAGATTATATCTCAGTAAAAGCTGTTTTTAAAAAACTGGTCCTGGGCATAGGGCCAGCAGCCCTATGGTGACCAAGCCTCCAGAGAGGGCGGTGTAGGCATCCGGACTGGTTTGTTGACAGTAACAGGCCTGTGCTAGGTGCCAGGAGAACAGAGGTAAACAAGAAACTGTCCCTCCTCTGGAAGAGTTTATGGCCTAGTAGAGGAGACAGCCACAGTGTGCATCACTTGCCCTAACAGAAGTGCATTCATGGCAAGAGGTGAGATGGAGGAGAATGTGACCAATGTGCTCTGCCACTGGGTAGAGAGAGTCAGGGAGGGCCCTGGCTTCAAATAAGTCCCAAAGGAGGAGTAAGAGTTGGCCAGGTTGGCTGGGTGGCAGGATGGGCTGGGGAGCGTGGCAGGAAGAGGGAATTGCACATAGGAAGCAGACAATGTGCAAAATCCTGGGGGTGTGGGACAGCAGGCTGGATTCCTCATGATTGGCAGATGGGGGATGAAGAAGGGCGTGGAAGGAGATGGAGCTGGGAAGCTGGGCGGGCATTAGACCTCGAAGGGCATTGTGCACCAGGCTGTCTATTTACACATGTGAGTGAATTGATCAACTTTATACACTAGAAAGGTCACCCTTGGGGCAGTTTTAAGGGCTCCAGAAAGGGATGAGACTGGAGGTGGGAAGCTCAATAAAGAGCTGCATATTCCCCACCAGAGCAGTCACCTAATTCAAAATCCGGTGACTCCTCCTGGCCTTCTCTTCCTTCCTGTCTGTACTCTGCTTCAGGACTGAATCTCTCTGACGTTTTCCACACATGGCCCCACTCTGCCCTCTGTTGCTAGAGACTTGGCTCAGGACCTCATCATCTCGAGGCTGGCACCATTCAGTCTTGTCCACACTCAGCAGTGCCATCAGAGGGAACTTTCTAATGTGCACTGACCAGGTCATTGCTCACGTTAAACTGTCCTTCCTGGAATGAAGTCCAAACTCCCCAGCGGTGGCCCAGTATATCCTCTGGAGGTGCTCCCTTTGGCCCTTCTGGCTCCCCACCTGTCCGTCCTTGCTCCCGTCAAGTCTAATGAACTGCATGAACACTGGAACTCTGCAACTCCTCGTGCAACTACTGAGACTGACAACCTGACAATCATCTTCTTTATGAAACCTTCCATGACCCCGCCTCTCAGGTAGAATTTACAGTGTCCTTTGTGTCTCCATTATACTTCAGACAAGTTTTTATCATAGCATCTCTATCTCTTCACATGAATATAAGCTTCTGGCAGCAGAGACCTTGTCTTACTCACATTTGCACATCAAATACCTAGTATAGTGATTGCACATTATAGATGCTTAATGGATGTTGACTGAATGGATGGATGGGTGATCAAATGAATGACCTAAGCTATTGTTTTCTGGGCAAATTATAATAAGGGCTTGGATCAAGACAGCATGAGTGAAAATGAAAAGGAGGAAAGTGATTTCAGAGCTATTTAGGAAAGAGTATGCTGAATTAAGCAAGATCTTGGAAGAAGATGTGATCACAATCATAACAGAAGATTGACCTTCACCTGTGATTACAAAGGACCCAAGAAGCTTATCATGGACTCCAGGCTTCACACAGGACCACTGTAGAAAGACTGACAAGATGGGTTCCTCTACCAGTAAACCTGCCCAGAAGACCAGATCCTTTGCTCAAAGCCTCATTGGCTGTGAGTCTTCCCTCCATGATGCTGTTGGGATAGAAGTTGCCAATATGATTGAAAGACCCCAGGCTGAATGGGCCAATGACTGAGAAGGGTGTGGTGTGATGTGGGTGAGAGCAAGAACTATACGTTGTGTGAGTGGGGGAAGCCTGTCTAGCCCCACAATACAGGAGACAGTTGGAAAGATGGCATGATATTATCCATTCCCTGGTTAGCAGTTCCTTCCATGTTCCAGATGGAGAAGCATCCCCTGCTTCCTAGAAAGTGAGTGTTTGGAGGCAGCAGCATTGGAAGCCCTTCCTCATGGACACAACTGCTTCTTTTTCCATGGGTCACTTTATCTGGGGAATGGCAGATGGGCAGGAGCAGGCCAAAATGGGGCAGCATGCAGCAGATTCATCAACACCAGGGCCATAAGACTTTATTCTTTCTGATCTTCCCCCTTTTTCTTCCCATCCTAGAACCTTGACTGCTTTGCTTAACTGAGGAGTCAGTCAATGAAGAAAACATTTAGAAGCGTCAAAGCTACAGCAGTCATTTCTGGTAGACCATGGTGATGTCTACCATGATATGGCATATGCAAAAATATAGACACATAATTCTGAATATACAGCTTCACTCCCCAACAGCAGTGGGACCTGAGAGAGTCTCACTGGGGAAGGCTTCCAAGGTCCAAAGTATAAATAGTCCTACTAATTAAGTGGATCCTCTAAGTCCAGTCCAACTGGAACGTTTGATATGCAAAAGAAGCTGACAGTGAATTCTTTCTGCAAAGCAAAGACTTGATTTATAATGTGCACCATAGTCCTTTTTCTGTACTTCCTTGCTCTGGCTCCCAGTGGCGTTACACCATCCTCTGTTTATATATGCGCCTCCCTGATGGGCTGAGACCTGCTCTTCTCTGGACTCCTCATGCCTAACACAGAGTCTGGTACATGAAGGAGGAAGAGGATGGAATGAGAGATGAAGGGTGAAAGGAATGGGGCATGCCTTCTGACTGAGTCAATCTCAAGCATGAAGGGAGAAGCTTCCAGAAGTTACTTAAAGGCCACTACCTTATTCAGTTCCCTATCAGGCTAAATCTGTCCCTTAAGCCCACTGCTATGTAACATTATTGAAGATCCTATTAGAATGTAGTCATTTAGGGGAAAAGAACCAAACTTGGCCACTAATACTTCCCACCATGCTGGTTTGGTCCTACAATAAGTTCTACTTGTAGGCTAGAATTTCCACCAACCTCCTCCTCCACGGGTGAATTCTTATCCATCCTTTCAAGACCCAGTTGAAACTTCACCTCCTATGCACAGTTTTTCCTGTATTCCTCCAATGCTTTGCACATAATTCCTTTATAGTGCTAATCTTGTGTTACGATTATCTGTTCATGTGACTGTTCTTGCTAGAGTGTGGATCCTTCAAGGGAAATGACATATTTTATTCTCTCTGTTGTTATTTCTCTGCCTCCACAGATACCCAAACATTCACCAGCACCAAATATGGTATGTGGTGCCTGGTAGACACTAAATCTTTTCCCAATGGATGCTTCCTCTTACGTGATTAGCAGTGTTGTGAAGATGTGTTGAGGTTGTAGGGCACAGGAAAAGGGATGGAGAGAGGGAAAGGTCTGGTTTTCAGGGCTGGGGAAGCAGAACAAAGCAATGCTGTGGGAATCCTAATTAACGGAAGGATGATAGTGCAGTGAGGTAGGTGGCAAGGGATGAAAAGACCAGACAAACAGAACAACCGAATGTGCCTATTCCACACTTTGCCCTGGGCCAGCCTTCACTTGCCCTGTGACACATGAATAAATCTTCCATAGAGCCTCTGCTGACACTCTGGAAGCATCTGAGGCTTAAGAAGATGCTAGCTCAATATCTTATTCTTTATTTCAACATTTTCCCTGCAAAAGGAGCGTTAAGTCCCATTATTCTCATAGGGAAAGTGAGGCCCAGACTTGGAGACGTATTTGAGTCTTGGTGGCGAAGGAAATCAAGGGATCCAGGCAAAAGCCCCACCTCTCCCTTTCTAATTGTCTCTCCCACCTCCTTCTACATTGCCACAATCCTGAGGATGCAACTTGGCTCTGGTCCCACTTGCTAAGTGTGTGACAGTGGCAAGCCCCCACCTGGCTGCCTAACTGTGCAGCTGTGTAAATGTAATGAGGTGTGAAAGTGAGGGAATGGAGAGGGGTGGGGCAAGGCGAGGGAGGGTCCCTGTTAACAGGAGGGTTCCCTCCAGTTAGACGACTCTCAGGCCCTGAACCCCGGGGGCCAGCATGATGCTGAGATCCTTAATGGGGCCAGAGCTGCAGGCTCAGGGTGAGGGGAGACCCGAGTGGTCCCCTGAGGCAAGGGGCCTCCTACCGACACAGGTAGGGAGAGGCCGGTCCCAGGTCCTGCGCTCTCCACTCAGGCACAGCAGCTCCGCACTGCCCCGCAGCGTGTAACCAGGGTCACAGCCGAAGGACACAGAGCTCCCTGCAAAATGACCGTCGTCGTGCACCTTGTAGCCGAACTGAGGGGTTCCCGGGTCCTCACATTTGATGAGCTCAAAACCTGGTGAAGAGAGAAAAGGTAGAGTGAGGTGCCTCCAGAGGCAGGAGCCAGGCTTCCTCTCTTCCCTCAAAGCTTATGTACTTGAGGAAAATGCCCTGTAAGCACCGCAGGGATCGGTGGATTCCCCATTTAGGATTCCTTCTTCACTTCTAAGCTCAGGTGAGGGTACATGAAGGACCATTCTTTCCCCTGTGGTGCATGTAAATGATTTCAGTTATTTCTTTCAGGGCAGCTTTGAATAGTTTTCAAGCAAAGGACCTGACTTTCTTTGACCCCATGCCATTTTGCTAGGAGGAGCCGTTCTTTCCATTTTGCTCACTGAATCTCTGCTGGGATAGCGCAATATGGGAAAGTCACTTTAGATGTATGTTTTAAAGCTCAGTTATGATCTGTTTAGACATACTCTGTTAAAAAAGGTTGGGGCAGGAAACCAACTTACACAAAGCTCCTCCTAGATGGTGCTTCACATGTGTTATCTCTTTTGTTATTCACCAGAGTCTTATTGATAGGTACAATTATCTGTGTTTCACGACTGAGAACATTGACTTGGAAAGGTTAAATAAATTGTTCCAAAGCCACATGATTGTCAAATAATAGAAGTGGGATTCAAATGCAGCTCTAATCCAGCTCCACTAGATGACTTGCTGTAACAGGCAAACCTACCCTATGCCGGGGGTCTAGAGTCCAGGCTGAAGATTCTTCAGTATGTTCATTGGATATTTTCTAAATAATAGCTTTATTGAGATATAAGTCAAATACCACACAATTCTAAAGTGTACAATTCAGTGTTTTTTAGTATATTCATGAGTTGTGTAACAATCACACCATAATTAACTTTAGGACATGTTTATTACCCTCAAAAGAAGCCTCATACCCATTTCCTCCCAACTCTCCCAGCTCCAGGCAGCTACCAATTTATGTTATGTGCCTATGAATTTGCCTATTCTGAACATTTCATATAAATGGAATCATATGATAAGTGGTCCTTTGTGTCTAACATCTTTCACTTAGCATAATGTTTCATCCATGTTGTGGTATGTATCAGAACTTTATTCCTTCCTATTGCTGAATAATAATCCATTGTTCGGATATGCTGCATTTTGTTTATCCTTCTATCAACTGACAAATAGTTACTCATTGGATTTTAAAATAGTCTATACCATCATATTTTTTCATATCTGATGGGCAAGTAGAAGCTTAAATAAACAAATAAAATAGCTGTGAATACAGAGAATGGAAAATGTAATCCAAAGTACTCTGGGATTTCCCATAAGCCTAGGTGCTTTCCATTTACAAAACTCCAGGAGTAAAGTGAAAATCATGTAAAAAGCGAGAAAGAATGAAGCCTCGAGTCTTTAGGGGCTAGTAAAGAATAATGACATATCAGTGTTAGCAGTCTTAACATTTGTCTGTAGCTGAACTTTATTTTATAAATGCTATGATTAGGGAAGCCTACATTTGGTTGCCTTAGTTAAAATGGTCAGTATTTATTACTTTCAATCTGTCAGTGAGCAAAATGTATGCTGTGACCCTCCACTCAGGCTACCCCACGTTTACACCAAGAAGCTGCACGCGGATGCCAAGTGGCAGCCCACCCAACTCACAGGCACACAGTCTCAGAGGCAACAATTAGCTGAGCCAGTACCAGTTAGCACAGTTTTCATCCCATAGCACAACCTCCCTCAGTCCCTGGAACCAGGCAAAGCCTGACTTCATCATCTACTCAGATGCCAGAAAGACTTACTGGAAAACTGCAGCAAAAAGCCCTTGCTGGTGTTTTCAGCGTCGGTGATGAAATCAAGCCAGAGACTGCTGGACGTGCTATTGAGAGTCACTCCCACCATCTCAGAGCGGCTGAACGCCCCCAGTAAACGGGCAGAGTTGTTGCTGCCATCGTAGACCTGGACAAGAGACCCCAACCCAATTTCATCAGCATGGTCTTATTTCAAACAACCATTTCCCTCTCACTCCACAGCCCACATTCGCAACTGAGCATCAGCAAAAGCTGTGAGAGGGGCGGCGAGTCATCCCATGCAAGGAAGATGACAGAGTGGAGTTAGCAATGTGCAAGTTTATCAGCCCCTCCTGTTTCCACTTGCTGTCAGTTCTGTACCCAGACCTTCCCAGTGTGGATCCAGGCTCTAGGAACCAACTGCTATTCTAACCTTTCCATTGGAGATCTGCTCTTGTCCCCCCAGCCCCCATATGGCACCAGCTTACTCCTCGGCCACCTGGGGAGGTGGGCTGGGGTTGTCTGATTCCCCACACCATCTGTTCCTACAGACAGACAGGCTGAAAGCATTAGGCATCTCTATATTATGAAACACTAGGTCCTGTCTTTCCAGTAGATGAGACAATCTGCCTCTCTCCTGAACCACCCCACCAGGGCATTGGCCTCGGTCTTGACCACCCTGCTGGACCTGGCCCCGGGATCCAGGCAGGGTGGGGTTAAAATGACCAGTTTGTCATGGTGCCTTTTTCTGCCCTAAGCTCAGCCTCTGCCCTTTTCCTCCTCAAATGAGGGCTCCAGCAAGGGTCCACTGGGCTTATCAGGGATGGAATCAAGCAGGCATCTGTCTTCCCTGACTCCTGTCTGTCCCCTGAACTTCTGAGCGCCAGCGAAGACAGTCATCAGAATAATGAACTGGCTCCCCAGGTTTTGAGGCCGCTGCTCCCTTCCAGATAATTGTACAAATAACAACAGAAGTCGTGATTGAGTGAAAGATCCCCTGGTGCTTTGGTAAATATCAAAGATGGAAACTATGGGTGGGTGATGAATATTTGTACATGGCACTCGATGTGGTGCCAGCTGCCAGCAAATTGGAACAATATTTCCATTGTACTATTTATGAAGCAGCGCTTTCTAAAGGAGGCACTTCTTCAAGCTAACAGCGCTATATATCACAGAGATTTGTTTAGGCTCCTGGGAGCCTCCAGTCTGTTTCCAGATATGCAATTGCTTTATATCACTGAAGGAATGAGAAAATTGGGGGGTTCCAACAAATACTGAGGCATCATCAGTTCAATCTTCCAGATTGTTATAAAAATATTTTTATCCATAAAACTTATACTGTAATTAATGGGTCAAAGCATTAATTATCAACAATTGCTAATATCACAATAAGAAAGACAACAAGAGATGCGCTTTTTGATGGAAGACACATCATCAGCTACGGAGTCATCTTGCCAAAAAAATCAAACTGAATCAGATCAAGTCTCTAGGTTCAATTTTCAACTCACAGGACACAGGGTACAGAGGAACTTATGACATGATATCTTGTGAATGCAATCAGTAAAATTCAGAACGTGGAAAATTCTACTGGACACATGACCCGATTTCTTTAACAAATATATTACCAAGGGAAGAAAGAGATGGAGTGGGAAACTTATAGATTAAAAAACACATGAGACTAACAATCTAAGAGTGGACTTAGGATCCTGATTCAAACAAACTATAAACTTTAAAAATATGATGACATTTAGGAGATAATTGGAAGATACTTTTTAAATTAATAAAAAGTATAATGAGAACAGGATTTTCCTCTTAATTTCAAAGCATTATGCATCCTAATTCACTAAGGGAAGAGTATTATTTTTCTCATTAAAATAAAATATTCATTGCAGAAGACTTATGAAATGTGCAAAGAAAGAAAAAACAGCTTTCAGCATTCTTAACATTTCAGTGACCATTTTTCCAGGCTGGCTTTATTCTCTGCATATCATGTATCTACTTCTTTCTCTCTCTCTCTGTATACATTTGATAAAGACAATATCAAACTATAGATCTATATACTATCCTGCTCATTCACTCAACAAAATTGTATGTTTTTCAAGGTATTAGATATTTTTCAGCAATAGCATTTAAATAGCTGCAGGGATTTCTATCACAAAATGAACCCAATCCACAGAATATGTATTCACACATCAGTTTCCAGAATAGTACCTGGCACATAGTAGGCACTCAACAAATATATGATAAATAAATGAACCAGTGTTTTCTTCTAGTACTTTTGTCCTTGAGTCTACCTGGAATTTATTTTGGCATATGGTATGAGCATCTCCCTTTTCTTCCTGATTGATTAGCCATTTTGACCAAACCCTGTATATAAAATGAAATATATTAGATTTTTGTCAACTTTCTATTCTATTCCATTAGCCAGAACAATGTGGTTCCTGTCCCTGAACCATATTGCTTTAGTTACTATAACTTTATAATATATTCAAGTATTTAATAGGGCACAGTCTCTCTCATCATCTTCTTGTTTTCATTATTCTCCCATATTTACTTTGGTAGCTACACTTGAGAAGAATTTTCCCAAATAAAAAAAATCCTTGTCTATTTCTGAGTTACTTTAAATCTATGGATTGTTTTGAGAAAAAAAATATGTCTATATAATATTGTCTCTCTACCTAAATACATTGTGTCTGGCTCTATTTAATCAAGTTGTCTTTTAGGTCTCGATAAAGTTCTATACTTCCTCCTGATTATTTATACATTTTTGATTGCTGTTAGGAATTGGGCCTTTGTATTTATTAAATAAGAGGATATTGCTAGTGTATAAGAAAATTGCTTTGCTGGTCCAATTTATCCTTATATACAAGTGGTGGGAATGTGTTACTGAGAAATCCAAGGAAACTATGCACATCCATTATATCTAACAGAGGCTGGTTTCAAAATGAATATACTAAATGGATAGCTTTCAGTGCACAATTACAACCAATGAGGGCATTCCTGTACATTGATTTACCCACATGTGCTGGAGAGTTTCTCTATGGCATCCATCTAGATCAGAGAAGCTAGTAGCAGGGAAGGCAAATCTTCAACTTTGTTAGATATTGCCAGATTGCTCTCCAAAGAGTAGTACCAAGGTACTCTCTCACTAGCAGTGTATGAGAGTTTTCATTGCTTGATAGCCTTTTCAGTACTCGGTAGTATTAAGATTACATTTTTTCCTAATTTAATGGGTATGAAATGGTATCTTGTTTTAATTTGTATTTTTTGATAATCACTGGCTTGAATATCTTTTCATATGTTTATCAACAACTATACTTTCCTTTGCTTGCCTGTTCATATCCTTTGTTCATCCATGAACAAATCTCCATACATTTTAAATGACCTTTAAATATGTTTTTAAGTTTTATGCCCTTTAAATACATACTTATAGCCTTTAAAATAAAGTTTTATAATTTTTTCAGTAAAGGCCATGCACATTTTTGTTAAGCTTATTCCTAGATGTCTCAGTCTGTATCTATTATGAATAAGGTTTTTTTTCTAATTGCATATTTTAATTGGTTAAGGAGATACCAGCAGCCTTGCCAAATTGTCTGATGGCTCTGTTAGTTTATCAATTGATTCTTCCATATTTCCTAAATGAAAGATAACATTTTCTATATTCCTTTTAAATTTTAATCCCTTTTTTGTATAACTGTTGTGGCTTAGATTTTCAGAGCAATGTTGAAAACTATTGGTGATCCAGACATACTCAGGAATCCTTAGGGAGTTTTGTCATTAAGTGTAACGTTTACTGTAGGTGTTTGGTAGAAACCATTTCTCAGATTAAGAAAATTATCTTCTAGTCACATTTGTGAAATACTTTTAAAAACCATGAATGGGTACTGAATTTCATCAGTCAATTCTTGACATCATCAAGAATTCATGATGTCTTGGTGTGTATTGGTAAGATCTTCTTTTCCCTTCTAATCTGTCTCTTAGGTTGAACCGCATGAAATTGCCAATATTCAACCTGTTTTGACCAAAAAAAAAAAAAATAGCAACTTCATATAGATTACCTAATAAATAACATTATGAACGTTTCTAAAGTTGACTCATCCTTACAATCTGGATTAAATCCTACTTCACCATTTTTGTTTTAATGCACAGCTGAATTCAATCTGGCAATATTTTATTTAGTATTTTCAGATCTATGATTATAAGTTAGATTGGTCTAATAGCTCCTGTTCTTATACTGCCCTTATTCAGTTTGGTATAAATGTATCTACCCTGCTTCATTTAAAAAAATGGGTTGGAAGGTAGATCCTTATTATTCTCTTTTCTGAAACAGTTGTTTATTATAGGCATTGATTGTTTCTTGAAGCTTTGATAATGTTACCTGTAAAACAATCTGGACCTGGGGCCTTCGAGAGACGGTACAGGGAAAGGATTCCAAAATTTTAATGATTATTGGCCTATTTAAATTTTCTATATTTTCTTGACTTTTATATTTTTTCTATAAAATTTCCATTTCATCTAAGCTTTCTTGTCTCACCATTGCTCCTAAATATTTTTTTAATCCTTTCATAATCTTTTCTACAGCTATAGTTATGCTCTTTTCATTCCTAATGTTATACATTTGTGGCTTTCTTTGCTCCTGGATCAATCCTGCCAGGTTCATTTACTTTATTATTTATTTCTCAGAGAGCTAGCCTTTGGTTTTGTTGGTAACTGCTGTTGTTCTTTAGTTTTCTACTTTTCAATCATCTCTGCTTTATCTTTATAAAGATCTCTCTTCTTTTCTTTGGGTTTATTCTGTTGAATTATTCAAGCTACCTAAAACCTTATTTATTTTTAACCTAGGTGATCTGGCTGAGACTAACAGAAGTATATTAAAAACTTCCACGATGCCTGTAACTTTATTAAAATTTTGTACATTTCTCACAGTTTTAATTTAATTTATCCCTGTTATGTTATTCGGTACATCAAGTTTTACTGGGGATTGATTGTACATTTTATTAATAGAAGAAAATCCTCTTTTTCCTTTCTTTATGAGATGTGGGAGAAGTTCTCAAATTTATCTTATAATAAACTGAATTCATTTTTCTGTGGTTTACTATCTTCCCTTCATTGCCTCCATTCCATTTTTTTTAATTGCGTGATCATGTTTTTCATCTATACTCAATTTTTCCTCATCTCAGATTGCTCTGTTTTCATTATTGCCTATTTTAGTGCCGTAAATATAATATTCTCTCAAAACCCGTTAAGAATATAAATTAGGAACTTAAATTTTTTTTTCCTTTGTGGCTTAGCTCTGATTCCTGAGACAAATCCACTTCTTCTGATCTCCTGTATATTTTCATATATCTGGTTATTTTTCTTGTTGGCACATGGTTACGTGGGGAGAATGGAAACACACAGTAGTTTGTAAGGGGGAGCAGAAGAGCTAAGCTGGAAGAGGCCATGGATGGTGCATCTGCTGGTGCTAAAGTGTGGCAAGTGTGTGTGTGTGTACACACGTGTGCTCAGGCATGTGCGTGTGTCATCATGGCAGCCTCTTGTTAGGTAGCAGCCATGGCAGGGCCCTTCTTCACTTGACTTGCCAACAAAAGCCAAACAAATGCCACAGTGTTGTATCAAGAGGGAATTGTAGCCCTGTGTGGTCTCTCAGACTTAATACACTTCCAGAGGACCTAGCAGGCTTCCGATTCGTTCTCTATCATGGGTCCATGATGTGACCTTGACTCCTGGCTCTGCTGCTCTGAATTAGGTAGCCTTAGATGTTTTTTTCTTAAGGTTTCTGCCACTTATTCCACAAGCAGGATTTCACTTCACTTATATGAATTGCCATTTGCTGAGCCCCTTTCTCAGTCTGGACTCTTTCTTGGCTATTCCATTTGGCAAGAATTCCTTTTACTTGCACATGAAATGCACCCTTCCTTCATTTCTAGTGCTGAGACTACATTCCCCTGCTTTTACATTCCTTTAGTCATTTCAATGGCAACTTTAGAGGATGTAGTCATATGCATATGTTTCATTTGTCCTCTTGAGCTGCAAATTGTCTTTTCATAGTATTACTTTAAAAGCACCCCCCTGTCTCTTGCTGATGCCAGAGTTACAGCAAGGATCACATGGGAGAGACCGAAACAAAAAGAGTCTGGATGGTTCTGAGACACAAGCTGGGGTTGGAGGGAGAGAGGTTTAAGAAATTTGTAGTTTATCAAGAATAAAAAACAGGGCTGGAGTCACAAATGCAGGAAAACAGGCAAATTTCATGGACCAGAAATAAAGGACCGTAGGGAAGGCATGGAGGATTAATCAGGCACATACAATATTGTATCTTCGGGGACAAGTCAGGTCCCCAAAAAGTCAGGTGAAGGTGTCCTTGGTCAAGAGTTCAGGTGTACATTTGGGCTTCTTTAGAGAGACAGGCAAGTCCTCGGTATTAGGAATATGCCAACATTCCAGCAGATGGGTCAATTATACCTTGGTGTGGTGGATTGAATTAAAACCCCAGTTTAAACATGTTCTTGGTTTTGGTCTATATTCTGGTAGATGAGGACCTATTGTAAATAAGATCTCTTCAAGCTGCTCCTTCAGTTAAAATCAGGTTGGATTTAAATCTGGATTACTGAGGTCCTTTATAAGCAGAGTGAAAGTCAGAGGGAGAGAGAAATTGTGGGGAGCAGCCAGAAATCAGAAGCCAATGGCATCTGAAGGAGAAAAAAGACATTGCCATGTGATGGAAAAGACAAGGAGCCCCAAAGATTGCCAGCCAGCTGGAATTTAACTCACTCCAGGAGAAAGAAAGCCTTCCAGCCTCTGAAACTGTGGGCCAATAAATTCTTGTTGCTAAGCCAATTCATTGTATGGTATTTATTCTAGCAGTCTAAACACAGGGCAAAAGTAAGATGTCTTTGGACATCTTCTGGGCTCCTTTGGCACATATTCCTGTCAAGGGAGACAAGTGCCTGGTTCAAACAGCAGTACCACTGCAGCTGACCGTAGTTGTAGAGTTGATCTGAAACTCATTAGTGAGTTTCTTTTGGTTCTGAAAAAGTTCTGTTACCTATTCATGCCCCAGTTTTGCCCTTAGGTGGGCAAGGGGCCCTGAGGAGAACTTAGCAAAAGAGAACACTATACCACCCTGCTCTCCCTGCTTGCTTTGCCCTCCCTTCCCTGAGGCTCAGTTCTATACAAGTGCTGGTGTTAAGGGGGTCCTTTTCAGCTAGGTCAGAAGCCACGGCCCACCCTTCAAGGAGGACACTAGAGAGGCTGAGAACTGGGAGGAAGATGCCTTTGCTGAGGCCTAGTCCAACAACAATGGCTGAGGTCCTTTAGCAGCTGGGAGGCAGGGCTAGCTGGACAGGTTACCAGAGAGATAAAGTCTGAAGGCTGGGAAGGTCCTCTCTAAGAAACACAGAAATTCATCCCTGACCCCCAAATCCTGCAGAACTTCTGGAGACCTGTACCCAGCTGAGTCGTCCCTGACCTGTCCTGGGTTTTGTGCTCCATGCCCCTTCTTTCTCCTTACGTGATTGCCTTGGAGAGTCCTTCTTCTACCTTTCTCTAAGCATCTCACTTGATCCTGAAGCCAAAATTTTGACATGCAATTGGCCTGTGCACCTGTTGTCTATGTCTTGGACGCTCCTCTGACCACCCTAGTGCAGAGGCTCTAGTGTTGGCCACACTCCCTGTGAGCCACAACACCTAGGAGCCATTTATGTTGGACCCAACTGGTCACGCACCCAGAACTGCTGCTTACTCTCCATTCAAGACCTGAAGATTATATCTTATGCCTCAGAGATACCTTTTTCTGCAATTCTAACAATAGCACTCAGGGAGGAACTCCTCAGCATTGCCCAGCTCACATGGCTTCCACCTACACCACTTAAGAACATAAATGACTCTGGCCTGGCTGTCCCCACTTGTACCCTCTGAGGTTCTGCTGTCTATGATGAACAAATAGGAGGAGAGCAGTGAGGGCCCGGGTGATGATTAAAGACACGGCCCTTGGAAAGGTCGAAGGACCTTGCTACTGCTTACTTATAGGGGGATTCACAACGTTTTTCAGGGGTTGAAAAATAGAGTTTATGAAGCCAATGGCAGACCTCCGAATGCCACTGGGATTGTTGTGTTTCATGCAAACCCAGTCCAGTAGGCCATATCATGAATGCAAATTATTGGGTTCAAGAAGAATTAGGTAAGAGTGAGAAATGCCTTCCAAACACACACTCACACACATACACAGACACTCCATATCAGAACATACATGTCCCAGAGGGTGGAATGAGAGTATCATGTGTGCATAAAAAAAGGCAGCCCATTCATCATATCTAGAGAGAACTCTAAGCAACAGCGATTTATCGGTTTCTCTTTGGACTTTCCACAGCAATGTCCTCACATTATTTCAACTTTTTCTAATGTTAGTACTTATTTGGCTACAGGGAATAGAAGTTTATTAGAATAAGCTAAAAAAGTTTTTGGCCTGGTATGAAAATGGACATACTTTATGTGAGATCTACCTTATAACCCATTTCAATGAGACAGTTCTTTAACGAACTCTCCAAAGTCAACTCTTGATTATATACGCATACATATAAACATATTATCGGATATACTCAATCACACCCAGAAAAAGAAACATAAGACACATGTATGCTCATTTCATTAAAGACTCATGCTTTATCTTCCAAAATTCCAAGTACTTATCACTTCTTTCTCTTGAATCCACTTGCTTGAACCCCAATGCTACACAAAGGCCATCACCACTGCATGTTGAGGCTACTGCAGTGGTCTACACTCTACCAAAACATATCCCCAAAACATGCAAAGTGCACATACACACATACTGAGACAAATATGCACAGACACGGATTCCAAAACCCAAATAGATACATAAGTCTCAGATTCATACATATGTGGAGACATATAGAAAAGTAGCTATATCCACAAACGCATAGCTACACAAATGCACACACAAACGCCCTCACACACACATTCTAACAGCTTTTCATTCCCCATGTTGATGTCAGCTTTTATAATGGAAAACCTTTGGCCACTCCACTGGAACTTATTATTTTTTATAATGTGGTCAACACATATTCAATCACAATATATTTGAGAGCAGTCAGCTCTTAAGCAAACCTGAAAACCATATTCTTAGGCACTCACATATCCTTCTCTTAGGGCCTCACTTTCTCCCAAATGAGTGAGGATAATATCCTAGGATTCAGGAGGGAAGGAAAAGTTGAGACAATTCACAGAGAGGTAGACAAGTGAGTGTTAACTACACTACACTTTTGCATACCGGAGCATACGTATTCTATGAAATCTATCAGTTTTACCTTGAGGACATCTCCTTCCGAGAGTTCAAATGCCTTGGCTTTCAGCTGAATCCCCTTCCCTGGCTGAGTCTGGATGGAGTAGATGCATTCATGGTTGTTATTGTAGTTCACAGGAAAGTTGGGGGACAGCAAAGTACCCTGAGTGCCCGTGACTGAATTCCCACACTTGGCTGGAAATAGAATCACAATAATCTCAGATTAACCCCCATCAGCTGCATCCAAGAAAGAGAACTCACAGCTCTGGAGAACCTTAAAATGAGGACACGCTATCTGTCTACCTACCTACCTAAGTCTTATTTTGAGTCATTGTTTGCCTGTCTGTAAGACTGCCCATCAAGTATTTAAAAATACTTGCCCACCTATATTTCTGCTTGTTCTTTTCTCTCTCCCTGTGTTTGACTGTCAGCCTCTCTTCTGCAGAAATAGAAATTAACCCCCCAGGCACCCTTTACTTTCACAGTGTTATACAGCAGTCATTTCCCAGACCTGTTCATAGAGTATCAGCAACAGAAATGACTGAGAGAGGTGGGGGTGGGGTGGGGGTGGGTGGTGGCGAGGGCATATAAGTGGGAGCAGCCAAGTGAGGAGAGATGAAATCTTTTTAGTATTAGAGGAAATAAACTAAGAGGGGATAGTATTGAATAATAATTTCTAGCTTCTTCTGAGATCTTATGTGCAAAACACCAATAGAAATGCTGTCCCGAAAACCAACCTCATAACGGAGGTAAAATTATCATCTGTGATTTAAAGATAAAGAAGCTGGGAATTAGCAATTCAGGGAGAGCAGGAAGCTGAGAACACCTTTATCCTGGAAGTAAGGACTCCTGAGACCCAGCAGAATGTTTTAGCATATACACATTGGAATTCGGTTTCATTCAACACTAATGAACTCACTGTCTCCTCTCAAAATCGGTTTTTCCAACCCGGAGATTAGTCATTCCTTCCTCATTGTTCCCACATAACTTCTGTATGACTTTATTTATAGCTCTTATATTTTACTTGAGTTGCTTGGTAACATTTCCATCTTCTCTGTGGCACCGTGGATCTTTTGGGACTTGGCCATGTCTCTATACCCTTAATACCCACTCAGTGCCTGACCTGGTGCAGGCATTAGCACATGAATGCAGACATAGCTCAGGTGCCCTGCATGCACTGAAGAAAACAAACATGGCCTGCAGTTGGCTTCCCAGGAACTTGAATAATTGTGAAGCCTCTCTCTGAGGTGCCCTTGGCTCCCCTGTATCAGTGCACCTACCGCATTGTACCATGCTTCCTTGTATCCCCTTACCCAAATTGTAAGTTACTCAAGGGCTGGGGTCATGCTTTATGAATCTATGAATCTCCGAGGTTTAGCCAGATTGCCTTTAAAATAAATATTTTCCAAATGAATGAATATGGAGTACACTGAGTTCAGACAACACACAATTCTAAAAATAATTAGGTTCCAGAAGAATTTAAATGCAAGTCCAGATGGTGGGCCCATATTTGTCTGGACATATGGGGAGTTTGGAGCAAGTCCTGAAACTCTGAGGTCGATGGTGGTGATTCTGCTTTCTCCAAACCATCTGCCCATGTCTCTACTCTGGGCAGAGTCCTTGGCTGGAAGGACTGTGAGGGTGACCCAGAGGATGTGGCTTTGACCACATGTTCAACCCTAATTGCCCTAAGCCTGAAACGTACTTGGCTGAGGAAATCCTAATGGCATATGTGGCCCAGGAACATTCAGAGCTGACCCTGTGGTGGCCTTAGTTATTCTCCTGTGACCCAGGAGCCCAGTGTGTGTGCTAGTCCCCAAGCCTGTTTCTTAGACCTTTGGAGACAGTGACCATGCCCCACCACCATGTCCGTAGTGTTTCAGTGGGTCCTACTCCCTAATTCAGGACGAGCTGCAGTCTCTTAAGACTTGATACAAGTCATCTTTGTCATGGAGGAGGAAGACAGATTTGAGGTACCTTAAACTTCACCAGTTTTCAATATAACCAAATATTCATGATGTATGTGTTAAGCTGGGGCATAAAACTAAAGGGACAATGGTGGACAGGCATCTGGGTGTGATGTCTAGTGGTAATTTAGGTAGCTATATTTCTAGAGTATGTAAATTTTCTGCGCAAAAGACCTAAAGGGGAGTTATTAGGAAGGAACTGAGGACCATGCAAATTTGGACATTTATTACTCAGTCAAATCAATGGGCATCCCCTGAAGGATCTCTCTGTTATCTCTGGGGTCACCCAGCATTCCCTTTCAACTAGGGAGAAGCATGTGGAGCAGAGGAATGAACAACGACGTCAGAGTCAGGAAAGTTCTATTAACTCTCTGAACCTTGGTCTCTTTATTTGGACAATAACAGCATCTCATGAGAAGAATAAGATTTTACATGTAAAGTAGGTGGCCCAGTGGTTGGCAAGTAGGAGGCCTCAGGAAGTGTTTCTCCTCTTCTTTTTCCCCATCTCTCCCAGGTGAGTCTATGTGGTACACCTGCTTCCATGTGGAATACTAACTACCTGTGCTCTGGAACCAGCAGAAAGCAAGAGTCTTCTTGGGAAGCATGCACCAGCTGCCTGAAGTCTCAGCACCCTCAGCGTTTCTGATCCCTTTTTACTCTCTGTCTAGTGCTTGACAGTTGTCTTCCCTTCCTAGCAAGTCGCTATATGCCCCATTTGTGCCTCAGCATGACCCTCTCATTTTTCTCATGCTCTCAACACTTCATAAGGATGGAACCCTGGCTGACTGCTCTGGATGTGGTCAGTCCTTGGTCATCTACCATGTCCTGATCCCCCACCAGGCTCCTGTCCTGGGCACCAAGAAGGGTAGAGGAGGTTAGAGGGACATGGTGCTTTTTTCTGGGGAGTTTCCAAAGGAATAGGGGAAATGAGCAGATGCACTGAAAAGCCAAGCACAAGTGTAAATGGAAACAGATTAGTGTTCTGGAGAAACCGACAGTCCTATGTGCAGGAAAGTGCTGCTGCTGATTTAGACACCTGTGACTTCTGTCGCCCCCATCAGAAGAGGTTTCATTAAGGGCAGGGGCTGTATCTTATCCATCAGTCAGGGGCCCTGGAGGTGGAGGGCGAGGTCTTCTCCATCACTGCAGGGCTCCCTAGGCCAGGGCCATATCTTCTGCTGCAGACCGGGGGCCTCTGGGGTCAGGGGCTGTCAGTTCTATATCACATTCAGGGGCTTCTGAGGTCAGGGGCTGTGTCACCCCTGCCACACCATGAATTACAGCTTAGGGGTGTTCATTTCCTTCTCAGCTAGGAATTCTGCTGGTAACACTATGTGGGTTAACCATCCAATTTACACCTATAGTGCATATGGCAACTGGTAGCATCCCCTGGGTGGGTATTCCCGTGATATCTCCACACTGAGTTTCTGCTACAGAGCTGGTGGTAATTAGAGGTGATTATAATTGCCATGCGTTATGAATAACATGTGAAACAGAAGACAAATGTAATAATGAAAATATTGTGAAGTGTCATGAACAAACAGTAATTGGAATAATAAGTTAAAGAATGAGATCAATGAGGCAAGAGCTTACGGAGTATACGCATTGTGGCCCAAGAAACATTTCCCCCAGAAGTACATTTCCCAGGGGTAAGCCTGGCCCTGGCATCGTGGGACTGGTAATGCCTTCTTGATCAAAAGGGGGAAGAGAAGTGAAACAAAACAAAGTTTCAATGGCTGAGAGATTTCAAAAAGAGTTGTGAGGTTATTCTTATGCAAGCTTCAGACAGATATTGTGAATTGCCATAGTGTGCCAAGCCCCAACCAACAGTATTCCTGAAAACCCTAAAGAATACCCTCTTTCTAAGACTCTATAAAAGTTTTACTTTTTAAATTTATTTTTTTGTAAACTTAGAGCCTCCAGATTGCTTCTATGCCAGATAAGCCCTGAAACCCAGAGGCACCAGGCTCTCCAAGAACATCAACCTGTTGCATTCCTCTACCCCATAATGTCAACACCCCTTTTCAGCATAAGAAGTTGGAAAGGTCATTGACTCGATATCCCTGAAGATTGAGAGAAGAATCAAATGAGAGGGAGGAGTCATAACTGAGAAGTCAGGATTTAACAAATGACTGTGACTACTGACTCATTATGTAGTTATTTCTTTTTAGTTTCTAGTGTATTAGAATGGCCAGAAGGAAATACATGAATTGTTGAACTGTAATCCAGTAGCCTTGATCTTTGATAATGATTGTATAACTATATAGCTTTCATCTTGTGGCTGTGTGATTGATGACAGCCCCTTTATTTGGTGTATGTGTAGATTAGTAATACAATAAACACATACAAAAGAAAAAAATTGGCTGGGAATGTGGGGGAAAAATACTCCTGTGTAAACTATGGACAATGGTTAATAGTACTACTTGAATAATCTTTCATCAATTGTAACAAATATAACTATTGTTAAAAAATAAAATTATACGGGTGCGAGGGTAGGTCAGTGAGAGAATTCACCCCTGTCATGCAGGAGACCCAGGCTCGATTCCTGGCCCATGCACTCTCCCACCCCACCCCCCAAAAAAGAAAAATGTCAACAAACGGTGCTGCAGTAACGGACTAGTCACATGGAAAAAGAAGGAAATGTGGCCCCCACCACAGAGCATACAAAAAAAAAATAGAATTACAAAAAAAGTGCTATCATAAATTGCAACAAATTCTCCTCACCAGTGTAAGGGTTGGTGGTACAGGGGTGTATGAGAATCCCACATTGTATGCATGATTGTCCTGTAAATCCATAGTTTCTCTAATAAAATTTTTTTAATTAAAAAAAAAGCACTGAAGTCCTACTGAGCCATACTACAATGTAGATGAACCTCCAAAACATGACGCTAATTAAAGGAAGCTGGACCCAAAGGACATATATTGTGATTCCATTTCTATGAAATATCCATCATAGATAAATCTATGGAGTCAGAATGCAGATTGGTGTTGGCAGGAGCTGGGGGAGGAGGAGATAGGGAGAAGCTGTTTAATGTATAAAGGGTTTTACTTCGGAGCATTGAAAATATTGGAAAGAAATAGAGGTGATGGGTGTACAACGTCGTGAGACACTAAACGCCACTTGAAAATGGTTACTTTTACTATGTGAGTTTCACCTCAATAAATTATTATTTTTAAGTGGAATTCCACATCGTTAGTGACTTGAGTTAGTTTTTCCTTTCTGAGATTGTAAAAGGTTATTGGCAAAATAAAGATAATTATCTGGTGCCTCCTGTTGTATGTAAACGATGTCATCTAAGCTTGGAATGAAGCCTGTGAGTCGGATATTGTTGTCTCTGTTTTATAAATGAGGAAGCTGAGGCTGAGAAGGAGTTGGGTGGTCTGCCCCAGATCCCGCAGCTAGTAAGTGGCGGAATGGAGACTCGATCTTGGGCCTCTGCGACTGCACAGTTTGGGCTCATCCCATCCTGTCAGGCTGGAGTCCGAGGACTCCACAGAGCTCTAGCAAGGCTCCAGGCTGAAAGCAAGGCTGATGCCATGGACCTCTGAGGCCCTGGCTCCTGTATTAGTCAGAGCAATGCTGCTTTTATCTGCTTTGTATGTTGGGGATTTGTGTACTATTTCACTTGGAGCCTGAATTCCGTGGCTGACAGTAAGCCTGGTAAATACACCATAATCCATTCTGGGCTTCCCCAGCCCTGCTTTGGGGGTGCTGAGCAAGCAGAGCCCATCCACCTTACAAATTAGGAACCGCCAGCAATTGTCCCCTTCCCTGGGATATCACCCTGCTATCCACACCCTCCAGGCCTGAAGCTTTGAGCAGATTTCAGCATGAAGAAAGCCTTGCTGAGGGTTGTGGCAATGAGGCAGGCAGGAACTCGGGTCAGTGGCCCTTGTTTCTAAACTCCATGAAGCCTCTTCCTTCGCTTCATTATCTGCAGTTTTCCTCTGAGGGGCTCCCCAAAAGCTGAGCAACCCCATGATTCAGAGCCTTGGCACCCTGTCCCCTCTTCTTCCAGGCACCCTAGTGGCTGGCTCCTTGAATTTGTCCAGGTCTCTGTCAACTCATTAAGAGGCCTCCCCTGACTACTCTTTAGAAAAGAGCACCCCCTTCTCCAGCACACTCTAAGCTGGATTAGCTTTTCTCTGCAGCCCTCAACACTAATTGACATGTTGCTTATCTATGTGTTTACAGCCTGTCTCCCCCTGCCAGAATGTGGGACCATGAGTGCAGAGACTTTGTTTCATTTATTTTTGTATCTCCAGCACCTAGGACAGCGCCTGATACGTAATGAGTGCTCTATAAATGAACCCATCTCTTGTTCCCCCCTCTTCTATGAAGGTGAGTGGAAGAAGTCTCCCTGAGGATTCTCAAAGGGAGTATTTACTGGTCCCTATCAGACTCATAAATGCACCCATCTACTCCACCAGACTGGGACTCTCCAAAGGCCGAGTTAAACCTCCTTCCCATAGGTCCACTCTGCCCATCCAGATTTCTCTGCAAGAGGCATCCTTCAGCCTATGTGTTTATGTCTATGGGAAGCCAAGAGAACTGAAGGCAACTTCATCTGAGCAGCTACGGTGGCCCCACTCTGCAAAGCAAGGCAGGTGATGCCACCACAGTTTTACAGACCAGGAGGCTGGAGCAGAAGGAGGTTAAGTAACCTGCCCAAGGCCCAGCTGCAGGTAAGGCTGGTGGTCAGTCCTCCAGCCCAGGCCTGTTTGACTCTGGATGCTCTCCTCCACGCCCCACCCCATTAGTGAAGCAAAATGAAAGCACGTGACCACCTACCAACACACCTTGGCAGAGGCGAACTCCACAGGCGCCGTCTGCCCCCCAGGCACGTGATGTGGGCGGTGCCCTCCAGCCGGTACCCGGGGAAGCAGGAGAAGGTCAGCGTGTCACCCACGCCAAACTGTAGGCCTTTGCGGATGCTGTAGGCTGGGACCTCGGGCTCCTCGCAGGGCTCCAGGTCATACTCTGGAAAGGCAGCAGAAGAGCTGAAGTGAGACATCTGGGGGAGATGGAGAAGGAAGAGGGGGGCACAAGGACCAAAGGGCCAGGGAGAAAAGAGCCAGAAATAAGGAGAGAGAAGTATGGAACATGCATGCACAGATTCACAAAAGGTATAGAGAAAAGAAGAGAGAAGCAGAAGCAGAGAGTCCCAGGAATAGGCCAAGTCATGCTTTGGGTGGTCTGAGCTCCCTGTTCCTGAGAGCTATGGGTTACAGCACTGCATTTTTGGATAAATCCTTCCCGGGGGAAGTGGTGAGGATTCTTATGACTTGAACGTCCCTCTCTGTCCCTTCATCTCCATTTTAACCCCAAGTCTTGGACTATCAGATTCTCTTGCTTCTTTCTCTCCAGCCATTGAACCAGATAAATTCAATCATCCTGGTACTAGAGGATCAGAGTATATGCCCCAGCCTAGAGCAGTTTACACTGGGAAAAAGAATGCAGAGGATTACTCAAAGCTGTGCCTCAGTAATGCTGGCTCTTGAGGTGGAAGAAGAGCACCCCAGGGTGGCATTTGTGGGCACCTCTAGTGAATGCACAGATGTGACCATCCTCTTGCCCCCGCTCCCCACAGGGCATCACTCTTCTAGGAGCCAGTCCACACAGGCTGTGTGGTGAGTGGAAGGAAGGTCTCTCTCAAATGGGATGAGGTACACTGGCTGGATAAGCTCCACCCCCCAAGCCAGCCCTGGCAGGTGGCTTTTGCTGTTGGAGGGCCATTGTGGACTAAGCTAGGCCAAGTGCCAGAAACCTCTTGCCCATCCTAGGAGGAATCCATCTGATATCTCTGCTCCTGGATGAGAAGGTGGGGGACGTTGGGGCTCAATAGGACCAGAGTGATTGGGGCACTCTGCATTGTAGAAGTGAAACATCTATCCCTGAATGCCAAATAAAAGGGCATTATTTTCAGGATTTCTAAACACAGAGGTTTGCTTACTGCAAAGTTAGCATTGATGAAAAAGACCCTGAATGAGACTATACCACCCCAAATACAGTAATCTCAATCCCCATTCTTAATTTTAAAAATATTGCTAGGGTTGTGAAATGGTAGAAATGGAATCAAGAGAAGAATTTGGAATTACTAGGGCAGGAAGAGACTTTTGTGAGGTCTTCTAGTTTAACCAGCTAGGTAGGTCATGTTCAAAGCTAGTCTTAAACACCTGTGGAGAAGAAGATTCTCCAACAAACCCTCTACCTCCTTCTAAGGCCATTGTAGGGAAGTTCTTCCTTGTGTCTAACCTAAATATCTCTTGCTGCAGCATTAAAGTCATTTTCCTGGAGATTGTAGAATGGATTAATACCCATCTGCTAGGAAGACCAGATGCTGGCAGCAAAAGGGGAGAAAAAATGATTCAGAAGTTTCTCTCACCCCCCTCCCCAGGGACCCTAACACTCTTTACCTGAGAAGGTGATGTTGAATCCTTCATAAGACATGGAGAAATCAGAAATAAAGCGGACCTGGGCGGTGAAGTTGCCGTAGAGCCCAGCGCTGATGGGAGCTGGCAGCCGCGAGCCAGTCAGCTGCTTAAGGGGCTGGGCGAAGCTGCCATTTTCGGTGATGAGGAGGTAGTCATGGCCACTCTCCAAATGGAAGGTGTGGAAAGTAAAGAACACACCTGCCAAGAGACCAGAAGGGTCAGTTGGTGATGGTGGGAAGGCTGGAACTGCCCAGCTGCAAGACAAGATCTGCGTAAACATTTCCAATTTGCAAATGGCTATCGATGTGTGTCATTATAAGCATGCAATGATAAACACACACGCAGGCAAACACGAATGAATGAACTGAGTACATCATTGTCCACAGATCTAGTCCAGGAAAAGGCACCGCTTTATAACTGTCAAAATTTGAAAGAGAGATTATAGCTAGGTCTATAAGAATGCTTCATAGCCATCCATTAATTCATTCAACAAATATTTGTATATTTGTTGAGCACTTACCATGCACCCTGGGCTAGGTGTAAGGGAATATACAAAGCATTAAACAAATAACTACAATATAGAGTGACATATGCTATCACAAAGCAGATCAGAGTGTCACAGCAGGCAAATAGAAAGCAGATTGCTGAAAGAAGAGGGTGGTGCAGAATCGCTTCACTGAGGAGTGAGCATTTGATTCAGATCTTAGACGAAGTGCAGGAATTAACCAGGTAAGAAGGGAAAGGATGTTTCCAGGCAGAGGACCAGCATGCATAAAAAAAAAAGAGGTGCTCTCAGTTCCAGGACTTGGGTTGTGCACCATGAGGCTGGAACACGCAGCCAGGAAATAACTGGAGCTGAGACTGGAAAAGAGGGCTGTGCCAAGCAAGATGATTTCTGGAGGCAAAGAGAAGCCATTCTATCAGGAGTGGATCAGATTTCAGTTTTAAAAAGGTGTTGCTGACTGCAAGAAGGTTTAGGTGGTGGGAGAAGAGGGAAAGAAATCAACTAGAAAGATTCCTGCCATGCTCTGGGGGAGAGACGAAGGGGCTGGGCAGAGGGGGTGGAGAGAAGGAATCTGACATGAGACTTCAGGTAAGTGGAGGAATCGATAGGTGGCCAATGCAAAGGAGAAGGGAGAGGACACCTGAGTGTCAGGATGGTGATGTCTCATGTTGCCTGGGGCAGGACAGACAGGAGGAAGAGGAACAGGTTATAGAGGAGTAAAGGATGTGACTTTGAACACCCAAGATTTTCAGCATCCAAAAGAGCTACCTGGAGGACAACTAGAAATAAAGACTTGGAGTTCTGGATTCAGGTTGGGCTATAGAGCTGGATCTGTGAGTCGTCAGCGTACAGATGATATGTGAAGTACAATCATGGAGAAAACGGCCCAAGGAGAGCAGGCAGAGTGAGGGTCTAAGAGGGCCATGATGGAAGCCTGGGAAAGCACCATTAAATGAGAGCCAGGGAGAAGGAGGAGCAGGGTGGAGTTTGGCGAGGAACAATCAGAGGGGGTGGAAAGAAGGAGAAGAGAGCCCCAACATGGAGGGAGAGGTCAGTAAAAATAACAACCCTCATTAACATTATTAGCATAATAGTTGTGTCTCAGTGTCCCTAGCGTTTTAGCTGCTCCAGTAGCTGGCCCCTAACAGCTGCAAGGGAAGACAGGAAAATTCATTTATTCCCAGCAACAGCCCTATCATATGGGTATGATGATTATCATCTCCATTTTACACTTGAGGAAACTGAGGCACAAAGAGACGAAGTTACTCGCCCAAGGTCACCTAGCTAGCAGGTGGTGGAGCTGGCATCTGAATTGAATCAAGGTGTCTGCAGATGCTGCTTGACACTGCCTCCCAACACTGCAGAAAGAGTGCAGGTGGTAAGAGGCCAGGTGGTGAAAGCGAATCGGGGGTGAGAAAGGTAATGGGGAGGCAGCATCTTAACACCCAAAGCACCTCCTGAGCTCGTGCAGATTGCAGCTGTATTTGGGTGAGCATGTGTGTAAACGCCTGCCCACAAGTGAGTGTGTCTATGGGATATGTGTTGTGGATGGTGCAGGGGTAGGTGTGTGGGTAGACTAGGAGTGCTGGGCGCACTTGCTGCACAAACTGTGGTCCCTGGAATGAGAGCCAGTTTGAAAGTCAGCATCTCGGCCTCTACCACAGACCTACTGAATCAAAACCCACATGTTAATATCCCTAAGTGATTTGTAGGCACATAAAGTTCAAGAAATCCTTTCTAGATAATTACTGATATTTTTTTTTGATAAACGGTGGTTGGATTGAAGCCCTTAATGCAAAAGCATTTGGAGGCCTGGATCCGAGCCCTTAATGCAAAAGCATTTTAGATGTTTTCATGTTCTCACCTCCCTGTCGAGATGAGCGTCACTCCTGGAGCATTTGGGCTTTTAGGGGTTGGTGGTGGGGGGGACCGAATGGGGGACCAGGGATGTGGCAGATAAATGCTACAACTAATTTGTATCCATTTATTTATTTGTTCAAAAGAAGAAGAAGAAGAAGAAAAAAAAACAGGTCCTAAGCACCCACCCTGTGCCAGCCTCGTGCGGAGGCCTGAGAAAGATCTCCCAGTTTAGCAGAGGAGATAGACGCATGGGCAGTGAGAATCCAGAATGGGAGTCCAAAGGAAGAGTGGGTGACAGTGCTTCGAGGACTGGAGAGGCTTCGCAGGGGGTGGGGTGGGGTCGCAATCCTTGAAAGGAGGTGTGCGAGCACACTTGGGGAGACTCACAGATAGGTGTGGATGCACGTATGCATGTATCATACACTTCCGATGCAGAATCAGGGGTGCAAATCAGAAAGCTGTTCTCAAGGAACTGTTTAAAAAACTGAAAAAAGGATCAGACTTCGACTAGAGATATGAATGAAGCTGATCTGGATAGGACTAAGGTAGGTGATATCATCCATATTTAAAAATTTCAACTTCCGTGGGAGACCAAAGGGTGAGATGTTTATTTGGTGTAAAATTTATATTTTGGGGAGCACATTACCTAATTTAACTTGTATGGTAAGTTTAGTTGAACACCATAAGTACATGGAATCTTGACTAGGGCATGAGATTTTGTTAGTTTGTCCGAGTTAGTGTGATACCCTGATATATGCCAGAGTAATTTGGACAGTGAATAAAGAAGTATTTGCAAAGTCCCCTTAGGGGAATGGGGAGAAAGGAGGAAATATTCAATTTCCCCATTTGGAGAATTCCTGTTATTCTCGTAAGCAGTGGGGACAACCATATCAATAGGATGAGCCCATGATTTTCAGGTTTGTCCCTAGGAAACTTATTCCTGCAAAGGAGAGGCTGAGCCTACTTATAATTATGCCTAAGAGTCACCTCCAGAGAACTTCTTTTGTTGCTCAGATGTGGCCTCTCTCTCTAAGCCAATTCAGGAGGTGAACTCATTGACCTCCCCACTACATGGGACATGGTTCCCAGGGGTGTAATCTCCCTGGCAACATAGGACAGAACTCCCAGGATGACATGGACCTGGCATTATGGGATTGAGAAAGTTGTCTTAACCAAAAAGGGGAAGAGAGAAATAGAGTTTCAGTGGCTGAGAGATTTCAAACAGAGTTGAGAGACTATCCTGGAGATTATTCTTATGCATTATACAGATATTCCTTTTTAGTTTATGGTGAATTGAAGTGGCTGGAGGGAAGTCCCTGAAACTGTTGAGCCGTGTTCCAGTAGCTTTGAGTCTCAAAGATGACTGTATAACAATACAGCTTTTACAATGTGACTGCGATTGTGAAAACCTGGTGTCTGATGATCCTTTTATCCAGGGTATGGACAGATGAATAAAGAATACACATAATAAATAAGTAAACAATAGGAAAGAGAAGGGGTAAAAAATTGTGTAGATTGAAATACTAGTGGTCAACGAGAGGGAGGGGCAAGGGGTATGGTATGTATGAGTTTTTTTCTTTTTATTTTTTTTTCTGGAGTGATGCAAGTGTTCTAAAAAATGATCATGGTGATGAATACACAGCTATGTGATGATATTGTGAGCCATTGATTGTACACCATGTATGGACTGTATGTGTGTGAAGATTTGTCAATAAAAATATTTTAAAATAAACAAACAACAAGAAAACTGTTCTCAGCCCAGAGACCTTGAGAAAACCCTTGCTGGAGCATATTGTCCTTTCCTGCCTAGCTGCGTCATTGGTTGGGTGGAGAGCAGGGCAAGCATAGTCACAGGTGGAAACAAGGCTGATTAAACACAGCTCTATTCACTCTATTCTTCTAGCACGCAAGTGGAGCCCCTCTAAAGGAGTCAACATTTGGCTTGGATTCTAAGGGGGAGTAAATAACTGAGATGAAATCCCTGGTTTTTCCAGCTCTGCGGGTTGCTTGGGGCTCTTTTGGCCACTGTGGGAGATGAAGATATTGTCACAGAAATTCAAATTTGAGTCCAGATTTGGTGTAACAGATGCACGCCCAAACTGATGCTTCGCTGGAGTGAACCATGCTGAACCTCAGGAATGAAATCACCACTGCACTGCAGAAGAAAGAGCAGCATAAGACAGACCTGGACCAAAAGTCCATCTCTGCCTCTTGGATAAAAATGCTCACCCCACCACATCCCAGTTTCCTCAACTATAATTCGTAGACGATAGTACTTCTCGTGCAGGTGAAATTGAATCCTTGCAGTGAAGAATAAATGAGTCAGTGCATGCATGCAAAGCACACAGCACAGTGCCTGGTGCAGAGTAACTGTTCTTTTTGCTCAGTTTATCCCATTCACAGACAGCCCTGCGGGTTCAGAGATGTCAGTCCCGACATCTCAGCAAGGTGACATTCTCCAGACCCCTGAATTGGCTGTTTTTTTTGGGTGGGGGTATGGTGAGTTGAAAGATTCTGAATTTTACAAAATTTTGAGTTCCCCTAGCTGTGCTCCTGCCTGTTATAGAGCAACCAAATAAGCAGAGGCCAGGGAGTACCCTCAGGAGGAGCGTCTGGGCCCCCTTTAATTCAACACTCATCACCAAACATTTCTGGAACTCCTATGTGCCAGGTGCAGAGCCAGCAGCTGGGGAAAATGCAGGACACAAGACGTGCATGGTCCTGCTGCCTCTTAACAGTGTGTAGCCTGCCAGAGAGCCAGAAGCAGTTGCAGTGCTGTGGGAGACTGCCTGGACTGGGAAGGTACAGGATGCTGTGGGAGTACATGAGAAGCCAAACTCAGACCCAGCACTGGGAAGGGAAGACTCCTTTGAGGAAGTGACTTCGGAAAGAAGAGGAGCTGGCGATGGTGAAGATGGCACAGGGAGAGGAAACTTCCAGGGAGGAAAACTCATTCAAATGTGCAAAGCTTCAGAGGAGAAACTCTGGGAAGTTCTAGGAACTGAAAGAAGTGCAGTTAGCTAGAATTTAGTATTTAGAGGGCTCAGAATTAGGTTGGGAAAGGTGAGCAAGAACTCTAGGGATGTGCAAGCCATTTTGCAATCAGGAGCTTCATGCTAAGGGTTATGTGAAGCCTTTAAATGGTTCTCAGGAAGGAATGACCTGGTCATACTTCGGTGCCCTTTTTCATCTTGTTTCCTCTGTTGGAAACATTCTTCATCCTGTTCATCTTCCAAGATTTAGCTCATGTCTCACCTCCAAAACACCTGTCTCACCCTAGGCTGGGCTCCAGGTGTTCCTCCACATCTATCTGCTCTGTCACCACTGGCCATGGTGCTGAGAGATCTGTCTAGGCAGTCTGTCTGCCTCGCCAGACCACAAACTTCCTAAGGCCAGGCAAGTGTGGGGTGTCTTGTTCAGCTGTATTTTCCAGCACCCAGCACCTATTGGCACTACTTTGTGCAAGTATAAAATAAGCATTTGTTGCATATTGGTTGAATTGCATTGACTTCTTGGCAAAGATACACCTGAAAACAACTAGAGAAACACATGCCCCTATATTCCCAGATGCCCAGACACAGAGAAAATCCTGAGCTGTTCCTCTGGAGATTAGGAAAGCCGCCTTTCTTTCCCTCTCAAAGCCATGGAGTAGCTCCTGGCTCTTTCTCTGGCCTCCTCTGACCCAGCTTGGTGAAAATAGCTTTTCAGCTAAGGGAAGATGCTGCTGCTTTCCTCCCCTCCCCAGGCTCTTCCCTGACCGCCTGGAGAGTCCTGCCTTGTCTCAAGAAGCACCAGGACATCCCAGTCCCCACTAGGACAGGCCAATTAACGGCAAAGTAAAAGAACTCAAGCACATGTGGTAAGAATATAAATGTCCTACTTATTTTATTTTATTTTTTACAAATTTTCATTTTTATGCAAATAGTATGTTTATCTTATTTTACATGTAATATATGTTTATTGTTCAAAATTAGGAAAGAGCCAACAGATTGAAATAAGAGACAATTAGTATTCACATCTTGGGGTGATATGTTTTCAGACTGCTTTCTACGCACATATCCTTGTTTTTTATAAACTGAGTGTGTTCTTTTGCAAACTGGGGAAAATGTATGGCAACCATTTCTGTGGGTTTTTAAACATTCTTTCACATTATGCTTTATAGTAATTGCATATTATTTCATTGCATGGCTGGGCCATAAATGTACATAACATTTCCCTATTGATGGGTACTTGAATAGTTACTAATTTTTCAGTATAATACACAATAGTTTAGGGAACATCCTTGTAGCTAACTCAGGATGTACAGTTTTATTTACTTTATACAACATCAGCAGTGAATAAGAGTGCCCTTCTCCACACTCTTTCCCATATTGCTATGTTCTTCTTTGCTGATTTGAAAAGGAAAATGGTATTTTGCTACTGGTTGAATTTACATTTCTTTAATTATCAGTGGGGTTGATGCTTTTTTAATTTGTATTTCCTCTATTTTGAAATGTGAGTTTACAGTTTTGCTCATTTTTTTTTAACATGGGCAGGCACCGGGTAATGAACCTGGGTCTCCAGCATGGCAGGTGAGAACTCTGCCATGAGCCACTGTGGCCCGCCCAGCTTTGCCCATTTTGAAGACCAGTGGATCAGACATATTTTTCTTAAAGATTTTTGAGAGCCTTTTAGGCATCAGGTTGGTAATCCTTTATTGATTATATGTGTTGCAAATATTTTTGACTTTGACTTTGAATTTTTTAAGGTATTTTGATGAAAATCTATTCAACTCTTTATTTCATCAAATAAATTTTTATTTAATCAAATTTAACAGTCTTTGCCTGTATGGATTCTCCTTTCGGTGTTACTCTTTAAGAAATGTCCCACCCCAAGCCAGTGATTCATGTTCTTCTAGTATTGAAATGTATGTGGTTTAATGCCTGAGGTATAGATTTGGCTGTTTTTCCTTTTTTCTAAATCGTTAAGCCCACTGTTCTGAAACCATTTATTAAATAATCCATCTTCTCTTCAACAGACTAGAAATAACACTGTAATCATATACTAAAATCTGTCTCTCTCACACACATACACCCATGCACATAAACTATTTCTAAGCTTTATTCTCCTCCTCAAATTTGCATGTCCACTCCTGTAAACATGGAGGATAAATAATTTTCATAATTATTTTAGCTCATAATAACATTTTAATACCTGGAACTGTTGCTCTTCCTTTAAAATTCTGTTCTTGGATTTTCTACACGTTAATTCTTTTAATCAGAGGTTCTTAATGAAAGCCATGCAACAGAATGACTAGTGACGTGTTCTGAAAACATAGATGCCTGGTGCCACCTACATCCCCTTCTAATAAAGAAAAGCAAAACCTCTAGGGTAGGGTCTGGGTAGTAGTGTCCTTGCTAAACTGCAGAGGGGTTGAGACTCTAGATGAACTTCAGAATAAGCTTCTGAGGGCAGAGACCGTAATTGACTGGTTTCTGTCTATCCCCAGCCTGGGTGTCTGCACACAGGTGGCATTCAATCAATATTTGTTGAGTGAAGGCGCATACTAATTAATGCTTATTTGTAACCAACACCCTTGTTCTGACCTTGGACTCCCAAACAGTCATTTATCTTCGGGAAACTAGGGAAACTGTGCAGCTCGGTGAGGAATATGAAAACGTGTCATCGAGGAACAAGTGAGTTATGTGAGAAGTGGGTCACCCTGTTTGGTATCTGAAGTGTGGGCATGAAGAAAAGGGAAAAAATGAATCGTCTGTTCCTCCAAGGCACTAAGCAAGGAAGGAAACTTCACGGGCCCTTAATAAACTATTAGGAGGGGTCAGAACCATCACAAAAATGACAGTAGGTGCCCACTTGTTGAATGGGCTTGTGGCTCTCCCACCATGGGTTTTAGACAAAGGGCATGCTTGCCAGGTTGGGGAAAGTGATTGATTTAGAGAAGATTTCTGCCTGGAGTAGGACTTCAGAGTCAGCAAACTCCATGATCTCTTTGAGTATGGAGATTCTGGGCTCTCAAAAATATCTATTGAATGAATTCTATGATTCAAAGAGATAGGAAGTTTCTGGGAGTTTTCTTATTAGTGAAAAAAGCTTAGACTGAGACCAGAGGTCACTATATAGGTAGATTCCCATTACTTGGGCCCTGACCATGCCACATCCCCAAACCAGCTCTGGGCCTAAACACTCACCTTTGCCATGTGACGTTTCGATAATCCAGGTGCAGTTCAAGTTGTTGGGGTAGAAGTCAGGGAACCCTGGTGATAAGATGGTCCCACTGGAGCCTTGAACGAAGCCACCACAGAGAGCTACAGAGGGAGCGAGAGGCAGTGAAAGCCTAGGGTGGTCCAGGGGTGGTCTAGGGGTGCTCTCCCCCCACGGCCCCCTAGGGACTCCTTCCCCCAATGCAAACAGAGTGAGTGAGTCGGCACCTCTTCCGGCTCCCAGATTTTTCATAGCAGGGAAGGAATCTGTTACTTCCATGCCTCCTTGGGACGGCCCTCACCTTCACAGCTGGGCAGGGCCCGGCTCCACTGGAAGTTGGGCTCACACTCCAGGGGCTCCCCGTCACTTAACGTGTAGCCTGAGTCACAGCTGAAGGTCACCAGAGCACCCACGTAGAAGTCGTTCCCATGACGCTGCCCGTTCACAGGGATCCCTGGGTCCAGACAGTGATCCGACTGTAGTGTTATAGCTGGAAGAGAGAGCTGAGCGTGGGCACAGAGGGACCCGGCTGTCTCAGAAAGGAGAGGGAGGAGAGGGCCCTGATGTCTAAAAGGTTGGAGCTGCCAATTACCCACTCATCAATCATAGCTGCTGATTTTTGCTGATAGTGTATTTAACCCATTGGCTTGATTGCTCTGTCAGAGAACCCATTGGCTTGGTTGTTCATTCATTCATTCATTCATTCACTCACTCAATAAGCCTCAGTTGAGTGTCCACTATGGCCTAGGCACTCTAGGGATGCAAACATGAGTAAAAATGACTGTGTCCTTATGACACTCTCAACTACAACTTTCTATCTGGTCTGCAAAGAACTAAAGAGTCATCCTTAAATCAAGGCACTGAGGGTGAAGGCAGAAGATGATGAGACCGAGTGGGGAGATGCCACCTCACTTCAACTTCTTTTGTTTGTTTATTTGCTTGTTTTTCAGCATGGGCAGGCACGGGGAATGGAATCTGGATCTCTGGCATGGCAGGCGAGGACTCCGCCTGCTGAGCCACCGTGGCCTGCCCCAACTTTTTTTCATTTCAGCTCTTTTCCGGAGTGCCCGGGCACACAGCTGTAAGCACAGAGAAGAGGCCTGGGGCAGGGCCACGCAGTTTCCTTGGTTTTCAAAGGTTGAGAGCTCCTCTAAGCTCCCATGAGCCCTGAGGAATTCTACAGAGAGCGGTTTATGGGAGCCCAAGCTAAGGAAGAGACCCTGGGGAGGGGCTGAGACGGGGCCTAAGGCAGACCCTGCCATCCCCTCCCGCGCCCCCCAGACGCACTCTCATAGCGGAGCTGGAAGCCAATGTCCGAGTGACTCTTGTCGGTGGAGAAGAGGAGGTAGAGGTAGTTGCTGGTGCTGATGAGGAACTGGGGCACCTGGGTCCCATGGTACACCCCGATCAGGGGCGCTGAGTAGGTCCGTCCATCCCGCACTTCTAGAGTGTCGTAGTTGACCTCGGTTTTAAATCTGCAGAAGACCAAAATGAAGACTTCTTATTTGCAGATGACAGAAGGCCCTACCTGACCCACGGCTTCAGAAGAACAGACAGATGTGGGTATGCTGGGATTTTTTTTTTTTTTTTTTTTGCATGGGCAGGCACTGGGTAATGAACTTGGGTCTCTGGCATGACAGGTGAGAGCTCTGCCACTGAGCCACCGTGGCCTGCCCGCTGGGATATTTGTATACAATCTGCACACATTCCTGAGCAATGAGGAAGGTCCTGCACTCCTGGATTTAACCCCATTTCCTGTGCAGACTGTTCTCAACCCTCTCCATGGCCTGGGCCATTACCTATCTCAAGACTCCCAGACAAAAGGACCAGCCTTATGGTGGGCGAGAATGCTCTGGGCAGGGGGATCAGCAAATTCTGTGGCCCCAGGGCCGAATATGATCTGTAGCCTATTTTTGTAAGGCCTGTGAGGCAAGAATAGATTTTACATTTTGAAGGGTTATTTAAAAAAAATAAATATATATACGTATATATATATGTATATATATATATATATATTAAAAGTAAAGAAGAACAGGCAACAGAGACCTGTGATGGGGCAGGAACCTTAAAACATTTACTCTCTGACCCTTTACAGAAAATGTTTGCTGATTGATACTTAAGGCTATACATGCTTTGTCCAGAAAAAGTCTGTGGTCACAGTTAGTCAACTATTTTCTCCACCAAAGGGGCATAACCAGGGTGGGAACTAGAAGTGCAGCACACGACACAATTCGGGAGTGGCCAGAGAGGCCACTTTCCATCCCTGAAAATTTGGGGGTTATTCTCCTTAGATGCTAACATCATACTTCCAACATCCGATTACATCTAACTGTTCGCTCTTCCTCCTCGGCTCTAACGTCCCAAGTGACACCCCGGTTTTCTCCTCGCCCCTAGACAGCACAAACCTCACTGCTGAGATGGAACCAGACCCAACAGCATAGCCGACGAGGGCTGTCCCCAGCCAGGGCCGTCTGCTCCAGTGCTCTCTGACCCTGCTGACCCTTCAGCCCTTCTGCTGGCCCCACCGCCCACTCCCAGCACCCCCACACCACTCCTTAGGAATCCCCCCTCCCTCCCCCCCTCCCTCCCCCCCTCCCTCCCTCCTCTCCGAGCACCTGTCAAAGGTGATTTTGATGGGGTAGCCCGGCTGGGCTTCCACCACCCAAGCACAGCTCAAGGCATCCTTGTAGAAACCAGGCCAGCCCGGAGAGAGGATGGTGCCGCTGGGAGAAGTCAGATGGCCACCGCAGGGAGCTGGGGGGCACAGAAGGGAGAGAAGCAGCTTGCTTGAGGGGACAAATAGATGAACAAACAAAAAATCCTCTCTATAAATTGTGACAGCCAACAAGTGTTGTTTTTGTTTCTATGGAAAGTTACATAGACTATAAACTGTGAGTTTTGTCTATGGGGACCCATATGGATAGATCCTATTAAATCATTTGGAGTTTTATTAAAGGCCAGAGGGGAGAAATGAAAAGAATCCTTTAAACAAAGTTCTTTGTCATTCCAGGAGAGCCGAAGTGCAGCTAATATTTGGGTCCCACTGTTTTTTGGTTTGTTCTTCCTTCAATGGTAAGGCCTGAGGCGAAGCCATACACCCAGCCCAGCTTCTCCCATCCAGGCACCCAGGGCTCCAGCCACTGGGCAGTAATCAGAATCACAATGCTCAGCACACAGTAGTGACCTTCCCCGCTCCACTGAAAACTCCATGAGGACAGGGCCATGTGTTTTGCTTTGCACGCTTTGTATTCCCAGCATTTAGCATAGTGCTTGGCATACACTTGTCCCTTAGTAATTATCAGATAGATGAGTCAATGAATGAGTGAAAGGATGAATGAATGCAGTCCATGACAAGAGACTGGGTGGTCTAGCCATGCATACCTCATGGCAGGCTCTAATTCTGCAAAGCCTGTTATCTCATTCCTGACTCTCAATTTGCCCATTTCCCCCTGTACTTAGCTCCTCCATTCTTATGGCCTCTTTCCTTCTCTCCTGCTTCTTCCTGCAACCAGATCCTTGGCCCTTGGGGTGGTCATTAGCATAGTCCCAGGGCTCCTCCTTCAGGATACAGGATCGGATTTCATTGTCTCAAGTTTTCTGAGGTTATGCAAGGCCACGCCTGTTGGTTTTGGCCAATAAATGAGAGCAAAAGTGATACGTGTCACATCCACACAGAAATTTCAAGAGCCAATGCATGATTTCACAGCTTCCTTTTCCTGCCTTGTTGAGTGTGGAAGCAGTTGTCCAAATGGAAGTACCATCAGCTGGGTCTTTGAACGACACTGAGAAGCAGCGCTCCCTGGTGGCCATGTTAAACACCATGTAGTTCCAGTAGATTGCATGAGACGTAATCTTCTGTTCTTTTAATCTACTGACATTTCGAGGAAGTTTGGTATTATAGTCTATCCTACGCCACCCTGACTTATACATATTCCCAAGATTGATAATGAGGACGATGATAATTCCCAGCACCAGTGCTGTGGTCTCTACCTCACAACTACTGCTACTGAGAGCTCATTCCATGCGAGACACTAAGCTTTACTCTCCACAAAATGCAACTTCCCTGCAAGGCTGGTATCATTATTATTTTCCATTTTATAGCTAAGAAAGCTGAGTCTTAAGGAGGATATGTAAATACTTAGGATTACACAGAAAGTAAGTGGATTCAGATCTAAGCGAAATCACACAAACCCAGCTAAGGAGCATTCCCTACTAAGAAGCTACCAGATATCAAATAATGTCCCAACCAAGAAGCAGGGAGGAGATAAAACACTCCACAGCATTTCTATCTCTGCAAAGTTTTATAAATTTCCCCAGATAATCAATTGCATACAGTATAGCCAAATGGCACAGTTCTTTTTCTCATTTCTCAGTTCCTTTTCTCATTTCTATAAATTTTCTGGAAATACCTGGAAAAGTCATTAAGCATTCTTAATAGAAAGTTATATTGGGGGGCTTAATTAATTAAGCTGATAAAAATAAGAACAATAATAGTGATAACAGTAGTTAGCTCATACTGATGGCTTGCTATGTTAATTGCTTATCTCATACGCTATCTCATTTAAACACACACAACATTTATGTGGTTACTTATCCCCATTTTACAGAGAGGATCCAAGGCCGAATACATTAAGAGGTTAGATCAAGGACACAGATACCATAAAGCTTCACCTCTGTCTCCAAATTCCCCTGATGCACATAAGAGGACTACCATCACTGCTGACAACAATGAGCATTGCATTGAGAATTTATGAAGTGTCAGGCCTTAAATGGATTATCTTTGGGATATTAAAAGGCAGATACTATTATTATTCTTATTTTATAGGCAGTGATTATTACCCCATTTTCGGTAAACTGAGGATTGGAGAGACTAAGTAATTATATATGTCCTGGCCTGAAGGGGCTTTTCCAGTTGAGAAACCAAAGAAAATACCAGGCATGGACTGAAATATGAACCTTTATTATAGGGGCTTACTTAGAGAGTGCAGATACAGAGCTCAGTATGAAAGCGTTCTGCATTGATTGGTGGAGGTGGGGGTAGAGGGGTGCAGAGGGCCGCAGGGTTTTATAGTAAGCATAGACAAAGAAGGCACAGAGCCAAGAGAATGCATGTACATTTGATAAAGTTAACTCTTTCTTAATGCTTGTCTCTCTGGGCTCAAGTTCTCAGGGGTTTAACTTTGGGGAAAGATAAGGAAGGCACAGAGCTGAGAGAGTACGTGTAGGAGTGTGCATAATTGCTGACAAAGTTGGAAGAGTTGGGGGATATTGAAAAATGCAAAAACATTTATATCAGACATTGAGAGAGCATATTGCACACGGACAAATTTTCAAAACCCACCCATTTACCTTACAGAGACCACTAATGCTTTCCTTCATTTCTCCACTGGACATGCAAGACCTTACATGGGGGAAGGGGTATGCCTACAGCTGTGTCCATGGGTTCCCCTGCAGGCACCAAGACTCAGCAGTAACTAGGGACTCTTAAGTGGCTCCAGTTCAGCACAGGCCCAGTGTCTCTGGTTGTTGAGCTGTGATCTCCTCATTTCTCACTTTCCAGGAAGCCCATAGAGTCACTACCTGCCTGCCTAGGCTTTTCTCCACGAGGACAGGGGCATCAGCAAAGCCTCATCTTGAATCTCCAGGGAGGTGAATGCTATTCCTTCCCACTGTGGTCACTATTTTGCTTTCTTTCTCTGCTCTATTGCTTTCTTATCTTGGCTAGTTAATCTCTGTCCATGCTCTGGTGATGGCCGAATGGCCTCATTGTTCAGTCTCCACTCTCTCTATAGCTCATCAGGTTGGCAATCCCCTGGCAGGGATTGGGGTGGGGGATGATCCTAAAGGCAATGGCTCTTTAACATGTGAAAAGATGTCAACCTAACTCTTAAAAAGGGTAATACATATGAAAGCTACACTGAGATACTATTTCTCATCTATCACAAAGGTAAAAATCAAAGTTTGGTGACACTTGAGGCCATGGAAAACCAGGCATTCTAGTACATTGCTGGTGGAAACACACAACTCCTATGGAGGGGAATTTGGCAATATCCAGCAAAATTCATATGCATTTACTCTTTGACCTAGCAATTCTACTTCTAGGACTCTATCTCAAAGATACACTGGCAAAAGTATGAAATACATACACACACACACACACACACACACACACACACACACAAGGTGATACAAGGCAGCACTATGGATCCAACAGGAGTATTTATATATCTATGAACAAGAATGAGGACTATCCTTTATAATGTAAAAAAGCAGTCTCTAGAATATATTGTTAAGTGATAAAAAGCAACTTATAAAGAATAGTAGGTATAGTATGATTCCATTTATCTAAGACTGGGGCAGAGGACACATATTTACTCATATTAAAAATCAATGATAATGAAAATGTTCTAAAATTTATCATGGCGGTATAGGCACAGCTATGTGAGGATACTGTGAGCAACTGATTGTGTACTTTGGATGGTTTGTATGGTGTGTGAATATAGCTCAATAAAATTGCATTAAAAAATAATGAATGGGTAAACCAAAACCTGAAAATGCTACCTATGGAAAGAGGGAGGGAAGAGGGAAAAGAGGATAGGAAGAGCTCCTAGACTTCTCAGAATATATCTTCTTTTATAATTTTAACTTTGGAACTACGTAAATATTTTACATATTTAAAAAGAGATGAAATTTGATAAGCAATTTATCAAAAACAAAAGCAAAATGCAATAAATAACACTATACTGTATCAGGTAATGGCATAGTCACAGGTAAACGAGAAGAGACTTTAAATGTGGTGATTTGATAGCGCATCCCTAGCAGGACATAAGGACTAAAAGAACTATAAAAAGCAAAGCAGAACAAAATCTGAAACAATTTTTAGGAATCATATTGTGGCTGGTCGTACTGGTATTTCTATTCTGAGACTCTTGGGTATACATTACGGGAGAAAGCAAATGAGAAATGGTATTGGGGGCTGGGATTTTCAACAAGAAAGGAGATATAGATAAGAGAATAAAGAAACTAAATTTTTTTTAAAAAAGGTGACCCTAAATTCGAAATGAACCCATGAGGCAGTTTATCTTTAAAAAAGTATTTCCTAGCTTTGTTACTTGAAAAGGTTTAGAAACAAAGACCAACTCAGTAGCAACAAGCATTCCCACTGCCCAGACACTAAATATCATTTTTCACCTAAAATGGATTTGGAATCCTTGGAGAAATAGCTGATTCTAGGTCAGGGGCAGAAAATGTACAAGATGAGGTTGGACATTTTGTCAAACTAGAAACAAAGGAAGCTCTCAAGACTACTCGGTACAGGAGCCAATTTCAAAGGGCTCCTGCTGGCCAATGGGACATTTTGAGTGCCAATTAGAATATTACTATAATTAATTGAAATACATAAAATATGTTTAAATCCATTGGGCAGTGACGATATTTAAAAATGTTCTGCAGTTTGGAATAGGCTAGGGAATCAACCCAATAATTTGAGAACTGATAAAATAAGGGAGAATGAATATTTCTCGTGACTTTGCTCTATGAACTATATCTTAGGATAACCAAATAGTTGACGAGGGCAAGTTTTCTGAATAGAAGTATTCCAGCTTATACATGAAGAAGAAATGATAGAAGATTACCATTTTGCAGTTCTTGGGCTATGACCAACAGTGGCTCCCATTGTCCCCTAAACACAGACGGCTAGATATAACGTGCCTCTGCTAGGGACTTGGAGCTCTACCTACAAAATATTCTTGCAAAAAAATGAAACCTGAATCTGATTAAGTCTTTGGATCTTTTTTGCTAGCAATTAAAGGGAATATAAGAGAGAGGGGATCATGTTAAAACAACCTCCCAGGGATGCAATCAGCAAAACTGAGAATGCAGGAGACTAGTCGGGACAAAGGACCCAGCTGGCTGCTTCAACAAGAAAACAATTGCATAGGGTGAGGATAGAAACCTATAGGTTAAAAAAGACTTAAGAGATATATCAAACAATTAAGACTTATAAAACCAACTAGGAGTCAGATAAAAAAATGCTATAAGAGAAACTATTAGATAAACATGGCTTGCATTAAGTAATTACTTTTAATTTTTGAAGGTAATGGAATTGTAGTTATGTTTTAAAGAGCTCTTTTATCTGTTAGTGATACATACTAAAATGTTTATGGATGAAATACAATGCCTGAGATTTGCTTCAAAATAATCCCAGAGCGGGGTGCTGGGAGCGAATGGGTAGAGGGGAAGTTTCATGTCTACCCATTTGTAGGCTGCACATTTATCACCATTGAAGCTGGATGGTGGGTTCTTGGGGGTTCATTATATTAGTCTCACTGATTTTGTATCAGGTGGAAATTTTCCATTAAAAAATATTAGGAGGTAAAAACAAAAAGGAAAGAAAGAAAAAGAGAGGAGGTTCTTGCCTTGAATAGGAAGAGGAGCTCAGCAATAAGGCCAAAGAGGGACTCTGTGCCTAACCCAGTGCCTGGCACATAGTAGCTGCTCAATAAATATCTTATTGAAGACATGAAATACTGACTGAAAGCTCAGGGTACTGGACTTCCAATGAGGGCCTTGCATCCCCTGGGAAGAATCACCCACCTCTTCTGGCCTCTGATGCTAAAGCTATACAAGACAAGGAGGAATTGGGAATAGGATAGAATAAAGCAGAGTTAATATGCATTGAGACCCTACAATATACCAGACTTTACATGCACTTTTTTTTTTGTTGTTGTTAATCTTCACAATAACTCATAGGATGGGTATGAGTGTTACCCTCATTTCACAGTTGAGGAAACAGGTACTGAGAGGTTAGGTGACTGGTCCAGGAACACAAAGCGATGAAGTGGCAGAGCCAGGGGCAGTCTGGGTCCAGAGCTTGTGTTTCTAACCTCTAGGGGTAGGCGTGGGAGTACCTGCACTGATTACTGCCCCTACATGGGATGGTAGGCTACCTTCAAAAATTTTTTTAAAATAATTAATTTATTTTAAATTATGGTAAAATATACATACCAGGAAAATAATTTTAACCACTATAAGCAGACAATTCTTTGACATTAAGTATACTGGCAATACTGTGTGACTTTCACCACTCTCTATTTCCATCATTCCAAACCAAAACGTTTACTCATTTGGCAATAATTCCTCATTCCTCCACTCCCCTGACCCTTGGTAACCGTTATTCTATTTCTGCCTCTATGAATTTGCTTATTCTAAGTATTTCAGATAAGAGAAATCATACAATATCTGTCCTTTTGTGTCTGGCTAATTTCACTCAGCACAATGTCTTCAAGGCTCATCCACACCGTAGCATGTACCAGCACTTCACTTCTTCTTACAGCTGAAGAGGACTCCAGTGTATGAATACATCATATTTTGTTTTTCTGCTCCTCCGTTGATGGGCATTTGGGCTGCTTCCACCTTTTGACTATCATGAATAATGTTCCAGTGAACACTGGTGTACAAATATCTGTCCATGGACCTGCTTTCAGTCCTTGGGTTATATACCTACGAGTAGAATTGCTAGGTCACATGGCATTTCTATGGGAACTGCCAAACTGGTTTCCACAGCGGCTACACCATTTTATATTCCTACCGACAATGTACATGGCTTCCTATCTCTCCATATCCTTGCCAACACCGTTTTTTTTTTTTAAATGATAGTCATACTAGTGGGTGCGAAGTGGCATCCTATTTATCTAAATTTATATTTCTTTAATGGCTGCTGATGGTGAGCATCTTTTCATATACTTAGTGGCTATTTGAATACCTTTGCTGGAGAAATATCTATTAAAATCCTCGGCCCATTTAAAAAATTAGGTTGTTTTCTGTTGTCAACTTGTATGTTGAGTTACAGGAGTTCTTTGTATTTGGATATTAAACCCTTATCAGATTCATGGTTTCCAAAATTTACTCCTATTCTGTAGGTTGACTTTTCACTTTCTTGACAATGTCCTTTAAAAATCAAAAAATTAAAATACATGCCTACTGTAGAAAATTTATCTCCTTTTTAAACTATATTTCTTATAAGCAGCATGTTTTTAAAATATACTTTGAGCGTCTTTCCCTCTAATTAATAGGGAGTTTAATCACCTTTATCGTCATAACAGATATGTTTGTCTTATTGCTGTCATTTTGTCTTATGCTGTCAGTGCCTGATGCTTCCATGAGGTGTCTTGTCTTCTTCGTGTTTTGCAACAGGCAATATGTTTTCTTTGTTTCAATTTTCTATTGAGGTGTGGAAAGCAGGCAATCCACTTTTCATTCTATTTGAGGACACTTTGAAGTCTTTCATAAACATGTTTGAAACTATTTTCTTTCTAGTGCTGTAATTCAAGAAAAACTCAGAAACAGAGTAGCTAAGAGCTTGGGTTTGAATCCTGGCTCCATCATGTACAAGCTGGGCAGACCTCGGTCCAGGGACTTAACCTCTCTGTGTCCCAGTAGCAATAGGAACCATTCCTATTTCCAGGGCTGTTGCAAGGTTGAAATGAGATCGTTATGAAACAATTACCATGGTGGGGTACAATCATTTAGTTCTTCTTTAAAAGAGAAAAGGAAGAGATGAATGTGTGGGAGAGAAAACCAAGCATTCCTGTGTAGCTGCCTTCACTACCTGGAAAACTTTCCCCAGAAATTTCTGATTTTAATCATATGGACTCCCTATGTCCTCTGTACATACTGCAGTCCCCAGATCAAATCTGGCCTGTTTGCTTATGGATGCATCTAAGGCTGCTTTCACATTAAAATGGCGTGCTTGAGTAGAGAATTATAGCCTGCAAAGCCAAAAATACTTCCTCTCTGTTTAGGAAAGAGTTTGCTGACCCCTGCTTTAGATCTCTCAGATCATCAACCTTCCTTCTAAATTTGGAAGAAGCCATTTTCCCTTTTGTCCCATTATAGCCTCTCACAAGCTAAGTGGCTCTTAGCATATATTAAAAGATTTTTTAAAAGACCATTAACTTCCGCATTTAATTGTCCACAAGGTGGGGACACTTAATCAAAAACAAAACTAGAAAAAAAAAAATGGAAAAGACAAAGATGCTGATTACAAAGTAAGGTTCTCCTAAGGTTAGGACACATGGAGGGAAAGGGGCCAGAGGGAGACAGATCCTGCAGGGTTTTCTTGATCCTGGCTTTTCTCCGCTATGTTTGCGTTGGGATTCTGCCATCCTCGGGGGCATCTTGCTGCTCCCCAGATCCCCGAAGACGAAGCTGGCATCACGCTCCCATCACTGAGAATACAGGGAAGCCTCACCCCGGTACCAAGCCGGGGTCTCCAACAAGCTGCCTCTTATTTCTGTCAGGCTTTGTTTTTCCCCAAACCTACAGTGTTTCCCTCTCCAGACACAACGTGAATAAGACAGTTTTAATTTCCAAATTCGGACTTTTCATTTTGTTCCACGGCCCCCACCGTGTGAAGTAGTGAGAGCCGCTTCCAATTCCATTGGCCAGAGGTTGAATCCTGTCCCTGGCTCACACGCGGATTCGAGCATTTCACTGCAGCGGCAGAACTGGTGCTGGCAGCATCCGACTCGGGAGGGCAGGAGGCAGAGCGAGGGGGACGGTCCTGCGGTTCCCAAGTCCCCGAGCCCCTGAAGGTCTCAACCATGACACGGGGGGCCTGGGCTTCTACCCTGAAACTGCCCATGATCTTGGCGGGGCCATGACAGGACCAGGGCCCACGGAACTGGCAAAGAAAAGGTGCTATGAGGAGGTCCAGCGAGCAACAGGAATTAGGAGAAGGGAGAGAGGAGGTGAGCCACAGGGCGGGGAAACCTTCCTGAATGAGACGGACTAACCTGAGGCAAACCACAGAAATCAGAGGGGACTGGTGAGCACAGGAAGGGCGAGGGGGCTGGCCTGAAGGCAGGTGAGCTCTCCAGGCCCGGGGTTCTCAGTGCCCACAACCAACTCCCTCAGATCTGTGTGGTTGTCCCCCAGTTGCTGATAAGGGAGCTGAGCTCCAGGGAGTGACACAGTCTATCAGTTCGGCAGCCAGGAAGGGGGAAAGCCAGGCACTTTATCCTTGTATCTCTGACTCCAAAGCATGTATTATTTCCCAAAGCACTGACTGCGCTGGGGCAGGAGGGCAGATGACGCTGTGTGCACCACACACGGGGGCTTTGAGGGGCAAAGGGGAAAGTCTGTTCTTGTCGCAGTTGGGGGGAGGCGCCTGGAAGGACGGCCCACTCCCTATCTGATCCTGCAGCATGGAGGGAAGTCTCTCCTGACTGGCTCCATGAACAAACTGTTCCCACCAAGTTGAAATAACGCTAGCAGCTAACATGTACGGAGGGCTGCTTCTCTGCCAGGTGCTGTTCCAAGTGCTCTGTGTGTTCCTGGCAACCCAGGGAGGAGGGCACCGTTATTAATCTGCATTTTTAAACTTGGGGAAACTGAGGCACAGAGCGGTCAAGTCACCTGCCCAGGGTGACTCAGCTGGTAATCCCAGGGGCGGGGGTCCGTGGAGCAGGCAGTCTGGCTAGGGTCGGGGCTCCAGGAGGCCTTTCACTGACATGTTTCTCCCCCTAGTTAAGAGCTTATCCATCCATTCATTCGTTCACTCATTCAGTGATTCATCAACTACTCCTAAGTGCCAACCACTATGCCAGATGCAGGGGATATGAGGCTGAGAAGATTCCTTGACCTCATATAGCTTACACACTAGTGAGAGCACAGCTAACATTTAAGAGAATTCGCTTTATCCCAAGAACAGCCCTTTACATTTACATATTATTATCCTCTTTCTTTTCAGCTGGGCCTCAGGGGGATTCCAGCTCAGGCCCCTCTGACTCAAAGCCCACCTCGCCTGCGGACCCTGTCACCATGTGCCACATTTTCTCGGCCTCTCCTTTCTCACCCCCACCCCCACCTCCCGCCGGTCAGTCCTGGGGCACTTTTCCATTCTCTTCTCCTCCCCACTTGCTGGGTACTAAGATTTGAATTTGGGGACTGGGTAAGTGGAGACGTCTCTTGGGTGTCCATCCTCTGTTCATCACATGTGGTGAAAGGAAAAACATTTCTGGGCCCCCAAAAGGAGAAAACCACACAGCTCTGCTTCCTTGGGCCTCATCCCTGCCCCAAGAGTCCTGCAGGGGTATTCACCGAATGTTCACAAATATCAACTGAACAGCTATTCTGTGCCAGGCACTGTGCTTAGTGCACAGATTTGACATGCCCCTGCCCTCAAGAAGCTTATTCTGCATTAAAAATGCCTGCCATTTGGTGGGACAGATGGCTGCTCTCTGAAATTGAGTCAGGAGCTATACTGTGTGGTAAGGCAGGATGGAGATGACAAAATAAACCTTGTGCTCACTTCCAGCTGTGTTCCTGCTGGCCAGTCTGCCCTTCCTCTCCTGGAGACTGACCCCAAGGAGGTCAAGGCAGCATTCGACAGAGGCACAAAGGCAGAGACCAGGAGACATCCCAGGGAACTGGGGAAAATCAGCATGTGGAGGAGGGAAGAGTGGCAAGCACCTTGGAAGACTTGAAAACTCACAGCTCTGCCTGCGCTGCACCCCCAGGGAAGCAGGGCTGGCTGTGATGGGGGGAGGGTCCCCAGCCTGAAAGAGGAGGCCATTCCAGAACCGGCATTTCTCCAGGTTTAGTCTCTGGTAACAGTTCAGATTCTCATGCAAAGTGGTCAGAGAAAGCCCCCCCTACCCACCCACCATTCCAGCATGAGGAACAGGGCGGGGGCCGGGGGCCTGGGGCCTGGGAGGAGAGGAAGGACAAGCCCAGGCCTGGGCCGCAGCGAGCTGGGCCACCCCCTCCCTGGCCAGCAGCCTCGTACCTTCGCACCGCAGCACGGCGCTGTTCCAGACCACGCTGCCCTCCTTCAGGACACACGTGATGGTCTCTGAGCCCTGCGTCCCGAGGAAGCCTTCGTCGCATAGGAAGGAGACGGAGCTGCCCAGCTGAAGGCTGTCACCAAACCGTTTGCCGTTTACTGGAACGCCAGGATCCGGGCACTCGTTGTGTCGGAATGCTGTGTGCATGGGGGGCAAGGGAAAGGTTAGACATTGCTGGTGTGCGCTCTGCACCGCCCCCACCCCACCCCCAAAAGTTATATATATGTATAAACTTCATTCTTATGGCCTACCCTAGACCTCTATCATTTCCCTGAGAAGCTACCATGCTGGAGGCACAGCTGGGTACCTTAGAATTAGGGACCCCTATTCCATGCCCCACCTGATTATGATGTGCCAGGTGGGACACGGGGCAGGTGCTTGTTAAACATGATCTTCTGCCTTCCTGGACACCTAAATCAACGTCAATCTAATGAGTGTTTATAGATCTGGCAGTGAGCTGAGCGCTTCTCACATTACCTGATTTACACCATATAACAATTCCATGAAATTAGCATCCCAGATTCCAAATGAGGAAATTGAGGCCCAATATGGATAAGGAACAGAGCTGTCTCCCCAGTGTCAAATCCATTCCATACTTCCCTTACTTCAGACAGTTATGGGGTCATTTAGGCGGCAGGTGAGCTGAATTTTAAATCCCATGCCACTAAGAGAAACTAAGAATCATAAAGTAGGGACCCTGGAATTAACCCTGCCTGAAACCATTTCCTTGCCTATTGTCAGGGCTGCCTCTTACTCTGCCCAGGTGACTGATCATGCAGTGAGAGGGGAGAGAGGAAAAGACCAAAACACTGTGGGTTGAATCCAGTTTTGCCTCTCATTAGCTGCTGGGTCTTGGGCAACTTACGTAACCCTGTTGAGTCCCAGCTTCCTGACTTATAAACTGGAGATCATACGTCACTTGCAGGGTCATTCAGGGAGAAAAATAAAATTACAGTTGATATGACTGTGAAAGTAGTGAGTAATATGCGCTTGTTAAGCATGGGTTCCTTTCCTTCCTCTCCTCCTTGGGCAGTACCAAGCTACCCTTTCCTGTTCCATCTTCACCAAGCATGCTCCCAGCCTTCCTCCATCAGGGGTGCTATAATTCTCACACTAAATCTCTCTGAAGCCAGGTCCTCTTTGCCTCCCGACTGTTTGAAAGATGCTGGCTCTCCAGTGGAGACCTGGCTCTGTAGCCGCACGGGCATGTGCCCCTTTAAGGAATCAATTAATAGGCCTTTGAAAAATGCCCCAGTGTTGGAAACACTGGCATTGTCAGAAAAAGAAACAGCCCTGGACGCTGGTAGATCTTGCTGCGGGCAAGAGGCCTGCAAACCTGGAGAGCTTTCCTGCTGAACAGGTGTTAGGGAAGCCGCTGGCATGGAGCTGACTGTGATGACAGCTTGCAGAGCCTCCACTGTGTTCCCAACCCTCTTCTCACTGAAAAGCAAGGTCAAGGTCAGCCCTGGCCTCAGTCTCCCAACCTTTCTTCACCGGGAATTATGACTTTGAGTTTGGGTTGACATTTAGGAATATGGGGTGGGAAGAAAAGTGAGGCTTGGCCTCCAGAAGTCCAGAGTCTATTTGGTGTCTGTCTATCCAAAATTCCCTTGGCCACACCCATATAGCAGGGATGCTGTCTTGAACAACTGGGAGCAAAAGCTCTAGGGATTTAAAAGCTGCCCACTTTCACCTGTGCATCTTTCCAAATCCATGTCATGGTCTACGTAGAGGAATAGTTCTTAACTTACAAAGGTTTTGTTGGGGGCCACCAGTGATGACTGGAGAGTGTCCAGCATAAGGTCTGGTACACACGGGGGACTCAGGAAATGGTAGTTACTCTCAACTCTCATAATGACCCAAGATGCTCCACTTGGAAGAAGCTTATTCCAAGGAGCTTAAGGATGGAACCAGGGTTGCCAAACCCTGTGGCAGGGACATGGATTTCAATTCAACCTAAGGAATAGGAAAGTGCACTCCCCAGCTATGGAGAGAGCCATGCGGGAATGAACTCCCTCCCGCTGGATAGCACAGCCTAGATGACGGTCAGTTGGGATATGAGAAAGAAGACTGATGTCCTGCAGAAGAGACTATGTTCCCAAAGTTCTGTCCACAGACTATTGTTTCACTGGCTGCATCAGAATCATCACAGAAGCCCATTCAAAACGTAGATCCCCTTAGAGATGCTGACTCAGCAGGCTGAAGTTGGGGCCCAGATTAAAATATATATATATTTCTCTCTATCTACCCAACTGCATATCTGCATAAATAGGTAGAGAAGTATCTGCTGTCTGCACCAGGTGTCCACCAAATGTTGGCAAGAGTCATTTTTGGGTGGTATTTAAAATTTCGCCTTTGACCTGTTCTCTCTTTTTCAAGTGTTTTAGTATTGGACATGTATCATTCTTTATAATGGTTGGGAAATCCTGGGGAGAAGTGCTAGATAACAGCACAGCCCGCAGGTCAAGACCACTGAGTGGAGCCAGCCCTCTGGACCAATTTCTGCTCCTTCCTCCTGATGACTCGGCATTTGCATCTTTCTTGAAAACAGGGGCTGAACAGGAGCTGATGCTCCTAGGAGACTAGGCGTGTCCATTTTTGTTCCAAGTCTTCTACCAGTGTCCTCATCGACTCTGAACTTGTAGAACTCCTGGTCCTCACCACCCTGGAAAAGTGGACTTCTATAGGATAGCTGTCCCCTCCTCCTTCTTCTTTCCACACATTCCAGGATACAGGAAGAACATTTAGACATTCATGGATCCTTACCATGTGCCAGACCTGTGCTGTGCAGAGGGGACAGAAAGGCTAGTAACAGACACCTCCACCACCTTTGCAAAGCTCATGATCTCCTGGGAAAAGCAGGTAGGAGGAAAATAAGGTAAAAACTGTATTGTTAGTATGATCACCCTAAGATTAGAAACTCAGAATTTGGCTCTACTTCCTCCTGCCTTTTAGAAGATGGGGACAGGAATCTCTTGGAGGAGACAGGCAGCGAGACAGTCTATTGCTCTAGAAAGTCTGGGTGTCCTGGAGAAGGGTGATGAAGAGAACTTTCAGAGAAGGTCTTTACCCTGCATGGTTTCCTGGAATCTTGGGTCCCAAAGCCCCTATTTAGCACTTATTATCTTCAACCCACCTGGCCAAAGGGTTAGGTGATGAGAGGCAAGGTCTCTATGTCAAGGGTGAGAGTAGGGGGTATAGAGGAAGTCACTTCTGTCAAAAAGTACAAGAAGGAAGAGCTCTATGTGGGTATATGCAGGGTGGGGCCTGAACTGGGGGTTTGCATTTCACAAGCAGCCTCTGGGAAAGGATCTGGTTAATTACTTAGGCAGACCCAGCTTCTACCTTACTTGCTGGTTACATCTGCCTATGCTTGGATGCTTGCCATTTTCAGTCTCCAAATCTCTGCCCCCACTGCACCCTAGCAGTGAACCTTTGAGTCACAGAGAGGAAAATAATCCTGAATGAGCTTCAGGTTGTTTCTAGAGAAGGGCCTGGATTGAGGCTGGAGTTGACCAAGTTCAGACTGTGACCCTGGCACAGGCTGTGAGGAAGAGGTCTAATGAGCCATAGTGCCAAACACAGACTCTGCTTCAAACTTTTGTTTCTGACTTGGCTATGGGGAATGGGAACCAGGCAAAACATGTGTGAGCAGCCTTATCAGCAAAGCCAGAGTCAACTGTAAGTAGGTGTTCAGGGATTCAGGGGAATACGCCAGAGAGGGACTCAGGAGCTAATGAGGCAATGACAGATGCTTTCTTGCCCTTGGCCCTCCTTGGATCTAGCCAGGCATTCCAGGAGGGGAAGACTGGGAAGGAAAGATGAAACTCCAACTCCTTTGACCACCTCTGTGGGAAATACATTTTCGTGACTCCACTGAAAAGAGTACCCTGCCCAGCAGCCAGGGTGTTATGCTTTACAGTGTTCACACAGGGAGCTCATGTCTGAGCATTGCAGCCCAGCCCAGCCCAGCCCAGCCATGTCCTTGCAGCTGGCCACCCACGTCAGCACTCTTCCCTGGGAGCACTCTTTTTCATCCTCAGGGAGAGGGAGGACTCACTGGTAAAGGTGATGTTAAATCCCCTCTTCCCCGTGGAGTGGTCAGTCTGGAACTCGAGACGGGCCACATGGCCACTACTGGTGATAGAGGAGGGAAGCTGGTTTCCTGAGAAGGTGCCCAGGACGGGGGCTTCAGCGGTGGCTCCATCCTTGATGACCAGGAAATCAAACTGCGGCTCCACATCGATGTCGTTGAAGGCCAGGTGGATGCGGCTCTCGGGCCTGGCCAGGATCAGCCAGACGCAGTGCAGGTGGTTGCCGTAGTCTTCTGGGTAGTTGGGAGACAGGACAATCCCAGAGGGGCTGGTGAAGTTGAAGAAGCAGGAAACTGCAAGAAAAGAGCAGGGGAGGTTGGTAAGCATCGCCAGCATTCTGCATCGGCTGTTGAGGGGCTAGCAGGAGGAAGGTTCTCTTAGCCTAAAGAGTGGTAGAAAGAAAGGGTGGCACCAGGGTTGGGGGGACTGGCTGGGCTCTGAGCTCTAGGTGGGAAACATGCAGGGCAGAGCGCTGGGAAGGGTCCCTTTGGTAAATGGTAGACACGGTGGAGTCTGTCTTCTTTTGGCCCCTTTCCCTGTTCAGTGTGTTACCCCCAGGCAGGCTGTGCATGCTCTTGGTCCTTGCATTGGGGAAAAGCCATCATTCAAACAAATGCAGAGTTGTAGTATGTGATCCCTGGCAGTGTGATTTGCAGCCTCAGGAAGGGACACTGCTAAGCTCAGAGGAGACTCTCTCCCAAGAAGGAAGTTCAGACCTAGTGATTGTATACCCTTCATGGTCACCTGGATCATTTCCCTCCTTAAACAATTTTAGTGGGGAAACTATAGGTGTGCCATGGGGATTCCAGCCACCCCAAGCTGCACAACTATTCTGGGGAGGTACCAGGTAAGCAGCACCTTCCAGAGACCAAAGCTTTGAAAGAGCTTGTGGGTGGATGAGGTGAGTGACCCTGGCCATGTCCTACCCACTTCCCATCTTCTCTCTCCTACTTTACCCTAAGGACCTACTCTTCTAAAAAGCCCTTATTTTCACGCTAATTACTAGCAGACCTTATAACAAGGACAAGACAAGCAATGTGGCAGTATATGGAAAAACAAACAGAAAAACTAAACTGAAATTACAAGGGAAAATAACAGAATGGAAAAAAATAATTGCCACAAATATGACAATGGGCAAATATCAACATTGAATTAACAGCTTTATGATTGTGTAAGAACATCACCAAGATGAGCAAAGAGTATGCTCAGAGGAGTCATAAGAGAGAAAACAGAATTAACATGAAAACAGTCTATTTCACTAGAAAAGAATAAAGAAAAAAAAATAAAGCCCAGTTCTGTTGTGGCTTCATGGAAACTAATACATGCATTCATTGCCAGTTGCAAAGTAAAGTTGATATAATTCTTTTGGAAGGGAGCATATGCATTCTTATTAAGAGCCATAAAATTATTCAAATACTCTAGCAAGTAATCCCAAGGAATTAATTCAAAAGAAAGGAAGCTATGTGGACAAAGATGTTTATAGTGACATAATTTTATTGCAGAAAAAAATGCAAACAACCTATACGTCTGCCCAATGTGAGGTAAATTATAGCATTTAATGTGATGCAGTTTGAATGCACTCATTAAAGTGATAAATATAACCCTGTAGAAAGGGGAATGTTAAAAGTCATTTTAAGAAAAATGGAAGAACATAAAATTGTATGTATACCTTTGATTATAACTATTAAATATTCACTCATATATGGATAAAAACTGGATATGAGCCAAAAAATAAAAATCATATTAGAGTGATGGGTTTCTAGGTGATATTTCAAAATGAAAAGAGCATCTAATTTTTCTGATTGCAAAAATAATATGGACTCATTCTAAATTTTTTTAATATAAAAAATATAAAGAAGGTTAAAATCTAATGTGGATAAATACTTAAATCCCTTTATAAAAGGTATATTGATATTTGGTATTAATGAAATTGATAGTAAAGAAAGTATAATATTTGACTTCCTAATTATAAGGATGCTAATATGAAAAGTAATAATAAAATCATGCTTGTAAAAGAAAAGCAAACAAAGCAAAGGAACTTGTGGCTCCTTGTGATAAGTGCTTCCTGCCTCTTCCCCTATTCCACCTATCTCCCCTTTTACTGGGTTAGGTATTTCTTTTCCAGCTTGCTGCTGCTTTCCAGCAAATTCAGCAGAGTCAGGTCCCTAAGTGTCTTAACCCTGCAATCCCTGCATCTTCAATGTATAGTAAGAGTTTCAGCCACGGAGAGAGAGGGACATTAAAGAAACTTATGCAACACAAGATCTAGTTCATAGTAATTATTATTTATGCATTGAGGGTTTAGTAGGTATAGCACTGTTCTAAGCACTTTTCATCAATTACCCAATTTAATTGTCACAATGCTACTACGAGGTAGATACTGTATTAACTCCCTTTAAGGCTGAAGACGATGAAGCCTGCACAGGTTAAGTAACTTGCCAGGGTCACACAGCTAGTAAATGGTATAGTCAAATTCAAACCAATGCAGGCTGCCTCTAGGTACAAAAACTCTCAGTCACTCTGCAACGTTATCTCCCAGTTGGAGAAGAATTCTCTCTCCTGAAGCTAAGAGTGAAGGTGGAGTGTTTGCAATGCCTAGAATCTGCTGAAGACCCATCTGTCAACCCTAATAACAATATCAGCACTGAATTGGGGGCTCTGGGCTGGCCCTGGATGATCACATACTGTCACCCCAACTCCAGCTTCCTGGTGGCATGCAAATCATCAGGGATTATAACCCCAAACCAACTATCTTGTAACCTGCCTATCAGTAGGACACACCGAGACAGACTGAAGAAGCAGAAAAACCCTGTAGAAGCAGAGGGATGATGATCAGAGAGGGGCACTGTAAAAATGGGAAGAAATGGATTTTCTGCAGAGGGCAAGTTAATTCACAGTACCCTAGTCCCTGCCCCCACCTGGTCACACTGTCACTTTCTTCTTATTTCTCCATAGCCTTTTCCCAGGGTGGCCAGGTGGTACAGCTCTAGGGCACCGCTGGGGAACCTGAGCAGTTATATGCAGCAGCTCTGCTTAACACACTCTAAAATTGTCTTGTTCTCTTGCTTAATTGTTTATGGTCTGGCCTCCCATTCCCCATTGCACACACATATACCCGAAGTTCTCATCTGTCGGATTCAGCTTTGATCCCTAACGGCTGCCCCCAAAGTGGCACATGGCAGGCGCTCAATCGATATCTGCTGATGGCTCAATGACTGTCTCCCGGAAAGGTGGTGACATGAGCACCTTTGCCTCATATTCCCATCCCGCTCAGAACCCAACCAGCAGAACTGACAAACGTCCGCAGAAATAGGCAGACACCCACTTCAGCTTTGAAATTAGGAAAGTCTACTGTGCCATGACTCCCGATAAGTTTCTCTTAGACATGGCACAAGACGCATTCCTAAATAATTTAGTTAAGAAGGGATGACCCAGTCAAGCTGTTAAACAGCTAAGACAACAGAAAGCAGCTCTGAAATAACAAAGACCTCAGAAAATACACTGTTCACACAATATTCCTGAAAAAATCACTTGAAGACGTCCTCTGCCTAATCAAGAATCAAAATGAAGAACTGAAGTATGAGAAGGTTGTGGTTCATGAGCATTAAAAAGAGATTGGCAGTGAGCAAAAATACCAATGTCGTAATAAATCTAAATAATTGCTATAACTATAGTTATAAAATGGAATGCAAGTGTAGCAGTCCTTGGAAGAGAGGATATATCACTTCTGCCCAAACCCCAGGGTAAAATATTCCAGATTATACTGGTAGAAAAAGTGAAGTTGGAGCATAGAAATATGCTAATTTCCTCATCTTGCAAGAAATTCTGTTACATAGTCTCTGTGGTTAATTAGAGAAATACAGGTTAGCGTATGTTTTAAAAGATGCTAAGTGTAATTACTAATAGAATATAAAATAGCTTGTATCTTAAAAATTACCAAAGGGGAAAACACAAAGCAGCCAATTAAAAAAAAAAAAGAATTCAAAGGAAATAGCAAGAAGGCATAAAGCAAAATGCAAAATGAAAGACAAAATGTGATTTATGACAAATTTCATCCGGGTTAACCTACCTGGGTAAAATATAATCGTCATTTTGGGAGAAGGCACGCAGCGGAAACAAAGGAACTCAAATAAGTCAAAAGTAAAGAAATGGGCAAAGAGAGCTCAGGCTTCACATTGGAAGAGTGTTAGAATTGACGAATACCCTGGTCCCAAAGATTGGAGTAGGCTCAGGCATGCTAGGTTTTAACAGCTCCCCAGGTGATCCTAATGTGCAGCCAGGGTTTGGGAACTACTGAAGGAGGCAAATGTGAACAATAATGAAAATGAGCTTTAATGTTAATATCAGACCCATGGATGTTATAATATTATACCAAATTCTTGGATGCCTTCTCTCAGACCAAGAGTCTTCTGGACAGTTGCCAAGAGACATTATTTCTTTCCCCTGGATAGAGATGGGGGTGTTAAGCTGACATTCATAGAACGAGAATATGGCCCCACAAAGCTGCTGCCTTCCATCCCAAGGGATAGTTCACACCTGCTGCTACAAGGACAGGGAAAGGAAGCATGGATTGCCCTTGTAGTTTCTCTGGAAAATTCTGCATGCATGCTGCTTTGCAAGATTTCTATTAAAGAACAGAGAAGGACTGCTTCTCCAGGTCCCAGGCTGTGGTGGTTAGATTCAGTTGTCAACTTGCTCAGGTGAAGGCACCTAGTTTTGTTGCTGTGGACATGAGCTAATGGTACGTGAACCTCATCTGTTGCTGATTACATCTGCAGCTGGTTAGGAGGCGTGCCTGCTGCATGAATGGCATTTGACTTAATTGGCTCGTGCTTAAATGAGAGAGCACAACATAGCACAGCCCAAGCAGCTCAGCATTCCTCATCTCAGCCCTCGCAGCTCAGCCCAGGCCTTTGGAGATGCAGAAAGGAATCACCCCAGGGAAAGTTGTTGGAACCCAGAGGCCTGGAGAGAAGGCCAGCTGGGATTACCCTGAGCCTTCCCACGTAAGAAAGAGCCTCAGTTGAAAGTTAGCTGCTTTTCCTCTGAAGAACTAATGAAATAAATCCCCTTTTATTAAAAGCCAATCTGTCTCTGGTGTGTTGCATTCCGGCAGCTAGCAGACTAGAACACAGGCGAAGAACAAAAAAAGAGTGGTAACTGCATCTCATCCCTGTCAATATCCAGGTTAAGAGAAGGAGATTAGGAGACTTCATCCTTCAGAAGTATTAGCAGGTCATGCTCATGGATCTTGATGGAGGATGAAGTTTTATTTAAGTCGGAGGGGTCTCATATAGCTCAGTCTTTTGAAAAATAATAATGGCCAAAACCTCATTAACAAGTGGCTGAGTAATTACTGTGTACAATATCTGATTATTATTTAATCCTATCTAGAAGAAAATAAAAGGGGCTAGTTGAAAAACCCTTTTGCATTATTATTATTTTTTCTCTTGGTGGTGTCACTGCTAGTGTCACTGCTTTTAAAATGATAATCCAGTTACTGGAGGCCTGACAAAAATAAGGGAGTCATCATTAATCTCAGTGGAGCCCTAAAACAAAACCCAAAGACTCTGAGGTGATGGGCATGTTCCGAGATGAATATATGACAATGATGAAACTTTAGGACCCAAAGTATTGAAGTAGACCAAATAAACTATTTAACAAGCCAATAAATTGAGAAAAATGCACTAATCTGAAGTCAAGAAAGTAAATAAAAATATAGAGGATCTGAATAATATAATGAGAGTGTGCACTTTATACAAATCTCTGTAGTCTTCAGGCAAGGAAAACACTTTCTTTATGAGTGCTCAAAAATGGGTCTTACTTTAGGCTACAAGGAAATCTTCAGAAATTTCTTCCCAAAGGAAAAACTACTGGACCACATTTTCAGTTCAGAATGCAAATAAACTAGAAACCAATAAGAAAAAAACAAAGAAAAACCCTTAGTCCCTTGAAAATTCACAACTCTCCTTTCTATATAAATCCAAGTTTGAAGAAGCAGCAAAAGCTGTCAATACAGACTATTTATAATAACGGCGGTACAAGGTCAAAGTAGTATTTAGGAGAAAATTCATAGTCATAGACTAAATGAAGAGTGTTTACACTCAATAAGTTAGAAAATGAAACAAGACTAAGGAAAGAAGGGAGAATAAGTTTAGGAAAGACAAAAGCAGAAACAAATGGGTTAGAAAATCCAATAGCTAGTTTACGGAGAACCAATAAAAGAAATGTGTGGTCAGCTTACCCAAGAAATTAAAGAAAGGAAATACATGTAGAGAGAGATAAGAGGCTATAATAAAAAATGAGATACCTCAATTATAAAGAAATAACATGTATAGCATACTAATAAATTTGGAAACCTTGATAAATGGAGACTCTCCCCAAAAGCATGAAGTACCAAAATAAATGTGAAGGTAAAAACCTAAAAGAAACAGAAAATTACTTAATGGATAGGTGGTTCCATGGCCTATGTTTTAAAATCTCCAATGAACTCTTAATAGCCATCCTATTTAAATTAATCTTGATAGAAATGTTCCCATAAGGATAGTGTTTGTATGACACACATACCGACATCCACCAACTCACACGCTGCCACACCTATAGACCAGTATAAAAATCCCAGGTACAAAGTGCTAGCATATCAAATTCAGTCCTTAAACAACAAATAAACCTGACCTCTGTAATGAAGAGAGCAAAACTTTACTGATGGACAGAAAGGAAAATGTTAAAATGGAGAGACAAACTACGTTCTTGGGTGAGCAGAGCACATATTGTTACAGCAACAATTATCCTCAAGTTATTGCATAAATTTAACACAATTCCAGGCAAGATCCACACCCATTTCCCCACCCCCTGGAACTTGAAACAATTGTCAGATTCATCTGTTGAAATAAACAGGTAAAAATAGCCAACCTCTCCTTGAGATAAATGAGGAATAGCTCATGAAGCGTTGGTTGGTATTCCAAGAACATATGTTTTAAGTCATTTAATTCTCACAGAAGCTCTCTGAGGTGGATGCTTTTACCATCCCCATTTTACAGATGTGGAAGCTGAGTCCAGGTTTTAAGGAAGTTTCCATTGTCACACAGTTTACTAGTGATAAAGCCAGGACAGGAACCCAGTCAGCTGGCTCCAGAGCCCAAGGTCTCAGCCACGCCATCTACTTCCTCCCTGTGGAGGGAGGGCTTGCCCCGCTCAGCGACACAACATGTTGGATATCTGAATGGTGTTCTCTTCAAAAGAAAAATCAATGGAACAAAATATCAAGACCAGAAACAGACACAATATGAAAAGAATTAATAGATGATAAAAGGGGCTTTTCTAAATTACCAGGAAAATAGGTGATTGATCAATAAATGCTGCTAAGACTTATGGCTAACCAGTTGTGGCAGAAATTCAATTCACACCTCACTCCATTTGCCATAAAAGTATTAGAAGAAAATATAAGGAATATTTGCCTAATTTCAGAGGTAGGGAAGGGCTTTCTTAGAATGACACCAAGGTTAGAAATCATAAAACAATGAATATTTTTAAATACAGAAATGGAAAACTTTGGATTTCAGAAATCACCATGAAGCTAAGTTAATAAGTAGGGAATAAACAGAAAGAAAATATTTGCAAGTTATTACAGTTGAATATTTACTGTACTAAATATACAAAGAACTGTAATTCAGTGAAAAGGTAAATACCCAAAGTAGAAATATTGTCAAAGGAAATGAAGAGAAATTAACAAAAGAATAAATAAAGTTGGTCAATAAAGATGGGGGTGTGGAATAAATTCTCTTTTTAGAAAAGAAAAACCTAAACAACAGAGCTATGAAATTGGCAAAGAATAAAAAAGATAGCATGGAATTTTGTGAGAAAGGGGAGAGAAGCCAGCAGGGCAGGTTGGGATAGAAGTAATAAAACAGGAGAGTGGTTTCAGAAGAGTCAAGGTAAGGTCGTTCTGAAATCCTGCTGAGCGTGATGAGAGCTGAAAAGGATGCTATGGGTTTTAGCAACAAGAGGACAACTGGAAACCTTAGTGACAGCAGTTTCTGAGGTGTGTTGGAGACCCAGATGTGGATGGAGTGGTGTGAAGAGTGAGTGGGAGGTGAGGGCTGAGCACAGCAAGGGCAGACAACCTGTTAGAGAAGTGTAGATGTGAAAGAGAGTATTGGAGAACCTGAAAGGAGACATGGGGGGTGAAGCAATGTGTGTATATACATGTGTGTATATATATATACATATATATATATATATTTTTTAATGAGAAATCTCAGAAAAGGTTAAATGTTTCTGGAAAGGATCGGCCATAAGGAGGGAGATTTTAAGGGACAAGAGAAGGAGGACGAACTACCCAAGGCATAAAGTTCTTAAGAAGGTGGGAAATGAGGGAGAATCTATAGCAAAATTTTTCATCTAGTGAGTTGCAACTCACTGGCCATGAAATTGATGTGGTGAGGCATGGGCTCGAGGATAAAAAAAAGAAGAAGAATGGAAAATATCTGAGTGCATCACAGATAGTAAGACTAGGAATGGTTTGTGAAAATCTATGTTGCAATTATGTGTGTGTGTGTGAGTGTGTACCAAGGTGCGATGTAAAAATGCATTTCTTACTGTGAGGTTAAAAGTGTTTGCAGGGCCCTGATCTAAAGCCTAAATGGAGATATGTTAAAAATTTTTTCTTGATATATAAGTGGAAGGGGGATTTTTTTCTTTTTTTTTTTTTTCACATGGGCAGGTACCAGGGTCTCAACCTGGTCTCAGGCACAGCAGGCAAGAACTCTGCCACTGAGCCGCCACTGCCTGCCCAGTATTGGTTTTTGTTGAGAGAAGTATTAATGATCTCTCTATTATAAAAGGTGGGAAGGAGAGGGATGGGCGAGGATGAATCTGCAGGGTCTATAGGCTTTTCATCTTTTAGTACTTGGGAGTTGAGGGTGTTGCCTGTAAGGTGTGAAGTCAGGTCATCTACTGAGAGCAAGGTCAGGAGAGGGGGCTCTTCCTAGGTTTATAGGAGCAGAGAACACTTGGGATGGCTTCCAAGGAGAAGAGGAGAATAGACTGACTTGAGAAGCACAGATGGAGTGCTGGGCAGTGTTGCAGCCTTGATTGAGATCAGTGACCGTGAATATAAAGCAGTGCCAATATGCTTGGTTGGGTGGTTTTCTCCAGCAGTGCTCACCCAAGCAGAAATGGCCCAATCAGATTGTTCTTCCCTCATTGTGTGCAATTCAGTGTGTGCAACTGAGGCACTCTGATGATTAATGTTAAAGCTGAGCAGGAAGCAGAGTATTTGCAAACTCACCCTTGAACTTCTTTAGCCTCTTTGTGTTCAGAAGCTTAGCATGTGTTAATTTTCATCTCAGCTATCTTAACATCATCTTTGGCACTGGAGGTTTGTTGGGCCCAATGAGGCAGTGTGAGTTTCTCAAGGTTACACCTGGTCAAGGGTAAAGTTAATCACCCTGCAGGGCTCATCCTTATAAACATAAAAAATTAAGATGACTTGAGGCTTGGTTTTCTCTGGGGAGAATACGGAGGATGGCTTCTAGAAATTTACACACACTTCAAAATGAGCACCAGGGATAAATGCATAGTCCTGGCCACATATTTCCCTAGCAAATAGTATGTCTCCTAAATTCATATCTGATGTGATCCAATCCAAAAGTCATGAATTCTGCTCAACTTTTTCTTTCTTTTTTTTTCCCTGCTCATTCTCCACCTCTCAGGCAGGTAGGATTTGGGTCCTGGTGCCCCAAGTTAGACTAGCAGAGCTTTCAACAGAGCTGAGCCCTCCTTTATTTTTGAAGCCCCTTCATTCCTGCCTTGCATGACACCCCACTTCAAGTTTTCTATCTCTAGCTCAGAATATCCCTTCACAGTCATTTGAAAGCTTTTCTTTTCTACCTGACTTTCACATTTTGGAACTTTAAAGGATTCTATTTCAGGGCCCTTTTCTCTTATTACATGTTTTCTCTAGAGCACATCTCTCCATGCAAAACTCCTAAATGTATACCTCTAGATTGGACCTTTTTCCTGAGCACAGATATGAATAGCCAATGGTCTTTTAAATTTCTACACTTAAGTTTGAGCATCAATTGAGCAGCTGCTATATGCCAGGGTTGGCAGCAAACAAGACAGTGTGACAGAAGCATGGTGAACAATGAGCAAGGAATATGTGATGTGTTGCAGAAGATGGCAAGGGTTAGTTCATGTATGGTCTTTGAGACAATGAGAAGTTTAAATTTTATCACAGCTTCTTAAACTAGATGTGCCCAAAACAGAACTCCTGGTCTTCTCCAAGCCTGGTTCTCCTAGATTCTAGGACCTAGAATTATTCATTATCAGAGAATAATTCAGCCATGCCATCATCCTGTTTTGGGCTTTCCCTAGGCTTTCTTCTCTCTTCTGCCTTCTCTTGTTATTATACTATTGCTTCCCAAATCAGTATTGGTAGCCTTGACCTTCCTGCTATATTCCAGACTTGATATGAAAGTGTCTGATGTGTCTTTCTACTGGAGATCCCACTGGCACCTCAAATCCATGCCCAAAGTTTAACTGTCTCTCTTTTTTTTTATTAAATAAGAGATGTTATAGGTTCAAACTTGAACTCTTTGTCTATTTTCCTAAGCCTCTTTCATTCCTTATTTCTACGAATGACAACACATAGTCGCCTAAGCAAAATATCTCAACTTCTTCTCTCTCACTTCTATGCCCAATCAGTAAGCAACTTCTGTTGATTTTCTCTTTGCAAATCTTGTACTTGGTCATATCCTTCTCATGCCCCTGTTATGTTGAGGCTCTCCTTCTAGATGACTGGTATAGTCTCCATGGTCTGCCAACTTTAAATCTTACCCTCCTGAATCAATACACCATATTGGATCCAGAGTAAATTTTGTAAATCATAAATTCTCCTGATTATGACATCTTGCTTGGAACTCTTTAAAGATTCCTGATTGCACACAATATAAAGTCTAATCTCCCTAGGTGCACAAAAAGCCCTTAATGACCTAAGGCTCTTTTGTCTCCATTTTTCCACTTCCATCCCGTACTGTATATTCCAGCCATATTAGATTACTTGCAGTCCTACAAATTTACAAAGACTAACCCTGCCTGTGCTTTTTCCTAGGCTAATTTATCTTTCTAAAATGTTTTCTTCTGTCCATCTGGAAAATTCTGTTATGACTCCCTTCTGTTGAAGGGTGTGGGTCCCTCCTACATCCACTTATTCCTCACAGCTGTAATCATGGAATCTATATATCATATTCATCCCACCCCATGCTTAGGCCGTTCTTGACTGACAGCTACAACCCACCAGCCTGAGGGCAGTAGAATGAAATCCTGCTGCTCGTAGGCCCTGGGTCCCCAAGTAGCTCTCAATCTAGAGCCTCTCTTCCCCCTACCATGTTGGCTCTGTCTACATAATGACACCAATACTAGGTACTAATAACAACTATAACAAAAATAATAAACCAACACTTAAGGGATACAACAGTGAACAAGACATATATAGTCCTGTCTTTAGTGAGTTTATTGTCTACTGAAGGAGGCAGGCAATTGACAAACAAAATAGGCTTAGTTTATTGTGGTAGATTGTGTTATTTGTTCCCAATCATTCTTGCCGCTCTTCCCCTTAGGTGGATTCCTCTTTCCTACCCAACTGACTTTGGGCTTGGCTCTGTAAAGTAGTTTTTGCCCATGGAATGTGAATGATATGGCATATGCATGTCCAATCAGAGGCTTTAAATGTACATGAGTGATTTGTCTTTATCCCCTTAAGCTTTAGGCTCCTGCCATGACCCTAGATATGGGTGCCAGAAGGAGATCCTATATGGAGACCAGCTGATCCCTGCAGAGCTGCATCTGACCTACAGACCTCTTGGAATGCTAATAGGAAATATTTGTTGTTACAAGACACTGAGATTTTTGGGGTGTTGATACTATAGCAAAAGTTGACAAATGCATTCCGTGTGAAAGAGATATGAAGAAAATAAAAAGCAAAGATTTGGTCTTTTGGATAAGGTGGTAAGAGGAGGCCTCTCTGGGAAAGTGATGATAAGCTAGTACTTAAAAGAGGCAGCAGGGTAAACTGCAAATGCAAAGGCATTGAGGCAGGACAGAATTGAGAGTCTTTGAGTACCTGAAAGAAGGCTAGTACGTATGTAAGAGTAAGCCAGGGGCAGGGTGGCATGTGACAAGGGGAGAGAGGTAGGCATGAGCCAGTCACTAAAAGCCTCTATGCTTTTTGTTCAGGAACCACCCTCAGCATCCAAATCATTCATTTAGGCCCAACCCTTTTCTTGGCTTAAAGTCAGTTGGGCCATGGTTCAGGTGGCCACATAATATATTGCATATAGTGATTTGAAGCAATGTGCCCCAGAAAGACATATTCTTAAACTTAATCTGTTCCTGTGGGTGTGAATCCATTATAAGCAGAACTTTTTGATGAAGTTCTTTCAGTTTAGGCGTGGCAACCTCAATCAGGATGGGCCTTAATCCTATTACTGGGGTCCTTTAAAGGGAATGAAATTCAGAGAGGTGGAAAGAAAGCCAGAAGGAGCAGCCAGAAGCTGAACATCAGTGGGACCCGGAAGGGAAGAGAGAGACCAAGATAAGGGAGAGAGCAGATGTGCCTTGATGTGTGATAAGCTAAGGACCAAGGATCACCAGCAGCCAGCCCCAGAATGGCACAGACCTTGGGGAGAAAGCGTTGCCTTGATAATGACTTGATTTGGACATTTTTTTCTTACTCAAAAGTGTCAGTTTTGAGTAAGAAATAAATTTCCCATTGTTTAAGCCATACCATGGCATGGTATTTGCTTCACAGCAGCCAAGGAAACGAAAACATTGCCCAAAGTGGGCACTTTTGCAAATGAAAGGTGACATTATTAATAATTACTCTGTCGGTGGAGACTGGGACTGTCTCAGAAATGGGACTCTCTCTACTCATGGTTCTTATATTCCCCTCCCATTAAAAACCATCCTTTATCCTGAGGGAGTAGCTTCTGCTTCAAGGTCCTCATTCACAATCTAACAACTTTCTGGAACTAGAATCCTAAACCAAAGCAAACTGGTAGGGATCTGACAACTTCTAAATTCCTGCCTCCTATGACTGGACCCTGTTCCTTGTAACCCCTCCACAATTGGCTAAGTCTGGGTATTGGTGCAATACTACCTCCTGTCCAATCTCTGAGAATTACTCTACAGCCTTGATAGATTCTTACTACACATCTGGAATAATGTCCACCCAAACATTTAGAACCTCCTCACTGATTTGCTTGGGGGACCTGGCTACAAAAGATTCTATGCTAGGGTCTCATGATGTGCTCAGCTGCTGGCTGAGATGCTTGTGTTACCAGCACACAGGTGATACTTTCTGAAACTTTATGGAACAAAGCATGAAGATCCCTGCTCTGCATTTCTGAGAAGAAGCTGCATCCTGGGACTCAACTTTGAAAACTGACCATACTTTGGAAAATACAACTAGCCAAATCTTACCACCACTCCGAAGCTGAACGAAATGTGAATCCTTCTGAATAATGTCAGTTTGTATGCTATCTTTCACTTACTAGCTTTACACCGTTTTGGGGGGATGGAGGAAAGGGTGGGGAATACCTACTTTACCTCAAAGTCTATTTCTGCACGTACAAAAACTGAGATAATAACTTCTAAGTCACAGCTTTGTTATGAAGAGTCAATGTGATGACACTTGTGAAGGCATTCAGCATAGCACAATGCCTGGTTCATGGAAGGTGGAAATTCAACCTGCATACAATTTGAAATAAGTATATCCAAGTTTTGCTACTCAGGGCTGTTTCTCCACTCAGTCATCCAGTCAGTATATCTCCTGGTTCAACTAGCCTATGGAGGCAGCAAGAGAAAGGTCTCCCACCATTCACCCAGCAAAGCCTACCCCTCAACCACGCATCGCACCAGACCAAAAGGCTTGATTTCTGGTCCTTAGTCCCTCTGTTCTTCAATGAATGAATTGGTAAATCCAAATCCAGAAGACTTTGACGAAACTCCTCATATATAGGACAGAATCACTGATTCACATGGCTGCCTGTGCCCTGCCCCCCGAACCCCTGAGTGATACTTGTAGAGGTCTAATGTTGCCACAGGTGCAGCAGGGGACTGAGTGGGATTAGCTTCAGTTGCTCTTATTGACATGCTCAACCAGACACAAGAGGAGAAATGTCTCTTGACATGATATATTCCAAGAGCCCAAGCCTTTCCATTAGTCCAGAGGGACTATAGAAGGAGTTTCTGGGACTGTAGGTCCAGGCCACTGGTCTTTCAGGCCCTCAGAGTCTGTTCTCTTCACCCAAAACCCCAAATTCTGTCAGAGAGCTGCACCATCTCTTCCAGGGTTTGGGAGAGCACCTTCACTCGGTGAGTCTTGGAACCAGTTGTGGTCCCGGCCACTGTAAACCTCAGACCACATCCACTGAATACTGGGAAAGAACACTTAGTGGCTGCTCACCATGACCACGAGGAGAATGTCTGGATTTCCCTCTAGAGGAATCCGCAGTAACCCAGGGGAGTTTACAGCTACCCTGCAGAGTTACATTCAGGGGGGCATGAGGGAGATTGCTCGATTCCCAGAGCAGGATGAGATTTAACGGTAGCTGAGGGGTGGCAGCCCTACTCCTGAATACATCTCAACTGAGTTCCTCCCAATGTCTGCCTTTGTACACAAAGACTGAAAGAAAGGTCTTTAAACCTAAAGGGGTAATCCAAGACTGTCTTAGAAAGCCAAGCTCAAGAGAAGGTAAGAGGTGCCTTTCCTGAAACAGAGGCTGAGGACACTCATGACACCTTGGGCTGATAGGAAGATGCTTATGTCTGAGGGAGATGACAAACACGCCTAGACATTCAACAAATGGAGGAAGGTACTGGCAGAATTTTAAGTCCCAGACCATAGGCCAGCATCTGTGAAAACAGACCCTGCTTGGTGAAACTTGGTGTCTGCCTGAAGAGCCTTCTGAGTCAGTGTGGAGCACAGAGGAGAAGGCCTGGTTTGGGGAATGGCCCTGGGAGCACACGTGTCATTCATATAACTTTGGAAATTTTACAGAGAAAAAAGAGCCAGTTGGCTCTGACCCAAAAGGTGAAAGCTAAAGTGAGAATGGCAGAGGCATTCCATTGAACCCAGAAGCAGAGTTCACAGCCCAGGATTAGATTGGAGCCAGACCCCCATGCCTGATGAGCATGCCCAGCAGGGAATCCCTCCAAAGAACTCCCCTACAGAGACCCAGACTTGGATAATTCTAAGTGTCAGTGACAGATCCTTCCGGTGGTGCCCGCAGGCTCCAGAATGGTAGAAGAAGAAAGGAAGGTAAGAGGCTCCAAGAGAACTTAGCATAAATAATCAATTACTTGGGTAAATGGGCCTTAACAGGCTTTGTCTGGTCTGGAGCCTATCACCAGACCCTTGGTAAACAGAAAGTCCAACCTGTCCTTCCACCAGGAATCTGACTCTGTGGTCACTACCAAGTGGGTGGGAAGAAGGAGGGAAGAAATTTTTCCTTTCCCCAATGAGGCTGGGATGCCTTGAGACTTGAGAAGAGTAGGAACTTGGTATCTGACTTCTCAAAGCCCTCATCTGCTAGCTCTGGCTGTTCTAAGATCTTCAGGCAGTCAGGACTAAAACAAGCAATATATCAACAACTCCAATTCCAAACTCTTGCGTCCAACCCTCTAGTTTCCAATATGTGATGGATAAACCTTGCACACCTAGGCAAACATGTTTGCCATGTCTATGGGCCTTGACTCCATCCAGCTTCCAAATTCCTAATTCAAGCAAGTGCTCCCTGGAGTGGAGAGTTGAATGCGTGAATCCCATTCCATTTCCCAGGGCCCCTAGCACCTACCTAGTTCTTGACAGGTCTTGCCCTCTGTAATCCCAGTCCCTAGGAAAGATCTTGATATGAATGAGCAGGTATACTGAAGAGACACACAGTTGCCTTCCCAGGCAGACTCTTTGCTGTGCCCTTCAGACACAGACTTGAGAGAATTCAACTCTCCTTGCTCAGATCAATTCCTAAAGCTTAGTGAGTTTGCTCAGCCCCCGTTCTACTCATGCAGCTGTGGTGGACTCTTAGCTGTTGGAATATGACCTTTGGACTGGGTCCTGGACTCAGTTGTGTTCTCAGTTTGGTTCTGGCAATTTCTAAGTTGGATTAGGTTGAAATTTTGGCCATACCATGATCTTCCAAGAAGAATTCAGAGAATTTGCTAGTCTGGAATGAATTTTTCTTCCTCCACATTCTGGCAGTGCTTTGTGAGCACGTCTATTATTGCCATAATTCAGAAACTGCTTTATAGAAGAAGTATGTGTTCATCTTACCCTAATGACTATGACCTCTTGGAAAGCAAGAAGCATGTCAGAATCATCCCTGGCATTCTCCCAATGCCAAGAGCGATGGCTAGTACACAGTGGCCTCTCCCCTCCATGTTTTGCTGCATTCCAATTAAATGAAAGGCAGGAAATCACAACATCAAACTGGGATACCACAGTATTAGACCATATATCCCACTCCTCACTAGACATCAGCATTGAGGTCAACATTTCATGGACCAGAGAAGTCTACCACCATCATAATGACCTAGCCAGCCACACGACAGCAATATATGACCACAACATATCAGCCACATGCATCACGGCCATATGACTCATGGGGCTGGCCTCCTGTCAGGGAACCAAACCTATCAGGAGGGCTGTAGGAGGTCCCAAAATGCCTGACTTAGTGCCCTTTCAGTAGGTTCTCCATGTAGTGGTTCACAAATCTGGTCTAGCAACTAAATCATGTGGAAAGGTTTGAGAATTACTAATCTTGGGCCCCACCCCAGACCTGGTGAATCAGAATATCTGGTGATAAGGCCATGATTCTGTATTTTAAAAGGCCTACGTGATTCTGATGATCAGCTGGATCTGGGTCCACTTTAGATGAGGCAGGGTCGCCAAATACACTAGCTTTGGGTATTCTGTTTTTGCCTGATCTGACCCTGCATGGAAGAACCTTATTCTATGGCCTCAGTTCTAAGCCAAGCTTAGCTAAGCTTAACACTACTTTGGGAAATCCTGTTCCCACAAACCAGTGGGGTGTGGGGTGAGTGTGGCTACACAGGCACTATCTGATGGGCTGGTGAAGGAGCCCAGTACACCCATAAACCCAATGAGTTACTGGGCCCTTCTCTCTTGCCATGCCTGCCCCACCATGTTTGCCCAAGCCCAAGGACTGACGCTTCTGCTCTGGGTCCTTGTTTCTCCTTAGTCTCTGCTGTGAGTAAAGCTTTCTCTGGAACCCTGCAGGGGTAGACACTATTCCCCTGTGTGAGTACCTGATTTAATCCAGAAGCCCTATTTCCCTATAGGGTGCATGCCTATTTAAAAATAAAGGTGACAAGTGATGTATGTAACACATGCTGGCCTGTTAGAACAAGAATTGACTCTACTACATTCTGATAGGACATGCTGGCAGCCTTTCTTGTGAGCCATTCCTCCATCCAGGGTCAGTTTTCCCAGCCTTGGCCTCCCTCAACTCAGGCTCACTCCCTTCCCAGAGATGCTGAAGTCCCTGTGTGCTGCATGACTCTGACTATAGTGTGGATTCCTCAGTGCAGAAACAGATACAAGGTGGCCTCATCTCTGGCCACCAACACACACACTTTACATTCAAGGAAACAATCCCTTTTGGATAACCGAGGGTCTTTCTGCAGAGCAGACCATCATCAGCTGTGCATATCGTAGCCAAGCAAGACTACAAGTCTTCAGTCTCCAAGGTATTCAGGATTGGGTAACAGAAGAGGGGTTCCCTGGAATGGCACATGGCCTGAAATACAAATTTGGACCAAGGCAATCCCTTGGTTCCCTGCTTCTCCTGCCCTGAGGCCACCTGTAGTTCAATGGGACATTTAAGGACGCCTGGAGAAATAAGGAGAACGTTACTTTAAGTAAAGGAAGATCATGCCACCCTTATCACAACTCATGCCCCTGATCACAAGCAATTCCCAGGAATATTATCCTACATACTGAGCTTGACACTCTCAAATGTAGGCTGATTCCTAACATTTGAAAAAGGCAATTTCCAAGGACTTTTGCTACTGTGGTTGTATTTCCCAGACCAAAGGATAGGGTATTTGAAATTGCACGCTTTCTGGAAAATCTGGGAATACATGTTTACAGGAATACTAGATTTCAGCTATGGAGTGGGAGAACATGAACTTGCTTTGCTCGTGCAATGGCCAATGAGGTTGAAATGGAAGGAGAAGTGAAACAAGTACCTGCCTATTTAAAAATAAAGGTAACAAGTAACATATGTGACCTAAATGAAGCTGTTATATTTAGAAAAACGAAAGCAGCCAAACAAAAAGAGAGACATGACATGTTTCTGGATGGGAAGACTGAGTATTATAAAGATGCTTATTTCCCTCGTTAATTTTTATAGTTTAACAGGAGCGCACGTACAAAACCCCAATAGGATATATTTTTTCACTTTGACAAAATGATTCTAAAATTAATTTGAACAACAAACAGATGAGAATAACAATGAATATTTTGAGAGGGAAAATAATTAAGGGAGGACAGAATACTTTCCACGCCTGCCAGATATTAAAGCATATTATAAAACAACAATTAAAATTATTCAATACTGGTGCAAAGATAGAAAAAGAGCAGCAGAACAAAGTGGTGACTCAAAACATAGACTTAACTACATTTGAGGATTCAGTATGTGATAAAACAATGCAATTTCCCTCAAATCAAAAGGGGAGTGAATTGCTTAATAAATTATATTCGAAAACTGCATAATAGTTTGGACAATATTGTACATCCATCTAAACAAACTCCAGATGGATTAACAAATTCCATTTTAAAAAATCAAGTTACTGACAAATAACCCAAAATAGAACAAACTGTTCCTCACATCTGTGGCAGAATAACTTTGTCAGCTTTGAAAAGAAATCATAAAGATTGAGAGATATGTCTATGTAAATGTAGAAAGGTTCATGAGAAAATATAAAACAACTGTACCATGCAGAATAGCAAAACAAAAATAAAAAGGATAAAGAGAGATTGGGGAAATAGGCATATCAAATTCCACAAAGAATTTCTATCCACAATATAAAAAGAGCTCTTTTAAATTGCAAAGGAAAATACCAATACCTAGTGACAACATGTCGGCACAGGCAGTTACTGCACAAGGATTGTAAGTAGCCAAAGTTGCAGATCCCTGCTACACAGGGCTGTACCCAGCCCAGCTGGAGAAAGACAGGACTGAAGTCCCTGCCCAGTGTCCCATGATGGAAATCCTCACAGTTCTTCAGATGCCAGTCTAATACCTCTTGTCCACAACAGGGTCATGTCTCTGGCCAGTGGGTACCCAGCAGTCTCTCTGCAAACCCTACTCTTATGGACTCCACCTCCCTTCTTCCACTTTCATCTACATTGCAGCAGCCAACCCCTTTAGGAACCACTGCAAACCCAAGTGCCACACTGGCAGTGCATACATGTATGTGTGTGTGCGCGAGTGTATCGGTGTATCCACTGAACATCACCCCTTTACCCAGGCCCAAACCCTATGAGTTCTCCTTCAGGATTTCCTATTATCATGAAAGATTTACTCAGTGAGGCAGAATCCAATACTGCCACTTAGATGCCTCCTTTTCCAACAGAACCCCAAATTTATCCTTTCACCTTTTAGAGCCCATTATTTTACCAGATGTAATGTCAAGTCTATGCTCTATGAGAAGAGGGACTGCCAATTTGGAGGTGCTAATAAATAGGCGGAGAATAAAGGAGCGAATTTTGAGAGAGTAGATCCTGAATGATCTGTATCACCAAGGCCTTCTAATTGAAAAACTAAATGTTAAACCACAAGATATCACTGTAATTTACATAATATATCTATCTCCATGTTAGCAAGAGTTCATTGAGGTGAAGGACTGTGTCCAATTCATTCTCTGGATTCACAACACTTATTATAATACCTGGCACTTCGCAGGTGTTGACAAGGGTGGGTTGTAGGGATACAAACAACGTATCTGTGAAGTCAGCAATTTTTTAAAGGTGGCACAAATACTCAGGGACGTCTGGAGACGTTGATAAAGGTTACAAGTGATATATAACACCTATATGAAGAAAACCACAAACTGCTATATTTAGAAAGATGAAAGTAGAACAAAATGAAAGCCGTTCCATGTTCCTGTATGGGAAGGCCGTGTATTATGCAAATCTTATAGTTAATCTTATAGCTTTTCCTATCGGCATTATGAACCGCTACAACATTTCTTGGGAGCAATATAACAGCATGCATCAAAAGTAATAAAAAAGGACAGACCCTGGTCTGATAACCTCACTCCTGGAAATCTATTCTAAGGAAATAATTCAACAGAAGCAAAAAGCCAAATGTGTGAGGATGTGTATTACAAACTCAAATAATATAATTAAACACAAATAGTTTAACTAGTCATGGTCCATTCAGTAGACAGACTGTCCTGTAGATGTTAAGAGTGATAACTATGAAAGACATATAGCAACATGGTAAGATATACAACATAACGGGAACTTTAAAACACAGGATGCAAAGTGGTATGTTCACTTTGATTAAAACCGTATGAAATATTTGTGCACATGGATAAGAAGCAAAATAGAATGGCCAAATTTGAGATCAACTTGGTTTAAGATAGTGAGATTGAGTATTTTATTGATTTTAAGATGTTTTTAATACTAGAACATACCAAAGACCTTTGTTTAAGGTCTTTGAGCATCAATTACTTTCTGAAGTGGAGTCATAGCACATTATATAAGGCATGGCACTAAGGAATGCCCCCCTAAACCTCTGTGGGATCATCCCCTGGGGGTCCTCCAGTTTAGAATTCTGTGTCTGATCAGTAACAGCCATAACCTCTCATGTATCTGACTTTGTACACAGTGGGTGCTCAATAAATGAAAGATGGATGGATAAATGGATGGATAGAAGGAATGAGAAAATACAGTTGGGAAAAGGCTTCAATACCCATATAGTTCCAATAAGATTCAAGAAGCTCTTCTCCATGAATATGTTCGACTCCTGTCAACAGCTGGCTTCTGGTGCTACTCTGGCCTAGCATTTTGTCCTAAGACTTTCTTGCACTTATTGCTGGAGATGAACCCTCAGATTCTAGAAGTCTGTAATGATGTAGAGAGTGCAGGACTTTGGGGTAGGAACCTGGGTTCCAATTGCTGCCCTGCTAATGAAGAGTGCAAATCCCAGTCCATCATTTAACAGTTGTATAACCTTTGAGCTAGTTATCTAATTTCCTTGAACTATGATTTCATCTGCGAAACGAGAATAAATACTCCATGGATTATTAGAAAGATTCACATTTTTATGACAATATTTAATAGATGTTTGGTTCCTTCACTATCTCACACTTTCTCACTGTTATGATTCTATCTACTTTAATCACAGCCCCACTTAAAATACAAATTCCACAGATTTCTTCATATTTAGAATTTGACAAGATTACGTTATCCTAGACCACTGGTTCGCAACCTGGGGTGATTTTGCCCCCAGGGGCATTTGGCAAAAATATTTGGAGACATTTTTGTTTGTCACAACTGGGGGCTGGAGGAGGCTACTACTGGCATCTCGTGGGTAGAGACCAGAGATGCTGCTTAGCATCTTACAATGCACAAGACAATTCTGCACAGCAAAGAATGATCTGGTCCAAAAGGTCAATAGGGTTAAGGTTGAGGAACTCTGCAATAAAGTCAGAGTCTATGGGAGAGACCAGCTTCCTGATGACCTTAGGACCCAACTCACTTCTTTTGCCCAGGAACACACACATGTGTACATGTGCAGGGTGAGGTGGGGCAGGAACAGACTATTTCTCATGGAATCCCTGTATGGAACTCCCTCTTTTATCTCCCAATTCATTAAGGGCCAGCTCAAGTCCTGTATCCTCTGTCATATCTTTTGACCACCCAAGGACTCACTTCTCCCTTTATTGATCTCTCAACATTCAGCTGCCAACACGGAATTTACGCTATATACAACCCAGTGGGCTTTGCCTTCACACTTCACACATTTATGCACTAGGAACTGAGCAATTAGGATTCACACCTTCTCTTTGCTGGTTTACAAAATGGCGAAAGAAAGAGTGCATTTGTGCAATCTAAGCATATCTCTGGTGAAAGTTGTTTCGAAATGTCTTTTGAAAGTGGCTGCTAATGGACTGATAATTGGTTTCCTGGCTTCCTTATGAAGTGTGAAGCTTTCTGTTAGTCTGTCAACAAAACATCAAGTATTATGCAAACCACCACCAGAGTTATCTGTATCTTCCTTTCCATTGTATCACTTGCTGTGACAGAATAACTGGACAGAGTTGCACGGGGAACGGGAAAGGCTCTCTTTTGTAAGGAAGGGAGTAAAATGGGCAGAGCTTCTGGAAAGGTGAAGAACACATGCCACCTGGACAAAGCTCTCTCACTGGGACAATCAGGCTGAGCAAATTTCATGAGCAGAGATTGAATAGCTATGAATTCAATGCACGGTGCCCAGCACATGGTAGACACTCAAACAATATTGTTGAATGGATGGAAAGTGGTACTATTTCCAACCGATTTTGAGCAGTGGCTCCTGGAGATGTGAATTAACCAAGGAGGACAAGACAGTAAGAGGCAAGAAGCTGGCTCCATCTTGTCTTTACATGCTTTTTGCTGTGAAAAACACATCTTAAAAACCTAGGTGAAAAAAGACCATCTATTAAGTATCTACTACTGTGAGGGCAGCTCAAAAGCCAGTATAATGATTCTGAAGTGTCTGCTTGCTACAGAAAATGTTTTGGAACATGAAGGAAAACTGTATTTGCATAGTCTCGGCAGGGTGGTTCTCCAGTAAGGAGTTGTTTTGAAGAAAATAATTTGAGAGAAGAAGAATATATCACTTTACACTGCTTTGGACAAATGTTCAAAGAGATGTGAATCATCCAAATAATCTCCCTCAGTCTCTTCTAAGTGCTAAGAAGAAGAGAACATTATTGTTTGCTAAATATTGTATTGATATTTATTGTGAATAATGTGTGGTAAAATTTAGTACTGTTATGCTGAGCTTTTTGCTCAAGGCACTTTTGTATGTACATTTATGACCACTTTATAAAACACAGAGACCAATGTTACTATGTTGCATTTTTATCCACATGTACAGATGTTATATCTTTTCTACTGATCACACAGCATGATAGATTTGCTTTAGAGTCAGGAGCAGAATATCAAAGTTTAATGATAACCCTAAATCCAAGTATGATCTCCCCCGAAGGATCCACTTTAGGAAGTGGTTTCTAAGCATTCATTGTAGAAAATGCAGGGAATATTCATGTCATATTTACCTTTTACTGTAAATATGATCATAGAAGCCTAGAGTTTTTGGAGCGAGAGTGGGGTGCTACCCTACTGGATAGATCAGTAAACAGAAAACACAGCTGAGCTAGAATTAAAAATCAGGTCTCCTGAGTCTGAATCCAAAGTTATTTCAGTGCAGCAGGCACTTCATACCACTGTCTCTTCCTTTGCACCACCAATTGGGCTGGAGCTCCCTGAGGGCAAAGCCCAAGACTTATGGTGGCATCCACTTAGGGGACCCCTAGTCTTCACGAAGTGCAAATGCGACTTGGCTATGCTGTGCAAAGGCATGGGGCCAGTTGGCACTCTTTAGCCTCCCCCACTGAAGCTAGTATCCCTGAGACTCTAACTGTGCTCTGTTACAATCAAATGTCCAGGCAGACCTGAGCGATGGGAGCATCTTCATGATGTCAATCCCTTCATCCCATAATTGTCATAATTGAGAACCATAATTCACGGTTCTCATCAATAAGCCTCGGGCTCCTCTTCCCTGTTTTAACCCATACACATTCGCTGGGGCAACTCTGTTCCCTTTCCTTCTCTGCTGTTTGCAATCAGTGGCCAGCTCACTGGAGGTTGCCATGCTCACCCCTGGAAACAAAACGGCTGCTGAGTAGCAGCACTCCAAGGTCTTCTGGACTTAGTGAAGATTTCTCCTTAGAGCCATGGGTCAAATAAATTCTTGGAGACTCTAGGAATAGCATGCCATCCTATACCCCTCCAGTCCAAGGCCTTTCCCCAGCATTCTCCTCTCTGCATCTCTTGGCTTGTAGGGTAAGGGGTCTGATCCTGGCCCTGAGTAGCTGGCCAGCTCTGCTTCCCACCTCATTCCTACCAATGTCCTGCTCCACGGACCTGGCTCTATTCTACTTCTCCCTCCCTTGTTTTGTCTGGATGGATTTCAGAGAGTAAGCCCCATGGTACTTAGACTCCCACAGTCTGTGCCTCTACCTTTGCAGACTCTGCCTGCAGTTTGCTCCCTGCAGAGCTTGACTCCATTTACCCACCTCTGGCTGTGCTTGTCTGCAGGACTGTCAGCCTCTTTCCTCCCACTCACCCTGACTGCCTCCTGTTAATGGTCCCTGCTCTTCCAGGTCCCCTTGGTTCCTGGTGTGCTGTGAAGCTGACCCTGTAGGCCACTGTATTCTAACCCCACCAGGAAGCAGAGACGATAGATTTCATGCAATTTTATTCTTTTCAATACAGACGATTTGTTAAATGTGTCTAAGAGCGATTTGATCTTTAGACCTCTGCAAGAATTTTTACATAAATAAACTCATGAGCCATCAAGAATGCTTTGTTAGATCAAAAAAAAAGTGATTTTGTTTGTGCTTGAAAAGGATAATAATTGTGGAATGACATGACTCACCAGCTCATATACCAACTCTCAGTCATCATTGTTGCTCCCTTCCAGTCTCCCAGCCAACTCCCTCCCTCTAGCCCCAGGGGGCCAGTATGCAGAACCCAGAGGTCCTGAGAAGCCCAGTGAGGTGGGTGAAGAACTAGAGGGCTGTCAGCCCTTCCCTGAGAGAAACAGATTGAGAGATGGAGGAGGTGGAGTGGAGAGGGTTGGGAGAAGAAATGATAGCTTAGAGAAGCCAGAGCCTTTGATTTCCCAACAGAGACCATGTCTGATCTTCCCTTTGCTACACAGAACACCTTCACACTTGACAATTCTACTGTGACCCAAGATATAAGATGTCATTTGTATTGCAAAGTTTGGTCATATTATCCAAGAGGAAGGAAACAGGTCTTCCTTATTTTCTCCTTATAATAAAGTACTCAAACCAAACCTCTTCCACGAAAGATGAACAATTCAAAGACAGCTTGATTCCCCATCCCTCCTTAAATCCAATCCACAAGGAGGTGATTTTAGGGAACTTACATTCTGTCAAGACCAGGGTTTTCCACAGTGCCCAGATGCTGGTACAGAGTCTACAATATCATAAGTCTGTCAGTCTCTTCTACCCCAGTGTAACAATATGGCTTCCCCAGCAGCAAAAAAGTTGTAGAGGAAATCTCTGGGTCTGGGTCAGGCAGACCTTGCTCTCAAGGATCACCAGAGAGAGTAAGATGGTGTCAAAGAGGGTCCCTATTCGTCAGAACCAATCACTTGGTGTTGTGGTCTCTGTTAATGCCAGAAATGAGAAGCCCAGCAGCAGTGCCCCAAGGAATAGAAGAAACCAACCAAAGTGAAGCTGTTGTCATGACCCTACAAGGGTCTCAAGCTTGGGGCCCCTGGACTAGCTGGGAAATGGGATCCCTGCCTCTCAGTGGAACTCCCAAAGTGGCCTCTTCCCCGCTCACTTACACACACAGCCTGGCTTCTTAGCCGACCACTGGTTATTCTTTTGGCACGTAATTGCCTTCTGCCCCACCAGCTCAAAGGCAGGTTGGCAGTCAAACTTGAGCGTATCACCATGGCGAAACCGGGAGCCTTCCCTTCGGCCATAGGCAGGTATGCCTGGGTCCCCGCAACTGCCCTGCTCGATCTCTGGAAGACAGGAAGACAAAAAAAAAAAAGACAAAGACAAAAGGTGACTTTATACCACTCTTGGAGCTGGAGGTTCAAGGAATTTAGAGGCAAGATGACAGCAAGACTTCTTGGCAAGGAGTTCCCAAACTCTCACACCTCCCTCTCTGTTCTTCCTCTCCCTCTACCCAATTCCAGCTGTACAACCTCTGTCATAAGTCAGGGTTCCAAGTGACACAGGTAGGACGTTAAGTGTTCCTATAAGATTAGATTCAGGAGAAATCCTGCAAGGCCTTATTTAAACACAGCATTCTAGGGTGGATGGGCCTGCCAGGTATGTAATAGCTGCTCCTCTGTGTACACATAAAGTACTCTAGATGCTTGGATATGTTCATTCTAGGAAGGTGGATCTATATTCTTTGTGGGTTACCTGTCAAAATGTGGGAGTCCCAAACTTTGACAACCTCCTTACTGAACTTGACTCTGTATCCAGATTACTAAAGTCTCTTTATAGATCTTCAATGTGGTCCATGCTTAAGCAGCAAAGGCAAGTGAAGGATGAGAAGGCGAGTTGATTCTTTGCTGCTTGTCTATCCCCCAAACCAGAGATGAAGTAAGAATTGGATTTCCTGCTCTTTGATATGAAAGTATTTTCATGAGAATACTTTATAATTCAGTTTGAGAGGGCAGCAGGTGAAAGGAAACAAATGACTCATTAAGCATCCTTTTAAAGTTCCATTTGATTCAGCAGTTGTGAGTTAAAACATGGAGTGGGTTTTATAAGACAGTTCTGGGAGCCTGGACTAAGCTGCCAGAAACAGACTGGCTGCCACATGGGAAAGTCTGTCTGGATCCAGAGGCTTCCGGAAAGGAGGCTGTGCTGGTCACATCCTTGGCGTTTTCTCCAGAGTCTTGGGATCAGGTGCTTACCTCTGTCTCTAACCAGTCAGTTGACAACTGACCCTGCGCTTACTGGTAGGAGATGAAGGGAGGAGGAAAGGGAAAGAGAGGGAGACGAGGGGGAGGAGGAGATGAGCTCTGTTTCAAGGAGGAAGGTATTCTGCTGAAAAGATAAGAAGCAATGATGGAGGTGAGAGGAGAATCGTGTGAAAATCTGGTGATTTGGAAGAGAGGGGCTGGAGTCCTCCCAGGATACTCAGGTTAATAGAAATCCTGCCTTTTCAGTAGACACCATTATGGGATGTCAGGAGCCATGGCCCTCGGAGTTGTTGTATGTGACCCTAAAGGGGATGATTCTCCAAATGCTTTCTTGTCGCAACCTCTAGGCTTGGGTGGGCCCATCAGGGTTTCCTGTGGAGCCCTGGGCACTGCCTTACATGCACTCATGCTTGACTTGTCACCTTGTTACGTCAAAAACCAGGGCTTCCAGCTCTCTACTGAGAACTGGCAGGACAAGGCATTCTATGGCTGGGATTGTGTTGTATGTGTGTGATCTAAGTCAGGCATCTAGGGTCCTTGAGTGTGGGAGAGGAGTAGGTCTGTCTCTCCAAGCATGCTTTCTCTGGGATATAAGACACTGGCAAAGATTTGCTGCAGGGAAGCCAGGTACTTAGCGGCCTGGTTAAAGTTACCCAGCATTTGGAGACAAAGCTGGATCCTGATACCAGGGGGCAGGACCCAGATGATAGATTTGCTAGTGAGGTCCCACCATGCTGAAGATATTACTGTGGGGTACATCCACCTATGCTCCTACTTGGAGTTGCTTGTCTGAAGCCGTCATGAGCTCAAGAGAACAAATGACCCTGAGGAAGAGGGAGGCATCTGCCTATGACCACCCAATTTCTCCTGCCATCATTGATGCAACTGATGAACATATGATGAGCACCTACTGTGTGCCAGTCCCTGTGCTAGACAGGAAGAGTAGATGATTTTTGAAGGAGGTGTTTCTTGGTAGCTAAGGACCAGAGGGAAATTAGGTGGTATTTCATGAGAGGTACAATCTTTTTTTGCATAGGCAGGCACCAGGAATCAAACCCAGGTCTCCGGCATGGCAAGTGAGAACTCTGCCTATTGAGCCACTGTGGCCTGCCTGACAGGTACAATCTTGAGGGAAGATTTATAAAAATGTTTTTAAGATGACAGAAACTTGGGAAGAGCAAAAGGAGAGAGAGTGAATGGTTGTCTAAAGATAGGGAAGAGAAAAGCTAATGATGTAGTGAGACTTCAGGGATGGTAGGAGGCATGGGGGCCAGAAAACTCTGGAGTATTCACTTTAGAGACTAGGGGGGAACCCTTCCTTCCTCATAACAGGAGTGAAGAGAAAAGGGGTAAGTGAAAGAAAAGAAAGAGGAAAGTGAAGAGGATGGCAGGAAGTTAGGGAGAGCCTAGGGTGATCACAGGCTCCATCTGAGTGGAAGAGCACCTCATGGTCTTTACCAAATGAAGGTAAGGGACCAGTAGTAGGGGAAAAGATTTGATGATGACAGAATGTCTTAAATAGTCACCTTGGAGAACAGTCACGGGCTAGGTGGATTGCTATGCAGCTCCAGGGGCACCCGGAGTATGAGGATGACTCATTTATAAGAATTCTACTGAGCAGGGCTGTGTGACTTGCCCCAGCAGCCCTCAGTAACATGGTTCATGAAGACGTGGCAGCAGGATTGGTTAAGGGGTAGAGTTGGGCTTGGAGGAGAAATGGAAGGACAATGGGGCAAAGATTGGAGGATATTATTAAAAGAATATATGACAGTTAGCTAAAGAAGGAAGGAAGTGAAAACTGCAGGAGGCAATCAGGGAAATAGAGAGGTCAAGGAAAGGATGATGAGGGGACAGCAGTGAGAGAGCTGAAGGAACACAGGGCTCCATAATAGGACATGTGAAGTTAAGCTTTCAGAGCTGCTGAATAACAAGGCCAGCTGCAACCACAGTGGAATGGACTGAAAGGAAGTGAGGTCAAGGAATTTAGAGGCAAGATTGGAATAGAGAGGAAGAGACTCAAGACATTGATGAGGAAGAATAGAAAATAATAGAACTGGAGAGAGCACAAGCTCCAAGGGGAAGGGGCTTACATAGGTGGAAGGCATAGGAGTAAGACACGACCCACCTCTCCAATGCAAAACTCACAGGATGTAGGGAAATTAGCTGCCAGCATTGAGGAGGGCTGTTGGGTAAAAGTGATCTCAAGAGGAAGTCAGATTTAAGGGAGCAACTGACAAAAGAGTTCAAGGCCTAGGGGAATTTGTTGGTTGTACAGCTGGAATTGGGTAGAGGGAGAGGAAGACCAGAGAGGGAGGTGTGAGAGTTTGGGAACTCCTTGCCAAGAAGGCAGAGGGGGCTGGGAGGGCCTTCCGTCTCTTGGACACCCCTTGACCTGACCTGGGCCTTCCCTCTGAGCTCAGCATAACCCCTTACGGGGTATGCAATGATCCAGGCCTCTCACCTTCCTGTAGAGGGTTCCCTGAGCTCCTCTGCCCTTCTCAAAGGTGCCTGACTTTGGGGCTCTGTGTCCAGTGCTAACCAAGTCTAATGTCAGGGCCCAGGGGTCCAAAGAGATAAACCTACTTTTGACTTGGAGAAAATCATGTATACAATTTCCTGTTATCTGGCTTAATGTAATTCCATTTTATGAGGGTTTTCTCCCTCCCTCTCTCTTTACCAAAAGCGAGCTGGGAAACATAAGGTGAGTATTTCAGAATGTCCTCATGACTGGGCTCTGCCACGAGTATTTGCCCTCCCCTTCCTAGGCTGTTTTATTCCTATCATCTGTGATCAACCTCACTGTCTTATTCCGAGGTTTTCCAATTTCTAATACCAAATTGGAATCTGCTTTTATGACAACATCTTTACAGAAGGAACTGCATCATGTCTCTCTAATAAATTCACTGATTATTTGATGCGCTCCAAGGAGGTAAGCAACACTTTCAGGAAGACCAAGTCCAAGCTTGGGCTACAATGTGCTGCCCAGCCAAAGGGGTAGGACTTCATTTGTTTGTTCATTTATTCTTTATTCCTTCAGCCTGTGCTTTAGTTCCTTGTCCATTGCCCCTCTTTTCCTCCCCCATTTCCCTATAAGGCTCACTCCTCATACCACAGACTTTAATTTAAAATGCCACTTCCTCAAAGATACTTTTCCTGGTCTTAAAACATACCCCTTTTTCTTTTCTCTCCTGACACCTTGTTCTTTTCCTTCATACCCCTGGCTGCCCTTTGTAACCATCCATCTATCCATTCAAGAAATCTTCTGATTACTATTCTAGACATTAGAGGGATAGCAGTGGGGAGAAGGGCACAAATCTCTGCCCTCATGGAGCCTACCACCCGGTTGGACATCAGGAGCAAAGTGATCCAGGAATTGCCTTCCCCACCCCAACCATATACCCTCTCCTCCCTGGTTGCTAGGTCTGTCTCCTTGTTCCTCAACTTGCCACCCACTAGAATGTAAGCCCTCTGAAGGCAAGGGTTAAGTATATATTGCCGACCACTGTACACCTGGAACTGAGCACAGTGTCTGGAACTTAAAGAGCTCTCTTTAAGTCAGGTCAGGCCACCAATAAATATTAAATGAACGATAATTTAGTATTTATTGCACAGAAACTGCCAAATGTCATACTAAACACTAAAGATAAAGAGCTGACTGACCCATGGCCCCTAAACTTGGAGAATTCACAATCAGGTGGGTACAGAAATAATTCCAATGTCAATGATGAGGACAATGGACATCATGACCCCACGACCCGTGGAAGAACAGAGAAGCTCCCGACTCTGGCTGGGGGAGTTGGATAAGCTTCACAGAGGTTGTCCAAGCCAGAATCCTGAGAATCAGCTTGGATTCCCTCCCCACCCACAACTTTCACTCACCACCTCCTTTTGGTCCCTCCTTCTGAGCATCTCTGCACCCTCTCCTCTCCATCCCTTCTTTATTGCCTTAGCTTGGCACCTCGGACTCTCATACCTAGATGATTGAAATAGCTTCTTGCGTGGTTCCCCTGCCTCTTCCCTTTATTCTATCCTCTACAAAGCAGTCTGAGATTGCTTGAAAATAAAAATCCAATCAGTACTGTCTTCTGCTCATTGATTCCTTAATAGCTTCCCATAACCAATAGATTAAAACCTTAATTCTTTGGCACGGCAGGACCCTTGTCCACTTCCCCTTGCCCTCATCCCAGTCTCATCTTGGTATGACCTCCCTTGAGTTTTGGGTGCTAAAAAACTGGGCAACCTGCAGGGAGGTGGAACAATGCCATGGGGATGAGCAAGGGCTCTGATGTTGGAAATTCTTGGCTCTAATTCCTGGCTCTGAAACTAAGACCTTGGGCACATTACTTATTCTCTGAGCCTTAGCTTTCTCATCTAGAAAATGGAAATGGTAATAATAACACCTGTCCTAAAGTGTTGTATTGAGGATTAAGGGTGTTTCTGCAAATAAATTAATGATTGCAGTGTCCAGCACATGGCAGGTGACCAATAACTAGTAGGTGTTTCCTCCTGGTTATTATGGTAGTAGCTGTGGCAGAGTGCTGCCAGCTGTTGCACGGCTCTGAATTGACATCTGCGCTCTCTCTTTCTGAAATGAACATTCCAGGCTTATATGTCCAATAGACTCTATCCTCTTCTGTGTCAGCCCAAGTGCTTCCCTATCTGTGATTCTGCTCGAATCCCGTGGGCAGTCTCAGGTACTCCTTATCTCTCACATCCACCCCACCCTCTTTGGACTTTTCTCTGTGAGTAATGGTGCTGCGTTGTGAGTGTGTGTTTCTTCTTATTAAATAGTAAGGTTATTAAGGACCAAGACAGTCTTTTCTCAAATGTTTATACTCCTAGCTTCTAGTAGAGTATAAGGCACATAGTAGGCATTCGATAAATGTTTGAGAAATGATAAAGGGAGGATAGAGAGTAGAATGGAAGGAAAGAGGCAGGAAAGGAGAAATAGAGGAAGACAATGTTATGTCTAAACAATGGTTAAATTTTTAATATGGCAGTAAGTGACAGAAAAAAGGTAGATGAGGCCAGAAAGATGGCCTCACGGAGACCACGAAGGGCCTGGCTTAATAAGTTATAAGTTGTTTAAGCTCTTTCCCATAGGTTGTCAGCTTCTCAAAGCCCAGAGTCCCACCCCTTCTTCTCTCTGTATCTCCAACACCAAACACAGTACCTTATGCATACTGGACACTCCAGACCTATTGTTCAATCAGCTCAAAATCCTGATGAATGGTCAGGAAAGCTCTGTTGTGTTAGGACCACACCCAGGGCATGCCTGGATCTTGTGGATTTCCTTAGACCCATGCCCCACTCAACTTTCCTAATGCTGATGATGGGAAGGACACAGGAGGCAAAAGATAATGCATCTATAAGTATACTGCTGGGTATGTGTGCATCTCTCTGCACATGTTTTTCATGAATAGGATGGGGTATGGATGGAGGTGGGAAATGGGTGATGTTCCTCTTGCCCCATCATCTTCCTCCACAACACTGTCAAGGTACGTCACAGATTGAATGGTGTTGGGAAACAGGTAAAAACATGGACAGAGTGGAACATTTGAGTTGCTTCCAAGCTGTTCACACTAACCAAGAACTGGAGCTTGACATTTGCAAAAGCCCATGAATTTAGAGAGCACATCTCATTGACAAATTACTTACTGCCAAATTTTAATGTGGCAGCATCCTATACTGCTTGCCAACCCCTACTCCCAGGGGCCAGAGCAGACTTGGATCCCATGGGGCTCTTCTGAGAAGAGGCTTTAAGGGTAACATGGGAACTTAATGAGTGTCTTCACAGCATGCCTGGTGTTATTCCCATCTAGAGTTGGAAAGTTCAGGCATCCTAGGTCACCATAAGGGGACCAAATAAGAAGAATGAGAAGTCTTCTAAAAACAGCAGAATGAGGTTAAATTTGGCTATGTACTTGATATTCCAACAGGAGGAAAGGCAGGATCCAAAAGGGAGTGGAATTGATGATGCTGGGCTGCAGTCCCTGGCCTTGGCCCAACTCAACACCATCTCTTACAAGAAGTTCACAGCTCACCAGAGTCCCCACCATCAGAGTGAAGTCCTAGGGAAGGGGACGTGGTCACTCCCTTCAGAAGACACGTCCTGACCATCTTCTCCTTACTTTCTCTCAAACTTTATTCTGTGGAGGTTTCAGCCTCATCTTCATCCACTTATCACTTTTCTAGGCCAACTTATTCTCTCTCTCGGGGATGTCTGATAAACTCCTTTTCATCCATTAATCAAGTCTCAGTTTCAAGTTCTAGCCCCTCTAGGAAGCATTCCCTGATGCTCTCAAGCAAGATAAGCTGTCCCTCCTTTATGTTTCCTCATCTTCTAGCACATTCTACTATAGTGAAAACAGACTATAAGTTAAACAGAGGTGGAGAGTGTCTTATTGCCAGTGTAGATTCAATGTCCTCAATACTGCCTGTAACACATAAAGGGGCTTAGAAAATGCTTGTGGAGTAAAGCGATGACCTCATTTCTAACATGACTCCTCTGGACTGTTGGGCATCCTTACAGCATAATCTCTACTGCCCTGGTCCTCAGTCTCCGGGGTCGGGTTCCAGCTCCTCCCTCCTCTGGGCCAGTCTCCCTGTTTTGGGATTAGGCTGGCAGATTCCAGGCTCACAGTCAGGAAGCAAGGAGACTCCCAGATTGATGCTCAAACTTGTTAGCAAGTTGTATGTAATTTTATAATGTTTCTGGTAAGTGCTAATTGCCTGTTCCTTAAATATTTCTTGTTCTACTAAGAAGCAAAGCAATCGCAACTATGAATGCATTTCCCACAGCTGGCGGCCCCATGGAGGGGGGCTGAGTTTCTAGGCTCAGAGTGCTCAGCTGTTGACAAAGCCTGAACCCCCACCCCAAACCTGGGGTTCTGACAAGCAGAAGAACTGGAAGAATTTCTGGGAAATAAATCCCCCAATTTGCCTGCTCAGGAGCTCATGTTTTAAACTGGGGGCCACTTGCCCTGCCTTAAGGAAACTTCTCTCTACTTGAATTGGAGCAGAAGGGGTATTGATTCTTAAGGGTCAGGTAGTCTGGGCAAGAGTGGAAGCAATGGACTTGGGCGGTCTTTGCCCTCAAATGCCTCACACCACCCTGTGGAGCATCAGTCTGTGCACCCAGCATTCAGGTACCCTCCCATCTCTGAGCCAAGCTATCTTATGTAGGATTTCCCAGAAGCTGGGATAAAAGGAGGATGAAGGTGATGGGAAGGTAATTCTGAAGCACTGGGTGATGGATGCAAGTTGGGAGAAGAGCTGCAGGACTAGGGAAGCAGAGGAAAAAGCAAGCTGTTAACTGAGCACTTATTACATGTCAGGCCCTATGTTGGATGCTTCCCTACACTGAGTCCTCCTAAGACGCAAAATATTCATCAGCTGCCTTTCACAGACAGGAAAACTGAGGCTCAGAGATGAGGAGGGACTGGTTAAAGGTCATATAGGGAGTTGATGGCAGAATCTGATTATAAGTTGGGTTTGCATGACCCATAAACTTTTAGGGACTCTTAGCACCTAAGGCCTGGGAAGTGGTAAAATGAGCCAAAGTGGATTGGGAGGGTGCCAAGAAAGGGGGCCTGGTTGTGCATGTATAATAGTCACTATAGTTTGATTCTGGGAGCTTTCTGGAAGCACATATTGTGAGCCAGACACTGGGCTAGGTACTGTAGGGCTGAAGAGATTGAGAAAATGCTATCTCTGCCTTGAATGGATTCATAAGAATTTAACTTGGTTTGAAATTATTGTCATGGAGCATTTTTTATGTCATGCAAATGACTTTGCACTTTATCCTAGGACACTGAGAAATTGGCATTAAAGATTCTTTTTTTTTTTTTTTTTTAAGTCAGAGAGAACTGTGGCCAGATTTGGATTTTGGGAAGATCAATCTGCTTCTTGTGGCTGGGGTTTAGGGTATGGGGAAAGGTCTGGAGTTGGAGATGCTGGCTGGGAGGATCAAGTAGTTGTTAAAGTGAGAGGTGATGAGGGTCTGAGACAGGGTGAGGGGGAAATGGTAGAATCTGGGGAAGGAGTTAGAGCTGGGGAGATGGCAAAGGTGGATGAGGAGAGGAAGTCTAGTGGCGGATTTGGGAGGAGAGGAACTTCAGCAGCCTCTAGGATCCATGCAACGTTTTATACTCATCACCCCATGTGATCTCATTCCATTTTCGTAACAACGCAGTGAGCTTGGCATTACTGTCTCCATCATAGGAGTGGGACAACTGAGGCTCAGAGAGACCCTGTGAGCTGCCCAAGGTCACACAGCTAGTAATGGACCAAGCTGAGATTCACCAGGTGAGGTCCAATTCCAGAGTCTGTTCTACTTTCACAGAACCTGCCTCCTCTCTGCAGGTTAGCACTGTCTTCAAACACCTGGACTCTTCTGCCTAATTTGTCACAGGTCCCACGAGAAGTCCTGCCAACACCTAGTCTGTGAGCAGCAGTCTCACAACATATTTGCTCACTATTGTAATCCTGGTACCTAGCACGGTGTTGGCCAGATAAGAGGAGCTTAATCAATATGGAATGAGTAGGGTGAACAAATGAAGAAAGGAATAAAAACTCCTTTTAATAAGGAACCAGGCTTATTTGACTGAGAGAAAACATTGACTTTCACAAAGATTTTATGCAGAATTGAAATTCTTGTAACTTTGGGAGGCTATTGCTATAGTGGGAAAATCATGGGCGTGGGAGTCAGAGAGGCACAGGTTTGAATCCCAGCTCCACTACCTCCTCGTTGAGTCTCAAATTCCTTGTTTATTAAACAGATGCTATTGCATAAATGAGATAAAGCAGTGGTTTTTTTTTTGAACTAATATTTAGTTATAAACCCTCTCTTAAAAGAGCGTTTACAGGAGCAAAAGAGAAGAAAGGAGAACTTCTCCGATTGAAAAAGAGGTGGGGTCAGTGCACTCCCTGCTAGGCATTCCCTGTCCCTCCTGAGTGGCTCTTGGGGGCTTTGCATGGTACTGTTTGAAAACCCTGAGATAATTCACATAGAGCTTCTGGCACATAGTGAGCTCTCGATGAACACTATGGCTTGCTTTTTTCCCAAAGAAATCACACCAAACAAATGTCATGTTTCCTCCATGATGGCCCTTCAAATATTTGGACGCAGATCTCAAATGTCCCCAGCTTTTCTCCCTTGCAAACATCCAAGGGGTCATCAACCTTTCCCGCAGGACTTAGCTTAAGTCCTCTCCTTACCTATCTCAAGCTGAGGTCCTCACATCTAAGTTCAATTCTCTGATTTCTGATGACGGCAGTATAAAGCACAACTAATTTCCTGGCATAAATTCTGGTAGCTAATAAGTCTTTGAACCTCAAAACAGGACTTCATATTTTAGTCTCATTTCATCTTATCCTGTTAATTTAGCCAACAGCTCTCCCCACCAAGACTTTTCTGCATACTGTATTTGCCCTTTAGTGCACTGTCATCCTTTTCAAGCCCTTGCTATTTATATCTTATCCAAGCCATTGATAAAATATGGACAGATTGAGGGCATGTGGGTGACACAGACTGTTCCTCCCCACTTCCAGAAACATTCATTGCTGAACATCCAAGGGAATTCAGAAACTGGGGAAACTTTAGAACCTTTGAGTGCAAAATCCATCCCTGACCAAATTCACTCATCCCCTTTTTCAAGTAGTGAGTGCATAGCTTGGACCTGAATCAAGATCTGATTTCTCATCTAGTGCTCTTTCCATCGCCCTGCTCAGCTGCTTGTGTCTGTGTAACTTTATGTCCCAGGAGAGTCTATTCATTTAATTACTCATTTACTCACTCTTTTGTTACTCCCTAACTGCTTTGCAATTTGCAACATTTCCTTCTTCTGCATTCTTCATCCAACTTAGTCTTCACAGGAGCCCTTCTCCCTAGATTGTATTATTATATTTCATTTCAAGAAAAAGAAGCAGAGCCCTGGAGAGGGTCTATGGCCTGCCACTGAGCTAGAAAGTGACAGAGCCAGGATTTGAACTCAGCACCCCTCACCCCAGAAATGTGCTCTGTTTGCTGTCCTATCTCACTGAGACCCAGAGTTCCTCTTCTTGGAACAGCATGTCCATCTTTCACCCCCAGAGGGCATCTGGATGGTCATATTGACTTAGGAAGTATGGCTAACCTCCTGGGCACTCAGTTGGGGAACAGAACCAAAACCCACCATATTACCTAGGTGTGGGAAGCAGGTGTGGGAGGCCACCTCCAGCTGGATGAGGGGCCTTTGAAGTTGCTCAGTCTGGGATTTAGTTCTCTAAATAATTTCTTATAGAATGATCAGGTCTCTGAATGGGGGTAGAAAACAGCTGGTCTTTTCTCCCTCTTCCCCAGTCTCTTACTTTTCTAGTAGCCAGCTTATCATCGTAAAGACATAAGGCTCACTTTCCTGATCCCCCTGGAAGAACGACTGTTCCCTCCTCTGTGCTCCCACTGGCTCTGTTTGCAGCAACTATTTTACTTTAATGCCATATTAGTTTACTCCTCTTACCACGACAGTGCAAGCCCCTTGAGGAGAGGGTGTAGATCTTAAGCCTCTGTTCCCTCCTACTGGTGCCTGACTGGGGCTTAACAAATACTTGTGGAATGGCTTCTCCACCCTTTTTCATGGGATCAACACTAGCACGTGTTGGCCAGAAGAAAATTTGGAAGCACACAGGTAGGAGAGGTGAGGGTGGCGGTTTCTCTTTGGTCCTAGAGTTTGTGGTTCCCGTAATGTCCGTTCTTGGTAAAAGAATGCACTCGCCTGCATTTTCCTTGGGCCAGCAACAATAGGGTGCTTGTATCTGGCCCTACAGACACTCTCTCATCCATCATTATGACACTCACATAGATTAGGCTGGGAAGCTATGATTCCCAGTCTAAAGATTTTAAAAAATAAATGAGACCCAAAAAGTTGAAGGGCTTCTAAAGGTCTGCACAAGTAAGGTATGAATTGGGGATGGAAGTGCATGTGCCTGGTGCTGAGTACTCAGCATTTTAAGTGATTTATCTCATATAATACCGAAAACTCAGGAGACCCACTGAACAAGGAAGCCCGGGCCTCCGAGAAGCTGAATGGCTTGCCTAGGGAGTGGAAGCGAGGGCAGGGCAGAACCAGGATTCAAACACAAGGCTTTCTGACTCCACATCCAGACCCCAACTCTTTGCCTCCCGGGTCAGAGCTCATGTCTCCTAAAACGCAGTTACCTTCATAAGAAGCCTTGAATCCCAGGGAACTGCCACTGCCGTCAGTCTGGAAGAGAAGCCACATTTGATGGTTGGTGCTGACAATCAGATCTGGGACTGATGTACCTGTCAGACTGTCAGGACAGAGAGATTTAGAAGGGTGAACCCCACTGTGGTGCCCAAATACAATGACTGCCCAACCGACTACATCTAGGAGAATGTCCACGAGCCAGGACTGCTCCGGGCAGACTCTGGGTCTCTCAGTGCTTCTGACATCTGACCAAGCAGCACGTGCTCCATGTGTTGGGAAAACTCAGAACCTCCCGGCTTGGCCATGGGCGGAACTTGACTTTCATCTCAGATTCCCATGCCCAGTCCCTCGCCCGGACTGCTGGGCTCAGGAGGGAGAGCTATATCCTCACTTGCTGGCCACAGGGATAGCTTGAGCCAGATGCAACCAAGAGGGCCTCTTGCAGCCTTTGATCTGTATCAAAGAAAGGACTTGCCTAATGAGTGGGAACTAGTACAGGGCAGAACCAGGATTCAAACCTGGAGCTTTCTGACCACATTCATGTCTCCAATCAGAACCTCAGCCATTTTTTTTATGTTATGTTTTTTTTTTTTTTTTGCCTATATATTGATAATCCACTCTATCATACAGAAATAAAATTTTAAGGTGCTTATATTCTTAGACATGATTTTTTTATCTTCAATTTTATTACCCAGGTTCTTTCCAAAGAAATATATTCTACTTCCATATTGAAAATTAATGAGGAAATAAGATTTGGCATGTAGAATCGCTCTACAGGAAAGCTTCTAATGTTGTATTAAAATTATTCCGTGAAGTGATATACATCAGTTAGATTATGACCCTTCACGGTTATATTTAGTTTTTCTTCTTAATAGTTTCTACTTAGCATTTTTTAATAAAAATTTTCAAATACACAGAAAAGTTGAAAGCTTTAAACAGCGACCACCCATATACCCACTAATAAGAGGCTACACTTAATATTTCACCATATCTGTTTTATCGCATATTCATCCTTCAATTCATCTTTCACGGAATGATCTTTTAGAATAAAAGCCAGATTATGGCACTGAACTGCTGCAAAGGCTTCCTACTGCATTTAGCATAAAAGTCCAAGGTTTTACAATAGCCTTACAGGGCTATAAATTACCTGGTCTTGTCAATTCTTTGACCTCCTCTCTTACTATTCAACCATTCCTTTTTTTTTTTTTTTCGCATGGGCAGGCACTGAGAATTGAACCCAGGTCTCCAGCATGGCAGATGAGAGCTCTGCCACTGTGCCACCATTGCCTGCCCCCAACCATTCCTTTTAATGAGCGTATCCTCCACTCCAGTGTGAGAGGGTAGGCTTAAAGTGTAGCCATCACCCCAAGGACACACATTTTCTGAAGAAGCGATTTTAAGCATGGGGAGGACTGATTAAACTCACATTTAGCAAGTGCCCACCTAAGTCAGACACTGCACCAACCAACTTCCAATCCATTATCTCATCCCCCAGCAGCCCATGAGGTAGGGGTTTTCATCCCCTCTGTATAGATGAGAAGAGAGAGGTGCAAAAGGGGCCGTGACTTTCCCCATGTCAGCTTTCTGGAGAATGGCAGAGATAGGAGTCTGCCAGGCAGACCAGGAGTTTCCAGAAGAAAAATCCTATTCAAGAGTTCCGGCCCCTTCCCAGCCTGGCTCCCTCCTTCTGCTGAGAACAAGTAATTCACCAGTATGAGAAGAGGCAGAAACGGATTAATGGGTCCTCATTTCTGCTTCACCCTGGACTCTCAAAGCCTGAGGGGCTGTTGAGTTGAGTTAGCACACCATGAGAGTCCCCTTCTATTGGGTGGAGTTGGGAGAAACCACATGAAGCCAGCTTGGCCCTTGTGACATCCCTGGGATGGGGGCTCTGAGCTCTGAGTCAAATGTTCTAGAGTAAGGATTGAGGCAAAGTCAATGTTGGCTCCAGTCTTGGGGGTGGTGGTGAGCAACGAAGAAGGCCAAGGCCTCTGTTTTTCTTCTGTTTGACCAAATTTTGACAACCAAGGAACCCAACCATTTTATATGTGTTTCCCTGAAGGTACCAGATCAACAGTGGCCTAAGGAGATTTGGGGGCTGTGGGGAGAGCTCCAGAACCCCATGGCTAGAGGGAGCTCACTCAAACTGGACTGGTCCAGAGACTTGGATGCAAGTCCTGTCTCCATCATTGATTTGTTATTGGACCTTGTGCAAGTGGTTAAGCCTCCCTGAGCTTTTTATACTCAGTGTTAAATGAGGGTTGTATGAACCCTAGATCTTTCATAGGCTCTGATGTTCTAAGATTCTCTCTATGACAGAGCACAGTGGGTCCTGGGAGGAGATAGAGTTGGGATCCAAGCCTCTTGGACACACTGAGCTGACTCACCATACGGGTCAGCAAGCCAGGGAAGAAGGCAGAAGGTGAGTGAGGGGGATGCACAAAGTTGGGGGATAGGGAAGTACAGAGAGTAAGGGAAGGGCCACAGAGCAGAGGGGATAACCTTCTGGCCCACATTCATTCTTTTGTTGGGAGAAATCCCAGGTCCTACCCATGTCTGCCAACTTAGTGGGTAACAAACTTAGTGGGTAACATAGGTTGAGTTGTTTAACTGTGCCCGTAGAATTTTCTCTAGGTAGCTGTGTGGAAGGAATGGAAAGCACCCAAAGTAGAATCGCATCTGGACAAACACACTGTTAACAAATGGTCATTCAGCATTCAGCATTAAAACCAGAGGGTGTCATATTGGATTTAGCCTGGTTGAGAGGGAATGTGGTGTGAGAGCAGGCCTTGGTTGAAATCAAAAGATATGAACTCAATTGCTGGTTCTACGTCCAACCATCTTTGCAATCTTCTGGAAGATGCTCAGTGGCTCTCAATTGACCCACCTGTTAAATGGGAATAACACCTTCCTCACAGACTGTCACGGGGATTAACTGAGATAACTGATCTGAAAGTTCCCATCAAGGCACATGTAGGTGCCCAATGTATGTGAATTTCTCTTTTGTTCAGGCAGACCTATCTGCCTTCTACACAGTCAGACCTATCTGCCTTTCTGATGCTTGGCTACTGAATGGAAGCATTTTCCTGCCTTCATGTCAGGCTGATGGTAGTGGGCAAAGAAAGAGTAGCCAAAGGGCTTTGAAGAGCAAACCCCAAACATAGTGGGATCTCAGGCCAGCCTGATGGTGTTCGGCCATCCCTTGACTAGACCACGTCATGGTAGTCTGTCTTGCCTGGGCTCAAAAAATGGGGTCACAACATCTATATGGTCCCTATTCTCTGAAACCGTCCAATTTCCAGATAGTTTTGA